>NW_026535795.1:15800000-15802500 GCF_028551555.1 Melozone crissalis | reverse complement strand
CCTTCCCGGAACATTCCCTTCCCTTCCCTTCCCTTCCCTTCCCTTCCCTTCCCGGAACCTTCCCTTCCCTTCCCTTCCCGGAACCTTCCCTTCCCGGAACCTTCCCTTCCCTTCCTTTCCCTTCCCTTCCCTTCCCGGAACCTTCCCTTCCCTTCCCTTCCCTTCCCTTCCCTTCCCTTCCCTTCCCTTCCCTTCCCAGAACCTTCCCTTCCCTTCCCTTCCCTTCCCTTCCCTTCCCTTCCCTTCCCTTCCCTTCCCTTCCCTTCCCTTCCCTTCCCTTCCCTTCCCTTCCCTTCCCTTCCCTTCCCGGAACCTTCCCTTCCCGGAACCTTCCCTTCCCTTCCCTTCCCAGAACCTTCCCTTCCCAGAACCTTCCCTTCCCTTCCCTTCCCTTCCCTTCCCTTCCCTTCCCGGAACCTTCCCGGAACCTTCCCTTCCCTTCCCTTGCCTTCCCTTCCCTTCCCTTCCCTTCCCTTCCCTTCCCTTCCCTTCCCTTCCCTTCCCTTCCCTTCCCTTCCCTTCCCTTCCCTTCCCTTCCCATCCCTTCCCTTCCCTTCCCTTCCCAGAAACTTCCCTTCCCTTCCCTTCCCTTCCCGGAACCTTCCTGGAACCTTCCCGGAACCTTCCCGGAACCTTCCCTTCCCGGAACCTTCCCTTCCCAGAACCTTCCCTTCCCTTCCCTTCCCTTCCCTACCCTTCCCTTCCCGGAACCTTCCCGGAACCTTCCCGGAACCTTCCCTTCCCGGAACCTTCCCTTCCCTTCCCTTCCCTTCCCTTCCCTTCCCAGAACATTCCCTTCCCTTCCCTTCCATTCCCTTCCCTTCCCTTCCGTCCCCTTCCCTTCCCTTCCCTTCCCTTCCCTTCCCTTCCCTTCCCGGAAACTTCCCTTCCCTTCCCTTCCCTTCCCTTCCCTTCCCTTCCCTTCCCTTCCCTTCCCTTCCCTTCCCTGCCCTTCCCTTCCCTTCCCTTCCCGGAACCTTCCCTTCCCGGAACCTTCCCTTCCCGGAACCTTCCCTTCCCTTCCCTTCCCTTCCCTTCCCGGAACCTTCCCTTCCCGGAACCTTCCGTTCCCTTCCCTTCCCCTCCCTTCCCTTCCCTTCCCTTCCGTCCCCTTCCCTTCCCTTCCCTTCCCTTCCCTTCCCTTCCCTTCCCTTCCCTTCCCAGAACCTTCCCTTCCCTTCCCTTCCCTTCCCGGAACCTTCCCTTCCCGGAACATTCCCTTCCCTTCCCTTCCCTTCCCTTCCCTTCCCTTCCCTTCCCGGAACCTTCCCTTCCCTTCCCTTCCCTTCCCTTCCCGGAAACTTCCCTTCCCGGAACCTTCCCTTCCCTTCCCTTCCCTTCCCTTCCCTTCCCTTCCCTTCCCGGAACCTTCCCTTCCCGGAACCTTCCCTTCCCTTCCCTTCCCTTCCCTTCCCTTCCCAGAACATTCCCTTCCCTTCCCTTCCCTTCCCTTCCCTTCCCTTCCCTTCCCTTCCCTTCCCTTCCCGGAACCTTCCCTTCCCGGAACCTTCCCTTCCCTTCCCTTCCCAGAACCTTCCCTTCCCAGAACCTTCCCTTCCCTTCCCTTCCGTTCCCTTCCCTTCCCTTCCCTTCCCTTCCCTTCCCTTCCCTTCCCTTCCCTTTCCTTCCCGGAACCTTCCCTTCCCAGAACATTCCCTTCCCTTCCCTTCCCTTCCCTTCCCAGAACATTCCCTTCCCTTCCCTTCCCTTCCCTTCCCTTCCCTTCCCTTCCCTTCCCTTCCCGGAACCTTCCCTTCCCGGAACCTTCCCTTCCCTTCCCTTCCCAGAACCTTCCCTTCCCAGAACCTTCCCTTCCCTTCCCTTCCCTTCCCTTCCCTTCCCTTCCCTTCCCGGAACCTTCCCTTCCCAGAACATTCCCTTCCCTTCCCTTCCCTTCCATTCCCAGAACATTCCCTTCCCTTCCCTTCCCTTCCCTTCCCTTCCCTTTCCTTCCCTTCCCTTCCCTTCCCTTCCCTTCCCTTCCCTTCCCTTCCCTTCCCTTCCCGGAACCTTCCCTTCCCTTCCCTTCCCTTCCCTTCCATTCCCTTCCCTTCCCGGAACCTTCCCTTCCCAGAACCTTCCCTTCCCTTCCCAGAACCTTCCTTTCCCTTCCCTTACCTTACCTTCCCTTCCCTTCCCGGAACCTTCCCTTCCCTTCCAAGAACATTCCTTTCCCTTCCCTTCTTTTCCCTTCCCTTCCCTTCCCTTCCCTTCCCTTCCCTTCCCTTCCCTTCCCTTCCCTTCCCTTCCCTTCCCTTCCCTTCCCGGAACCTTCCCTTCCCGAAACTTCCCGAACCTTCCCGAACCTTCCCGAACCTTCCCTTCCCTTCCCTTCCCTTCCCTTCCCTTCCCTTCCCGGAACCTTCCCTTCCCGGAACCTTCCCTTCCCGGAACCTTCCCTTCCCGGAACCTTCCGTTCCCTTCCCTTCCCTTCCCTTCCCGGAACCTTCCCTTCCCGGAACCTTCCGTTCCCTTCCCTTCCCCTCCCTTCCCTTCCCTT
>NW_026535795.1:15780000-15797500 GCF_028551555.1 Melozone crissalis | reverse complement strand
CCCTTCCCTTCCCTTCCCTTCCCTTCCCTTCCCTTCCCTTCCCTTCCCTTCCCTTCCCTTCCCTTCCCTTCCCTTCCCTTCCCTTCCCTTCCATTCCCTACCCTTCCCGGAACCTTCCCTTCCCGGAACATTCCCTTCCCTTCCCTTCCCTTCCCTTCCCTTCCCTTCCCTTCCCTTCCCGGAACCTTCCCTTCCCGGAACCTTCCCTTCCCTTCCCTTCCCTTCCCTTCCCTTCCCTTCCCTTCCCGGAACCTTCCCTTCCCTTCCCTTCCCTTCCCTTCCCTTCCCTTCCCTTCCCTTCCCTTCCCTTCCCAGAACCTTCCCTTCCCTGCCCTTCCCTTCCCTTCCCTTCCCGGAACGTTCCCATCCAGGAACCTTCCCTTCCCGGAACCTTCTCTTCCCTTCCCTTCCCTTCCCTTCCCTTCCCTTCCCTTCCCGGAACCTTCCCTTCCCGGAACCTTCCCTTCCCTTCCCTTCCCGGAACCTTCCCTTCCCAGAACCTTCCCAGAACCTTCCCTTCCCTTCCCTTCCCTTCCCTTCCCTTCCCTTCCCTTCCCTTCCCTTCCCTTCCCTTCCCTTCCCTTCCCAGAACCTTCCCTTCCCAGAACCTTCCCTTCCCAGAACCTTCCCTTCCCTTCCCGGAACCTTCCCTTCCCTTCCCTTCCCGGAACCTTCCCTTCCCAGAACATTCCCTTCCCTTCCCTTCCCTTCCCTTCCCTTCCCTTCCCTTCCCTTCCCAGAACCTTACCTTCCCTTCCCTTCTCTTCCCTTCCCTTCCCTTCCCTTCCCTTCCCTTCCCTTCCCTTCCCAGAACCTTCCCTTCCCTTCCCGGAACCTTCCCTGAACCTTCCCGGAAACTTCCCTTCCCTTCCCTTCCCTTCCCTTCCCTTCCCTTCCCTTCCCTTCCCTTCCCTTACCGGAACCTTCCCTTCCCTTCCCTTCCCGGAACCTTCCCTTCCCAGAACAATTCCTTCCCTTCCCTTCCCTTACCAGAACCTTCCCTTCCCTTCCCTTCCCGGAACCTTCCCTTCCCTTCCCGGAACCTTCCCGGAACCTTCCCGGAACCTTCCCTTCCCTTCCCAGAAACTTCCCTTCCCTTCCCTTCCCTTCCCGGAACCTTCCCGGAACCTTCCCGGAACCTTCCCGGAACCTTCCCTTCCCGGAACCTTCCCTTCCCAGAACCTTCCCTTCCCTTCCCTTCCCTTCCCTTCCCTTCCCTTCCCTTCCCTTCCCTTCCCTTCCCGGAACCTTCCCGGAACCTTCCCTTCCCTTCCCTTCCCTTCCCTTCCCTTCCCTTCCCTTCCCTTCCCGGAACCTTCCCTTCCCGGAACCTTCCCTTCCCTTCCCATAACCTTCCCTTCCCTTCCCTTCCATTCCCTTCCCTTCCCTTCCGTCCCCTTCCCTTCCCTTCCCTTCCCTTCCCGGAAACTTCCCTTCCCGGAACCTTCCCTTCCCTTCCCTTCCCTTCCCGGAACATTCCCTTCCCGGAACCTTCCCTTCCCGGAACCTTCCCTTCCCTTCCCTTCCCTTCCCTTCCCTTCCCGGAACCTTCCGTTCCCTTCCCTTCCCCTCCCTTCCCTTCCCTTCCCTTCCCTTCCCTTCCCTTCCCTTCCCTTCCCTTCCCGGAACCTTCCCTTCCCGGAACCTTCCCTTCCCGGAACCTTCCCTTCCCTTCCCTTCCCGGAACCTTCCCTTCCCTTCCCTTCCCTTCCCGGAAACTTCCCTTCCCTTCCCGGAACCTTCCCTTCCCGGAACCTTCCCTTCCCTTCCCTTCCCGGAACCTTCCCTTCCCTTCCCTTCCCGGAACCTTCCCGGAACCTTCCCTTCCCTTCCCTTCCCGGAACCTTCCCTTCCCTTCCCGGAACATTCCCTTCCCTTCCCTTCCCTTCCCTTCCCTTCCCTTCCCTTCCCTTCCCTTCCCAGAACCTTCCCTTCCCTTCCCTTCCCTTCCCTTCCCTTCCCTTCCCTTCCCTTCCCTTCCCTTCCCTTCCCAGAAACTTCCCTTCCCTTCCCTTCCCTTCCCGGAACCTTCCCTTCCCGGAAACTTCCCTTCCCGGAACCTTCTCTTCCCGGAACCTACCCTTCCCTTCCCGTCCCTTCCCTTCCCTTCCCTTCCCTTCCCTTCCCAGAACCTTCCCTTCCCGGAACCTTCCCTTCCCAGAACATTTCCTTCCCTTCCCTTCCCTTACCAGAACCTTCCCTTCCCTTCCCTTCCCTTCCCTTCCCTTCCCTTCCCTTCCCTTCCCTTCCCGGAAGCTTCCCGGAACCTTCCCGGAACCTTCCCTTCCCTTCCCAGAAACTTCCCTTCCCTTCCCTTCCCTTCCCGGAACCTTCCCGGAACCTTCCCGGAACCTTCCCGGAACCTTCCCTTCCCGGAACCTTCCCTTCCCAGAACCTTCCCTTCCCTTCCCTTCCCTTCCCTTCCCTTCCCTTCCCGGAACCTTCCCGGAACCTTCCCTTCCCTTCCCTTCCCTTCCCTTCCCTTCCCGGAACCATCCCTTCCCGGAACCTTCCCTTCCCTTCCCATAACCTTCCCTTCCCTTCCCGGAACATTCCCTTCCCTTCCCTTCCGTCCCCTTCCCTTCCTTTCCCTTCCATTCCCTTCCCGGAAACTTCCCTTCCCGGAACTTTCCCTTCCCTTCCCTTCCCTTCCCGGAACATTCCCTTCCCGGAACCTTCCCTTCCCGGAACCTTCCCTTCCCTTCCCTTCCCTTCCCTTCCCTTCCCTTCCCGGAACCTTCCGTTCCCTTCCCTTCCCCTCCCTTCCCTTCCCTTCCCTTCCGTCCCCTTCCCTTCCCTTCCCTTCCCTTCCCTTCCCTTCCCTTCCCGGAACCTTCCCTTCCCGGAACCTTCACTTCCCGGAACCTTCCCTTCCCTTCCCTTCCCGGAACCTTCCCTTCCCTTCCCTTCCCTTCCCTTCCCTTCCCTTCCCTTCCCGGAACCTTCCCTTCCCGGAACCTTCCCTTCCCGGAACCTTCCCTTCCCTTCCCTTCCCTTCCCTTCCCGGAACCTTCCCTTTCCGGAACCTTCCCTTCCCTTCCCTTCCCGGAACCTTCCCTTCCCTTCCCGGAACATTCCCTTCCCTTCCCTTCCCTTCCCTTCCCTTCCCTTCCCTTCCCTTCCCTTCCCTTCCCTTCCCTTCCCTTCCCTTCCCTTCCCGGAACCTTCCCTTCCCTTCCCTTCCCGGAACCTTCCCTTCCCTTCCCTTCCCTTCCCGGAACCTTCTCTTCCCGGAACCTTCCCTTCCCTTCCCTTCCCTTCCCTTCCCTTCCCTTCCCTTCCCGGAACCTTCCCTTCCCGGAACCTTCCCGGAACCTTCCCTTCCCGGAACCTTCCCTTCCCTTCCCTTCCCTTCCCTTCCCTTCCCTTCCCGGAACCTTCCCTTCCCAGAACATTCCCTTCCCTTCCCTTCCCTTCCCTTCCCTTCCCTTCCCTTCCCTGCCCTTCCCTTCCCTTCCCTTCCCAGAACCTTCCCTTCCCTTCCCTTCCCTTCCCTTCCCTTCCCTTCCCTTCCCTTCCCTTCCCGGAAACTTCCCTTCCCTTCCCGGAAACTTCCCTTCCCGGAACCTTCCCTTCCCTTCCCTTCCCTTCCCGGAACCTTCCCGGAACCTTCCCGGAACCTTCCCGGAACCTTCCCGGAACCTTCCCTTCCCTTCCCTTCCAGGAAACTTCCCTTCCCGGAAACTTCCCTTCCCTTCCCGGAAACTTCCCTTCCCTTCCCAGAACCTTCCCTTCCCTTCCCTTCCCTTCCCTTCCCTTCCCTTCCCTTCCCTTCCCGGAACCTTCCCTTCCCTTCCCTTCCTTTCCCTTCCCTTCCCTTCCCTTCCCTTCCCTTCCCGGAACCTTCCCTTCCCTTCGTTCCCTTCCCTTCCCTTCCCTTCCCTTCCCTTCCCTTCCCTTCCCTTCCCGGAACCTTCCCTTCCCGGAACCTTCCCGGAACCTTCCCTTCCCGGAACCTTCCCTTCCCTTCCCTTCCCTTCCCTTCCCTTCCCTTCCCTTCCCGGAACCTTCCCTTCCCAGAACATTCCCTTCCCTTCCCTTCCCTTCCCTTCCCTTCCCTTCCCTTCCCTTCCCTTCCCGGAACCTTCTCTTCCCGGAACCTTCCCTTCCCTTCCCGTCCCTTCCCTTCCCTTCCCTTCCCTTCCCTTCCCTTCCCATCCCTTCCCTTCCCTTCCCAGAACCTTCCCTTCCCGGAACCTTCCCTTCCCAGAACATTTCCTTCCCGTCCCTTCCCTTACCAGAACCTTCCCTTCCCTTCCCTTCCCTTCCCTTCCCTTCCCTTCCCTTCCCGGAACCTTCCCGGAACCTTCCCGGAACCTTCCCTTCCCTTCCCAGAAACTTCCCTTCCCTTCCCTTCCCTTCCCGGAACCTTCCCGGAACCTTCCCGGAACCTTCCCGGAACCTTCCCTTCCCGGAACCTTCCCTTCCCAAAACCTTCCCTTCCCTTCCCTTCCCTTCCCTTCCCTTCCCTTCCCTTCCCTTCCCTTCCCTTCCCTTCCCTTCCCTTCTTTTCCCGGAACCTTCCCGGAACCTTCCCGGAACCTTCCCGGAACCTTCCCTTCCCTTCCCGGAACCTTCCCTTCCCGGAACCTTCCCTTCCCTTCCCATAACCTTCCCTTCCATTCCCTTCCATTCCCTTCCCTTCCCTTCCGTCCCCTTCCCTTCCCTTCCCTTCCCTTCCCGGAAACTTCCCTTCCCGGAACCTTCCCTTCCCTTCCCTTCCCTTCCCGGAACATTCCCTTCCCGGAACCTTCCCTTCCCGGAACCTTCCCTTCAATTCCCTTCCCTTCCCTTCCCTTCCCTTCTCGGAACCTTCCGTTCCCTTCCCTTCCCCTCCCTTCCCTTCCCTTCCCTTCCGTCCCCTTCCCTTCCCTTCCCTTCCCTTCCCTTCCCTTCCCTTCCCGGAACCTTCCCTTCCCGGAACCTTCCCTTCCCGGAACCTTCCCTTCCCTTCCCTTCCCGGAACCTTCCCTTCCCGGAACATTCCCTTCCCTTCCCTTCCCTTCCCGGAACCTTCCCTTCCCTTCCCTTCCCGGAACCTTCCCTTCCCTTCCCGGAACATTCCCTTCCCTTCCCTTCCCTTCCCTTCCCTTCCCTTCCCTTCCCTTCCCTTCCCTTCCCTTCCCTTCCCGGAACCTTCCCTTCCCTTCCCTTCTCGGAACCTTCCCTTCCCTTCCCTTCCCTTCCCGGAACCTTCTCTTCCCGGAACCTTCCCTTCCCTTCCCTTCCCTTCCCTTCCCTTCCCGGAACCTTCCCTTCCCGGAACCTTCCCGGAACCTTCCCTTCCCGGAACCTTCCCTTCCCTTCCCTTCCCTTCCCTTCCCTTCCCTTCCCGGAACCTTCCCTTCCCAGAACATTCCCTTCCCTTCCCTTCCCTTCCCTTCCCTTCCCTTCCCTTCCCTTCCCTTCCCTTCCCGGAAACTTCCCTTCCTTTCCCGGAAACTTCCCTTCCCTTCCCTTCCCTTCCCTTCCCTTCCCTTCCCGGAACCTTCCCGGAACCATCCCGGAACCCTCCCGGAACCTTCCCTTCCCTTCCCTTCCAGGAAACTTCCCTTCCCGGAAACTTCCCTTCCCTTCCCGGAAACTTCCCTTCCCTTCCCAGAACCTTCCCTTCCCTTCCCTTCCCTTCCCTTCCCTTCCCTTCCCTTCCCTTCCCTTCCCTTACCGGAACCTTCCCTTCCCTTCCCTTCCCGGAACCTTCCCTTCCCAGAACATTTCCTTCCCTTCCCTTCCCTTACCAGAACCTTCCCTTCCCTTCCCTTCCCTTCCCGGAACCTTCTCTTCCCGGAACCTTCCCTTCCCTTCCCGGAACCTTCCCTTCCCTTCCCTTCCCTTCCCGGAACCTTCCCTTCCCGGAACCTTCCCTTCCCTTCCCTTCCCTTCCCTTCCCTTCCCGGAACCTTCCCTTCCCAGAACATTCCCTTCCCTTCCCTTCCCTTCCCTTCCCTTCCCTTCCCTTCCCTTCCCGGAACCTTCCCTTCCCTTCCCTTCCCTTCCCTTCCCTTCCCTTCCCTTCCCTTCCCGGAACCTTCCCTTCCCTTCCCTTCCCTTCCCTTCCTTTCCCTTCCCTTCCCTTCCCTTCCCTTCCCTTCCCTTCCCTTCCCTTCCCTTCCCTTCCCGGAACCTTCCCTTCCCGGAACCTTCCCTTCCCTTCCCGGAACCTTCCCTTCCCAGAACCTTCCCTTCCTTTCCCTTCCCTTCCCTTCCCTTCCCGGAACCTTCCCTTCCCTTCCCGGAACCTTCCCTTCCCGGAACCTTCCCTTCCCTTCCCTTCCCTTCCCTTCCCTTCCCGGAACATTCCCTTCCCGGAACCTTCCCTTCCCTTCCCTTCCCGGAACCATCCCTTCCCTTCCCTTCCCTTCCCTTCCCTTCCCTTCCCTTCCCTTCCCTTCCCGGAACCTTCCCTTCCCGGAACCTTCCCTTCCCTTCCCAGAACCTTCCCTTCCCTTCGCTTCCCTTCCCTTCCCTTCCCTTCCCTTCCCTTCCCTTCCCTTCCCTTCCCTTCCCTTCCCTTCCCGGAACCTTCCCTTCCCTTCCCGGAACCTTCCCTTCCCGGAACCTTCCCTTCCCTTCCCAGAACCTTCCCTTCCCTTCCCTTCCCTTCCCTTCACTTCCCTTCCCTTCCCTTCCCTTCCCGGAACCTTCCCTTCCCGGAACCTTCCCTTCCCAAAACCTTCCCTTCCCTTCCCTTCCCTTCCCTTCCCTTCCCTTCCCTTCCCTTCCCTTCCCTTCCCTTCCCTTCCCTTCCCTTCTTTTCCCGGAACCTTCCCGGAACCTTCCCGGAACCTTCCCGGAACCTTCCCTTCCCTTCCCGGAACCTTCCCTTCCCGGAACCTTCCCTTCCCTTCCCATAACCTTCCCTTCCATTCCCTTCCATTCCCTTCCCTTCCCTTCCGTCCCCTTCCCTTCCCTTCCCTTCCCTTCCCGGAAACTTCCCTTCCCGGAACCTTCCCTTCCCTTCCCTTCCCTTCCCGGAACATTCCCTTCCCGGAACCTTCCCTTCCCGGAACCTTCCCTTCCATTCCCTTCCCTTCCCTTCCCTTCCCTTCCCGGAACCTTCCGTTCCCTTCCCTTCCCCTCCCTTCCCTTCCCTTCCCTTCCGTCCCCTTCCCTTCCCTTCCCTTCCCTTCCCTTCCCTTCCCTTCCCGGAACCTTCCCTTCCCGGAACCTTCCCTTCCCGGAACCTTCCCTTCCCTTCCCTTCCCGGAACCTTCCCTTCCCGGAACATTCCCTTCCCTTCCCTTCCCTTCCCGGAACCTTCCCTTCCCTTCCCTTCCCGGAACCTTCCCTTCCCTTCCCGGAACATTCCCTTCCCTTCCCTTCCCTTCCCTTCCCTTCCCTTCCCTTCCCTTCCCTTCCCTTCCCGGAACCTTCCCTTCCCTTCCCTTCTCGGAACCTTCCCTTCCCTTCCCTTCCCTTCCCGGAACCTTCTCTTCCCGGAACCTTCCCTTCCCTTCCCTTCCCTTCCCTTCCCTTCCCGGAACCTTCCCTTCCCGGAACCTTCCCGGAACCTTCCCTTCCCTTCCCTTCCCTTCCCTTCCCTTCCCTTCCCTTCCCTTCCCGGAACCTTCCCTTCCCAGAACATTCCCTTCCCTTCCCTTCCCTTCCCTTCCCTTCCCTTCCCTTCCCTTCCCTTCCCTTCCCTTCCCTTCCCGGAAACTTCCCTTCCTTTCCCGGAAACTTCCCTTCCCTTCCCTTCCCTTCCCTTCCCTTCCCTTCCCTTCCCGGAACCTTCCCGGAACCATCCCGGAACCCTCCCGGAACCTTCCCTTCCCTTCCCTTCCAGGAAACTTCCCTTCCCGGAAACTTCCCTTCCCTTCCCGGAAACTTCCCTTCCCTTCCCAGAACCTTCCCTTCCCTTCCCTTCCCTTCCCTTCCCTTCCCTTCCCTTCCCTTCCCTTACCGGAACCTTCCCTTCCCTTCCCTTCCCGGAACCTTCCCTTCCCAGAACATTTCCTTCCCTTCCCTTCCCTTACCAGAACCTTCCCTTCCCTTCCCTTCCCTTCCCGGAACCTTCTCTTCCCGGAACCTTCCCTTCCCTTCCCGGAACCTTCCCTTCCCTTCCCTTCCCTTCCCGGAACCTTCCCTTCCCGGAACCTTCCCTTCCCTTCCCTTCCCTTCCCTTCCCTTCCCGGAACCTTCCCTTCCCAGAACATTCCCTTCCCTTCCCTTCCCTTCCCTTCCCTTCCCTTCCCGGAACCTTCCCTTCCCTTCCCTTCCCTTCCCTTCCCTTCCCTTCCCTTCCCTTCCCTTCCCGGAACCTTCCCTTCCCTTCCCTTCCCTTCCCTTCCTTTCCCTTCCCTTCCCTTCCCTTCCCTTCCCTTCCCTTCCCTTCCCTTCCCTTCCCTTCCCTTCCCGGAACCTTCCCTTCCCGGAACCTTCCCTTCCCTTCCCGGAACCTTCCCTTCCCAGAACCTTCCCTTCCTTTCCCTTCCCTTCCCTTCCCTTCCCGGAACCTTCCCTTCCCTTCCCGGAACCTTCCCTTCCCGGAACCTTCCCTTCCCTTCCCTTCCCTTCCCTTCCCGGAACATTCCCTTCCCGGAACCTTCCCTTCCCTTCCCTTCCCGGAACCATCCCTTCCCTTCCCTTCCCTTCCCTTCCCTTCCCTTCCCTTCCCTTCCCTTCCCTTCCCGGAACCTTCCCTTCCCGGAACCTTCCCTTCCCTTCCCAGAACCTTCCCTTCCCTTCGCTTCCCTTCCCTTCCCTTCCCTTCCCTTCCCTTCCCTTCCCTTCCCTTCCCGGAACCTTCCCTTCCCTTCCCGGAACCTTCCCTTCCCGGAACCTTCCCTTCCCTTCCCAGAACCTTCCCTTCCCTTCCCTTCCCTTCCCTTCACTTCCCTTCCCTTCCCTTCCCTTCCCGGAACCTTCCCTTCCCGGAACCTTCCCTTCCCTTCCCTTCCCTTCCCTTCCCTTCCCTTCCCGGAACCTTCCCTTCCCTTCCCTTCCCTTCCCTTCCCTTCCCTTCCCTTCCCTTCCATTCCCTTCCCTTCCCTTCCCTTCCCTTCCCTTCCCTTCCCTTCCCGGAACCTTCCCTTCCCAGAACCTTCCCTTCCCGGAACCTTCCCCTCCCGGAACCTTCCCTTCCCTTCCCTTCCCGGAACATTCCCTTCCCTTCCCTTCCGTCCCCTTCCCTTCCTTTCCCTTCCATTCCCTTCCCGGAAACTTCCCTTCCCGGAACCTTCCCTTCCCTTCCCTTCCCTTCCCGGAACATTCCCTTCCCGGAACCTTCCCTTCCCGGAACCTTCCCTTCCCAGAACCTTCCCTTCCCTTCCCTTCCCTTCCCTTCCCTTCCCTTCCCTTCCCTTCCCTTCCCGGAACCTTCCCGGAACCTTCCCTTCCCTTCCCTTCCCTTCCCTTCCCTTCCCGGAACCATCCCTTCCCGGAACCTTCCCTTCCCTTCCCATAACCTTCCCTTCCCTTCCCGGAACATTCCCTTCCCTTCCCTTCCGTCCCCTTCCCTTCCTTTCCCTTCCATTCCCTTCCCGGAAACTTCCCTTCCCGGAACCTTCCCTTCCCTTCCCTTCCCTTCCCGGAACATTCCCTTCCCGGAACCTTCCCTTCCCGGAACCTTCCCTTCCCTTCCCTTCCCTTCCCTTCCCTTCCCTTCCCTTCCCGGAACCTTCCGTTCCCTTCCCTTCCCCTCCCTTCCCTTCCCTTCCCTTCCGTCCCCTTCCCTTCCCTTCCCTTCCCTTCCCTTCCCTTCCCTTCCCTTCCCGGAACCTTCCCTTCCCGGAACCTTCACTTCCCGGAACCTTCCCTTCCCTTCCCTTCCCGGAACCTTCCCTTCCCTTCCCTTCCCTTCCCTTCCCTTCCCTTCCCTTCCCGGAACCTTCCCTTCCCGGAACCTTCCCTTCCCGGAACCTTCCCTTCCCTTCCCTTCCCTTCCCTTCCCGGAACCTTCCCTTTCCGGAACCTTCCCTTCCCTTCCCTTCCCGGAACCTTCCCTTCCCTTCCCGGAACATTCCCTTCCCTTCCCTTCCCTTCCCTTCCCTTCCCTTCCCTTCCCTTCCCTTCCCTTCCCTTCCCTTCCCTTCCCGGAACCTTCCCTTCCCTTCCCGGAACCTTCCCTTCCCTTCCCTTCCCGGAACCTTCCCTTCCCTTCCCTTCCCTTCCCGGAACCTTCTCTTCCCGGAACCTTCCCTTCCCTTCCCTTCCCTTCCCTTCCCTTCCCGGAACCTTCCCTTCCCGGAACCTTCCCGGAACCTTCCCTTCCCGGAACCTTCCCTTCCCTTCCCTTCCCTTCCCTTCCCTTCCCTTCCCTTCCCTTCCCGGAACCTTCCCTTCCCAGAACATTCCCTTCCCTTCCCTTCCCTTCCCTTCCCTTCCCTTCCCTTCCCTTCCCTTCCCTTCCCTGCCCTTCCCTTCCCTTCCCTTCCCAGAACCTTCCCTTCCCTTCCCTTCCCTTCCCTTCCCTTCCCTTCCCTTCCCTTCCCTTCCCTTCCCGGAAACTTCCCTTCCCTTCCCGGAAACTTCCCTTCCCGGAACCTTCCCTTCCCTTCCCTTCCCTTCCCGGAACCTTCCCGGAACCTTCCCGGAACCTTCCCGGAACCTTCCCGGAACCTTCCCTTCCCTTCCCTTCCAGGAAACTTCCCTTCCCGGAAACTTCCCTTCCCTTCCCGGAAACTTCCCTTCCCTTCCCAGAACCTTCCCTTCCCTTCCCTTCCCTTCCCTTCCCTTCCCTTCCCTTCCCGGAACCTTCCCTTCCCTTCCCTTCCCTTCCCTTCCCTTCCCTTCCCTTCCCTTCCCGGAACCTTCCCTTCCCTTCGTTCCCTTCCCTTCCCTTCCCTTCCCTTCCCTTCCCTTCCCTTCCCTTCCCGGAACCTTCCCTTCCCGGAACCTTCCCGGAACCTTCCCTTCCCGGAACCTTCCCTTCCCTTCCCTTCCCTTCCCTTCCCTTCCCGGAACCTTCCCTTCCCAGAACATTCCCTTCCCTTCCCTTCCCTTCCCTTCCCTTCCCTTCCCTTCCCTTCCCTTCCCGGAACCTTCTCTTCCCGGAACCTTCCCTTCCCTTCCCGTCCCTTCCCTTCCCTTCCCTTCCCTTCCCTTCCCTTCCCATCCCTTCCCTTCCCTTCCCAGAACCTTCCCTTCCCGGAACCTTCCCTTCCCAGAACATTTCCTTCCCGTCCCTTCCCTTACCAGAACCTTCCCTTCCCTTCCCTTCCCTTCCCTTCCCTTCCCTTCCCTTCCCGGAACCTTCCCGGAACCTTCCCGGAACCTTCCCGGAACCTTCCCTTCCCTTCCCAGAAACTTCCCTTCCCTTCCCTTCCCTTCCCGGAACCTTCCCGGAACCTTCCCGGAACCTTCCCGGAACCTTCCCTTCCCGGAACCTTCCCTTCCCAAAACCTTCCCTTCCCTTCCCTTCCCTTCCCTTCCCTTCCCTTCCCTTCCCTTCCCTTCCCTTCCCTTCCCTTCTTTTCCCGGAACCTTCCCGGAACCTTCCCGGAACCTTCCCGGAACCTTCCCTTCCCTTCCCGGAACCTTCCCTTCCCGGAACCTTCCCTTCCCTTCCCATAACCTTCCCTTCCATTCCCTTCCATTCCCTTCCCTTCCCTTCCGTCCCCTTCCCTTCCCTTCCCTTCCCTTCCCGGAAACTTCCCTTCCCGGAACCTTCCCTTCCCTTCCCTTCCCTTCCCGGAACATTCCCTTCCCGGAACCTTCCCTTCCCGGAACCTTCCCTTCCATTCCCTTCCCTTCCCTTCCCTTCCCTTCCCTTCCCGGAACCTTCCGTTCCCTTCCCTTCCCCTCCCTTCCCTTCCCTTCCCTTCCGTCCCCTTCCCTTCCCTTCCCTTCCCTTCCCTTCCCTTCCCTTCCCGGAACCTTCCCTTCCCGGAACCTTCCCTTCCCGGAACCTTCCCTTCCCTTCCCTTCCCGGAACCTTCCCTTCCCGGAACATTCCCTTCCCTTCCCTTCCCTTCCCGGAACCTTCCCTTCCCTTCCCTTCCCGGAACCTTCCCTTCCCTTCCCGGAACATTCCCTTCCCTTCCCTTCCCTTCCCTTCCCTTCCCTTCCCTTCCCTTCCCTTCCCGGAACCTTCCCTTCCCTTCCCTTCTCGGAACCTTCCCTTCCCTTCCCTTCCCTTCCCGGAACCTTCTCTTCCCGGAACCTTCCCTTCCCTTCCCTTCCCTTCCCTTCCCTTCCCGGAACCTTCCCTTCCCGGAACCTTCCCGGAACCTTCCCTTCCCGGAACCTTCCCTTCCCTTCCCTTCCCTTCCCTTCCCTTCCCGGAACCTTCCCTTCCCAGAACATTCCCTTCCCTTCCCTTCCCTTCCCTTCCCTTCCCTTCCCTTCCCTTCCCTTCCCGGAAACTTCCCTTCCTTTCCCGGAAACTTCCCTTCCCTTCCCTTCCCTTCCCTTCCCTTCCCTTCCCTTCCCGGAACCTTCCCGGAACCATCCCGGAACCCTCCCGGAACCTTCCCTTCCCTTCCCTTCCAGGAAACTTCCCTTCCCGGAAACTTCCCTTCCCTTCCCGGAAACTTCCCTTCCCTTCCCAGAACCTTCCCTTCCCTTCCCTTCCCTTCCCTTCCCTTCCCTTCCCTTCCCTTCCCTTACCGGAACCTTCCCTTCCCTTCCCTTCCCGGAACCTTCCCTTCCCAGAACATTTCCTTCCCTTCCCTTCCCTTACCAGAACCTTCCCTTCCCTTCCCTTCCCTTCCCGGAACCTTCTCTTCCCGGAACCTTCCCTTCCCTTCCCGGAACCTTCCCTTCCCTTCCCTTCCCTTCCCGGAACCTTCCCTTCCCGGAACCTTCCCTTCCCTTCCCTTCCCTTCCCTTCCCGGAACCTTCCCTTCCCAGAACATTCCCTTCCCTTCCCTTCCCTTCCCTTCCCTTCCCTTCCCTTCCCTTCCCTTCCCGGAACCTTCCCTTCCCTTCCCTTCCCTTCCCTTCCCTTCCCTTCCCTTCCCTTCCCGGAACCTTCCCTTCCCTTCCCGGAACCTTCCCTTCCCTTCCCTTCCCTTCCCTTCCCTTCCTTTCCCTTCCCTTCCCTTCCCTTCCCTTCCCTTCCCTTCCCTTCCCTTCCCTTCCCTTCCCGGAACCTTCCCTTCCCGGAACCTTCCCTTCCCTTCCCGGAACCTTCCCTTCCCAGAACCTTCCCTTCCTTTCCCTTCCCTTCCCTTCCCTTCCCGGAACCTTCCCTTCCCTTCCCGGAACCTTCCCTTCCCGGAACCTTCCCTTCCCTTCCCTTCCCTTCCCTTCCCTTCCCTTCCCGGAACATTCCCTTCCCGGAACCTTCCCTTCCCTTCCCTTCCCGGAACCATCCCTTCCCTTCCCTTCCCTTCCCTTCCCTTCCCTTCCCTTCCCTTCCCTTCCCTTCCCGGAACCTTCCCTTCCCGGAACCTTCCCTTCCCTTCCCAGAACCTTCCCTTCCCTTCGCTTCCCTTCCCTTCCCTTCCCTTCCCTTCCCTTCCCTTCCCTTCCCTTCCCTTCCCGGAACCTTCCCTTCCCTTCCCGGAACCTTCCCTTCCCGGAACCTTCCCTTCCCTTCCCAGAACCTTCCCTTCCCTTCCCTTCCCTTCCCTTCACTTCCCTTCCCTTCCCTTCCCTTCCCGGAACCTTCCCTTCCCGGAACCTTCCCTTCCCTTCCCTTCCCTTCCCGGAACCTTCCCTTCCCGGAACCTTCCCTTCCCTTCCCGGAACCTTCCCTTCCCTTCCCTTCCCTTCCCTTCCCTTCCCTTCCCTTCCCTTCCCTTCCATTCCCTTCCCTTCCCTTCCCTTCCCTTCCCTTCCCTTCCTTTCCCGGAACCTTCCCTTCCCAGAACCTTCCCTTCCCGGAACCTTCCCCTCCCGGAACCTTCCCTTCCCTTCCCTTCCCGGAACCTTCCCTTCCCGGAACCTTCCCTTCCCGGAACCTTCCCTTCCCGGAACCTTCCCTTCCCTTCCCGGAACCTTCCCTTCTCGGAACCTTCCCTTCCCTTCCCTTCCCAGAACCTTCCCTTCCCTTCCCTTCCCTTCCCTTCCCTTCCCTTCCCTTCCCGGAACCTTCCCTTCCCGGAAACTTCCCTTCCCTGAACCTTCTCTTCCCGGAACTTTCCCTTCCCTTCCCTTCCCTTCCCTTCCCTTCCCTTCCCTTCCCTTCCCGGAACCTTCCCTTCCCTTCCCTTCCCTTCCCTTCCCTTCCCTTCCCTTCCCTTCCCTTCCCTTCCCTTCCCAGAACCTTCCCTTCCCGGAACCTTCCCTTCCCGGAACCTTCCCCTCCCGGAACCTTCCATTCCCTTCCCTTCCCGGAACCTTCCCTTCCCGGAACCTTCCCTTCCCTTCCCTTCCCTTCCCGGAACCTTCCCTTCCCGGAACCTTCCCTTCCCGGAACCTTCCCTTCCCTTCCCTTCCCTTCCCTTCCCTTCCCTTCCCTTCCCGGAACCTTCCCTTCCCTTCCCTTCCCGGAACCTTCCCTTCCCTTCCCTTCCCAGAACCTTCCCTTCCCTTCCCTTCCCTTCCCTTCCCTTCCCTTCCCTTCCCGGAAATTTCCCTTCCCTTCCCTTCCCTTCCCTTCCCTTCCCTTCCCTTCCCGGAACCTTCCCGGAACCTTCCCGGAACCTTCCCGGAACCTTCCCTTCCCTTCCCTTCCAGGAAACTTCCCTTCCCGGAAACTTCCCTTCCCGGAAACTTCCCTTCCCTTCCCAGAACCTTCCCTTCCCTTCCCTTCCCTTCCCTTCCCTTCCCTTCCCTTCCCTTCCCGGAACCTTCCCTTCCCTTCCTTTCCCGGAACCTTCCCTTCCCTTCCCTTCCCTTCCCTTCCCGGAACCTTCCCTTCCCGGAACCTTCCCTTCCCTTCCCTTCCCTTCCCTTCCCTTCCCTTCCCGGAACCTTCCCTTCCCTTCCCGGAACCTTCCCTTCCCTTCCCTTCCCTTCCCTTCCCTTCCCTTCCCTTCCCTTCCATTCCCTTCCCTTCCCTTCCCTTCCCTTCCCTTCCCTTCCTTTCCCGGAACCTTCCCTTCCCAGAACCTTCCCTTCCCGGAACCTTCCCCTCCCGGAACCTTCCCTTCCCTTCCCTTCCCGGAACCTTCCCTTCCCGGAACCTTCCCTTCCCGGAACCTTCCCTTCCCGGAACCTTCCCTTCCCTTCCCGGAACCTTCCCTTCTCGGAACCTTCCCTTCCCTTCCCTTCCCAGAACCTTCCCTTCCCTTCCCTTCCCTTCCCTTCCCTTCCCTTCCCGGAACCTTCCCTTCCCGGAAACTTCCCTTCCCTGAACCTTCTCTTCCCGGAACTTTCCCTTCCCTTCCCTTCCCTTCCCTTCCCTTCCCTTCCCTTCCCGGAACCTTCCCTTCCCTTCCCTTCCCTTCCCTTCCCTTCCCTTCCCTTCCCTTCCCTTCCCTTCCCAGAACCTTCCCTTCCCGGAACCTTCCCTTCCCGGAACCTTCCCCTCCCGGAACCTTCCATTCCCTTCCCTTCCCGGAACCTTCCCTTCCCGGAACCTTCCCTTCCCTTCCCTTCCCTTCCCGGAACCTTCCCTTCCCGGAACCTTCCCTTCCCGGAACCTTCCCTTCCCTTCCCTTCCCTTCCCTTCCCTTCCCTTCCCTTCCCGGAACCTTCCCTTCCCTTCCCTTCCCGGAACCTTCCCTTCCCTTCCCTTCCCAGAACCTTCCCTTCCCTTCCCTTCCCTTCCCTTCCCTTCCCTTCCCTTCCCGGAAATTTCCCTTCCCTTCCCTTCCCTTCCCTTCCCTTCCCTTCCCTTCCCGGAACCTTCCCGGAACCTTCCCGGAACCTTCCCGGAACCTTCCCTTCCCTTCCCTTCCAGGAAACTTCCCTTCCCGGAAACTTCCCTTCCCGGAAACTTCCCTTCCCTTCCCAGAACCTTCCCTTCCCTTCCCTTCCCTTCCCTTCCCTTCCCTTCCCTTCCCTTCCCGGAACCTTCCCTTCCCTTCCTTTCCCGGAACCTTCCCTTCCCTTCCCTTCCCTTCCCTTCCCGGAACCTTCCCTTCCCGGAACCTTCCCTTCCCTTCCCTTCCCTTCCCTTCCCTTCCCTTCCCTTCCCGGAACCTTCCCTTCCCAGAACATTCCCTTCCCTTCCCTTCCCTTCCCTTCCCTTCCCTTCCCAGAACCTTCCCTTCCCTTCCCTTCCCTTCCCTTCCCTTCCCTTCCCTTCCCTTCCCGGAAACTTCCCTTCCCTTCCCGGAAACTTCCCTTCCCTTCCCGGAAACTTCCCTTCCCTTCCCTTCCCGGAACCTTCCCGGAACCTTCCCGGAACCTTCCCGGAACCTTCCCTTCCCTTCCCTTCCAGGAAACTTCCCTTCCCGGAAACTTCCCTTCCCTTCCCGGAAACTTCCCTTCCCTTCCCAGAACCTTCCCTTCCCTTCCCTTCCCTTCCCGGAACCTTACCTTCCCAGAACATTCACTTCCCTTCCCTTCCCTTCCCTTCCCTTCCCTTCCCTTCCCTTCCCTTCCCGGAACCTTCCCTTCCCTTCCCGGAACCTTCCCTTCCCTTCCCTTCCCTTCCCTTCCCTTCCCTTCCCTTCCCTTCCCTTCCTTTCCCTTCCCTTCCCTTCCCTTCCCTTCCCTTCCCTTCCCTTCCCTTCCCTTCCCTTCCCTTCCCGGAACCTTCCCTTCCCTTCCCGGAACCTTCCCTTCCCTTCCCTTCCCTTCCCTTCCCTTCCTTTCCCTTCCCTTCCCTTCCCTTCCCTTCCCTTCCCTTCCCTTCCCTTCCCTTCCCTTCCCGGAACCTTCCCTTCCCTTCCCGGAACCTTCCCTTCCCAGAACCTTCCCTTCCTTTCCCTTCCCTTCCCTTCCCTTCCCTTCCCTTCCCTTCCCTTCCCGGAACCTTCCCTTCCCGGAACCTTCCCTTCCCTTCCCGGAACCTTCCCTTCCCTTCCCTTCCCTTCCCGGAACATTCCCTTCCCGGAACCTTCCCTTCCCTTCCATTCCCGGAACCATCCCTTCCCTTCCCTTCCCTTCCCTTCCCTTCCCTTCCCTTCCCTTCCCGGAACCTTCCCTTCCCGGAACCTTCCCTTCCCTTCCCAGAACCTTCCCTTCCCTTCCCTTCCCTTCCCTTCCCTTCCCTTCCCTTCCCTTCCCGGAACCTTCCGTTCCCTTCCCGGAAACTTCCCTTCCCGGAACCTTCCCTTCCCTTCCCAGAACCTTCCCTTCCCTTCCCTTCCCTTCCCTTCCCTTCCCTTCCCTTCCCTTCCCTTCCCTTCCCTTCCGTCCCCTTCCCTTCCCTTCCCTTCCCTTCCCTTCCCGGAACCTTCCCTTCCCTTCCCTTCCCTTCCCGGAAACTTCCCTTCCCGGAACCTTCCCTTCCCTTCCCTTCCCGGAACATTCCCTTCCCGGAACCTTCCCTTCCCGGAACCTTCCCTTCCCTTCCCTTCCCTTCCCTTCCCTTCCCTTCCCTTCCCTTCCTGGAACCTTCCCTTCCCTTCCCGGAACCTTCCGTTCCCTTCCCTTCCCTTCCCTTCCCTTCCCTTCCCTTCCCTTCCCTTCCCTTCCCAACCCTTCCCTTCCCTTCCCTTCCCTTCCCGGGACCTTCCCTTCCCTTCCCTTCCCTTCCCTTCCCTTCACTTCCCTTCCC
>NW_026535795.1:15200000-15775000 GCF_028551555.1 Melozone crissalis | reverse complement strand
AATTCCCTTCCTTTCCCTTCTCTTACCTTCCCTTACCTTCCTTTCCCTTCCCTTCCCTTCCCGGAACCTTCCCTTCCCGGAACCTTCCCTTCCCGGAACCTTCCCTTCCCTTCCCTTCCCGGAACCTTCCCTTCCCAGAACATTCCCTTCCCTTCCCTTCCCTTCCCTTCCCTTCCCTTCCCTTCCCGTCCCTCCCTTCCCTTCCCTTCCCTTCCCAGAACCTTCCCTTCCCTTCCCGGAACCTTCCCTTCCCTTCCCTTCCCTTCCCTTCCCTTCCCTTCCCTTCCCTTCCCTTCCCTTCCCGGAACCTTCCCGGAACATTCCCGGAACCTTCCCTTCCCTTCCCTTCCCTTCCCTTCCCTTCCCTTCCCTTCCCGGAACCTTCCCGGAACCTTCCCTTCCCTTCCCGGAACCTTCCCTTCCCTTCCCTTCCCTTCCCTTCCCTTTCCTTCCCGGAACCTTCCCGGAACCTTCCGGGAACCTTCCCGGAACCTTCCCGGAACCGTCCCTTCCCGGAACCTTCCCGGAACCTTCCCTTCCCTTCCCTTCCCTTCCCTTCCCTTCCCTTCCCTTCCCTTCCCTTCCCTTCCCTTCCCTTCCCTTCCCTTCCCTTCCCTTCCCGTCCCTTCCCTTCCCATCCCTTCCCTTCCCTTCCCTTACCTTCCCGGAACCTTGCCTTCCCTTCCGGGAACCTTCCTGGAACCTTCCCTTCCCTTCCCGGAACCTTCCCTTCCCTTCCCGGAACCTTCCCTTCCCTTCCCTTCCCGGAACCTTCCCTTCCCGGAACCTTCCCTTCCCGGAACCTTCCCTTCCCTTCCCTTCCCATCCCTTCCCGGAACCTTCCCTTCCCTTCCCTTCCCGGACATTTCCCTTCCCTTCCCCTCCCTTCCATTCCCGGAAACTTCCCTTCCCTTCCCTTCCCTTCCCTTCCCTTCCCTTCCCTTCCCTTCCCTTCCCTTCCCTTCCCTTCCCTTCCCTTCCTTTCCCTTCCCAGAAACTTCCCTTCCAGGAAACTTCCCTTCCCGGAGACTTCCCTTACCGGAAACTTCCCTGCCCTTCCCTTCCCTTCCCAGCCCTTCCCTTGCCTTCCCTTCCCTTCCCTTCCCATCCCGGAACCTTGCCTTCCATTCCGGGAACCTTCCCGGAACCTTCCCTTCCCTTCCCGGAACCTTCCCTTCCCTTCCCTTCCCTTCCCGGAACCTTCCCTTCCCGGAACCTTCCCTTCCCGGAACCTTCCCTTCCCTTCCCTTCCCTTCCCTTCCCTTCCCTTCCCTTCCCGGAACCTTCCCTTCCCTTCCCTTCCCGGACATTTCCCTTCCCTTCCCTTCACTTCCCTTCCCTTCCCTTCCCTTCCCTTCCCTTCCCGGAAACTTCCCTTCCAGGAAACTTCCCTTACCGGAAACTTCCCTTACCGGAAACTTCCCTTCCCTTCCCTTCCCTTCCCTTCCCAGCCCTTCCCTTCCGTTCCCTTCCCTTCCCGGAAACTTCCCTTCCCGGAACCTTCCCTTCCCTTCCTGCAACCTTCCCTTCCCTTCCCTTCCCTTCCCTTCCCTTCCCTTCCCGGAACATTCCCTTCCCAGAACATTCCCTTCCCTTCCCAGAACCATCCCTTCCCTTCCCTTCCCTTCCCTTCCCTTCCCTTCCCTTCCCGGAACCTTCCCTTCCCGGAACCTTCCCTTCCCGGAACCTTCCCTTCCCTTCCCTTCCCTTCCCTTCCCTTCCCTTCCCGGAACCTTCCCTTCCCGGAACCTTCCCTTCCCGGAACCTTCCCTTCCCGGAACCTTCCCTTCCCTTCCCTTCCCATCCCTTCCCGGAACCTTCCCTTCCCTTCCCTTCCCGGACATTTCCCTTCCCTTCCCTTCCCTTCCCTTCCCTTCCCTTCCCGGAAACTTCCCTTCCAGGAAACTTCCCTTGCCGGAAACTTCCCTTACCGGAAACTTCCCTTCCCTTCCCTTCCCTTCCCTTCCCTTCCCTTCCCTTCCCTTCCCTTCCCTTCCCTTCCCTTCCCTTCCCATCCCTTCCCTTCCCTTACCTTCCCTTCCCTTCCCTTCCCTTCCCAGAACATTCCATTCCCAGAACATTCCCTTCCCTTCCCAGAACCATCCCTTCCCTTCCCTTCCCTTCCCTTCCCTTCCCTTCCCTTCCCTTCCCTTCCCTTCCCTTCCCTTCCCTTCCCTTCCATTTTCTTCCCTTACCTTCCTGGAAACTTCCCTTCCCGAAACCTTCCCATCCCTTCCCTTCCCTTCCCTTCCTTTCCCTTCCCTTCCCTTCCCTTCCCTTCCCTTCCCTTCCCTTCCCTTCCCTTCCCTTCCCTTCCCTTCCCTTCCCTTCCCTTCCCTTCCCGGAACCTTTCCTTCCCGGAACCTTCCCTTCCCTTCCCGGAACTTTCCCGGAACCTTCCCTTCCCTTCCCTTCCCTTCCCTTCCCTTCCCTTCCCTTCCCAGAACCTTCCCGGAAAATTCCCGGAAACTTCCCTTCCCTTCCCTTCCCTTTCCCACCCTTCCCTTCCACTCCCTTCCCTTCCCGGAAATTTCCCTTCCCTTCCCTTCCCTTCCCTTCCCTTCCCTTCCCTTCCCTTCCCTTCCCTTCCCTTCCCTTCCCTTCCCTTCCCTTCCCTTGCCTTTCTTCCCTTCCCTTCCCTTCCCAGAACCTTCCCTTCCCGGAACTTTCCCGGAACCTTCCCGGAACCATCCCGGAACCATCTCGGAAACTACCCTTCCCTTGCCGGAACCTTCCCTTCCCCTCCTGGAAATTTCCCTTCCCTTCCCTTCCCTTCCCTTCCCTTCCCTTCCCTTCCCAGAACCTTCCCTTCCCTTCCCTTCCCTTCCCTTCCCGGAAACTTCCCTTCCCTTCCCTACCCAGAACCTTCCCGGAACCTTCCCTTCCCGGAACCTTCCCTTTCCGGAACCTTCCCTTCCCTTCCCTTCGCTTCCCTTCCCTTCCCTTCCCTTCCCTTCCCTTCCCTTCCCTTCCCTTCCCTTCCCGGAACCTTCCCTTCCCGGAACCTTCCCTTCCCTTCCCTTCCCTTCCCGGAACCTTCCCTTCCCTTCCCTTCCCTTCCCGGAAACTTCCCGGAAACTTCCCTTCCCTTCCCTTCCCTTCCCTTCCCTTCCCTTCCCTTCCCCTCCCTTCCCTTCCCTTCCCGGAACCTTACCTTCCCTTCCCTTCCCTTCCCTTCCCTTCCCTTCCCTTACGGAACCTTCCCGGAAACTTCCCTTCCCCTCCCTTCACCTCCCTTCCCTTCCTGAAACCTTCCCGAAACATTCCCTTTCTGAAACCTTCCCTTCCCGAAACCTCCCCTTCCCGAAAACTTCCCGGAAACTTTACTTCCTTTCCCGAAACCTTCCCTTCCCTTCTCGGAACCTTCCCTTCCCCTCCCGGCCCTTCCCTTCCCTTCCGTTCCCTTCCCTTCCCTTCCCTTCCCGGCACCTTCCCGGAACCTTCCCGGAACCATCCCGGAACCATCTCGGAACCATCCCTTCCCTTGCCGGAACCTTCCCTTCCCTTCCCAGAAATTTCCCTTCCCTTCCCTTCCCTTCCCTTCCCTTCCCTTCCCTTCCCTTCCCTTCCATTCCCTTCCCTTCCCTTCCCTTCCCTTCCCTTCCCTTCCCATCCCTTCCCTTCCCTTCCCTTACCTTCCCGGAACCTTGCCTTCCCTTCCGGGAACCTTCCCGGAACCTTCCCTTCCCTTCCCGGAACCTTCCCTTCCCTTCCCTTCCCGGAACCTTCCCTTCCCGGAACCTTCCCTTCCCGGAACCTTCCCTTCCCTTCCCTTCCCATCCCTTCCCGGAACCTTCCCTTCCCTTCCCTTCCCGGACATTTCCCTTCCCTTCCCCTCCCTTCCATTCCCGGAAACTTCCCTTCCCTTCCTTTCCCTTCCCTTCCCTTCCCTTCCCTTCCCTTCCCGGAACCTTCCCTTCCCTTCCCTTCCCTTCCCTTCCCTTCCCTTCCCTTCCCTTCCCAGAAACTTCCCTTCCAGGAAACTTCCCTTCCCGGAGACTTCCCTTACCGGAAACTTCCCTGCCCTTCCCTTCCCTTCCCAGCCCTTCCCTTCCCTTCCCTTCCCTTCCCTTCCCTTCCCATCCCGGAACCTTGCCTTCCCTTCCGGGAACCTTCCCGGAACCTTCCCTTCCCTTCCCGGAACCTTCCCTTCCCTTCCCTTCCCTTCCCGGAACCTTCCCTTCCCGGAACCTTCCCTTCCCGGAACCTTCCCTTCCCTTCCCTTCCCATCCCTTCCCGGATCCTTCCCTTCCCTTCCTTTCCCGGACATTTCCCTTCCCTTCCCTTCCCTTCCCTTCCCTTCCCTTCCCTTCCCTTCCCTTCCCTTCCCTTCCCTTCCCGGAAACTTCCCTTCCAGGAAACTTCCCTTACCGGAAACTTCCCTTACCGGAAACTTCCCTTCCCTTCCCTTCCCTTCCCAGCCCTTCCCTTCCGTTCCCTTCCCTTCCCGGAAACTTCCCTTCCCGGAACCTTCCCTTCCCTTCCTGCAACCTTCCCTTCCCTTCCCTTCCCTTCCCTTCCCTTCCCTTCCCTTCCCTTCCCGGAACATTCCCTTCCCAGAACATTCCCTTCCCTTCCCAGAACCATCCCTTCCCTTCCCTTCCCTTCCCTTCCCTTCCCTTCCCTTCCCTTCCCGGAACCTTCCCTTCCCGGATCCTTCCCTTCCCGGAACCTTCCCTTCCCTTCCCGGAACCTTCCCTTCCCGGAACCTTCCCTTCCCTTCCCTTCCCTTCCCGGAACCTTCCCTTCCCTTCCCTTCCCGGAAACTTCCCGGAAACTTCCCTTCCCTTCCCTTCCCTTCCCTTCCCTTCCCTTCCCTTCCCCTCCCTTCCCTTCCCTTCCCAGAACCTTACCTTCCCTTCCCTTCCTTTCCCTTCCCTTCCCTTCCCTTCCCTTCCCTTCCCTTCCCTTCCCTTCCCTTCCTGGAACCTTCCCGGAAACTTCCCTTCCCCTCCTTTCACCTCCCTTCCCTTCCTGAAACCTTCCCGAAACCTTCCCTTTCTGAAACCTTCCCTTCCCGAAACCTCCCCTTCCCGAAAACTTCCCGGAAACTTTACTTCCTTTCCCGAAACCTTCCCTTCCCTTCTCGGAACCTTCCCTTCCCCTCCCGGCCCTTCCCTTCCCTTCCCTTCCCTTCCCTTCCCTTCCCTTCCCTTCCCGGCACCTTCCCGGAACCTTCCCGGAACCATCCCGGAACCATCTCGGAACCTTCCCTTCCCTTGCCGGAACCTTCCCTTCCCTTCCCAGAAATTTCCCTTCCCTTCCCTTCCCTTCCCTTCCCTTCCCTTCCCTTCCCTTCCCTTCCCTTCCCTTCCATTCCCTTCCCTTCCCTTCCCTTCCCTTCCCTTCCCTTCCCTTCCCATCCCTTCCCTTCCCTTCCCTTACCTTCCCGGAACCTTGCCTTCCCTTCCGGGAACCTTCCCGGAACCTTCCCTTCCCTTCCCGGAACCTTCCCTTCCCTTCCCTTCCCGGAACCTTCCCTTCCCGGAACCTTCCCTTCCCTTCCCTTCCCATCCCTTCCCGGAACCTTCCCTTCCCTTCCCTTCCCGGACATTTCCCTTCCCTTCCCCTCCCTTCCATTCCCGGAAACTTCCCTTCCCTTCCTTTCCCTTCCCTTCCCTTCCCTTCCCTTCCCTTCCCTTCCCTTCCCGGAACCTTCCCTTCCCTTCCCTTCCCTTCCCTTCCCTTCCCTTCCCTTCCCTTCCCAGAAACTTCCCTTCCAGGAAACTTCCCTTCCCGGAGACTTCCCTTACCGGAAACTTCCCTGCCCTTCCCTTCCCTTCCCAGCCCTTCCCTTCCCTTCCCTTCCCTTCCCTTCCCTTCCCATCCCGGAACCTTGCCTTCCCTTCCGGGAACCTTCCCGGAACCTTCCCTTGCCTTCCCGGAACCTTCCCTTCCCTTCCCTTCCCTTCCCGGAACCTTCCCTTCCCGGAACCTTCCCTTCCCGGAACCTTCCCTTCCCTTCCCTTCCCATCCCTTCCCGGATCCTTCCCTTCCCTTCCCTTCCCGGACATTTCCCTTCCCTTCCCTTCCCTTCCCTTCCCTTCCCTTCCCTTCCCTTCCCTTCCCGGAAACTTCCCTTCCAGGAAACTTCCCTTACCGGAAACTTCCCTTACCGGAAACTTCCCTTCCCTTCCCTTCCCTTCCCAGCCCTTCCCTTCCGTTCCCTTCCCTTCCCGGAAACTTCCCTTCCCGGAACCTTCCCTTCCCTTCCTGCAACCTTCCCTTCCCTTCCCTTCCCTTCCCTTCCCTTCCCTTCCCTTCCCTTCCCGGAACATTCCCTTCCCAGAACATTCCCTTCCCTTCCCAGAACCATCCCTTCCCTTCCCTTCCCTTCCCTTCCCTTCCCTTCCCTTCCCGGAACCTTCCCTTCCCGGAACCTTCCCTTCCCGGAACCTTCCCTTCCCTTCCCGGAACCTTCCCTTCCCGGAACCTTCCCTTCCCTTCCCTTCCCTTCCCGGAACCTTCCCTTCCCGGAAACTTCCCTTCCCTTCCCTTCCCGGAACCTTCCCTTCCCGGATCCTTCCCTTCCCGGAACCTTCCCTTCCCTTCCCGGAACCTTCCCTTCCCGGAGCCTTCCCTTCCCTTCCCTTCCCTTCCCGGAACCTTCCCTTCCCTTCCCTTCCCGGAAACTTCCCGGAAACTTCCCTTCCCTTCCCTTCCCTTCCCTTCCCTTCCCTTCCCTTCCCTTCCCTTCCCCTCCCTTCCCTTCCCTTCCCGGAACCTTACCTTCCCTTCCCTTCCTTTCCCTTCCCTTCCCTTCCCTTCCCTTCCCTTCCCTTCCCTTCCCTTCCCTTCCCTTCCTGGAACCTTCCCGGAAACTTCCCTTCCCCTCCCTTCACCTCCCTTCCCTTCCTGAAACCTTCCCGAAACCTTCCCTTTCTGAAACCTTCCCTTCCCGAAACCTCCCCTTCCCGAAAACTTCCCGGAAACTTTACTTCCTTTCCCGAAACCTTCCCTTCCCTTCTCGGAACCTTCCCTTCCCCTCCCGGCCTTTCCCTTCCCTTCCCTTCCCTTCCCGGCACCTTCCCGGCACCTTCCCGGAACCTTCCCGGAACCATCCCGGAACCATCTCGGAACCTTCCCTTCCCTTGCCGGAACCTTCCCTTCCCTTCCCAGAAATTTCCCTCCCCTTTCCTTCCCTTCCCTTCCCTTCCCTTCCCTTCCCTTCCCTTCCCTTCCCTTCCCTTCCCTTCCCTTCCCATCCCTTCCCTTCCCTTACCTTCCCGGAACCTTGCCTTCCCTTCCGGGAACCTTCCCGGAACCTTCCCTTCCCTTCCCGGAACCTTCCCTTCCCTTCCCTTACCGGAACCTTCCCTTCCCGGAACCTTCCCTTCCCGGAACCTTCCCTTCCCTTCCCTTCCCATCCCTTCCCGGAACCTTCCCTTCCCTTCCCTTCCCGGACATTTCCCTTCCCTTCCCCTCCCTTCCATTCCCGGAAACTTCCCTTCCCTTCCCTTCCCTTCCCTTCCCTTCCCTTCCCTTCCCTTCCCTTCCCTTCCCTTCCCGGAAACTTCCCTTCCAGGAAACTTCCCTTCCCGTAGACTTCCCTTACCGGAAACTTCCCTGCCCTTCCCTTCCCTTCCCAGCCCTTCCCTTCCCTTCCCTTCCCTTCCCTTCCCTTCCCTTCCCGGAACTTTGCCTTCCCTTCCGGGAACCTTCCGGGAACCTTCCCTTCCCTTCCCGGAACCTTCCCTTCCCTTCCCTTCCCTTCCCAGAACCTTCCCGGAACCTTCCCTTCCCGGAACCTTCCCTTTCCGGAACCTTCCCTTCCCTTCCCTTCGCTTCCCTTCCCTTCCCTTCCCTTCCCTTCCCGGAACCTTCCCTTCCCTTCCCTTCTCTTCCCTTCCCTTCCCTTCCCTTCCTTTCCCTTCCCTGCCCTTCCCTTCCCGGAACGTTTCCGGAACCTTCCCTTCCCTTCCCTTCCCTTCCCTTCCCTTCCCTTCCCTTCACTTCCCGGAACCTTCCCTTCCCTTCCCTTCCCTTCCCTTCCCTTCCCTTCCCTTCCCTTCCCTTCCCTTCCCTTCCCTTCCCTTCCCTTCCCGGAACCTTCCCTTCCCGGATCCTTCCCTTCCCGGAACCTTCCCTTCCCTTCCCGGAACCTTCCCTTCCCGGAAACTTCCCTTCCCTTCCCTTCCCGGAACCTTCCCTTCCCTTCCCTTCCCTTCCCTTCCCGGAAACTTCCCGGAAACTTCCCTTCCCTTCCCTTCCCTTCCCTTTCCTTCCCTTCCCTTCCCTTCCCCTCCCTTCCCTTCCCTTCCCGGAACCTTACCTTCCCTTCCCTTCCCTTCCCTTCCCTTCCCTTCCCGGAACCTTCCCGGAAACTTCCCTTCCCCTCCCTTCACCTCCCTTCCCTTCCTGAAACCTTCCCGAAACCTTCCCTTTCTGAAACCTTCCCTTCCCGAAACCTCCCCTTCCCGAAAACTTCCCGGAAACTTTACTTCCTTTCCCGAAACCTTCCCTTCCCTTCTCGGAACCTTCCCTTCCCCTCCCGGCCCTTCCCTTCCGTTCCCTTCCCTTCCCTTCCCAGAAATTTCCCTTCCCTTCCCTTCCCTTCCCTTCCCTTCCCTTCCCTTCCCTTCCCTTCCCTTCCCTTCCCATCCCTTCCCTTCCCTTCCCTTCCCTTCCCGGAACCTTACCTTCCCTTCCCTTCCTTTCCCTTCCCTTCCCTTCCCTTCCCTTCCCTTCCCTTCCCTTCCCTTCCCTTCCCTTCCCTTCCTGGAACCTTCCCGGAAACTTCCCTTCCCCTCCCTTCACCTCCCTTCCCTTCCTGAAACCTTCCCGAAACCTTCCCTTTCTGAAACCTTCCCTTCCCGAAACCTCCCCTTCCCGAAAACTTCCCGGAAACTTTACTTCCTTTCCCGAAACCTTCCCTTCCCTTCTCGGAACCTTCCCTTCCCCTCCCGGCCCTTCCCTTCCCTTCCCTTCCCTTCCCTTCCCTTCCCTTCCCGGCACCTTCCCGGAACCTTCCCGGAACCATCCCGGAACCATCTCGGAACCTTCCCTTCCCTTGCCGGAACCTTCCCTTCCCTTCCCAGAAATTTCCCTTCCCTTCCCTTCCCTTCCCTTCCCTTCCCTTCCCTTCCCTTCCCTTCCATTCCCTTCCCTTCCCTTCCCTTCCCTTCCCTTCCCTTCCCTTCCCATCCCTTCCCTTCCCTTCCCTTACCTTCCCGGAACCTTGCCTTCCCTTCCGGGAACCTTCCCGGAACCTTCCCTTCCCTTCCCGGAACCTTCCCTTCCTTTCCCTTCCCGGAACCTTCCTTCCCGGAACCTTCCCTTCCCGGAACCTTCCCTTCCCTTCCCTTCCCATCCCTTCCCGGAACCTTCCCTTCCCTTCCCTTCCCGGACATTTCCCTTCCCTTCCCCTCCCTTCCATTCCCGGAAACTTCCCTTCCCTTCCTTTCCCTTCCCTTCCCTTCCCTTCCCTTCCCTTCCCTTCCCGGAACCTTCCCTTCCCTTCCCTTCCCTTCCCTTCCCTTCCCTTCCCTTCCCTTCCCTTCCCTTCCCAGAAACTTCCCTTCCAGGAAACTTCCCTTCCCGGAGACTTCCCTTACCGGAAACTTCCCTGCCCTTCCCTTCCCTTCCCAGCCCTTCCCTTCCCTTCCCTTCCCTTCCCTTCCCATCCCGGAACCTTGCCTTCCCTTCCGGGAACCTTCCCGGAACCTTCCCTTCCCTTCCCGGAACCTTCCCTTCCCTTCCCTTCCCTTCCCGGAACCTTCCCTTCCCGGAACCTTCCCTTCCCGGAACCTTCCCTTCCCTTCCCTTCCCATCCCTTCCCGGATCCTTCCCTTCCCTTCCCTTCCCGGACATTTCCCTTCCCTTCCCTTCCCTTCCCTTCCCTTCCCTTCCCTTCCCTTCCCGGAAACTTCCCTTCCAGGAAACTTCCCTTACGGGAAACTTCCCTTACCGGAAACTTCCCTTCCCTTCCCTTCCCTTCCCAGCCCTTCCCTTCCGTTCCCTTCCCTTCCCGGAAACTTCCCTTCCCGGAACCTTCCCTTCCCTTCCTGCAACCTTCCCTTCCCTTCCCTTCCCTTCCCTTCCCTTCCCTTCCCGGAACATTCCCATCCCAGAACATTCCCTTCCCTTCCCAGAACCATCCCTTCCCTTCCCTTCCCTTCCCTTCCCTTCCCTTCCCTTCCCTTCCCGGAACCTTCCCTTCCCGGAACCTTCCCTTCCCGGAACCTTCCCTTCCCTTCCCGGAACCTTCCCTTCCCGGAACCTTCCCTTCCCGGAACCTTCCCTTCCCGGAACCTTCCCTTCCCTTCCCTTCCCTTCCCTTCCCTTCCCTTCCCTTCCCTTCCCGGAACCTTCCCTTCCCGGATCCTTCCCTTCCCGGAACCTTCCCTTCCCTTCCCGGAACCTTCCCTTCCCGGAACCTTCCCTTCCCTTCCCTTCCCTTCCCGGAACCTTCCCTTCCCTTCCCTTCCCGGAAACTTCCCGGAAACTTCCCTTCCCTTCCCTTCCCTTCCCTTCCCTTCCCTTCCCTTCCCCTCCCTTCCCTTCCCTTCCCGGAACCTTACCTTCCCTTCCCTTCCTTTCCCTTCCCTTCCCTTCCCTTCCCTTCCCTTCCCTTCCCTTCCCTTCCCTTCCTGGAACCTTCCCGGAAACTTCCCTTCCCCTCCCTTCACCTCCCTTCCCTTCCTGAAACCTTCCCGAAACCTTCCCTTTCTGAAACCTTCCCTTCCCGAAACCTCCCCTTCCCGAAAACTTCCCGGAAACTTTACTTCCTTTCCCGAAACCTTCCCTTCCCTTCTCGGAACCTTCCCTTCCCCTCCCGGCCCTTCCCTTCCCTTCCCTTCCCTTCCCTTCCCTTCCCTTCCCGGCACCTTCCCGGAACCTTCCCGGAACCATCCCGGAACCATCTCGGAACCTTCCCTTCCCTTGCCGGAACCTTCCCTTCCCTTCCCAGAAATTTCCCTTCCCTTCCCTTCCCTTCCCTTCCCTTCCCTTCCCTTCCCTTCCCTTCCATTCCCTTCCCTTCCCTTCCCTTCCCTTCCCTTCCCTTCCCATCCCTTCCCTTCCCTTCCCTTACCTTCCCGGAACCTTGCCTTCCCTTCCGGGAACCTTCCCGGAACCTTCCCTTCCCTTCCCGGAACCTTCCCTTCCTTTCCCTTCCCGGAACCTTCCTTCCCGGAACCTTCCCTTCCCGGAACCTTCCCTTCCCTTCCCTTCCCATCCCTTCCCGGAACCTTCCCTTCCCTTCCCTTCCCGGACATTTCCCTTCCCTTCCCCTCCCTTCCATTCCCGGAAACTTCCCTTCCCTTCCTTTCCCTTCCCTTCCCTTCCCTTCCCTTCCCTTCCCGGAACCTTCCCTTCCCTTCCCTTCCCTTCCCTTCCCTTCCCTTCCCTTCCCTTCCCAGAAACTTCCCTTCCAGGAAACTTCCCTTCCCGGAGACTTCCCTTACCGGAAACTTCCCTGCCCTTCCCTTCCCTTCCCAGCCCTTCCCTTCCCTTCCCTTCCCTTCCCTTCCCATCCCGGAACCTTGCCTTCCCTTCCGGGAACCTTCCCGGAACCTTCCCTTCCCTTCCCGGAACCTTCCCTTCCCGGAACCTTCCCTTCCCGGAACCTTCCCTTCCCTTCCCTTCCCATCCCTTCCCGGATCCTTCCCTTCCCTTCCCTTCCCGGACATTTCCCTTCCCTTCCCTTCCCTTCCCTTCCCTTCCCTTCCCTTCCCTTCCCTTCCCTTCCCTTCCCGGAAACTTCCCTTCCAGGAAACTTCCCTTACCGGAAACTTCCCTTACCGGAAACTTCCCTTCCCTTCCCTTCCCTTCCCAGCCCTTCCCTTCCGTTCCCTTCCCTTCCCGGAAACTTCCCTTCCCGGAACCTTCCCTTCCCTTCCTGCAACCTTCCCTTCCCTTCCCTTCCCTTCCCTTCCCTTCCCTTCCCGGAACATTCCCATCCCAGAACATTCCCTTCCCTTCCCAGAACCATCCCTTCCCTTCCCTTCCCTTCCCTTCCCTTCCCTTCCCTTCCCGGAACCTTCCCTTCCCGGAACCTTCCCTTCCCGGAACCTTCCCTTCCCTTCCCGGAACCTTCCCTTCCCGGAACCTTCCCTTCCCTTCCCTTCCCTTCCCGGAACCTTCCCTTCCCTTCCCTTCCCTTCCCTTCCCTTCCCGGAACCTTCCCTTCCCGGATCCTTCCCTTCCCGGAACCTTCCCTTCCCTTCCCGGAACCTTCCCTTCCCGGAACCTTCCCTTCCCTTCCCTTCCCTTCCCGGAACCTTCCCTTCCCTTCCCTTCCCGGAAACTTCCCGGAAACTTCCCTTCCCTTCCCTTCCCTTCCCTTCCCTTCCCTTCCCCTCCCTTCCCTTCCCTTCCCGGAACCTTACCTTCCCTTCCCTTCCTTTCCCTTCCCTTCCCTTCCCTTCCCTTCCCTTCCCTTCCCTTCCCTTCCCTTCCTGGAACCTTCCCGGAAACTTCCCTTCCCCTCCCTTCACCTCCCTTCCCTTCCTGAAACCTTCCCGAAACCTTCCCTTTCTGAAACCTTCCCTTCCCGAAACCTCCCCTTCCCGAAAACTTCCCGGAAACTTTACTTCCTTTCCCGAAATCTTCCCTTCCCTTCTCGGAACCTTCCCTTCCCCTCCCGGCCTTTCCCTTCCCTTCCCTTCCCTTCCCGGCACCTTCCCGGCACCTTCCCGGAACCTTCCCGGAACCATCCCGGAACCATCTCGGAACCTTCCCTTCCCTTGCCGGAACCTTCCCTTCCCTTCCCAGAAATTTCCCTCCCCTTTCCTTCCCTTCCCTTCCCTTCCCTTCCCTTCCCTTCCCTTCCCTTCCCTTCCCTTCCCTTCCCTTCCCATCCCTTCCCTTCCCTTACCTTCCCGGAACCTTGCCTTCCCTTCCGGGAACCTTCCCGGAACCTTCCCTTCCCTTCCCGGAACCTTCCCTTCCCTTCCCTTACCGGAACCTTCCCTTCCCGGAACCTTCCCTTCCCGGAACCTTCCCTTCCCTTCCCTTCCCATCCCTTCCCGGAACCTTCCCTTCCCTTCCCTTCCCGGACATTTCCCTTCCCTTCCCCTCCCTTCCATTCCCGGAAACTTCCCTTCCCTTCCCTTCCCTTCCCTTCCCTTCCCTTCCCTTCCCTTCCCTTCCCGGAAACTTCCCTTCCAGGAAACTTCCCTTCCCGTAGACTTCCCTTACCGGAAACTTCCCTGCCCTTCCCTTCCCTTCCCAGCCCTTCCCTTCCCTTCCCTTCCCTTCCCTTCCCTTCCCGGAACTTTGCCTTCCCTTCCGGGAACCTTCCCGGAACCTTCCCTTCCCTTCCCGGAACCTTCCCTTCCCTTCCCTTCCCTTCCCAGAACCTTCCCGGAACCTTCCCTTCCCGGAACCTTCCCTTTCCGGAACCTTCCCTTCCCTTCCCTTCGCTTCCCTTCCCTTCCCTTCCCTTCCCTTCCCTTCCCTTCCCTTCCCGGAACCTTCCCTTCCCTTCCCTTCTCTTCCCTTCCCTTCCCTTCCCTTCCTTTCCCTTCCCTGCCCTTCCCTTCCCGGAACGTTTCCGGAACCCTCCCTTCCCTTCCCTTCCCTTCCCTTCCCTTCCCTTCCCTTCCCTTCACTTCCCGGAACCTTCCCTTCCCTTCCCTTCCCTTCCCTTCCCTTCCCTTCCCTTCCCTTCCCTTCCCTTCCCTTCCCTTCCCGGAACCTTCCCTTCCCGGATCCTTCCCTTCCCGGAACCTTCCCTTCCCTTCCCGGAACCTTCCCTTCCCGGAAACTTCCCTTCCCTTCCCTTCCCGGAACCTTCCCTTCCCTTCCCTTCCCTTCCCTTCCCGGAAACTTCCCGGAAACTTCCCGGAAACTTCCCTTCCCTTCCCTTCCCTTCCCTTCCCTTCCCTTCCCCTCCCTTCCCTTCCCTTCCCGGAACCTTACCTTCCCTTCCCTTCCCTTCCCTTCCCTTCCCTTCCCGGAACCTTCCCGGAAACTTCCCTTCCCCTCCCTTCACCTCCCTTCCCTTCCTGAAACCTTCCCGAAACCTTCCCTTTCTGAAACCTTCCCTTCCCGAAACCTCCCCTTCCCGAAAACTTCCCGGAAACTTTACTTCCTTTCCCGAAACCTTCCCTTCCCTTCTCGGAACCTTCCCTTCCCCTCCCGGCCCTTCCCTTCCCTTCCCTTCCCTTCCCTTCCCGGCACCTTCCCGGAACCTTCCCGGAACCATCCCAGAACCATCTCGGAACCTTCCCTTCCCTTGCCGGAACCTTCCCTTCCCTTCCCAGAAATTTCCCTTCCCTTCCCTTCCCTTCCCTTCCCTTCCCTTCCCTTCCCTTCCCTTCCCTTCCCATCCCTTCCCTTCCCTTCCCTTACCTTCCCGGAACCTTGCCTTCCCTTCCGGGAACCTTCCCGGAACCTTCCCTTCCCTTCCCGGAACCTTCCCTTCCCTTCCCTTCCCTTCCCTTCCCATCCCTACCCGGAACCTTCCCTTCCCTTCCCTTCCCGGACATTTCCCTTCCCTTCCCCTCCCTTCCATTCCCGGAAACTTCCCTTCCCTTCCCTTCCCTTCCCTTCCCTTCCCTTCCCTTCCCTTCCCTTCCCTTCCCGTCCCTTCCCTTCCCTTCCCGGAACATTCCCTTCCCAGAACATTCCCTTCCCTTCCCAGAACCATCCCTTCCCTTCCCTTCCCTTCCCTTCCCTTCCCTTCCCTTCCCGGAACCTTCCCTTCCCGGAACCTTCCCTTCCCGGACCTTCCCTTCCCTTCCCGGAACCTTCCCTTCCCGGAACCTTCCCTTCCCGGAACCTTCCCTTCCCTTCCCTTCCCTTCCCGGAACCTTCCCTTCCCGGATCCTTCCCTTCCCGGAACCTTCCCTTCCCTTCCCGGAACCTTCCCTTCCCGGAAACTTCCCTTCCCTTCCCTTCCCGGAACCTTCCCTTCCCTTCCCTTCCCGGAAACTTCCCGGAAACTTCCCTTCCCTTCCCTTCCCTTCCCTTCCCTTCCCCTCCCTTCCCTTCCCTTCCCGGAACCTCACCTTCCCTTCCCTTCCCTTCCCTTCCCTTCCCTTCCCTTCCCTTCCCTTCCCGGAACCTTCCCGGAAACTTCCCTTCCCCTCCCTTCACCTCCCTTCCCTTCCTGAAACCTTCCCGAAACCTTCCCTTTCTGAAACCTTCCCTTCCCGAAACCTCCCCTTCCCGAAAACTTCCCGGAAACTTTACTTCCTTTCCCGAAACCTTCCCTTCCCTTCTCGGAACCTTCCCTTCCCCTCCCGGCCTTTCCCTTCCCTTCCCTTCCCTTCCCTTCCCTTCCCTTCCCTTCCCGGCACCTTCCCGGAACCTTCCCGGAACCATCCTGGAACCATCTCGGAACCTTCCCTTCCCTTGCCGGAACCTTCCCTTCCCTTCCCTTCCCAGAAATTTCCCTCCCCTTTCCTTCCCTTCCCTTCCCTTCCCTTCCCTTCCCTTCCCTTCCCTTCCCTTCCCTTCCCTTCCCTTCCCTTCCCTTCCCGGAACCTTCCCTTCCCATCCCTTCCCTTCCCTTACCTTCCCGGAACCTTGCCTTCCCTTCCGGGAACCTTCCCGGAACCTTCCCTTCCCGGAACCTTCCCTTCCCTTCCCTTCCCGGAACCTTCCCTTCCCGGAACCTTCCCTTCCCGGAACCTTCCCTTCCCTTCCCTTCCCATCCCTTCCCGGAACCTTCCCTTCCCTTCCCTTCCCGGACATTTCCCTTCCCTTCCCCTCCCTTCCATTCCCGGAAACTTCCCTTCCCTTCCCTTCCCTTCCCTTCCCTTCCCTTCCCTTCCCTTCCCGGAAACTTCCCTTCCAGGAAACTTCCCTTCCCGTAGACTTCCCTTACCGGAAACTTCCCTTCCCTTCCCTTCCCTTCCCAGGCCTTCCCTTCCCTTCCCTTCCCTTCCCTTTCCTTCCCTTCCCGGAACTTTGCCTTCCCTTCCGGGAACCTTCCCGGAACCTTCCCGGAAACTTCCCGGAACCTTCCCTTCCCTTCCCTTCCCTTCCCGGAACCTTCCCTTCCCGGAACCTTCCCTTCCCGGAACATTCCCTTCCTTTCCCTTCCCATCCCTTCCCGGAACCTTCCCTTCCCTTCCCTTCCCGGACATTTCCCTTCCCTTCCCTTCCCTTCCCTTCCCTTCCCTTCCCTTCCCTTCCCGGAAACTTCCCTTCCAGGAAACTTCCCTTCCCGGAAACTTCCCTTACCGGAAACTTCCCTTCCCTTCCCTTCCCTTCCCGCAACCTTCCCTTCCCTTCCCGCAACCTTCCCTTCCCTTCCCTTCCCTTCCCTTCCCTTCCCTTCCCGGAACATTCCCTTCCCAGAACATTCCCTTCCCTTCCCAGAACCATCCCTTCCCTTCCCTTCCCTTCCCTTCCCTTCCCTTCCCTTCCCTTCCCTTCCTTTCCCATCCCTTCCCTTCCCGGAACCTTCCCTTCCCTTCCCTTCCCTTCCCTTCCCTTCCCTTCCCATCCCTTCCCGTCCCTTCCCGGAACCTTCCCTTCCCGGAACCTTCCCTTCCCTTCCCGGAACCTTCCCGGAACCTTCCCGGGACCTTCCCGTCCCGGAACCTTCCCGTTCTGGAACCTTCACATCCGTTCCCGGAACCTTCCCTTCCCTTTTCCTGAACCTTCCATTCCCTTCCCTTCCCGGAATCTTCCCGGAAACTTTCCTTCCCAGAACCTTCCCTTCCCGGAACCGTCCCTTTTTCTGAACCTTCCTTACCCTTGCCTTCCCGGAACCTTCCCTTCCCTTGCCAGAACCTTGCCATCCCTTCCCTTCACGGAAACTTCCCTTCCCAGAAACTTCCCTTCCCGGAACCTTCCTTTCCCGAAACTTCCCTTCCTTTCCCGGAAACGTCCCTTCCCGGAACCTTCCGTTCCCGGAAACTTCCCTTCCCTTCCCGGAACCTTCCCCTCCCTTCCCTTCCTGGAACCTCCCCTTCTTGGAACCTTCCCGGAACCTTCCCTTACTGAAAACTTCCTTTCCTGGAACCTTCCCTTCCCGGAACCTTCCCTTCCTGGAAGCTTACCTTTCCGAAACCATGCCTTCCCTTCCCTGCCTGAAACGTTCCCTTCCCAGAACCTTACCTTCCCTTCATTTCCCGGAACCTTCCGTTCCCTTTCCTTCCCTTCCCTTCCCTTCCCTTCCCTTCCCTTCCCTTCCCGGAACCTTCCCTTCCCGGAACCTTCCCTTCCCTTCCCTTCCCGCAACCTTCCCTTCCCGCAACCTTCCCTTTCCGCAACCTTCCCTTCCCGGTACAATCCCTTCCCTTCCCTTCCCTACCCTTCCCTTCCATTCCTGGAACCTTCCCTTCCCTTCCCTTCCCTTCCCTTCCCTTCTCGGACCTTCCCGGACCTTCCCAGAACCATCCATTCCGTTCCCTTCCCTTCCCAGATTCTTCCCTTCCCTCACCTTCTGAGAAACTTCCCTTCCCTTCCCTTCCCTTCCGGGAAACTTCCCTTCCCTTCCCTTCCCTTCCCTTCCCTTCCCATCCCAGAACCTTCCCTTCCCTTCCCGGAACCTTCCCTTCCCTTCCCAGAACCTTCCCTTCCTGGAACCTTCCCGGAACCTTCCCGGAATCATGCCGGAACCATCTCGGAACCTTCCCTTCCCTTGCTGGAACCTTCCCTTCCCTTCCCTTCCCTTCCCTTCCCTTCCCTTCCCTTCCCTTCCCTTCCATACCCCTCCCTTCCCTTCTCTTCCCTTCCCTTCCCTTCCCTTCCTTTCCCTTCCCTGCCCTTCCCTTCCCGGAACGTTTCCGGAACCTTCCCTTCCCTTCCCTTCCCTTCCCTTCCCTTCCCTTCCCTTCCCTTCCCTTCACTTCCCGGAACCTTCCCTTCCCTTCCCTTCCCTTCCCTTCCCTTCCCTTCCCTTCCCTTCCCTTCCCTTCCCTTCCCGGAACCTTCCCTTCCCGGATCCTTCCCTTCCCGGAACCTTCCCTTCCCTTCCCGGAACCTTCCCTTCCCGGAAACTTCCCTTCCCTTCCCTTCCCTTCCCTTCCCTTCCCTTCCCTTCCCGGAAACTTCCCTTCCCGGAAACTTCCCGGAAACTTCCCTTCCCTTCCCTTCCCTTCCCTTCCCTTCCCTTCCCTTCCCCTCCCTTCCCTTCCCTTCCCGGAACCTTACCTTCCCTTCCCTTCCCTTCCCTACCCTTCCCTTCCCTTCCCTTCCCTTCCCGGAACCTTCCCGGAAACTTCCCTTCCCCTCCCTTCACCTCCCTTCCCTTCCTGAAACCTTCCCGAAACCTTCCCTTTCTGAAACCTTCCCTTCCCGAAACCTCCCCTTCCCGAAAACTTCCCGGAAACTTTACTTCCTTTCCCGAAACCTTCCCTTCCCTTCTCGGAACCTTCCCTTCCCCTCCCGGCCCTTCCCTTCCCTTCCCTTCCCTTCCCTTCCCGGCACCTTCCCGGAACCTTCCCGGAACCATCCCGGAACCATCTCGGAACCTTCCCTTCCCTTGCCGGAACCTTCCCTTCCCTTCCCAGAAATTTCCCTTCCCTTCCCTTCCCTTCCCTTCCCTTCCCTTCCCTTCCCTTCCCTTCCCTTCCCTTCCCTTCCCTTCCCTTCCCATCCCTTCCCTTCCCTTCCCTTCCCCTCCCTTCCCTTCCCTTCCCGGAACCTTACCTTCCCTTCCCTTCCCTTCCCTTCCCTTCCCTTCCCAGAACCTTCCCGGAAACTTCCCTTCCCCTCCCTTCACCTCCCTTCCCTTCCTGAAACCTTCCCGAAACCTTCCCTTTCTGAAACCTTCCCTTCCCGAAACCTCCCCTTCCCGAAAACTTCCCGGAAACTTTACTTCCTTTCCCGAAACCTTCCCTTCCCTTCTCGGAACCTTCCCTTCCCCTCCCGGCCCTTCCCTTCCCTTCCCTTCCCTTCCCTTCCCGGCACCTTCCCGGAACCTTCCCGGAACCATCCCGGAACCATCTCGGAACCTTCCCTTCCCTTGCCGGAACCTTCCCTTCCCTTCCCAGAAATTTCCCTTCCCTTCCCTTCCCTTCCCTTCCCTTCCCTTCCCTTCCCTTCCCTTCCCTTCCCATCCCTTCCCTTCCCTTCCCTTACCTTCCCGGAACCTTGCCTTCCCTTCCGGGAACCTTCCCGGAACCTTCCCTTCCCTTCCCGGAACCTTCCCTTCCCTTCCCTTCCCGGAACCTTCCCTTCCCGGAACCTTCCCTTCCCGGAACCTTCCCTTCCCTTCCCTTCCCATCCCTACCCGGAACCTTCCCTTCCCTTCCCTTCCCGGACATTTCCCTTCCCTTCCCCTCCCTTCCATTCCCGGAAACTTCCCTTCCCTTCCCTTCCCTTCCCTTCCCTTCCCTTCCCTTCCCTTCCCGGAACCTTCCCTTCCCAGAAACTTCCCTTCCAGGAAACTTCCCTTCCCGGAGACTTCCCTTACCGGAAACTTCCCTGCCCTTCCCTTCCCTTCCCAGCCCTTCCCTTCCCTTCCCTTCCCTTCCCTTCCCTTCCCTTCCCTTCCCATCCCGGAACCTTGCCTTCCCTTCCGGGAACCTTCCCGGAACCTTCCCTTCCCTTCCCGGAACCTTCCCTTCCCTTCCCTTCCCTTCCCTTCCCGGAACCTTCCCTTCCCGGAACCTTCCCTTCCCGGAACCTTCCCTTCCCTTCCCTTCCCATCCCTTCCCGGAACCTTCCCTTCCCTTCCCTTCCCGGACATTTCCCTTCCCTTCCCTTCCCTTCTCTTCCCTTCCCTTCCCTTCCCTTCCCTTCCCGGAAACTTCCCTTCCAGGAAACTTCCCTTACCGGAAACTTCCCTTACCGGAAACTTCCCTTCCCTTCCCTTCCCTTCCCTTCCCTTCCCTTCCCTTCCCAGCCCTTCCCTTCCGTTCCCTTCCCTTCCCGGAAACTTCCCTTCCCTGAACCTTCCCTTCCCTTCCTGCAACCTTCCCTTCCCTTCCCTTCCCTTCCCTTCCCTTCCCGTCCCTTCCCTTCCCTTCCCGGAACATTCCCTTCCCAGAACATTCCCTTCCCTTCCCAGAACCATCCCTTCCCTTCCCTTCCCTTCCCTTCCCTTCCCTTCCCTTCCCGGAACCTTCCCTTCCCGGATCCTTCCCTTCCCGGAACCTTCCCTTCCCTTCCCGGAACCTTCCCTTCCCGGAAACTTCCCTTCCCTTCCCTTCCCGGAACCTTCCCTTCCCTTCCCTTCCCGGAAACTTCCCGGAAACTTCCCTTCCCTTCCCTTCCCTTCCCTTCCCTTCCCTTCCCCTCCCTTCCCTTCCCTTCCCGGAACCTCACCTTCCCTTCCCTTCCCTTCCCTTCCCTTCCCTTCCCTTCCCTTCCCTTCCCTTCCCGGAACCTTCCCGGAAACTTCCCTTCCCCTCCCTTCACCTCCCTTCCCTTCCTGAAACCTTCCCGAAACCTTCCCTTTCTGAAACCTTCCCTTCCCGAAACCTCCCCTTCCCGAAAACTTCCCGGAAACTTTACTTCCTTTCCCGAAACCTTCCCTTCCCTTCTCGGAACCTTCCCTTCCCCTCCCGGCCTTTCCCTTCCCTTCCCTTCCCTTCCCTTCCCTTCCCTTCCCTTCCCTTCCCTTCCCTTCCCGGCACCTTCCCGGAACCTTCCCGGAACCATCCTGGAACCATCTCGGAACCTTCCCTTCCCTTGCCGGAACCTTCCCTTCCCTTCCCTTCCCAGAAATTTCCCTCCCCTTTCCTTCCCTTCCCTTCCCTTCCCTTCCCTTCCCTTCCCTTCCCTTCCCTTCCCTTCCCTTCCCATCCCTTCCCTTCCCTTACCTTCCCGGAACCTTGCCTTCCCTTCCGGGAACCTTCCCGGAACCTTCCCTTCCCTTCCCGGAACCTTCCCTTCCCTTCCCTTCCCGGAACCTTCCCTTCCCGGAACCTTCCCTTCCCGGAACCTTCCCTTCCCTTCCCTTCCCATCCCTTCCCGGAACCTTCCCTTCCCTTCCCTTCCCGGACATTTCCCTTCCCTTCCCCTCCCTTCCATTCCCGGAAACTTCCCTTCCCTTCCCTTCCCTTCCCTTCCCTTCCCTTCCCTTCCCTTCCCTTCCCTTCCAGGAAACTTCCCTTCCCGTAGACTTCCCTTACCGGAAACTTCCCTTCCCTTCCCTTCCCTTCCCAGCCCTTCCCTTCCCTTCCCTTCCCTTTCCTTCCCTTCCCGGAACTTTGCCTTCCCTTCCGGGAACCTTCCCGGAACCTTCCCTTCCCTTCCCGGAACCTTCCCTTCCCTTCCCTTCCCTTCCCGGAACCTTCCCTTCCCGGAACCTTCCCTTCCCGGAACATTCCCTTCCTTTCCCTTCCCATCCCTTCCCGGAACCTTCCCTTCCCTTCCCTTCCCGGACATTTCCCTTCCCTTCCCTTCCCTTCCCTTCCCTTCCCTTCCCTTCCCTTCCCGGAAACTTCCCTTCCAGGAAACTTCCCTTCCCGGAAACTTCCCTTACCGGAAACTTCCCTTCCCTTCCCTTCCCTTCCCGCAACCTTCCCTTCCCTTCCCTTCCCTTCCCTTCCCTTCCCTTCCCTTCCCTTCCCTTCCCTTCCTTTCCCATCCCTTCCCTTCCCGGAACCTTCCCTTCCCTTCCCTTCCCTTCCCTTCCCTTCCCTTCCCTTCCCATCCCTTCCCATCCCTTCCCGGAACCTTCCCTTCCCGGAACCTTCCCTTCCCTTCCCGGAACCTTCCCGGAACCTTCCCGGGACCTTCCCGTCCCGGAACCTTCCCGTTCTGGAACCTTCACATCCGTTCCCGGAACCTTCCCTTCCCTTTTCCTGAACCTTCCATTCCCTTCCCTTCCCGGAATCTTCCCGGAAACTTTCCTTCCCAGAACCTTCCCTTCCCGGAACCGTCCCTTTTTCTGAACCTTCCTTACCCTTGCCTTCCCGGAACCTTCCCTTCCCTTGCCAGAACCTTGCCATCCCTTCCCTTCACGGAAACTTCCCTTCCCAGAAACTTCCCTTCCCGGAACCTTCCTTTCCCGAAACTTCCCTTCCTTTCCCAGAAACGTCCCTTCCCGGAACCTTCCGTTCCCGGAAACTTCCCTTCCCTTCCCGGAACCTTCCCCTCCCTTCCCTTCCTGGAACCTCCCCTTCTTGGAACCTTCCCGGAACCTTCCCTTACTGAAAACTTCCTTTCCTGGAACCTTCCCTTCCCGGAACCTTCCCTTCCTGGAAGCTTACCTTTCCGAAACCATGCCTTCCCTTCCCTGCCTGAAAAGTTCCCTTCCCAGAACCTTACCTTCCCTTCATTTCCCGGAACCTTCCGTTCCCTTTCCTTCCCTTCCCTTCCCTTCCCTTCCCTTCCCTTCCCTTCCCTTCCCGGAACCTTCCCTTCCCGGAACCTTCCCTTCCCTTCCCTTCCCGCAACCTTCCCTTCCCGCAACCTTCCCTTTCCGCAACCTTCCCTTCCCGGTACAATCCCTTCCCTTCCCTTCCCTACCCTTCCCTTCCATTCCTGGAACCTTCCCTTCCCTTCCCTTCCCTTCCCTTCCCTTCCCTTCCCTTCTCGGACCTTCCCGGACCTTCCCAGAACCATCCATTCCGTTCCCTTCCCTTCCCAGATTCTTCCCTTCCCTCACCTTCTGAGAAACTTCCCTTCCCTTCCCTTCCCTTCCGGGAAACTTCCCTTCCCTTCCCTTCCCTTCCCTTCCCATCCCAGAACCTTCCCTTCCCTTCCCGGAACCTTCCCTTCCCTTCCCAGAACCTTCCCTTCCTGGAACCTTCCCGGAACCTTCCCGGAATCATGCCGGAACCATCTCGGAACCTTCCCTTCCCTTGCTGGAACCTTCCCTTCCCTTCCCTTCCCTTCCCTTCCCTTCCCTTCCCTTCCCTTCCCTTCCATACCCCTCCCTTCCCTTCCCTTCCCTTCCCTTCCCTTCCCTTCCCTTCCCTTCCCTTCCCTTCCCTTCCCTTCCCTTCCCTTGCCTTTCTTCCCTTCCCTTCCCTTCCCAGAACCTTCCCTTCCCGGAACTTTCCCGGAACCTTCCCGGAACCATCCCGGAACCATCTCGGAAACTACCCTTCCCTTGCCGGAACCTTCCCTTCCCCTCCTGGAAATTTCCCTTCCCTTCCCTTCCCTTCCCTTCCCTTCCCTTCCCTTCCCTTCCCTTCCCTTCCCTTCCCAGAACCTTCCCTTCCCTTCCCTTCCCTTCCCTTCCCAGAAACTTCCCTTCCCTTCCCTACCCAGAACCTTCCCGGAACCTTCCCTTCCCGGAACCTTCCCTTTCCGGAACCTTCCCTTCCCTTCCCTTCGCTTCCCTTCCCTTCCCTTCCCTTCCCTTCCCTTCCCTTCCCTTCCCTTCCCGGAACCTTCCCTTCCCTTCCCTTCTCTTCCCTTCCCTTCCCTTCCCTTCCTTTCCCTTCCCTGTCCTTCCCTTCCCGGAACGTTTCCGGAACCTTCCCTTCCCAGAACCTTCCCTTCCCTTCCCTTCCCTTCCCTTCCCTTCCCTTCCCTTCACTTCCCGGAACCTTCCCTTCCCTTCCCTTCCCTTCCCTTCCCTTCCCTTCCCTTCCCTTCCCGGAACCTTCCCTTCCCGGATCCTTCCCTTCCCGGAACCTTCCCTTCCCTTCCCGGAACCTTCCCTTCCCGGAACCTTCCCTTCCCTTCCCTTCCCTTCCCTTCCCGGAACCTTCCCTTCCCTTCCCTTCCCTTCCCCTCCCTTCCCTTCCCTTCCCGGAACCTTCCCTTCCCTTCCCTTCCCTTCCCTTCCCTTCCCTTCCCTTCCCTTCCCTTCCCGGAACATTCCCTTCCCAGAACATTCCCTTCCCTTCCCAGAACCATCCCTTCCCTTCCCTTCCCTTCCCTTCCCTTCCCTTCCCTTCCCTTCCCTTCCTTTCCCATCCCTTCCCTTCCCGGAACCTTCCCTTCCCTTCCCTTCCCTTCCCTTCCCTTCCCTTCCCTTCCCATCCCTTCCCATCCCTTCCCGGAACCTTCCCTTCCCGGAACCTTCCCTTCCCTTCCCGGAACCTTCCCGGAACCTTCCCGGGACCTTCCCGTCCCGGAACCTTCCCGTTCTGGAACCTTCACATCCGTTCCCGGAACCTTCCCTTCCCTTTTCCTGAACCTTCCATTCCCTTCCCTTCCCGGAATCTTCCCGGAAACTTTCCTTCCCAGAACCTTCCCTTCCCGGAACCGTCCCTTTTTCTGAACCTTCCTTACCCTTGCCTTCCCGGAACCTTCCCTTCCCTTGCCAGAACCTTGCCATCCCTTCCCTTCACGGAAACTTCCCTTCCCAGAAACTTCCCTTCCCGGAACCTTCCTTTCCCGAAACTTCCCTTCCTTTCCCAGAAACGTCCCTTCCCGGAACCTTCCGTTCCCGGAAACTTCCCTTCCCTTCCCGGAACCTTCCCCTCCCTTCCCTTCCTGGAACCTCCCCTTCTTGGAACCTTCCCGGAACCTTCCCTTACTGAAAACTTCCTTTCCTGGAACCTTCCCTTCCCGGAACCTTCCCTTCCTGGAAGCTTACCTTTCCGAAACCATGCCTTCCCTTCCCTGCCTGAAACGTTCCCTTCCCAGAACCTTACCTTCCCTTCATTTCCCGGAACCTTCCGTTCCCTTTCCTTCCCTTCCCTTCCCTTCCCTTCCCTTCCCTTCCCTTCCCTTCCCGGAACCTTCCCTTCCCGGAACCTTCCCTTCCCTTCCCTTCCCGCAACCTTCCCTTCCCGCAACCTTCCCTTTCCGCAACCTTCCCTTCCCGGTACAATCCCTTCCCTTCCCTTCCCTTCCCTTCCCTTCCATTCCTGGAACCTTCCCTTCCCTTCCCTTCCCTTCCCTTCCCTTCCCTTCCCTTCTCGGACCTTCCCGGACCTTCCCAGAACCATCCATTCCGTTCCCTTCCCTTCCCAGATTCTTCCCTTCCCTCACCTTCTGAGAAACTTCCCTTCCCTTCCCTTCCCTTCCGGGAAACTTCCCTTCCCTTCCCTTCCCTTCCCTTCCCTTCCCTTCCCATCCCAGAACCTTCCCTTCCCTTCCCGGAACCTTCCCTTCCCTTCCCAGAACCTTCCCTTCCTGGAACCTTCCCGGAACCTTCCCGGAATCATGCCGGAACCATCTCGGAACCTTCCCTTCCCTTGCTGGAACCTTCCCTTCCCTTCCCTTCCCTTCCCTTCCCTTCCCTTCCCTTCCCTTCCATACCCCTCCCTTCCCTTCCCTTCCCTTCCCTTCCCTTCCCTTCCCTTCCCTTCCCTTCCCTTCCCTTCCCTTCCCTTCCCTTCCCTTCCCTTCCCTTGCCTTTCTTCCCTTCCCTTCCCTTCCCAGATTCTTCCCTTCCCTCACCTTCTGAGAAACTTCCCTTCCCTTCCCTTCCCTTCCGGGAAACTTCCCTTCCCTTCCCTTCCCTTCCCTTCCCTTCCCTTCCCATCCCAGAACCTTCCCTTCCCTTCCCGGAACCTTCCCTTCCCTTCCCAGAACCTTCCCTTCCTGGAACCTTCCCGGAACCTTCCCGGAATCATGCCGGAACCATCTCGGAACCTTCCCTTCCCTTGCTGGAACCTTCCCTTCCCTTCCCTTCCCTTCCCTTCCCTTCCCTTCCCTTCCCTTCCCTTCCCTTCCATACCCCTCCCTTCCCTTCCCTTCCCTTCCCTTCCCTTCCCTTCCCTTCCCTTCCCTTCCCTTCCCTTCCCTTCCCTTCCCTTCCCTTCCCTTCCCTTCCCTTCCCTTCCCTTCCCTTGCCTTTCTTCCCTTCCCTTCCCTTCCCAGAACCTTCCCTTCCCGGAACTTTCCCGGAACCTTCCCGGAACCATCCCGGAACCATCTCGGAAACTACCCTTCCCTTGCCGGAACCTTCCCTTCCCCTCCTGGAAATTTCCCTTCCCTTCCCTTCCCTTCCCTTCCCTTCCCTTCCCTTCCCTTCCCTTCCCTTCCCAGAACCTTCCCTTCCCTTCCCTTCCCTTCCCTTCCCAGAAACTTCCCTTCCCTTCCCTACCCAGAACCTTCCCGGAACCTTCCCTTCCCGGAACCTTCCCTTTCCGGAACCTTCCCTTCCCTTCCCTTCGCTTCCCTTCCCTTCCCTTCCCTTCCCTTCCCTTCCCTTCCCTTCCCGGAACCTTCCCTTCCCTTCCCTTCTCTTCCCTTCCCTTCCCTTCCCTTCCTTTCCCTTCCCTGTCCTTCCCTTCCCGGAACGTTTCCGGAACCTTCCCTTCCCAGAACCTTCCCTTCCCTTCCCTTCCCTTCCCTTCCCTTCCCTTCCCTTCCCTTCCCTTCCCTTCACTTCCCGGAACCTTCCCTTCCCTTCCCTTCCCTTCCCTTCCCTTCCCTTCCCTTCCCGGAACCTTCCCTTCCCGGATCCTTCCCTTCCCGGAACCTTCCCTTCCCTTCCCGGAACCTTCCCTTCCCGGAACCTTCCCTTCCCTTCCCTTCCCTTCCCGGAACCTTCCCTTCCCTTCCCTTCCCTTCCCGGAAACTTCCCGGAAACTTCCCTTCCCTTCCCTTCCCTTCCCTTCCCTTCCCTTCCCTTCCCCTCCCTTCCCTTCCCTTCCCGGAACCTTCCCTTCCCTTCCCTTCCCTTCCCTTCCCTTCCCTTCCCTTCCCTTCCCTTCCCGGAACATTCCCTTCCCAGAACATTCCCTTCCCTTCCCAGAACCATCCCTTCCCTTCCCTTCCCTTCCCTTCCCTTCCCTTCCCTTCCCTTCCCTTCCCTTCCTTTCCCATCCCTTCCCTTCCCGGAACCTTCCCTTCCCTTCCCTTCCCTTCCCTTCCCTTCCCTTCCCTTCCCTTCCCATCCCTTCCCATCCCTTCCCGGAACCTTCCCTTCCCGGAACCTTCCCTTCCCTTCCCGGAACCTTCCCGGAACCTTCCCGGGACCTTCCCGTCCCGGAACCTTCCCGTTCTGGAACCTTCACATCCGTTCCCGGAACCTTCCCTTCCCTTTTCCTGAACCTTCCATTCCCTTCCCTTCCCGGAATCTTCCCGGAAACTTTCCTTCCCAGAACCTTCCCTTCCCGGAACCGTCCCTTTTTCTGAACCTTCCTTACCCTTGCCTTCCCGGAACCTTCCCTTCCCTTGCCAGAACCTTGCCATCCCTTCCCTTCACGGAAACTTCCCTTCCCAGAAACTTCCCTTCCCGGAACCTTCCTTTCCCGAAACTTCCCTTCCTTTCCCAGAAACGTCCCTTCCCGGAACCTTCCGTTCCCGGAAACTTCCCTTCCCTTCCCGGAACCTTCCCCTCCCTTCCCTTCCTGGAACCTCCCCTTCTTGGAACCTTCCCGGAACCTTCCCTTACTGAAAACTTCCTTTCCTGGAACCTTCCCTTCCCGGAACCTTCCCTTCCTGGAAGCTTACCTTTCCGAAACCATGCCTTCCCTTCCCTGCCTGAAACGTTCCCTTCCCAGAACCTTACCTTCCCTTCATTTCCCGGAACCTTCCGTTCCCTTTCCTTCCCTTCCCTTCCCTTCCCTTCCCTTCCCTTCCCTTCCCGGAACCTTCCCTTCCCGGAACCTTCCCTTCCCTTCCCTTCCCGCAACCTTCCCTTCCCGCAACCTTCCCTTTCCGCAACCTTCCCTTCCCGGTACAATCCCTTCCCTTCCCTTCCCTACCCTTCCCTTCCATTCCTGGAACCTTCCCTTCCCTTCCCTTCCCTTCCCTTCCCTTCCCTTCCCTTCTCGGACCTTCCCGGACCTTCCCAGAACCATCCATTCCGTTCCCTTCCCTTCCCAGATTCTTCCCTTCCCTCACCTTCTGAGAAACTTCCCTTCCCTTCCCTTCCCTTCCGGGAAACTTCCCTTCCCTTCCCTTCCCTTCCCTTCCCTTCCCTTCCCATCCCAGAACCTTCCCTTCCCTTCCCGGAACCTTCCCTTCCCTTCCCAGAACCTTCCCTTCCTGGAACCTTCCCGGAACCTTCCCGGAATCATGCCGGAACCATCTCGGAACCTTCCCTTCCCTTGCTGGAACCTTCCCTTCCCTTCCCTTCCCTTCCCTTCCCTTCCCTTCCCTTCCCTTCCCTTCCATACCCCTCCCTTCCCTTCCCTTCCCTTCCCTTCCCTTCCCTTCCCTTCCCTTCCCTTCCCTTCCCTTCCCTTCCCTTGCCTTTCTTCCCTTCCCTTCCCTTCCCAGAACCTTCCCTTCCCGGAACTTTCCCGGAACCTTCCCGGAACCATCCCGGAACCATCTCGGAAACTACCCTTCCCTTGCCGGAACCTTCCCTTCCCCTCCTGGAAATTTCCCTTCCCTTCCCTTCCCTTCCCTTCCCTTCCCTTCCCTTCCCAGAACCTTCCCTTCCCTTCCCTTCCCTTCCCTTCCCTTCCCAGAAACTTCCCTTCCCTTCCCTACCCAGAACCTTCCCGGAACCTTCCCTTCCCGGAACCTTCCCTTTCCGGAACCTTCCCTTCCCTTCCCTTCGCTTCCCTTCCCTTCCCTTCCCTTCCCTTCCCTTCCCTTCCCTTCCCGGAACCTTCCCTTCCCTTCCCTTCTCTTCCCTTCCCTTCCCTTCCCTTCCTTTCCCTTCCCTGTCCTTCCCTTCCCGGAACGTTTCCGGAACCTTCCCTTCCCAGAACCTTCCCTTCCCTTCCCTTCCCTTCCCTTCCCTTCCCTTCCCTTCCCTTCACTTCCCGGAACCTTCCCTTCCCTTCCCTTCCCTTCCCTTCCCTTCCCTTCCCTTCCCTTCCCTTCCCTTCCCGGAACCTTCCCTTCCCGGATCCTTCCCTTCCCGGAACCTTCCCTTCCCTTCCCGGAACCTTCCCTTCCCGGAACCTTCCCTTCCCTTCCCTTCCCTTCCCGGAACCTTCCCTTCCCTTCCCTTCCCTTCCCGGAAACTTCCCGGAAACTTCCCTTCCCTTCCCTTCCCTTCCCTTCCCTTCCCTTCCCCTCCCTTCCCTTCCCTTCCCGGAACCTTACCTTCCCTTCCCTTCCCTTCCCTTCCCTTCCCTTCCCTTCCCTTCCCGGAACCTTCCCGGAAACTTCCCTTCCCCTCCCTTCACCTCCCTTCCCTTCCTGAAACCTTCCCGAAACCTTCCCTTTCTGAAACCTTCCCTTCCCGAAACCTCCCCTTCCCGAAAACTTCCCGGAAACTTTACTTCCTTTCCCGAAACCTTCCCTTCCCTTCTCGGAACCTTCCCTTCCCCTCCCGGCCCTTCCCTTCCCTTCCCTTCCCTTTCCTTCCCTTCCCTTCCCTTCCCGGCACCTTCCCGGAACCTTCCCGGAACCATCCCGGAACCATCTCGGAACCTTCCCTTCCCTTGCCGGAACCTTCCCTTCCCTTCCCAGAAATTTCCCTTCCCTTCCCTTCCCTTCCCTTCCCTTCCCTTCCCTTCCCTTCCCTTCCCTTCCCTTCCATTCCCTTCCCTTCCCTTCCCTTCCCTTCCCTTCCCTTCCCTTCCCATCCCTTCCCTTCCCTTCCCTTACCTTCCCGGAACCTTGCCTTCCCTTCCGGGAACCTTCCCGGAACCTTCCCTTCCCTTCCCGGAACCTTCCCTTCCCTTCCCTTCCCGGAACCTTCCCTTCCCGGAACCTTCCCTTCCCGGAACCTTCCCTTCCCTTCCCTTCCCATCCCTTCCCGGAACCTTCCCTTCCCTTCCCTTCCCGGACATTTCCCTTCCCTTCCCCTCCCTTCCATTCCCGGAAACTTCCCTTCCCTTCCCTTCCCTTCCCTTCCCTTCCCTTCCCTTCCCGGAACCTTCCCTTCCCTTCCCTTCCCTTCCCTTCCCTTCCCAGAAACTTCCCTTCCAGGAAACTTCCCTTCCCGGAGACTTCCCTTACCGGAAACTTCCCTGCCCTTCCCTTCCCTTCCCAGCCCTTCCCTTCCCTTCCCTTCCCTTCCCTTCCCTTCCCTTCCCATCCCGGAACCTTGCCTTCCCTTCCGGGAACCTTCCCGGAACCTTCCCTTCCCTTCCCGGAACCTTCCCTTCCCTTCCCTTCCCTTCCCGGAACCTTCCCTTCCCGGAACCTTCCCTTCCCGGAACCTTCCCTTCCCTTCCCTTCCCATCCCTTCCCGGATCCTTCCCTTCCCTTCCCTTCCCGGACATTTCCCTTCCCTTCCCTTCCCTTCCCTTCCCTTCCCTTCCCTTCCCTTCCCGGAAACTTCCCTTCCAGGAAACTTCCCTTACCGGAAAATTCCCTTACCGGAAACTTCCCTTCCCTTCCCTTCCCTTCCCAGCCCTTCCCTTCCGTTCCCTTCCCTTCCCGGAAACTTCCCTTCCCGGAACCTTCCCTTCCCTTCCTGCAACCTTCCCTTCCCTTCCCTTCCCTTCCCTTCCCTTCCCTTCCCTTCCCTTCCCGGAACATTCCCTTCCCAGAACATTCCCTTCCCTTCCCAGAACCATCCCTTCCCTTCCCTTCCCTTCCCTTCCCTTCCCTTCCCTTCCCGGAACCTTCCCTTCCCGGAACCTTCCCTTCCCTTCCCGGAACCTTCCCTTCCCGGAACCTTCCCTTCCCGGAACCTTCCCTTCCCTTCCCTTCCCTTCCCGGAACCTTCCCTTCCCGGATCCTTCCCTTCCCGGAACCTTCCCTTCCCTTCCCGGAACCTTCCCTTCCCGGAACCTTCCCTTCCCTTCCCTTCCCTTCCCTTCCCTTCCCTTCCCTTCCCCTCCCTTCCCTTCCCTTCCCGGAACCTTACCTTCCCTTCCCTTCCTTTCCCTTCCCTTCCCTTCCCTTCCCTTCCCTTCCCTTCCCTTCCCTTCCCTTCCCTTCCCTTCCCTTCCTGGAACCTTCCCGGAAACTTCCCTTCCCCTCCCTTCACCTCCCTTCCCTTCCTGAAACCTTCCCGAAACCTTCCCTTTCTGAAACCTTCCCTTCCCGAAACCTCCCCTTCCCGAAAACTTCCCGGAAACTTTACTTCCTTTCCCGAAACCTTCCCTTCCCTTCTCGGAACCTTCCCTTCCCCTCCCGGCCTTTCCCTTCCCTTCCCTTCCCTTCCCGGCACCTTCCCGGCACCTTCCCGGAACCTTCCCGGAACCATCCCGGAACCATCTCGGAACCTTCCCTTCCCTTGCCGGAACCTTCCCTTCCCTTCCCAGAAATTTCCCTCCCCTTTCCTTCCCTTCCCTTCCCTTCCCTTCCCTTCCCTTCCCTTCCCTTCCCTTCCCTTCCCTTCCCATCCCTTCCCTTCCCTTACCTTCCCGGAACCTTGCCTTCCCTTCCGGGAACCTTCCCGGAACCTTCCCTTCCCTTCCCGGAACCTTCCCTTCCCTTCCCTTACCGGAACCTTCCCTTCCCGGAACCTTCCCTTCCCGGAACCTTCCCTTCCCTTCCCTTCCCATCCCTTCCCGGAACCTTCCCTTCCCTTCCCTTCCCGGACATTTCCCTTCCCTTCCCCTCCCTTCCATTCCCGGAAACTTCCCTTCCCTTCCCTTCCCTTCCCTTCCCTTCCCTTCCCTTCCCTTCCGTTCCCTTCCCGGAAACTTCCCTTCCAGGAAACTTCCCTTCCCGTAGACTTCCCTTACCGGAAACTTCCCTGCCCTTCCCTTCCCTTCCCAGCCCTTCCCTTCCCTTCCCTTCCCTTCCCTTCCCTTCCCGGAACTTTGCCTTCCCTTCCGGGAACCTTCCCGGAACCTTCCCTTCCCTTCCCGGAACCTTCCCTTCCCTTCCCTTCCCTTCCCAGAACCTTCCCGGAACCTTCCCTTCCCGGAACCTTCCCTTTCCGGAACCTTCCCTTCCCTTCCCTTCGCTTCCCTTCCCTTCCCTTCCCTTCCCTTCCCGGAACCTTCCCTTCCCTTCCCTTCTCTTCCCTTCCCTTCCCTTCCCTTCCTTTCCCTTCCCTGCCCTTCCCTTCCCGGAACGTTTCCGGAACCTTCCCTTCCCTTCCCTTCCCTTCCCTTCCCTTCCCTTCCCTTCCCTTCACTTCCCGGAACCTTCCCTTCCCTTCCCTTCCCTTCCCTTCCCTTCCCTTCCCTTCCCTTCCCTTCCCTTCCCTTCCCTTCCCTTCCCTTCCCTTCCCTTCCCTTCCCTTCCCTTCCCTTCCCTTCCCTTCCCGGAACCTTCCCTTCCCGGATCCTTCCCTTCCCGGAACCTTCCCTTCCCTTCCCTTCCCGGAACCTTCCCTTCCCGGAAACTTCCCTTCCCTTCCCTTCCCGGAACCTTCCCTTCCCTTCCCTTCCCTTCCCTTCCCTTCCCTTCCCTTCCCTTCCCGGAAACTTCCCGGAAACTTCCCTTCCCTTCCCTTCCCTTCCCTTCCCTTCCCTTCCCTTCCCGGAACCTTCCCTTCCCGGATCCTTCCCTTCCCGGAACCTTCCCTTCCCTTCCCGGAACCTTCCCTTCCCGGAAACTTCCCTTCCCTTCCCTTCCCGGAACCTTCCCTTCCCTTCCCTTCCCTTCCCTTCCCTTCCCTTCCCTTCCCGGAAACTTCCCGGAAACTTCCCTTCCCTTCCCTTCCCTTCCCTTCCCTTCCCTTCCCTTCCCTTCCCCTCCCTTCCCTTCCCTTCCCGGAACCTTACCTTCCCTTCCCTTCCCTTCCCTTCCCTTCCCTTCCCGGAACCTTCCCGGAAACTTCCCTTCCCCTCCCTTCACCTCCCTTCCCTTCCTGAAACCTTCCCGAAACCTTCCCTTTCTGAAACCTTCCCTTCCCGAAACCTCCCCTTCCCGAAAACTTCCCGGAAACTTTACTTCCTTTCCCGAAACCTTCCCTTCCCTTCTCGGAACCTTCCCTTCCCCTCCCGGAACCTTCCCTTCCCTTCCCTTCCCTTCCCTTCCCTTCCCTTCCCGGCACCTTCCCGGAACCTTCCCGGAACCATCCCGGAACCATCTCGGAACCTTCCCTTCCCTTGCCGGAACCTTCCCTTCCCTTCCCAGAAATTTCCCTTCCCTTCCCTTCCCTTCCCTTCCCTTCCCTTCCCTTCCCTTCCCTTCCCTTCCCTTCCCTTCCCATCCCTTCCCTTCCCTTCCCTTACCTTCCCGGAACCTTGCCTTCCCTTCCGGGAACCTTCCCGGAACCTTCCCTTCCCTTCCCGGAACCTTCCCTTCCCTTCCCGGAACCTTGCCTTCCCTTCCCTTCCCGGAACCTTCCCTTCCCGGAACCTTCCCTTCCCGGAACCTTCCCTTCCCTTCCCTTCCCATCCCTACCCGGAACCTTCCCTTCCCTTCCCTTCCCGGACATTTCCCTTCCCTTCCCCTCCCTTCCATTCCCGGAAACTTCCCTTCCCTTCCCTTCCCTTCCCTTCCCTTCCCTTCCCTTCCCTTCCCTTCCCTTCCCTTCCCTTCCCAGAAACTTCCCTTCCAGGAAACTTCCCTTCCCGGAGACTTCCCTTACCGGAAACTTCCCTGCCCTTCCCTTCCCTTCCCAGCCCTTCCCTTCCCTTCCCTTCCCTTCCCTTCCCTTCCCTTCCCATCCCGGAACCTTGCCTTCCCTTCCGGGAACCTTCCCGGAACCTTCCCTTCCCTTCCCGGAACCTTCCCTTCCCTTCCCTTCCCTTCCCGGAACCTTCCCTTCCCGGAACCTTCCCTTCCCGGAACCTTCCCTTCCCTTCCCTTCCCATCCCTTCCCGGAACCTTCCCTTCCCTTCCCTTCCCGGACATTTCCCTTCCCTTCCCTTCCCTTCCCTTCCCTTCCCTTCCCTTCCCGGAAACTTCCCTTCCAGGAAACTTCCCTTACCGGAAACTTCCCTTACCGGAAACTTCCCTTCCCTTCCCTTCCCTTCCCTTCCCTTCCCTTCCCTTCCCTTCCCAGCCCTTCCCTTCCGTTCCCTTCCCTTCCCGGAAACTTCCCTTCCCTGAACCTTCCCTTCCCTTCCTGCAACCTTCCCTTCCCTTCCCTTCCCTTCCCTTCCCTTCCCTTCCCTTCCCGGAACATTCCCTTCCCAGAACATTCCCTTCCCATCCCAGAACCATCCCTTCCCTTCCCTTCCCTTCCCTTCCCTTCCCTTCCCTTCCCTTCCCTTCCCGGAACCTTCCCTTCCCGGAACCTTCCCTTCCCGGAACCTTCCCTTCCCGGACCTTCCCTTCCCTTCCCGGAACCTTCCCTTCCCGGAACCTTCCCTTCCCGGAACCTTCCCTTCCCTTCCCTTCCCTTCCCGGAACCTTCCCTTCCCGGATCCTTCCCTTCCCGGAACCTTCCCTTCCCTTCCCGGAACCTTCCCTTCCCGGAAACTTCCCTTCCCTTCCCTTCCCTTCCCGGAACCTTCCCTTCCCTTCCCTTCCCGGAAACTTCCCGGAAACTTCCCTTCCCTTCCCTTCCCTTCCCTTCCCTTCCCTTCCCTTCCCGGAACCTCACCTTCCCTTCCCTTCCCTTCCCTTCCCTTCCCTTCCCTTCCCTTCCCTTCCCTTCCCGGAACCTTCCCGGAAACTTCCCTTCCCCTCCCTTCACCTCCCTTCCCTTCCTGAAACCTTCCCGAAACCTTCCCTTTCTGAAACCTTCCCTTCCCGAAACCTCCCCTTCCCGAAAACTTCCCGGAAACTTTACTTCCTTTCCCGAAACCTTCCCTTCCCTTCTCGGAACCTTCCCTTCCCCTCCCGGCCTTTCCCTTCCCTTCCCTTCCCTTCCCTTCCCTTCCCTTCCCGGCACCTTCCCGGAACCTTCCCGGAACCATCCTGGAACCATCTCGGAACCTTCCCTTCCCTTGCCGGAACCTTCCCTTCCCTTCCCTTCCCAGAAATTTCCCTCCCCTTTCCTTCCCTTCCCTTCCCTTCCCTTCCCTTCCCTTCCCTTCCCTTCCCTTCCCTTCCCTTCCCATCCCTTCCCTTCCCTTACCTTCCCGGAACCTTGCCTTCCCTTCCGGGAACCTTCCCGGAACCTTCCCTTCCCTTCCCGGAACCTTCCCTTCCCTTCCCTTCCCGGAACCTTCCCTTCCCGGAACCTTCCCTTCCCGGAACCTTCCCTTCCCTTCCCTTCCCATCCCTTCCCGGAACCTTCCCTTCCCTTCCCTTCCCGGACATTTCCCTTCCCTTCCCTTCCCTTCCCTTCCCTTCCCTTCCCTTCCCTTCCCTTCCCTTCCCTTTCCTTCCCTTCCCGGAACTTTGCCTTCCCTTCCGGGAACCTTCCCGGAACCTTTCCTTCCCTTCCCGGAACCTTCCCTTCCCTTCCCTTCCCTTCCCGGAACCTTCCCTTCCCGGAACCTTCCCTTCCCGGAACATTCCCTTCCTTTCCCTTCCCATCCCTTCCCGGAACCTTCCCTTCCCTTCCCTTCCCGGACATTTCCCTTCCCTTCCCTTCCCTTCCCTTCCCTTCCCTTCCCTTCCCTTCCCTTCCCGGAAACTTCCCTTCCAGGAAACTTCCCTTCCCGGAAACTTCCCTTACCGGAAACTTCCCTTCCCTTCCCTTCCCTTCCCGCAACCTTCCCTTCCCTTCCCTTCCCTTCCCGCAACCTTCCCTTCCCTTCCCGCAACCTTCCCTTCCCTTCCCTTCCCTTCCCTTCCCTTCCCGGAACATTCCCTTCCCAGAACATTCCCTTCCCTTCCCAGAACCATCCCTTCCCTTCCCTTCCCTTCCCTTCCCTTCCCTTCCCTTCCCTTCCCTTCCCTTCCCTTCCCTTCCTTTCCCATCCCTTCCCTTCCCGGAACCTTCCCTTCCCGGAACCTTCCCTTCCCTTCCCTTCCCTTCCCTTCCCTTCCCTTCCCATCCCTTCCCATCCCTTCCCGGAACCTTCCCTTCCCGGAACCTTCCCTTCCCTTCCCGGAACCTTCCCGGAACCTTCCCGGGACCTTCCCGTCCCGGAACCTTCCCGTTCTGGAACCTTCACATCCGTTCCCGGAACCTTCCCTTCCCTTTTCCTGAACCTTCCATTCCCTTCCCTTCCCGGAATCTTCCCGGAAACTTTCCTTCCCAGAACCTTCCCTTCCCGGAACCGTCCCTTTTTCTGAACCTTCCTTACCCTTGCCTTCCCGGAACCTTCCCTTCCCTTGCCAGAACCTTGCCATCCCTTCCCTTCACGGAAACTTCCCTTCCCAGAAACTTCCCTTCCCGGAACCTTCCTTTCCCGAAACTTCCCTTCCTTTCCCGGAAACGTCCCTTCCCGGAACCTTCCGTTCCCGGAAACTTCCCTTCCCTTCCCGGAACCTTCCCCTCCCTTCCCTTCCTGGAACCTCCCCTTCTTGGAACCTTCCCGGAACCTTCCCTTACTGAAAACTTCCTTTCCTGGAACCTTCCCTTCCCGGAACCTTCCCTTCCTGGAAGCTTACCTTTCCGAAACCATGCCTTCCCTTCCCTGCCTGAAACGTTCCCTTCCCAGAACCTTACCTTCCCTTCATTTCCCGGAACCTTCCGTTCCCTTTCCTTCCCTTCCCTTCCCTTCCCTTCCCTTCCCTTCCCGGAACCTTCCCTTCCCGGAACCTTCCCTTCCCTTCCCGCAACCTTCCCTTCCCGCAACCTTCCCTTTCCGCAACCTTCCCTTCCCGGTACAATCCCTTCCCTTCCCTTCCCTACCCTTCCCTTCCATTCCTGGAACCTTCCCTTCCCTTCCCTTCCCTTCCCTTCTCGGACCTTCCCGGACCTTCCCAGAACCATCCATTCCGTTCCCTTCCCTTCCCAGATTCTTCCCTTCCCTCACCTTCTGAGAAACTTCCCTTCCCTTCCCTTCCCTTCCGGGAAACTTCCCTTCCCTTCCCTTCCCTTCCCTTCCCTTCCCATCCCAGAACCTTCCCTTCCCTTCCCGGAACCTTCCCTTCCCTTCCCAGAACCTTCCCTTCCTGGAACCTTCCCGGAACCTTCCCGGAATCATGCCGGAACCATCTCGGAACCTTCCCTTCCCTTGCTGGAACCTTCCCTTCCCTTCCCTTCCCTTCCCTTCCCTTCCCTTCCCTTCCCTTCCCTTCCCTTCCATACCCCTCCCTTCCCTTCCCTTCCCTTCCCTTCCCTTCCCTTCCCTTCCCTTCCCTTCCCTTCCCTTCCCTACCTGAAACGTTCCCTTCCCAGAACCTTACCTTCCCTTCACTTCCCGGAACCTTCCCTTCCCTTCCCTTCCCTTCCCTTCCCTTCCCTTCCCTTCCCTTCCCTTCCCTTCCCTTCCCTTCCCTTCCCTTCCCTTCTTTACCTGAAACGTTCCCTTCCCAGAACCTTACCTTCCCTTCACTTCCCGGAACCTTCCCTTCCCTTCCCTTCCCTTCCCTTCCCTTCCCTTCCCTTCCCTTCCCTTCCCTTCCCTTCCCTTTCCGGAATCTTCCCTTCCCGGAACCTTCCCTTCCCTTCCCTTCCCGCAACCTTCCCATCCCGCAACCTTCCCATTCCGCAACGTTCCCTTCCCGGTACAATCCCTTCCCTTCCCTTCCCTACCCTTCCCTTCCCTTCCTGGAACCTTCCCTTCCCTTCCCTTCCCTTCCCGGACCTTCCCGGACCTTCCCAGAACCTTTCATTCCGTTCCCTTCCCTTCCCTTCCCTTCCCTTCCCTTCCCTTCCGGGAAACTTCCCTTCCCTTCCCTTCCCAGAACCTTCCCTTCCCTTCCCGGAACCTTCCCTTCCCTTCCCAGAACCTTCCCTTCCTGGAACCTTCCCGGAACCTTCCCGGAATCATCCCAGAACCATCTCGGAACCTTCCCTTCCCTTGCCGGAAACTTCCCTTCCCTTGCGGGAAATTTCCCTTCCCTTTCCTTCCCTTCCCTTCCCTTCCCTTCCCTTCCCTTCCCTTCCCTTCCCTTCCCGGAACCTTCCCTTCCCGGAACCTTCCCTTCCCGGAACCTTCCGTTCCATTCCCGGAACCTTCCCTTCCCTTTCCTTACCTTCCCTTCCTGGAACCTTCCCTTCCCTGTACCTTCCCTGAACCTTCCATGAACCCTCGCTGATTCTTCCCATCCCTGAATCTACCCTTCCCTTCCCTTCCCTTCCCTTCCCTTCCCTTCCCTTCCCTTCCCGGAACCTTCCCTTCCCGGAACCTTCCCTTCCCTTCCCGGAACCTTACCTTCCCTTCCCTTCCCTTCCCTTCCCTTCCCTTCCCTTCCCTTCCCGGAAACTTCCCTTCCCGGAACCTTCCCTTCCCTTCCCTTCCCGGAAACTTCCCAGAAACTTCCCTTCCCTTCCCTTCCCTTCCCTTCCCTTCCCGGAACCTTCCCTTCCCTTCCCTTCCCTTCCCTTCCCTTCCCGGAAACTTCCCTTCCCGGAACCTTCCCGGAACCTTCCGTTCCAGGAACCTTGCCTTCCCTTCCCATCCCGGAAACTTCCCTTCCCTTCCCTTCCCTTCCGGGAACCTTCCCTTCCCTTCCCTTCCCGGAAACTTCCCTTCCCTTCCCTTCCCTTCCCTTCCCTTCCCTTCCCGGAAACTTCCCTTCCCGGAAACTTCCCTTCCCTTCCCTTTCCTTCCCTTCCCTTCCCTTCCCTTCCCTTCCCTTCCCTTCCCAGAACCTTCCCTTCCCTTCCCTTCCCTTCCTGGAACCTTCCCTTCCCGGAACCTTCCCGGAACCTTCCTGGAACCTTCCCTTCCCAGAACCTGCCCTTCCCTTCCCTTCCCGGAACCTTCCCGGAACCTTCCTGGAACCTTCCCTTCCCAGAACCTTCCCTTCCCTTCCCTTCCCTTCCCTTCACTTCCCTTCCCGGAACCTTCCCGGAACCTTCCCGGAACCTTCCCGTCCCGGAACCTTCCCGTCCTGGAACCTTCACATCCGTTCCCGGAACCTTCCCTTCCCTTTCCTGAACCTTCCATTCCCTTCCCTTCCCGGAAACTTCCCGGAAACTTTCCTTCCCAGAACCTTCCCTTCCCGGAACCGTCCCTTTTTCTGAACCTTCCTTACCCTTGCCTTCCCGGAACCTTCCCTTCCCTTGCCGGAACCTTGCCATCCCTTCCCTTCACGGAAACTTCCCTTCCCAGAAACTTCCCTTCCCGGAACCTTCCTTTCCCGAAACTTCCCTTCCTTTCCCGGAAACGTCCCTTCCCGGAACCTTCCGTTCCCGGAAACTTCCCTTCCCTTCCCGGAACCTTCCCCTCCCTTCCCTTCCTGGAACCTCCCCTTCTTGGAACCTTCCCGGAACCTTCCCTTACTGAAAACTTCCCTTCCTGGAACCTTCCCTTCCCGGAACCTTCCCTTCCTGGAAGCTTACCTTTCCGAAACCATGCCTTCCCTTCCCTGCCTGAAACTTTCCCTTCCCAGAACCTTACCTTCCCTTCACTTCCCGGAACCTTCCGTTCCCTTCCCTTCCTTTCCCTTCCCGGAACCTTCCCTTCCCTTCCCGGAACCTTCCCTTCCCTTCCCTTCCTGGAACCATCCCTTCCCTTCCCTTCCCTTCCCAGAACCTTCCCAGAACCTTCCCTTCCCTTCCCTTCCCTTCCCTTCCCGGAAACTTCCCGGAAACTTCCCTTCCCGGAAACTTCCCTTCCCTTCCCTTCCCTTCCCTTCCCTTCCCTTCCCTTCCCTTCCCAGAACCTTCCCTTCCCTTCCCTTCCCAGAACATTCCCTTCCCTTCCGTTCCCTTCCCTTCCCTTCCCTTCCCTTCCCAGAACCTTCCCTTCCCTTCCCTTCCCTTCCCTTCCCTTCCCTTCCCTTCCCTTCCCTTCCCTTCCCTTCCCAGAACCTTCCCTTCCCTTCCCTTCCCTTCCCTTCCCTTCCCTTCCCAGAACATTCCCTTCCCTTCCGTTCCCTTCCCTTCCCTTCCCTTCCCGGAACCTTCCCGGAACCTTCCCTTCCCTTCCCTTCCCTTCCCTTCCCTTCCCGGAACCTTCCCGGAACCTTCCCGGAACCTTCCCTTCCCTTCCCGGAAACTTCCCTTCCTGCAACCCTCCCGGAACCTTCCCTTCCCTTCCCTTCCCGGAACCTTCCCTTCCCTTCCCTTCCCGGAACCTTCCCAGAACCTTCCCGGAACCTTCCCGGAACCTTCCATTCCCTTCCCTTCCCTTCCCTTCCCTTCCCTTCCCTTCCCGGAACCTTCCCGGAACCTTCCCGGAACCTTCCCGGAACCTTCCCTTCCCTTCCCTTCCCTTCCCGGAACCTTCCCGGAACCTTGCCGGAACCTTCCCGGAACCTTCCCAGAAACTTCCCTCAAACTTCCCGGAAACTTCCCTTCTCGGTACCTTCCCTTTCCCTTCCCTTCCCTTCCTTTCCCTTCCCTTCCCTTCCCTTCCCTTCCCTTCCCTTCCCTTCCCTTCCCTTCCCAGAACCTTGCCTTCCCTTCCCAGAACCTTCCCTTCCCTTGCCGGAACCTTCCCTTCCCTTCCCGGGACCTTCCCTTCCCTCCCCGGAGCCTTCCCTCCCCCGAGCCTTCCCTTCTCGGAACCTTCCCTTCCCGAAACATGCCCGGAACCTTCCCTTCCAGGAACCTTCCCTTCCCGGTACCTTCCCTTCCATTCCCGGAATCTTCCCGGAACCTTCCTTTCCCTTTCCTTCCCTTCCCTTCCCTACCCTTCCCTTCCCTTCCCGGAACCTTTACTTCCCGGTACCCTCCCTTTCGTTCCCGGTACCTTTCCGGAACCTTCCCGGAATCTTTCCTTCCCTTCCCTTCCCGGAAATTTCCCTTCCCTTCCCGGAACCTTCCCGGAACCTTCCCGGAAACTTCCCTTCCCAGAACCTTCCCTTCCCAGAACCTTCCCTTCCCGGAACCTTCCCTTCCCTTCCCGGAACCTTCCCTTACCTGAACCTTCTCTTCATGGATCCTTCCCTTGCCTTCCCGGAACCTTCCCTTCCCTTCCCGGAACCTTCACTTCCCGGAACCTTCCCTTCCCGGAACCTTCCCTACCCTTGCCTTCCTGGAACCTTCCCTTCCCTTCTCGGAACCTTGCCTTCCCTTTCCTTCCCGGAAACTTCCCGGAACCTTCCCTTCCTGGAAACTTCCCTTCCCTTCCCGGAAACGTCCCTTCCCTTCCCTTCCCTTCCCTTCCCTTCCCTTCCCTTCCCTTCCCTTCCCTTCCTGGAACCTTCCCTTCTTGGAACCTTCCCGGAACCTTCCCTTACTGGAACCTTCCCTTCCTGGAACGTTCCCTTCCTGGAACCTTCCCCTTCCAGAACCTTCCCTTCCCTTCCCAGAACCTTCCTGGAACCTTACCTTCCCAGAACCATGCTTTCCCTTCCCTTTTTGAAACCTTCCCTTCCCAGTACCTTCCCTTCCCTTCCCTTCCCTTCCCTTCCCTTCCCTTCCCGGAACCTTCCCTTCCCTGAACCTTCCATTCCCTTCCCGGAACCTTCCCTTCCCGGAACCTTCTCTGAACCTTCCCGGAACCTTCCCGGAACCTTCTCTTCCCAGAACCTTCCCTTCCCGGAACCTTCCCTTCCCGGAACCTTCCCTGATCCTTCCCTTCCCTTCCCTGACAGAGCAAATCAGTTGATCTAGGACTTTCAGCTGGACACCTCTGAGAATAGCAGCTTCTCAGCCATGGCTCAGCCATCTTCTTAGCTGTATTCCTGAATTAGGAAAGGGACAGCTTCAATGATTAATATGCTCGGCATGAGAAAACAGCAAGAAATGTACCGCAGAATACTTTTGTCAGATCAAGTGCGTTTCTCTAGTGTAAATTTTGCACTTGTTCTTTCTTTTCTGTGCCTTTACTTTTCACAGTAGACAGGGAAGCATTTCATCATTATTATTCTTTTGTTTTCTTTTGTTGGACTCCCTCTTTCCACCTGCAATTAACAAATTTGCCTTTCTTTACTGGCTTCTCTTTCTGTACTTCTAGAAGTGTACATGAGGTCATCCAACCTTATCATCAATGTTCTCAGACAGTGGAGAGAAGTAGAAGGTACAGCTAAATGGATAATACAAACCCACAAAAATCGACAGGTTTTTACAGTCTTCTGTGAGAACATTTGGACACAAGATGTCTTTGAACTGAGTAATGCTCTATTGATTTAACTTTTAGTCCACTCGTTACTATTATTACACCTGTTTGGCCTTTAGTACAGAGCCTTGGCACTAATCCAGGCCAATACTTTGGCTAATTTTATTTTATTTCTAGTGAGGACTTTGTTTCTTAAGGAATAGTCCAGAGTAAGAGCCTCCACGGTACAGATACGGGTCATAAATTCTGGTACAGTTTGTGCTGGTAACACGTCTAGGAAAGAAAGGTTTGACATCTTTTTTGACTTTCAAATGGAACCATTCTTTGAAAAACCTAAGAGTTGCGGTTCCCCCCCCGAATCCCAAGTACTTCTCTTTGCAATATTACTCAGGGATTACACATAAAAGCCCACCCTGTAAAATACGTTGCAGATACTTTGCAATAAGTGCAGCTTAGCAGCTAAAGATGATAACGTGGGTTAAATAACATTCCTTCTGCAGTGATGGAAACTCTGTCTATGCAGACATACTCAACAAAGGTTACGATGGCTTAGCTCCTGTGCTCAAGTTAATGTGCATTTTAGAACTTCCCAAGAAGGTTAATTCAACCTCCTTCATTGCTCTCTGCTGGAGTCCCAAGAGAATTTCAGTCCGCTTTTTGTCATTTACAGCTGTCACTGCTTAGCTCTTGAAGATGAGACTCCCTCATGACTGATGAAAGTTGTCTACTTAAGAGTGGGTCAAAGACATGGTCTTGCTCTAGAAGGAGATGAGAAGGTTTCTGCAGTCTTTGTCATCTCTACTGCTTGTGATTTCTATACAAAGCCAGTGGGAAGTTTTCTGAAGGCAGTCCAGAAGCTGGCAATATGGACAGCTTACAGCCAAACACTTGCTGCAGTGCAACCATGGTGACACCAGAAAGGACTTCAAAAATTTAAATGGGCAAACAAAGCAGTTGGAAGGAAAAGAACATGAACCATTATTCCATTTTTCTAGTCTATCTTTGTTTAAATCATCATTTTTGTGCAGTTTCACGGCTTGCGTTGGTATCCCTCCAAAGGAATCTGAGACAGAGTAAGCTTTTTCATGGAGTAGAAGTGAGAAACGCAGGCCAAGTTGCCTTTTTTGCCATCAAATACCAGTTATGCTTGAACTACCCTTTGCTTAAGGTGCTTAGCTTACACTAAGAATTGATTAGCACATTTTGATGTGAGCAAATTTTACTGTCACAATGGAGTAAATTTTGCTGTCACTCAGAATTTTACTGTCATCTGAATAGCAATGTTTGTGTCAAAATAGTATTTTGTCTCCTGTATCTGAAGCAGGTAAGCCTTTTGCTGTCAGCAGTGTTGCTTAACCTTTGATGTCGTATCCCTCTTCATATCCATCTTCTGCTTAAGGCTTATTAATCTTAATTAGAATTGGCACGTGGAATAAGACTACTTTTCCTTTTTGAAAGCTAATGTCATTTGACCTACTTACAGCAAATAATTCATTAATTGCAAGTCCACAGCTAGCATCTTTTCAGCATATTCTAACCTTCTAAAGAAGTAACAAAAGCACTCTCCAATACTTGACTCTCTTAAGCATACAAAATTCTTCCCTCCTTTGCAGTTGGCATCTCTAAAATGAACTACATATCTGCAGTATTTTAACATGCGCTGTAATAAGCCAAGTCATTCATAACAAACAAAAAGCAGTCCCTTCAATTCAGAAATAGTTTTCAATTGTTAGTGAATATACAAAACATACCCTTACCGTACCCATTGCATGCAGATTTAATGGTCGTGAAAGCAAACCCTATGTTTCTCTTGTGATAGGAGGGTTTTCCACAGTTTTCCACAATTGTTCTTGGCACAGTTTACTACTGATGTGACTGTTAGGAAACTTGAAGGTACTTCTAAGGTACTGTAGCAAGCAGAAAAGGAGGAGATGTTGTTCCTTATTTCTGGCTTCCTTTGGTTTTCTTTTTGGATTTCTTCCTCCTGTTCTTTTTCATGTCACCTTTCTAGATATTGTGATTTAGATTGGTAGTTTACTAAGCTGTGTTTTCTGTCGGCAATTCTTGTAAATTCCGAAAGGAACCCAACTGGTGAATAGGCATCTTGTTATGATTTGCTAGCCGCATAGAAAATCTTCCTGCTGCTCTAAAATGCTTTGATTTGATACGCATTTATATCACCATTTCAATGAAAAGAGAACGATTCCTCTAGCCACTGCTTTTGTATTGGATTCAGTTCAGTGTTCGCTAAGGGTGCAAAAAAGTCCTGCTGGAAGAAAGGATCTGCATAGAAATTGACCAAGACACGTGCTACATGGGTCTTGGAAATGTCTGAAGTTTCTCTACCATTCTGGCAGTCTGTCTTCACAGCAAGACTTGAAGTGGGCTTTTGCTAGCATTTCTTTGACAGAAAGCAAGAACAAAGCAAGCAAAAGGGAGCAGCAAAAGAAGATAGCAGCAAAAGGCACATTATCCCCTCTGTTATGCATGCATTGATGGAGTATACCATCTAGGCATACTAATAAATGGGGACTCCAAACAAAGGAGCAAATGCAGATGAATTTCAGGGAAGGAAATAAGTGGAGAGCTAACTGCAGTCCCTCAACTTCACAAGAAATGGTGTCCGGTAATCCCAACCAGAAAGAAATAGAACTCCATTTTCAAATGGTTTGCCATCTATGGTCCTCTCTTCTTCCTAGATGAAGGAACTGTGTTTTGAATCAATCTTCAAGATGGGAGATGGCTAAATGTGGGATCTCAGCCTCTCAGGGCTGAGGGGCAGAGTGAACAAGACCACTCCTGGGGGGCTCAGGAGTCCTGGAATGTTGCCAGAAATGTCTGGTGGCTGGACTTTGATCCCACAGGGGAGATGACATCAGTATGAGGATAGGAGGATTTCACTGGGGTGAATGGTGAAGGGATAAGTTAATTGGAGTGTGAGATACAGGGTTTAAGATTTCTGTACAGGGGGGTCTAGAGAGGTAAGATGGAGGAATTGGGGCGTGCCCTTCTCCTTCTTCTTCTTCCTCTAGGCCTCCATCTTCTGTGGTGATGTTGGCACTCTGGGATTGGACCTTACTAGGGGAACACTGGTTAATAAGGGTAGAGGGTATTGGAGAAAAATGATAAATATTGTATACGTAACTCCAAGTATAAAGATAGGTGACCGCCCCAGGGGCTCTCAGTGTGTGCCCATGGCTGACTGCTGAGCAGAACTCTGTCAGGCCAAGAGAAAATCTTTTAGATAAGCATTTAATAAACACCGAGACCGAGAAAAGATCTGAAGTCCCTTCTCGTCCTTTCGAACCCGGGCGGCCCAAGGCCATCTTCGGGCTTTTCCAGACCATCTAAACAGCCCAAAATCCGACAGCTAAAGACCTTAGATGCCTCCAATTTTTTTTTTTTTTCCAGAAGCAACTGTCTCAAAACCTCTTTAAAGCTGACTTTTTCCCTTAAGATGCCATCATTTAAAAGAGCACCTTTTCATTTACCAGGCTATTTCAAACATCATTTACGAATTTAGACTAAAAGTAACACTTTTCCTAGTAGTCTTTCATTTTTTGCAGCTCAGTGCTAACATAGGCAGCAAAGAAGAGAACAGAACACAGCTCTTTCTGGAGCATCTTGAACAAATGCCCTTGCTTATGTTCTAATCATTCACTTCACCAAAATACCTAATGATGAAGAAAAGGTTGTTTATTTACATGGCAAGGAATGGGTGTGATTTCTCAAGTAGAATTGGTATCACATAGATGATACTTGGCAAACAGCAAATGAAGGGGTTTTCTTCAGCTCTCAGACTGATGTTACGTGTGGGTAATTTAAAGAAAAGATAACAAGAAGGATATTTTTTAACATGTGAATTTAATTACACCCCTACCATGGGCATCTGAATCTTAGACAGTGTCTGATTTAGAAAAAAATCAAGAATGATCACAGTTGAAAGAAAGATAGGATCATAAAGCCTTTGCTGATGGAATGTAGCCTATTCATTGGTTGAAATGAAGCAGGTAGGACATATGAAATCTTTTTTTTGTGGATCAAACATTTATTTTCTAAAGGGATGCTGTCAGATGGTGAACTCACCAACTTAGATCTTGCCAGTAGACAAGGTTGCATCACTTGCTCCATCAAGTTATCTCTTGGAATCATCATCCAAGGGGATTTTCCCTGCATCTGTGAAAATGTGCCTACCTTTTTCACAATCTTTTTGCAGCAGCATTGGTAGGCCTGATCAGCTGGTATGGAGGGTGAATTAGCAGCAGCAAGGTGACTGGCCAGGGGAATTTGCTTCAATGGATTTTGATCACCCAGATATTTGGAAGAGCTGCTTCAGCCCTGTTTGTCAAACACCACCTTTAAAGGGTGCTAAACAATTGTTCAGGCTATGGATCACATGAAGAAATACTTTCTGGTGTCTGCACTGGGCCATATGCTCTTTATTCTCTCCCTCAACTTCTCCATCACCTCCCATCTGTTTCACATGAGCTATCTTCAAGGTCCACAGGCTACTTTTCACAGAATCTTCAGGCCTGATGCAGTAAGAATGATGAATAGAACAGAGCCGGGATCAATTTTCCACTTTGGATAAAATGCATTCTGCACACACATCCAAGGAGAAGGTGTTGCCCTGATGCCCAGAAAAACTTCCACTACTACTAGTGCTCTACGTCAACCACAACTAAGTCTGAAAGAAAATCTTTTTCTCTGAGAGCATCTGAGCGGTTTGCATGAAGCACTGATATCTGACATATGCAATTTTGAATAGGAGAGGAAAAAGAAAATGGCAAGAAGTTTTTCATTTTACTGGTTTCAATTTTAAATTCCGTGCACTCTTTCAAAACTTGTCAGCTCAAATGCCCATCAACATCTTTTAGTCATCTGTAAGTCAGTATTCATCTAAAATGTGCTTCAAATCAAAAGAATTTCAAATTTGCACTCCAAGTTTCTATGCCTAGATTGATGATTTCCTACACATATGAGATGAAAGGAAGGCCTTTTTTACTGTGGGAGTGCTGGAACACTGGAACAGGTTGCCCAGAGAAGTTGTGGGTGTCCCATCCCTGAAAGTACTCAAGGTCAGCTTGGATGGGGCTTGGAGCAGCAACAAAGGAGAATCTTGATGGTAGAGAAACAAAGTTGGACTATAGAAGAAACTCGGACTGAAGGATAGGAGCCTGCGTTCTCTCAGCTCTTGGGGTCAATTCAAAGTTGTACAAAATGACATTTATCTGTGATGTTCACTACTGTAACAGAAAGCTTCATGAAAACTGTACAGAAGATAGCAAATTTTAAAAGAGATAAGAATTACAGCATAAAATCCATGGGATAAGTTACAGCAGGAGACACTCTCTAAGAGAAAATCTCTGTGTTTCAGCACCTCATCATGGTAAGAGTTCATGAAGTGCCAAATAAGGCGGCAAAATAACATTTGGGACATTATGTACTGGAGTTCAGCCTGGCCATCAGTAGGAATTGGGTTTGAACATCATGTAGATATACCACACACACTTTCCCTTCACTGAAAAATTACTGTTTACAACGCATAAGCAATTGAGGATCAAAATTGATTGAAAGCATCTTAAACATGTCAAGTATTTCACTGGAGATGATATGTGATCCAAATACTTCTTCCACCTTAGAGAGGGACAGAACAATTCTTCGATATCATGATGGTTTAAAATTGTATCAAGCAATGTTTTGTGCTGAAAAGATCTCACCTATTTTTTTCTATTTTTCAAAGAAAATATTCCTAGACATACAACACGCGAGAACTAAGTAATTTTAAAGAAACAAATGAAATGAAAATATTCTGTAAATAGAATTAAATGAAAAGCTGTGTTTTAAATAGGAGCTAAATGTTAACCAGAATTTTTGTGCCAGGCATTTGAACTATTGCACCAGCTCTTTTGCCCATAAAGAGAGGCATTTAGCATTTCAGTCTTTTCCAAGGTGTTCATGATCTGCTATGCTGATCTCTGTGTGCGCCTAGGTGTGTGTGGAAGGGGGGGCATGTGAAGGGGAGTGTGTATGTTTGCTTAACACTTGTTGTGGCAGATTCATGCCTCAGCTCCACATTTGGTTTTAGAAAGGTCACACAGAGTGGATATGACGTTTACTATCAACAAGAGATCAATTCCCAAATCATCCATTTGACTCTACCTTATAAATCATGTGCTTTGTTGCATATTTGATCAAACATACTTTCAAGCCAGATGGAGGAAGGAGAATGTGGGAATCCCTCCACCGTCTTGCGACTTTTATGCAAGTAGATTTTCAAGAAAATCATCATTTCTCTTTTAAATATGTCTGGAACAGACATGATGGTGGTGTCAACCTGTTGAAGTTTTTGTTGCTGGGAGAAGTTGTACAAAAGGATTGGTTTTTACATTGACCAGTTAGTGAATCCAGCGCAGGAATACACTGGAAATTCAACTGGGGGTTCCTTTTTCCAGCAGACTACTTCTAGAAGGAGCTTGTCCACTGAAGCTGACTCTTTTGCTCTCTTTTTGTTTCTTTCCTATTTTCTTGGCTTCTTTGCCACTATCTAGACAAATTTGGATCTTTTTTCCCAACTCAAATGGTTTCAATAGTCTGATAGTGATAATACATTTTTACAAGGAATTTTTAAAATCTTTCCTCCAGTTAAGAAAGTCAAGGACTTAGGTCTTTTTCTTCCCTTATCAATATTGCAATGAAATTGATAAATAAAGACCAACTCTTTATTTTTGTTTTTAACCCAAGTAGCTAATTCCCATCCATTAATCCATTTTGTGGACCAATATTTGCCATTCTGATGGACGTTGTCACTTCTTAACAATAGACATTCTGTGACTATGTTGACAACACTTTGGGTGAAGATCCTAACTGGTCTTAGATACACATAGGGAGAAATTTGCTCAGCCAGTGTCAGTCTAAAGCACGCGTATCAGAAGATCTTTCTATAGCTGGGAATTTTCCCATGAAAGGGATTCAGTTAGGGAAGAGACACTAGTTCCAGAGTTTTACATTCTTCTTGAACACTTCTTAAGGAACTTAGATCCCATGTCCATTTGGATCTCTGTCTGCACAGAACTTTGTCACGCCAGTGCTTGAAATGCATCTCGAAGAGAATTCACTAGCACAGAATGAATGAGAGTGGAAGGGGTTGGTAGGGCTAACCAGGCCCAACCCCCCTGCTTAAACCAGGATACCTAGAGCCTCTTGCCCAGGATTCTATCTGGGTGTGCTTTTAATGTCTTCAAAGATCCAGGATCCACAGTCTTTCTGGGCAGTCTCTGCCGTCGTTCAGTCACCATCACAGTAAAAAAATCATTTGGTGATATTCAAAGGCAATAGCCTGTATTTCAGAGTGTGCCCACTGCCTCTTGTCTTTTCACTCAGCATCACTGAAAAGACACTGGTTCCGTCCCCTTAGCACTATTGCTTCCGGTATGTATGTGTGCTGCCATGTAGAGAAATGTCAAAAACCTCCCTGAAGCCGGGGCAGTCAAAATTCCCTTCATCTACCAGTCAAGTGGATTCATCAGAGGAGTTTAAAAAGATGTTCAGCATGAAATTCCCCTGGTAAATCCATGCTGACTACATTAGTTTGTCGTCTTACATGGGCCTGGCAAGGCTTTCCAGGAAAAGCTGCTCCATCAACTTCCTGGGGATAAAAAAGAGGCTGGCTGGTTTGGACTCTTCTGAGTCCTCACAATTGCCTTCTTTGAAGATAGGTGTCATTTGCTTTCATCCAGTCTTTAGCCTCTCTTCTCGTCTACATCTTATCAAAAAGCTTTTCCACTATGTCTGGCATGGAGAAACTGTGCCAGCACTGAAAACATCTACCATCATGTTCTAGAAGTTGCAGGGTGGTCTGCCAAGTGTTTGGCAGGAAGAAAAGAAAACTTGTACAAAACCGCTCCCAATCGAATGTTCGTGTGATTGGAAAAGGCAGGAGAGTGGTAAGGTACTGTTTTCTATCAGTTGGCAAGCTGCGCACACAATCCCAGTGTTGTACAGCTTCCTTCTTCACCATTGCGAAGCTGCCGCTCTCTCCGACTCCCGGAGGCGAAGAAGCGGCTTCTTCGCACAAAGACGATTGTGCCGCTCACAGTGCTGTCCAGATGGCGTCTTCTGCCGAAAAGCACCCGGGAACGGCACTTAGCTCTGGAGAGCTCCGTACCTTCCATTTCAATTTTAAGGCTCGACAAACCAAATGGCATACTTGCATCAGTAGGGCGGGTCATTGAACTGGACTTTCTCCTTTTAGAGAGAAGCTTATGAAAAAGTTTCACCGCAATCAGAGCAGGGTCTAGAACAAGAAAAGTGTCATGAAAATAAGCCAGCCTTATCCTCTTAGTTTTGCTTGCTGTGATTGGCCAAGAATGAAATGTGTCAACTCGGTGTTCCTGGGTATCACATCAGTAACAGGTACTTCAGCTGCTGTACTTCTCTCCTAAAGTTCAGAACAGAATCCAAGGAATTGTGATTCCATGGTCTCAATTCACCCTTTGGTGCCGAAAGGTGCCGAAAAAGGAGTGGAAGGTGCACGGGTCAATTAACTTGAATGTTCTATGTAAATCAGCGGCCACTGATTTCCTGAAGGCTTCAACAGGTCAGTTGCCTATGTTTTCCTTGGAATTGTTTTAACCTTTGGTCATGTTTTTCTTGGGATTCTCTTACCCTTTCCCCATTAGTTCAGCCTTTGCTCTCAAGCCTTTGCTGACATTTCCAATATCTCGGTTGCCTGGAAATGTGTTGTCTTTATTGATCACATCATTATTCTCTTCCAAGGGTTGTTTGCCTCAAGTCTCAGTTTTGCTGGTTTTCTGCTAGTTGATTGTCAGAGGGCAGCAGGTGTTTTGTAAGAGCAAGTACACAATCCCATAGCTTACTTTTCTTTTGATTTGGCCTGTCTAGAAAATGGAATGACTGAACATCTCTGAGAGGCTTTTCTCTCCCCATTAGGTTTCACTGGAAGGGCAGATGCAAATCATCTACCTAAAGTCTTGGCACAGAAGAAAGTAGTGGTTTGCTGCTGCATCTAGCTAGAAGCTTACAAAAGCAAGGCCTTGGGCTGAGGCCCATTACTTTGGCTAAGTAGAAAAGGACGGTGGGAAGGTGAGGCAGCTGAATTAGAGGTAGATCAACAAGTTCTAGAACTGTCGTGTGTTCACAGCGTGGTGCATGGTGGTTGGTTGAATTGTGTTTGTTATGGCTTAAAGCTATGGAACTGATAAAGGCCTGAGTGTTTCAAAAGCCTGGTTTTTGCAATAAAGCAGCTCTCCTTTGCATCTCCCTGGGAACCCTGCATCACCATGGACCCTCACTCCCAGTTTGCCAAGGAGATGATCAGTAGTAGTGCTGCAAAGCTGTTGTGTGCATCTGAATGGAATGGCAGAGAGTGAAGCGCTGGACATTTCTGGCTTTAGTACAATGCTGCTGCATTGGTGCCAGTTTAGTTGGTTTTCCATCAGTGGCCTTTCTGTCTAGAAGTACACTGCCCAGAGTCTTTCTAGCATTTGATGCCAGTTCCTTCCTGTTGTTTTCATACCTTCCTTCAGTTGAAAGGATGATACAACCTTTACATTTTGAAGATCCCTGTTAGGAAACACTATGCCAGAGGAGTCATCGCTTCCTTTTCTTCTGCCTCCTTTGCCATTTTCAGAGACTCATTTCAAATTTCTGCTAATGTCAAGAAGAATACTGAGACTACTTAGCAGGGTTGACGCTCTCAGCTGCTTTCCTCTTTCATACTGCTTCATACTGGATGTGACTTCAAGGCCTCGTTTTGTCATCTGCATTTTGCTGTGATCCAAAGCTAAATATTCCAGGCCTGTGAACACAAAAAGAACTCTTAGTCTTTTGCAAGAACTACCCCTAGGAGGATTTGTGTTCACTTTGATTTCTACAGTGTTTCAGAAAAAAGGAGATTGTACTCTCTTCTTGTGTACTCTCTTCTTGTGGTCTCATTTCCCTCTCTCTGCCTTGCATGCCCTACTTAATCTACCGGCGTGACTCATTTGGCATCATTTCACGGGGCAAATTCTGCAAAGTTTCATGTCCTTACAAATGCCAGTTGCCAAGGAGCCTATCTAACCATTCAAGGGGCAAAGAATTGTAGGGTTGGGCAGGTTCAGGTGCTGAAACTGTAAGTCATGCCATATCAAAGTGACAGAGCAAATCAATTGATCTAGGACTTTCACCTGGACACCTCTGAGAATAGCAGCTTGTCAGCAATGACACAGCCATCTTCCTAGCTGAATTGCAGAAAGAGAAAAGGGACACCTTCAATGATTAATATGTTTGGCATGAGAAAACAGCAAGAAATGTACCGCAAAATACTTTAGTCAGATCAAGTGCGTTTCTCTAGTGAGAATTTTGCATTTGTTCTTTCTTGTCTGTGCCTTTACTTTTCACAGAAGACAGGGGAGCATTTCATTATTATTGTTCTTTTGTTGGCCTCCCTCTTACCACCTGCAATTAAAAAATTTGCCTTTCTTTACTGGCTTCTCTTTCTTTATTTCTAGAAATTTACATGAGGTCATCCAACCTTATTCACAATGTTCTCAGACAGTGGAAAGAAGTAGAAGGAAGAGCTAAATGGATAAAATGAAACCACAAAAATAGACAGGTTTTTACAGTCTTCTGTGAGAACATTAGGAAGCAAGATGTCATTGAACAGAGTAATGCAGGAGACACTTGGCACTGCCAAACCAGGTTGACTTGACACTGATGCCAGCTTGGGTCGGGGAAACATCCTGCATATGGTGGAATTTCAGGAGTCAGCCAGCCACTCCAGGTCAAAGGCCCCCAAACACAAACCTCGGCCCTTTTCCCTGGCAAATAAAACTCACCTGCCGCGCATCACGATGGCAGATTACAGGAGTGACTTGGCACTGTCAAACCATCCTGACTTGGCACTGGTGCCAGCTTGGGTCTGGGAACCATCCTGCCTATCGTGGAATTTCAGGAGCCAACCAGCCACTCCCGGCCTCAGGGCCATGAACAAAAACCTCGGCCTTTTTAAATGGCAAACAAAACTTACCTGCCCTGGTTCTGCATGGCAGATTGCAGGAGCCACTTGGCACAGTCAAAGCAGCCTGACCTGGCACTGGCGCCAGATTGGGTCTGGGAAACACCATGCGTATCGTGGAATTTCAGGAGCGAGATGGCCACTCCCGGCCAAAGTCCCACAAAAACACAATTCTCGGCCCTTTTCCCTCGAAAAAAAAAACTCAGCTGCCTGGTTCTGGATGGCACATTTCAGGGGCTACAAGGCATTGTCAAATCAGCCTGAGATGGCACTGATGCCAAATTTGGTCTGGGAACAATCCTGCGTATTGGGGAATTTAAGGAGCCAGCCGGCCACAACTGGACTTTAGGCCCCCGAAAAAAATTTGTCCCTTTACCCTGGCGAATAAAACTCACCTGTCCTGGTTCTGGATGGCAGATTGCAGGAGCCACTTAGCATTGTCAAACCAGCATGAGATGGCAGTGGTGCCAGCTTGGGTCTGGGAACCATTATGCCTATTGCGGAATTTCAGGAGCCAGATGGCCACTCCTGGTCATAGGCCCCAGGACACACATCTCAGGCCTTTTCCCTGGCAAACAAAACTCACTGGCCCCTGTTCTGGATGGCAGATTGCAGGAGGCACTTGGCACTGTCAAACCAGCCTGACTTGAATTGGTGCCAGCGTGGGTCTGGGAACCATCCTGTGTATCGTGGAATTTCAGGCACCAGCCAGATACTCCCAGCCACAGGCCCCCCAACACAAACCTCCGCCCTTTACCCTGGCAAACAAAGCTCACCTGCTGCGCTTGTGGATTGCAGATTGCAAAAGATACTTGGCATTTTCAAACCAGCCTGAGACGGCACTGCTGCCAGCTTGGGTCTGAGATCTATCCTGCGTATAGTGGAATTTCAGGAGCCAGCCGGACATTCTCGGCAAAAGCCCTCAAGAACAAACCTATGCCCTTTCTCCTGGCAAACAAAACTCACCTTCCCCGCTTCTCTATGGCAGATTGCAGGAGCCACTTGGCACTGTCAAACAAGCCTGACTTGTCTCTTATGCCAGCTTGGGTCTAGGAACCATCATGTGTATCATGGAATTTCAGAACAGAGACGGCCACTCCCAGGCTCAGGCCCCCAAACAGAAACCTCGGCCCTTTTCCCTGGCAAATAGAACTCAGCTGTCCTGGTTCAGGATGGCAGATTGCAGGAGCCACTTGATATTGACAAATCAGCCAGAAATGGCCCTGATGCCAAATTTGGTCTGGGAACCATCCTGCGTATTGGGAATTTGAGGAGCCAACTGGACACACCCAGACTTTACGCCCCCGAAAAAAACTTTGTCCCTTTACCCTGGCGAACAAAACTCACCTGCCCTGGTTCTGGATTGCAGATTTTAGGAGCCACTTGGAATTGTCAAACCAGCATGAGATGGCAGTGGTGCCAGATGGGTCTGGGAACCATTATGCCTATCGCGGAATTTCAGGAGCCGGACAGCCACTCCCAGCCACAGGCCCCCGAAAACAAACCTCGGGTGTTTTCCCTGGCAAGCAAAACTCACTGGCCCCCGGTCTTGATGGCAGATTGGAGAAGGCACTTGGCACTGTCAAACCAGCCTGACTTGAACTGCTGCCAGCGTGGGTCTGGGAACCATCCTGTGTATCGTGGAATTTCAGGCACCAGCTGGATACTCCCAACCACAGGCCCCCCAACACAAACCTCCGCCCTTTACCCTGGCAAACAAAGCTCACCTGCTGCGCTTGTGGATGGTAGATTGCAAAAGATACTTGGCATTGTCAAACCAGCCTGAGATGGCATTGGTGCCAGCTTGGGTCTGGGAGCCATCCTACATATCGTGGTATTTCAGGACCCAGCCGGCCAATCCCAGCAAAAGGCCCCCCCAAAAAAACCTTGGCCCTTTTCCTTGGGAAACAACACTCACCTGCCCCGCTTCTGGATGGCAGATTTCAGAAGCCACTTGGCACTGTCAAACCAACCTGACTTTGCTCTGGTGCTATCTTGGCTCTGGGAACCATCCAGTGTATGGTGGAATTTCAGAAGCCAGCCGGCCACTCACGCGCTCATGCACCCCAACACAAATCTCGGCCCTTTTCCCGGGAAAACAAAGCTCACCTGCCGCACTTGTGGATGGCAGATTGTAAAAGATATTTGGCATTCTCAAACAAGCCTGAGATGGCACGGCTGCCAGCTTGGGTCTGGGAACCACCCTACGTGTCGTGGAATTTCAGAAGCCAACCGGACACCCCTAGTTACAAGCTCATGAACACAAACCTCGGACATTATCGCAGGCAAACAAAACTCACCTGCCTCGCTTCTGGATGGCAGATTACAAGAGCTACTTGGAACTGTCAAACCAGCATGACGTGGCATTGATGGCAACTGGGGTCTGGGACCCATCCTGCGTGGAATTTTAGAAGACAGCTGGCCACTCCCAGCATCACGCTCCCGAACACAAACCTCGGCACTTCTCCCTGGCAAACAAAACTCACCTGCCCTGCTCGTGGATGGAAGATGCCAGAAGCCACTTGCCACTGTCAAACCAGCTCGACTTAGCACTGGTGCCATCTTGGGTCAGGGAAGCATCCTGTGTATCGTGGAATTTCAGGAGCCAGCCGTCCACTTGCGGACAGATGCCCACGAATAAAATAATCTGTCGTCTTCTTTGGCCAACAAAATTCACATACCACGGTTCTTGCGGGCAATTTGCAGGAGCCACTTAGAACTGTCAAACCAGCCCAACTTGGCACTGGTTCCACCTCGGGTCTGGGAACCATTCTGTTTCTCGTGGAATTACAGGAGTCAGCTGACCACACTCAGCCACAGGCCCCAAAAAAAAACCTCGGCACTTTTCACTAGCAAACCCAACTCACATCACCCGCTTCTGGATGGCAGATTGCAGGAGCCACTTGACACTGTCAAACCAGCAGGACTTGGCACTGATGCCAGCTTCAGTCTGGGAACCATCCAGCGTAATGTGGAATGTCAGTAGCCAACAGGCTACTTCCAGGAACAGGCCCCAAATACAAACCTCGGGGCTTTTGCCTGGAAAACAAAACTCAGCAGCCTCCCTTCTGGATGGCAGATTGCAGGAGCTACATGGCACTGTCAATCCAGCCCGACTTGGCACTGGTGCCAGCTGGTGTCGGGGAAACATCCTGTGTATCATTAAATTTCAGGAGCAACCAGGCTACTCCTAGTCACAGGACCCGAAGAAAATCCTCGGGTCTTTTCCCTGTTAAAAAACTCACGTGCTCCGCTCCTGGATGACAGATTGCAGGAGCCACTTGCCACTGTCAAACCAGCACGACTTGGCTCTGATGCCAGCTTCAGTCTGGGAACCATCCTGTGTATCGTGGAATTTCAGGAGCCAGCCGGCCTCTCATAACCAGAGGCTCCGGAACACAATCCTCGGCCCTTTTCCTTGGCAAACAAAATGCACCTGCCCCGGTTCTGCATGGCAGATTGCAAGACGTACTTGCCACTGTCAAACTAACCCGTCTTGTCTCTGATGCCAGCTTGGGTCTGGGAAACATACGGCATGGTGTGGAATTTCAGAAGCCTTCCGGCAACTCCCAGCCACAGCCTCCTGAAGAAAAAATTTGGCCCTGTTCCCTGGCAAACCAAACTCACGTGCCCCGCTTCTGGATGGCAGATTGCAAGAGACACTTGGCGCTCTAAAACCAGCCACAATGGCACTGGTGCCAGCTTGGGTCTGGGAACCATCCTGCGTATCATGGAGTTTCAGAAGCCACCAGGCTACTCCTAGTCACAGGCCCAGAACACAAACCGTGGCCCTTTTCCCTGGCAAACAAAACTCACGTGCCCCGCTTCTGGATGGCAGATTGCAGGACCTGCTTGGCACTGTCAAACCAGCCAGAGATGCCACTGGTGCCCGCATGGTTCTGGGAAATATCCTGTGTATAACAGAATTCCAGGTGCCAGCCGGCCACTCCCAGCAAAAGGCCCCCGAACACAAACCTATACTATTTTCCGTGGCAAACAAAACTCACCTGCCCCACTTCTGGATGGCAGATTGCAGGAGACACTTGGCACTCTCAAACCAGCCCGTTTTGGCAGTATTACCACCTTGGGTCTGGGGAACATCCTGCGTATCGTGGAATTTCAGAAGCCAGCAGGCCACTCCCAGCCACAGGACCCCGAACACAAACCGTGGCTCTTTACCCTGGCAAACAAACCTCACGTGCCTCGCTTCTCTATGGCAGATTGCAGGAGTCACTTGGCACATTCAAACCAGCCCGACTGGGCACTGGTGCCAGCTTGGGTCTTGGAACCATCCTGCATATGGTGGAATTTCAGGAGCCAGCTGGCCCCTCCTAGCAACAAGCTACTGAAAACAAACCTTGGCCATTTTTCCTGGCAAACAAAACACACATGCCTCGCTTCTGGATGGCCAATTGCAGTAGCTAAAAGCAATCTGCCATCCACAGCTACAAGCTCCCAAACACAAACCTCGGCACTTTTCCCTGGCAAAAAAAACTCACATGCCTCACTTCTGGATGGCAGATTGCAGGACCTGCTTGGCACTGTCAAACCAGCCTGAGATGCCACTGGTGCCCGCATGGTCTGGGAAATATCCTGTGTATAACAGAATTCCAGGTGCCAGCCAGCCACCCCCAGCAAAAGGCCCCCGAACACAAACCTACGCTATTTTCCGTGGCATACAAAACTCACCTGACCCGCTTCTGGATGGCAGATTGCAGGAGCCACTTGGCACTCTCAAACCAGCCCGTTTTGGCAGTATTACCACCTTGGGTCTGGGAAACATCCTGCGTATTGTGGAATTTCAGAAGCCAGCCTGCCATTCCCTTGCTCATGCCCCCGAATACAAACCTCGGCCTTTTTCCCTGGCAAGCAAAATTCACGTGCCTCGCTTCTGTATGGCAGATTGCAGGAGCCACTTGGCACTGTCAAAACAGCCTGACTTGGCTCTGATGCCAGCTTGAGTCTGGGAAGCAACCTGTGTATCACGGATTTTACGGACCCAGCTGGCCACTCCTAGCCACAGCCCCCCGAACAAAAACCTCGGGCCTTTTCCCTGGGAAACAAAACTCACCTGCCTCACTGCTGCATGGCATATTACAGGAGCTACTTGGCACTGGCAAAGTAGCTTGACTTGGCTCTGCTGCCAGCTTAGGTATGGGAAACATCCTGCATATCGTGGAATTTAAGGACCCAGCTGGCCACTCCTAGCTACAAGTTCCCGAACACAAACCTCCGCTATTTTCCGTGGCAAACAAAACTCACCTGACCCGCTTCCGGATGGCAGATTGCAGGAGCCACTTGGCACTCTCAAACCAGCCTGACTTGGCAGTATTACCACCTTGGGTCTGGGAAACATCCTGCGTATTGTGGAATTTCAGAAGCCAGCCTGCCATTCCCTTGCTCATGCCCCCGAATACAAACCTCGGCCTTTTTCCCTGGCAAGCAAAATTCACGTGCCTCGCTTCTGGATGGCAGATTGCAGGAGCCACTTGACACTGTCAAACCAGCGGGCACTGATACCAGCTTCAGTCGGGGAACCATCCAGCATAATGTGGAATGTCAGTAGCCAACAGGCTACTTCCAGGAACAGGCTCCGAATACAAACCTCGGGGCTTTTGCCTGGAAAACAAAATTCAGCAGCCTTCATTCTGGATGGCAGATTGCAGGAGCTACATGGCACTGTCAATCCAGGGTGACTTGGCATTGGTGCAGCTGGTGTCGGGGAAACATCCTGTGTATCATTAAATTTCAGGAGCCAGCCGGCTGCTTCTAGCCAGAAGCCCGCTGGACACAAACCTCGGCCGTTTTCCCTGGTAAAAAAAACTCACCGGCCCCACTTCTGGATGACAGATTGTAGGGGCCGCTTGGCACGGTAAACTAGCCGGCCTTGTCTCTTGGTGCCAGCTTGGGTCTGGGAACCATACTGCATGGTGTGGAATTTCAGAAGCCAGCCGGCAACACCCGGCCACAGTCTCCCGAACACAAACCTCTGCCATTGTCCCTGCCAAACACAACTCACCGGCCCCACTTCTGGATGGCAGATTGCAGGAGTCACTTGGCACTCTCAAACCAGCCCAACTTGGCACTGGTGCCAGCTTGGGTCTTGGAACCATCCTGCGTATGGTGGAATTTCAGGAGCCAGCTGGCCACTCCTAGCTACAAGGTCCTGAAAAGAAACCTCGGTTATTTTCCCTGGCAAACAAAACTCATGTGCCTCGCTTCTGGATGGCAGATTGAAAGGGCTACATGGCACTGTCAATCCAGCCCGACTTGAAACTGGTGCAAGCTGGTGTCTAGGAAACATCCTGCGTATCATTAAAATTCAGGAGCCCCCAGGCTACTCCTAGTCACAGGCCTCGAACACAAACCTCGGGTCTTTTCCCAGTAAATAAACTCACGTGCCCCACTTCTGGATGGTAGATTGCAGGAGCCACTTGCCACTGTCAATCAAGCCTGACTTGGCTCTGATGCCAGTTTGGGTCTGGGGACCATCCTGCGTATTGGGGAATTTCAGGAGCCAGCCGGTCACTCATAGCCACAGGACCCCGATCAAAACCCACAGCTCTTTACCTGGGCAAACACAGCTCATGTGCCTCGCTTCTGGATGGCAGATTGCAGGACCTGCTTGGCACTGTCAAACCAGCACGACTTGGAACTGGTGCCACCTTGGGTCTGGGAACCATCCCGTATATCGTGGAATTTCAGGAGCGAGCCAGCCACTCCTAGCTACAAGCTCCTGAACACAAACCTATGCCCTCTTCCCAAGCAAACAAAACTCACCTGCCCCGCTTCTGGATGGCAGATTGCAGGATCCACTTGGCACTCTCAAACCAGCCCAACTTGGCGCTGGTGCAAGCTCGGGTCTGGAAAACATCCTGCGTATCGTGGAATGTCAGAAGCCACCACACAACTCCCGGGCAGAGGCCCCAGAACACAAACCTATGCCCTTTTTCCTGGCAAAAAAAATTCATCTGTACCTCTTCTGGATGGCAGATTGCAGGAGCCACTTTACACTGTCAAACCAGCCTGAGATGGAACTGGTGCCAGCCTGTGTCTCGGAACCATCCTGCATTTCGTGGAATTTCAGGAGGCAGCCGGACACTCCTAGCCACAGGCTCCCAAACACAAACCTCGGCCATTTGACACTGGCAAACAAAACTCACCTGCTCCGTTTCTGCATGGCACATTGCAAGAGGTACTTGGCACTGTCAAACCAGCACGACTTGGCACTGGTGCCAGCTTGGGTCTCGAAAACATCCTGCGCATCGTTGAATTTCAGGAGCCACCAGGATGCTTCTGGCCACAGGCCCCTGAACAAAAACCTATGCCCTTATCCCTGGCAAACAAAACTAACCTGCCCCTCTTCTGGATGGCACGTTCCAGGAGCCACTTGGCACTGTCAAACAAGCCCCACTTGGCTCTGATGCCAACTTGGGTCTGGGAACCATCCTGCGTATCGCGGAATTTAGAGAGCCAGCCGGCCACATACAAATCTCTGCCTTTTTCCCCTGGCAAACAAAATTCACATACCCCTCTTCTGGATGGCAGATTGAGGGAGTCACTCGGCACTCTCAAACCAGCCCGACTTGAAACTGCTTCCAGCTTGGGTCTGGGAACCATCCTGCGTTACGTGAAATTTCAGGAGCCAGCCGCCACTCCTAGCTACAAGACCCCCAACGCAATCCTATGCCCTTTTCCTTGGCAAACAAAATTCATCTGCCCCTCTTCTCTATGGCAGATTGCAGGAGCCACTTGGCACTCTCAAACCAGCCTCAGATGGCACTGGTGCCAGTTTGGGTCTGGGAACCATCCTGCATTTCGTGGAATTTCAGGAGCCAGCTAGACACTCTGAGCCACAGGCCCGCCGGACACAAACCTCGGCCCTTTACCCTGGCAAATAGACCTCATCTACCCCGGTTCTGCATGGCAGATTGCAAGAGGTACTTGGCACTGTCAAACTAGCCCATCTTGTCTCTGATGCCAGCTTGGGTATGGGAACCATACTACATGGTGTGGAATTTCAGAAGCCATCCTGCAACTCCCGTCCAGACCCTCCCGAACACAAACCTCGGCCATTTTACCTGCCAAACAAAACACACCTGACCCGCTTCTGGATGGCAGATTACAGGAGACACTTGGCACTGGCAAACCAGCCTGACTTGGAACTGATGCCAGCTTGGGTCTGGGAACCATCCTGCGTATCATGGAATTTCAGGAGCCAGCCGGCCACTCCTAGCTACAAGACCCCCAACGCAATCCTATGCCCTTTTCCTTGGCAAACAAAATTCATCTGCCCCTCTTCTCTATGGCAGATTGCAGGAGCCACTTGGCACTCTCAAACCAGCCTCAGATGGCACTGGTGCCAGTTTGGGTCTGGGAACCATCCTGCGTATCGTGGAATTTCAGGAGCCAGCCTGCCAATCCTAGCCACAGGGTCCCGAACAAAAACCTATGCCCTTATCCCTAGCAAACAAAGCTAACCTACCCCTCTTCTGGATGGCAGATTGCAGGAGCCACTTGGCACTGTCATACAAGCCCCACTTGGCTCTGATGCCAGCTTGGGTCTGGGAACCATCCTGCGTATCGTGGAATTTCAGGCACCAGCCGGATACTCCCGGCCACAGGCCCCCCAACACAATCCTCCGCCCTTTACCCTGGCAAACAAAGCTCACCGGCTGCACTTCTGGATGGTAGATTGCAAAAGATACTTGGCACTGTCAAACCAGCCTGAATTGTCTCTTATGCCAGCTTGGGTCTGGGAACGATCATGAGTATCATGGAATTTCAGAACAGAGACGGCCACTCCCGGGCTCAGGCCCCCGAACAGAAACCTCGGCCCTTTTCCCTGGCAAATAGAACTCAGCTGTCCTGGTTCAGGATGGCAGATTGCAGGAGCCACTTGGTGTTGACAAAACAGACTGAGATGGCACTGGTGCCAGCTTGGGTCTGGGAACCATCCTGAATACCGTGGAATTTCGGAAGCCACCAGGTTACTCCCCGGCACAGGCCACCCAACACAAACCTCGGCCCTTTTCCATGGCAAACCTACCTCACCAGCCCCGCTTCTGGATGGCAGATTGTAGGAGCCACTTGGCACTGTCAAACCAGCATGACTTGGCACTGATGCCAGCTTGGTTCTGGGAACCATCCTCTGTATCGTGGAATTTCAGGAGATAGCCGGTCACTCTTGGGCTCAGGAAACCCAACACAAACCTATGCCCTTTTTCCTGGCACTCAAAACTCACCAGCCTTGATTCTGGATGGCAGATTTCAGGAGCCACTTGGCACTGTCAAACCAGTCCGAGTTGTCTCTGATGCCAGCTTAGGTCTGGGAGCCATCCTGCGTATCGTGGAATTTCAGGAGCCAGTCGGCCAATCCCGGCCAAAGGCCCCCCAACAAAAATCTTGGCCCTTTTCCCTGGCAAACAAAACTCAATCTGCCCTGGTTCTAGGTAGAAGATTGCAGGAGGCACTTGGCAGTTTCAAAGGCCCCGACCCTGCAGAGGTGCCAGCTTGGGTCTGGGAACCATCCTGCGTTACGTGAAATTTCAGGAGCCAGCCGCCACTCCTAGCTACAAGACCCCCAACGCAATCCTATGCCCTTTTCCTTGGCAAACAAAATTCATCTGCCCCTCTTCTCTATGGCAGATTGCAGGAGCCACTTGGCACTCTCAAACCAGCCTCAGATGGCACTGGTGCCAGCTTGGGTCTGGGAACCATCCTGCGTGTGGTGGAATTTCAGGAGCCAGCTAGACACTCTGAGCCACAGGCCCGCCGGACACAAACCTCGGCCCTTTACCCTGGCAAATAGACCTCATCTACCCCGGTTCTGCATGGCAGATTGCAAGAGGTACTTGGCACTGTCAAACTAGCCCATCTTGTCTCTGATGCCAGCTTGGGTATGGGAACCATACTACATGGTGTGGAATTTCAGAAGCCATCCTGCAACTCCCGTCCAGACCCTCCCGAACACAAACCTCGGCCATTTTACCTGCCAAACAAAACACACCTGACCCGCTTCTGGATGGCAGATTACAGGAGACACTTGGCACTGGCAAACCAGCCTGACTTGGAACTGATGCCAGCTTGGGTCTGGGAACCATCCTGCGTGTCATGGAATTTCAGGAGCCAGCCGGCCACTCCTAGCTACAAGACCCCCAACGCAATCCTATGCCCTTTTCCTTGGCAAACAAAATTCATCTGCCCCTCTTCTCTATGGCAGATTGCAGGAGCCACTTGGCACTCTCAAACCAGCCTCAGATGGCACTGGTGCCAGTTTGGGTCTGGGAACCATCCTGCATTTCGTGGAATTTCAGGAGCCAGCTGGCCACTCCTAGCCACAGGCCCGCCTGACACAAACCTCGGCCCTTTACCCTGGCAAATAGACCTCATCTACCCTGGTTCTGCATGGCAGATTGCAAGAGGTACTTGCCACTGTCAAACTTGCCCGTCTTGTCTCTGATGCCAGCTTGGGTATGGGAACCATACTACATGGTGTGGAATTTCAGAAGCCATCCTGCAACTCCCGTCCAGACCCTCCCGAACACAAACCTCGGCTATTTTACCTGCCAAACAAAACACACCTGACCCGCTTCTGGATGGCAGATTGCAGGAGCCACTTGGCACTCTCAAACCAGCACGACATGGCACTGGTGCCAACTTGGGTCTGGGAACCATCCTGCGTGTGGTGGAATTTCACGAGCCAGCTGGCCACACCTAGCCGCAGGCCCACCCAACACAATCCTTGGCCCTTTTCCCTGGCAAACAAAACTCACCTGCCCTGTTTCTGGATGGCAGATTGCAGGAGACACTTGGCACTGACAAACCTGCCTGACTTGGAACCATTCTGTGTATCGTGGAATTTCAGGAGCCAGCTGGCCACTACTAGTAACAGGGTCTCGAAAAAAAACTATGCTTTTTTCCCTGGCAAACAAAATCCACGTGCCCCGTTTCTGGATCTCAGATTGCAGGAGACATTAGGCACTCTCAAACCAGCCTGAGATACCACTGTTGCCATATTGGGTCTGGGAACCATCCTGCGCATCGTGGAATTTCAGGAGCCAGCCGGCCACTCATAGCCACGGGAACCCGGACAGAAATCGCGGCTGTTTCCCTGGCAAACAAAGCTCACGTGCCTCGCTTCTGGATGGCAGATTGCAGGAGACACTCGGCACTGTCAAAACAGCCTGACTTGAAGTGGTGCCACCTTCGGTCTGTGAACCATACAGTGTATTGTGGAATTTCAGGAGCCAACAGGCTACTTCCACCCACAGGCCCCGAATACAAACCTCGGGACTTTTGCCTGGCAATAAAAACTCAAAAGGCTCACTTTTGGACGACAGATTGCAGGAGCTACATGGCCCTGTCAATCCAGCCTGACTTGGCACTGGTGCCAGCTGGGATCAGGGAAACATTCTGCGTATCGTGGAATTTCAGGAGCCACCAGGCTACTGCTAGTCACAGGCCCCGAACACAAACCGCGGAACTTTTCCCTGGAAAAAAAGGCTCACGTGCCCCGCTTCTCTATCGCAGATCGCAGGAGTCACTTGGCAGTGTCAAACCAGCTCGACTTGGTTCGGGTGCCTGCTTGGGTCTGGGAACCATCCTGCGTATCGTGGAATTTCAGCAGCCAGCCGGCCACCCCTAGCTACAACTCCTGAACACAAACCTTGGCACTTTTCCCTGGCAAACAAAAATCAACTGCCCCTCTTCTGGACGGCAGATTGCAGGAGCCACTTGGCACTGTCAAACCATCACGGCTTGGAACTGGTGCCACCTTCAGTCTGTGAACCATCCAGCATATGGTGGAATTCCAGCAGCCAACAGGCTACTTCCGCCCACATGCCCAGAACACAAACCGCAGCTCTTTTTACTGGCAAACAAAGCTCACGTGCCTCGCTTCTGGAAGGCAGATTGCAGGAGCCACTTGGCACTGTCAAACCATCATGACTTGGATCTGGTGCCAGCTTGGGTCTGGGAACCATCCTGCATATCGTGGAATTTCAGGAGCCAGACAGTCACTCCATGTCACAGGCTCCCGGACAAAAAACTTCAGCCCATTTCCCTGGAAAACAAAACTCAACTGCTTCACTTTTGGATGGCAGATTGCAGGAGCTACTTGGCACAGACAAACCTATATGACTTGGCTCTGATGCCAGCTTGGGTCTGGGAACCTTCCTGTGTATCGTGGAATATCAGGAGCCAGCCGGCCACTCCTAGCTACAGGCCCACCAACACAAACCTATGCCCTTTTCCCTGGCAAACAAAATTCATCTGCCCCTCTTCTCTATGGCAGATTGCAGGAGCCCCTTGGCACTGTCAAACCCACCCAAGTTGGCACTGGTGCCAGCTTGCGTCTGGGAACCATCCTGCATATCGTGGAATTTCAGGAGCAGATCAGCCACCCCCAGGCACAGGCCCCCGACTAAAAACTGTACTCCATTTACCTGTTGAACAATACTCACCTTCCCCGGTTCTTGATGCCAGATTGCAGGAGCCACTTGGCACTGTCAAATGAGCTCGACTTGGAACTTCTGCCACCTTGCGTCTGGGAACTACCCTGAGTATTGCAGAATTTCATAAGCCAGCCGATCACTTCATCCACAGATGCATAAACTCAAACCTTGGCCGTCTTCCTTTGAAAAGAAAACTCACCTGCCTGGAACTTCATTGTCGATTAATGTAGACGCCTGGCACTGTCAAACCAGCCCAACTTGGCACTGGTGCCTTCTTGGGTCTGGGAACCATCCTGCGTATTGTGAAATTTTAGGAGCCAGCTGGCCACTCCGGTCACAGGACCCTAGACAGAAATGCTGGCCCATTTTCCTCCCAAACAAAACTCACCTGCCTCGGTTTTGATGGTAGATTACAGGAGTCACTTGGCACTGTCAAACCACCTGAATTTGCACTGGTGCTAGCTGGGTTCTGGTAATCATCCAGCTTATTGTGGAATTTCAAGATCCAGCCGGCCACTCAGGCCATAGGCCCCAAATACAAACCTTGTCTCTTTTCCCTGGAAAATGGAACTCACCATCTCTGGTTCTTGATGGCAGATTGCAGGAGCCACTTGGCACTGTCAAACCAGCCCGAGTTGCAACTGGTGCCGGCTTGAGTCTGGGAACCATCCTGCGTGTTGCGGAATTTCACGAGCCAGCTGGCCAGTCCCAGCCAAAGGCCCCTTAAGGCAAACTTCTGCCCTTTTCCGGGTAAAAATAACTCACCGTCCCCCATTCAAGAATGCAGATAGCAGGAGCCACTTGGCACTGTCAAACTACCCCGAGTAGCCCTGGTGCCGGCTTGGGTCTAGGAACCGCGCTATGGAGTGCACCACGACCGCCACCATGCTCTTTGACTCTCATAATGCTCTGCGACTGGCACAATGCTCTTCACGCAAAGAAGCCACTTCTTCACTTCCGGGAGCCGGAGAGAGTGGCAGCCTCCGATAAGTGAACAACGAAGCCCCACACCACTGGGATTGTGTGCACTGCTTGCAAACTCATAGAAAAAAGTACCTTTCCTGTCTCCTGCCTTTTCCATTCACATTAATATTTGAGAAGAAGGAGTTCTGGACAACTTTCTTTTGCTTCTTGGAAAACACTCTGCAGACCTGCATGCAACCTCTAAAACACGATTGGAGATGTTTTCCGAACAGGCACAGTTTCTCCTCGTGAGACATCGTGGAAAAGCTTTTTGCTTAGATGTAGGTGAGAAGAGACGCTAAAGACGAAGATACGGAGCTCTCCGAAGCTAAAGCTGGTAATATGTCCTGTTATCCCATGCAAACTTTTTTTGGCACTGGCACTGAATTGGTATGTATTCCATGAAGTTCACAAGCCCCGTTGAGATGGAGCCACAGGTCTCAAGGGAGTTAGGAGATGTTATTCTGAGGCCACTCCTAATCATGTTGGATGGATCATGGGGACTGAGGAAAGTGCCCAAAGACTGGATGAAAGGAAATGTCACCCATCTTCCAAAAAACGCAATTAGGAGGACTTGAAAAGTACAAGCCAGCCAGCCTCATTTTTATCCCCAGGAAGTTGATGGAGCAGCTATTCCTGGAAAGCATTGCCAAGCACATGAAGGACGACAAAATAATGTAGTCAGCATGGATTTACCAGGGGAATTTCATGCTGAACAACTTTTTAAACTCCTCTGATGAATCCACTTGACTGGTAGATGAAGGGAATATTGTCTGCCTGGGCTTCAGGGAGGTTTTTGACATTTCCCTACATGGCAGCACACATACATACTGGAAGCAATAGTGCAAAGGGGAGGGAACCAGTGTCTTTTCAATGATGCTGAGTGAAAAGACAAGAGGCAGTGGGCACACTCTGAAATACAGGAGATTGCCTCTGAACATCACCAAATGATTTTTTACTGTGAGGGTGACTGAACCACGGCACAGACTGCCCAGAGAGATTGTGGATCCTGGATCTTTGAAGACATTAAAAGTACACCCAGATAGAATCCTGGGCAAGAGGCTCTAGGTATCCTGGTTTAAGCAGGGGGGTTGGGCCTGGTGAGCCCCACCGAGCCCTTCCAATCTCATTCATTCTGTGCTAGTGAATTCTGTTCGAGATGTATTTCAAGCACTGGCATGACAAAGTTCTGTGCAGACATAGATCCAAATGGACATGGGATCTAAGTTCCTTAAGCAGTGTTCAAGAAGAATGTAAAACTCAGGGACAAGTGTCTGTCCTGGGGTGGCGTATGATGCTTGTATCCCCATTCATCTGTTCTGTGCCTTTAAGACCGGCTCTGAAGAGTGGAAGTTTTGTTTGGGTTTCTCTTATCAGGGACACAGAGATGGGCAGTACATAGGGCTGTTTTCACTTCTTGCTTTCAGCTTGCTGCTTTGCTTGCTCTCTTTTCTGCTCTCTCGTCTGCTCTGCTTTGGCCTCTGCTTATTAGCTAGCTCTAGCTAAACAGTCCACATTCCTTCCTGGACTGTTTCTCCTCTCCTGTTTCTGTGACCATCTCGAACCTGCTCCAGACTGGGACCTGGGAACACCGAGAGTTGGCACCGTTTTGGCCTGCAGCAGCTGCCCCAGTGCCGGAGGGACTGAGAACAGAGCAACCACCCCCGAAAGAGACTTTCTGATTTTGTCATCTTTCTCAGAGCGGTGTCATCTGGTATTGCTCATTTTGTGTGCTGCGGGGTGCTGTGCTGTCAAATAAACAGGTTCTTTCCACCTCTCTCCGAGGAATTTTTTCCCGAACCGGTTGGGGGGAGGGGCCGTGTGGGTTTTGCTTTCTGGAGGGGCCCTCCTTTGCAGATTCTTTAACAAATTTGCCCTAAACCAGGACAGTGTCTCTTCCCTAACTGAATCCCTTTCATGGGAAAATTCCCAGCTATAGAAAGATCTTCTGATACGCGTGCTTTAGACTGACACTGGCTGAGCAAATTTCTCCCTATGTGTATCTAAGACCAGTTAGGATCTTCACCCAAAGTGTTGTCAACATAGTCACAGAATGTCTATTGTTAAGAAGTGACAACGTCCATCAGAATGGCAAATATTGGTCCACAAAATGGATTAATGGATGGGAATTAGCTACTTGGGTTAAAAACAAAAATAAAGAGTTGGTCTTTATTTATCAATTTCATTGCAATATTGATAAGGGAAGAAAAAGACCTAAGTCCTTGACTTTCTTAACTGGAGGAAAGATTTTAAAAATTCCTTGTAAAAATGTATTATCACTATCAGACTATTGAAACCATTTGAGTTGGGAAAAAAGATCCAAATTTGTCTAGATAGTGGCAAAGAAGCCAAGAAAATAGGAAAGAAACAAAAAGAGAGCAAAAGAGTCAGCTTCAGTGGACAAGCTCCTTCTAGAAGTAGTCTGCTGGAAAAAGGAACCCCCAGTTGAATTTCCAATGTATTCCTGTGCTTGATTCAGTAACTGGTCAAGGTAAAAACCTTTTGTACAAATCCTTTTGTACAACTTCTCCCAGCAACAAAAACTCCAACAGGTTGACACCACCATCATGTCTGTTCCAGACATATTTAAAAGAGAAATGATGATTTTCTTGAAAATCTACTTGCATAAAAGTTGCAAGACATTGGAGGGATTCCCACATTCTCATTCTCCACATTCTCATTCCTCCATCTGGCTTGAAAGTAGAATGGATAAAATATGCAACAAAGCACATGATTTATAAGGTAGAGCAAAATGCATGATTTAGGAATTGATCTCTTGTTGATAGTAAACTTCATATCCACTCTATGTGAGGTTTCTAAAACAAAATGTGGAGCTGAGGCATGAATCTGCCACAACAAGTGTTAAGCAAACATACACACTCCCCTTCACATAACCCCCTTCCACTCACACATAGGCACACACAGAGATCAGCATAGCAGATCATGAACGCCTTAGAAAAGACTGAAATGCTAAATACCTCTCTTTGCGGGCAAAAGAGCTGCTGCAATAATTCAAATACCTGATACAAAAATTCTGTTGAATATCTACGTCCTATTTAAAACACAGCTTTTCATTTAATTCTATTTACAGAATATTTTAGTTTCATTTGTTTCTTTAAAATTACTTAGTTCTCACGTGTTGTATGTCTAGGAATATTTTCTTTGAAAAGTAGAAAAAATAAACTATATCTTTTCAGAAGAAAACATTGGTTTATACAATTTTAAACCATCATGATAGGGAAGAATTGTTCTGTCCCTCTCTAAGGTGGAAGAAGTATTTGGATCACAGATCATCTACAATGAAATACTTGACATGTTTAAGATGCTTTCAATCCATTTTGATCCTCAATTGCTTATGCGTTGTAAACAGTAATTTTTCAGTGAAGGGAAAGTGTGTGTGGTATATCTACATGATGTTCAAACCCAATTCCTACTGATGGCCAGGCTGAACTCCAGTAAATAATGTCCCAAATGATATTTTGCTGCCTTCTTTGGCGCTTCATGAAATCTTACCATGATGAGGTGCTGAAACACAGAGATTTTCTCTTAGAGAGTGTCTCATGCTGTAACCCATCCCATGGATTTTATGCTGTAATTCTTACCTCTTTTAAAATTTGCTATCTTCTGTACAGTTTTCATGAAGCTTTCTGTTACAGTAGTGAAAATCACAGATAAATGTCATTTTGTACAACTTTGAATTGACCCCAAGAGCTGAGAGAACGCAGGCTCCTATCCTTCAGTCCGAGTTTCTTCGATAGTCCAACTTTGTTTCTCCACCATCAAGATTCTCCTTTGTTGCTGCTCCAAGCCCCATCCAACCTGACCTTGAATACTTTCAGGGATGGGACACCCACAACTTCTCTGGGCAACCTGTTCCAGTGTTCCAGCACTCCCACAGTAAAAAAGGCCTTCCTTTCATCTCATATGTGTAGGAAATCATCAATCTAGGCATAGAAACTTGAAGTAAAAATTGGAAATTGTTTTGATTTGAAGCACATTTTAGATGAATACTGACTTACAGATGACTAAAAGATGTTGACGGGCATTTGAGCTTGACACTTTTTGAAAAAGTGCATGAAATTTAAAATTAAAACCAGTAAAATGAAAAACTTCCTGCCATTTTCTTTTTCCTCTCCTATTCAAAATTGCATATGTCAGATATCAGTGCCGCTCAGCTGCTCTCAGAGAAAAAGCTTTTCTTTCAGACTAAGTTGTAATTGACGTAGAACACTAGTAGTAGTGAAAGTTTTTCTGGGCATCAGGGCAACACCTTCTCATTGGATTTGTGTGCAGAATGCATTTTATCCAAAGTGGAAAATTGATCCCAGTTGTGTTCTAGTCATCATTCTTACTGCATCAGGCCTGAAGATTCTGTGAAAAGTAGCCTGTGGACCTTGAAGATAGCTCATGTGAAACAGATGGGAGGTGATGGAGAAGTTGAGGGAGAGAATAAAGAGCATATGGCCCAGTGCAGACACCAGAAAGTATTTCTTCATGTGATCCATAGCCTGAACAATTGTTTAGCACCCTTTAAAGGTGGTGTTTGACAAACAGGGCTGAAGCAGCTCTTCCAAATATCTGGGTGATCAAAATCCATTGAAGCAAATTCCCCTGGCCAGTCACCTTGCTGCTGCTAATTCACCCTCCATACCAGCTGATCAGGCCTACCAATGCTGCTGCAAAAAGATTGTGAAAAAGGTAGGCACATTTTCACAGATGCAGGGAAAATCCCCTTGGATGATGATTCCAAGAGATAACTTGATGGAGCAAGTTATGCAACCTTGTCTACTGTACAATATCTAAGTTGGTGAGTTCACTGTCAGCATCACTTTAGAAAATAAATGTTTGATCCACAAAAAAAATATTTCATATGTCCTGTCTACCTGCTTCATTTCAACCAATGAATAGACTACGTTCCATCAGCAAAAGGGTATATGATCCTATGTTTCTTTAAACTGTAATCATTTTTTATTTCTTTCTAAACCAGACACTGTCTACTCATAAGATTCAAATGCCCATGGTAGGGGTGTAATTAAATTCACATGTTAAAAAATATCCTTCTTGTTATCTTTTCTTTAAATTACCCACACGTAACATCAGTCTGAGAGCTGAAGAAAACCCCTTCATTTGCTGTTTGCCAAGTATCATCTATGTGATACCAATTCTACTTGAGAAATCACACCCATTCTTTGCCGTGCAACACTACTAGTAATGCTTTCACAACCTTTTCTTCATCATTAGGTATTTTGGTGAAGTGAATGATTAGAACGTAAGCAAGGGCATTTGTTCAAGATGCTCCAGAAAGAGCTGTGGTCCCCTCTCTTCTTTGCTGCTTATGTTAGCACTGAGCTGCAAAAAATGAAAGACTACTAGGAAAAGTGTTACTTTTACTCTAAATTCTAAATGATGTTTGCAATACCCTTTTAAATGACAAGGTGCTCTTTTAAATGATGGCATCTTAAGGGAAAAAGTCAGCTTTAAAGAGGTTTTGAGACAATTGCTTCTGGGAAAAAAAAAAAATTGGAGGCATCTAAGGTCTTTAGCCATACCATTTTGAAGATTGATTCAAAACACAGTTTCTTCATCTAGGAAGAGCAGAGGACCATAGATGCTACCCATTTGAAAATGGAGTTCTATTTCTTTCTGGTTGGGATTATCGGACATCATTTCTTGTGAAGTCGAGGAACTGCAGTTAGCTCTCCAATAATTTCCTTCCCTGAAATTCATCTGCATTTGCTCTTTTGTCCAGAGTCCCCATTTACTAGTGATGGTATACTCCATCTATGCATTAGAATATTCACCTAGAGTGTGTGACTCATACCTCCTAGATTAAATTAGGTGGAACGTAATGGATAGTTACAGTTGCTTGTTTCCAGTAGTCTTATTTTGACAAGTTTTCTTTAGACAATGTTGAAGCAGCACTAGCAAATAGGAAGTACAGCTTGCAGCAGGGAAAGACATTCTTCTGCTTTCTCAAGTTTCCTGTAGTTCAATAGATGCCAAAAGGTTTTTCGTAGTACTACTACTCTCTTGTAGGAATACTTGATCTAATCCTACCTTGGATAAAATGGGTTACTTTTTTACCAAGTAGAACATTTTTCTTTTAATAAGATGTTTTTTATAAGATGGAAACATGAACTTGTGCACCAGTCACGTGGAATGCACTCCTACTTCTTAATAAATTTCACAGCCTTCTTTAGAAAATATTGACTCTGTGTAACTTCAAAATAAGAATTTTGGGCATCTTCAATCTATTGCAATTTTTTTTCCTGCCATGCTGGTATTGTTTTCTATCATTTTTACCAGTAGAAATAATTTTTCCTTACACCTATGGAAAAGACCTATGTTGACTGAATAGTGCAGCATCAGTACATTGTTTCGAATTCTTTCAACATGGTCCCAAACATATCTGACAGCTAGACAGCAGAGGTTAGCAACAGTGAATGGAAATAACTTCAGAACCGTTTCAGTAGATTTCCCAGGAAGGGCATGCTTTCTGCCACTGCAAATTTTCCCACAGATATTGTCTGGTTAAGAGTTGCAACAAAAGAGTATTTTTGCACAAACCTTGGGGCAAGCTCTGTCTCTGATTTACTAGTGAATGCAAAGAGGGTGAAAGTGCTGCTTCAAAGCCCTCTGTGCTCTTTATGTACCCAGAAGAGGGCGACCCCAGAAATAAGTTTTGATCTCTCTTCAGAACACAAGGCATGTCATCACCTCATTCATCTTCTTCTGGGACTCATAGCATCTAAAGACTAAGAATCTCTCTTGCTTGCTGAAGTGTGTTCAGCAAATAAACCTTGTCTCATCAACAAATTTGAACACAACTACAATTGAGTCAATTCCAATGCTGGCAGGGCAATACTCTATCCCAGTAGTAACATGCCACTATTAGAAGACTGTGCAAAAATATTTGCATACAAAGTAATCTGAGGGAAAAATAAAATTGGGAAAAACTGCACATTGTTCTGGAAAAAGCCTCCTACAGACATCATTTGCTGGTATCATTTTTAATAGTTGGGGGGTTTTAAATTTTGTAGAGGATAAAATATTACTGCACCTTTATGTTTCCTTAATAGAAGTACAGCCATTTCTTAATAGAATAGAAGTAAGCCATTTGAATATCTACAAATGGCCTTTTCAAATACATACACTATAGCACATTGTGTAAGTAATTAGCTATAAATAGAAATCTAAAGGTTTAAGAAGATTTTGAATAAAGTAAGTCTAAAGTGATAGAAGAAGAAGAAAACAGCAGTTTTCTTCTGGTGAAAAAAAAAAAAAACCATAGGACATCTTACAGTGGAGACATATTATTTCATTTCCTGAAAAACTGAGTAGGTTTGCTATTGCCAATGGTTTTCATTAGGAAGGAAGAGATTCCTTTGGAAAAAAACCTTCAAATTGACTTGACATAAATGTTATGACACTTAACTTCACCAATCCTGAAGAAAAATTCTCATCACTTGATATGGAAATCATGATGGTAGTGGAGACAAGGATGCCTAAGCTGTGCCATCAGGGACATAAAGCATTAGAATGCAGGTAAGACTGAGCTCCTGAACTAGTGAGAAGAGAATGCAACAAAGACATTTTCCTTTAAGAGTCTTCAGGACAAAGAGCAGATCAAATTTTTTCATGTGAAGTATTTATGAATAGAATGAACCTTCAAAATAAGATTGTTTTCAAAAACCTGTTTACACTATCTCTCAGAATGATACACAGTTCTTATTAATAGAAAAAGAAGAGCACTTTTTTCCTATCTGTTGTGCACTCTTAAACAATCTACAATAAAAATAGCATTTTTTCATGCTGGGAATGATGTTAATTACAAAAAAAAGCCTTGTAGCACACTTGGCACTGTAGTCTCTTGATTAGCATAGTTTTTTATTCATCAACCAAGTTTCACATTCACTATTTTTCACCTTTAAATAATGGCGTCTTTGTACTGATGCAGCATCCATGAAGAATTTCTTGGGTGTTATTTTGTACCTGATCCTAAATGGCAGGTTCTGCATTCAGCCATCTGTCTAGCTTTCCCATTTGATGCAGCTTCTAAGAGGTATTTTCAGAATTGAGGACTACCTGCAAGAATGATGCTAAATGCATGCATTTTACTCCTTGGTTAATGCAAAACTATTTTTCCTTTACAGTAAAAGAAGAACAGGAAAATAATGATGGTGGATTCAATCCTTAGAGTAATACAAAGAGGACTATTATCATCATTAGAAACCAAGCAAGTTGTATTTATTGCACATGCAGTACAATCACTAATGCAAATTACCCTGTAAATTCAAAATGAATCTGTATCATAGGAGTGGATTGAATGTTTCTATTGATATTTTGCTTAAAGCAGAAAATTAATTCTTTTGACAGCCAACTCATAATTGCAATCTCACTTTCAACTACGGCTTTCAAACAGTTGAAACATGTCTGTTTATAAAATGATACGGTACAGTACACAATAGCAAATCAGGTCATAGACATTCAAAAGAAAAAAAATATCAAAGGACAGATTCATTCACATCTGCAAGCCCTCAAGAGTGTACAGGTCAAATGTCCCCAGAAAACTAGGATGGTGGCACAGATTCTCCATGTTGGCACCAGCAGAAGCAGCTGCTATCTTTATAGGATGCAATCTTGCTTACATCACCCTTCAGAGCAATCTTCTGTACCTCTGCCCAATACACCCATTCTATTCCTTGGACTTCCCATTTGCATTTCTACAGAGTCCTGTCCTGCAAACTGACTCAAAGTTCAGGTAATAGATTTCCAAGATTTATAAATGTTGTGTTAAGCTTATTTATTTCATATTTCATTCCGTCTAAGCAAACTGTAACTTTCTGAAGTGAAATATGTTGAGTATGTCACATGTATTTTGCATGTTAGTTCTTCTTCACATTAAAACTTCTCATAGACCCCTGTGACGCCTTGCTGCAAAAATATAGAGCTGCAAAGAGTGTTTGTGGGAAGTTAGAAGTGCCAGAAGACCATATAAACAACCTAACAATAGAGCTTTGAATTTCTGGATATAATTGCACCATATAAAGTCAAAATATAATATTTAAATGATGTTCATATAATGATGACTGTGGGCTAGAGAGAATCCAGGTAGAATTTTTTTTTTTAACAGTTCCAGGAAAAACATGGCCTTGACTTGGAAGTATAGCATGAAATATTTTTATACAGCATGAGTTCTCATTACCTAATCATATGATTTGTATAACTGAATTGGAAACCAGGAAAGAAATGGAGAAAAATATTCAAACTATAAAAGATGTGAGTTTAAAATTTTCTTCGTATTTCTGATTAAAACTATTACATAGCTAAATGGTCAGCCATTATTTTAAAAAGCATCTGGACATTAAAAATAGATAAATTTCTGTGGGACATGGATGTCAGCTATTCCTGAAAAGCTTTATTTCACTGCTTCCCAACCCTGAATCAATCCACTTAAACACAGCTGTATTTCAGATGCTCAGTGAAACTGTCCATGCAATGCATGGAGTTGACAAATAATCTGCAGAAAAAGCTAGATCGATTTGAAGATCTTTTTCTGTAAATGGCATTCAAATTATTTGTACAAACACACAGATGGTATTTCTGCTGTCTTCTTCAGGCCACTTACTCCAGAGAGCTCTCCATCAAATCTCTCTAGTTCTACTCTTCTGGTGATCCAAAGTCAGCCCTGGGATGGTCCAACTGCATGGAATTACTGTCTGCTAGAGGTGCACCCTGAGGGCTTCTGTGTGCAGCATCCCGTAACCCCTGCTAATGTCACCCTGTCGGTATAAACTGAGCTACCTGGACTTTAAGGGACAAGATTGTGCACTGATTTTGTAATAGAAATTAGGTACTAAGAAGGAGGTTGGAGAATTTAAATATTTCTGCCTCCAGCTTAAGCAACACTAAATCTTGGTCTTTATTTGAAAAACTAGGTGAATTAACCCATTTGGCATTCCTATGCCAAAAATGTCGGTAATGCAATAAGAATCGTCAAAAGAGTAACAATACTTTATAAAAATAATTATTTGGACCAAGTTGGGAACAAGGATGAAACATGCCAATATCCTACCCTGAGAATCATTCTGTTGATTTGCACAGGTTTCTTATTATATACCTATCTAATGCATTGGACATGCATGCTTGTGATGACACAAATACTTGCAAAGCTTACCAGATAAACCATGTTCTCTTCAGACAGCAAAACATATCTTGATGGTTGTATTTGCTAATTACATTTAGACTCAATGTTCTTAAAGGTCTTTTCCAACCAAAGTGATTCCATCATTCTCTAAGTCGCATATACTGCTTGTCCTGGTTCAGGGCAAACTTGGCAGCAAACCTCAAGAAGAGGTGATTTATTAAAAATATTGATCTAGTACTGATATCCAACTGTGACGGACAAAGACTCTCTAACAGTTTAAAGTTAGAAAGTGTATGTTTATTGCAACGACGGGCAGTGTATGGGATAGCTCCCAAATACACACTGTGATTTACAGGTGATTACAGAATCCTTTTAGCTATACAAGTATTGAATACCCAAAATATAAATACATATTCGTAATTTTGGTACATCCCATTCCCCACTTTGTATGGTAATTAGTTCAAAAGCTATTAAGCATGAGTATTTTGTTCCTCAAAATGATTCAGTGGTCCCTTCCATGGGGAGGTGTCCGAAAATGAGGAAATAAATGAAGTCTTCCTCTTTCTGAACTTTCTACATTTTCAATGCAAATATGACGAACCCATTGATAGAACTCCCATTCCCCATCTTCAATTGGTTTCAGAACAGAGGAGGTCTACAATTGTCTTATGTTCCTAAAAGCTATTTATCAGTTTCTATATTCTTTATTATAAACCCAGCTAACCAAACATTATGTTGACAAGCAATCAGTTATTAGCTAACTACTAACTCTTAACTTCATCAAGGCCTACCAATTTATTTTGATAAACTCTAATAAGGCTTATCTCTAACTAAAACCTCAGCTCCTCTAAAATCCCTAAATTCCTTAAAGTTTATGTCTCAGGGGCCCACCCCCCCAGAAAGCCCACCCACACGGCCCCTCCCCTCAACTGGTTTGCGAAAAATTTCCTCTGAGAGAAGTGGAAAAAACCTGTTTATTTAACAGGCAAAGCACTCCCCAGCACAAAAAATGAACAATACTAGATGACAAAACTCAATCGCTGCTCTGAAGAGAAGACAAATTCCGAAAGTCTTTCCTGTGGATGCTCGCTCTGTTATCAATCCCTTTGGCACTGGGAAAGGCTGCTGCCCAGAGTAGGCCCCCATAGGCCACAAAGTGCAAGCTCTCAGTGCTCCCCAGGCCCCAGTCCAGAGCAGGTCTGAACAGTTCCAAGAAAAGGGTAAGAAAAAAAGACAGTCCAGGGAAAACTCTGCCTCAGCCAGCTAAACCAACTGAAAAGCAAAGGAACACTCTGTTTTGCTCTGTCAGTGCCCGGACAACACAGTGCAGCACAGAATGTGGAGCAGTGTTGCTTTTAGAAGAGTGAGTGCAGCCTCTGATAACAAACTCCATGCTTCTTCTTCTCCCCACCTTTGCTCTCAGAACCAGTCTTGAAGACAGAGAATATAATATCCAGCATTAACAGAACAGATGACTGGGGATACAAGCATCATAAAGTCACCCTAGGACACTGCTCTACTGAGATATGTCACCAGACTATGCTAAGACAAAGTTTTGGAACTGCTAATTAAAATTCTACTATCACAGTGAAGCTGAGGAGGAAACACAGCTCACTACAGTTACCTTGTAGCATGCCAATACTTCCTGTCAATCACAATGGTTTTCGTTTTTAAGTCCGTGACTGGCATAATTCATTGGCATAATTCAACATATTTTGGGCAGGAAGGAAGATATTATTCTTCTCATTATACTGATGGGTAAGCTAAAATGCAAAGCAGTTAATTCAAAGTGAAACAGTGATAAAGTCAATAGTAAAACACACCACAGTTTTGTTTACTACCCTAAGTCCTTACTATCCCAAAAAACAAGAACAGCTGTAAAAGCCTTGTGGCTACCTAATTTTTTCCTATACTACATGGGAGGGTAAGGGATAAATGATCCCAAACAATGGTAATCCACAACAAAGCATTCTTGACATCATATTCAGCTTTTGCATAGCAAGCTCTTCACCTGATCAAGTTATTCCATTAGAATAGTTTGGGGAGTATCTTAGAGGGCTGGCTGTTGTTTGGTTTGAAACCATCTGGATCATTCAGGAACTCAGTAGCAATGAGAAAGTCCAAATTAAGATAGTGCTATGCATTGATTTTCATATATGACAGACATATTTCTACAACACAGAAGGCTGACCTAATGCTTCCCTACAACATGGCTGAAGTGGCATCCTGTTCCTCATAGGTTTTTCTGTTAATTTTTAGCTGCTTTCTTACCAGATCAATGAGCTGAACTAGCTCAAAAAGGAATCAGATAAGTGCCAGAGCTTTAAAACAAACAAAAAAAAAAACCAAATGCAAAATGGTGATTTGTAGGTGTGTTTGAAAGTAGAAGTTTTTTGTGTTTTTCATAAATACATGCCATTCTCTAGAATGATATTGCTCTAATCTTTTGAGTTTGTTGTTGGTTTTTTTTCCCCCTCAATTCTAAATGTTATGTATTCTTTTTGGCCATTTTAGTAAATAGATTTTCTGATATGTGTGAAAGACAGTCTGAAGTTCCCCTCATTTGCCTCACGACCATTCCCAGGAAAGACACTGGGACCCTAAAGACCCTGATGGGAGTTCTGGCCTGCCGGTGGTGGATGAACGCCAAAAATCCTGAGACCCCTGAGCAGAATTCTGGCCTGCCAAGTGATTGTTCACAGCTGTGTCTACAGTGACTGCTTCTAGCATGGCCTGCCAAGGGGCAACGCAGCCCATATGCTTGCACCTGCTTCACGACAATAGGCCAGGAATTTTCCCACCTCTCGGCCAGATGAACTTGCTGAGGCAATTTTGGTAGCCCCCCCATGGAAAGTCCTTCATCTGCTCCACAACCACCGTGAGGGACGGAGAATGAAGCCCCTCTATCAAGGACTGAAACTGAGACCCCCGTAATTCTGATCCAGGGGTGCTGGCCTGACTGAAGCAGGATGCCTGCTAATTGTTAGCTACAGATGTGTTCACTGGACCTAGACTGGTTTCCCATAGAAAGCAGTCCTGAAACAATGGGTCCCACTCACTGCTGATATTGACATCTCCTGCTGAGAACATGGACTGTCTGTACCCGTCTTCAATACCTTTGTCCCCCTCAGCAATTTCAATAGACTTCTTCTTCTTCTTGATTGTATCTGTTCCCTCTCAGCCATTTCAAGATCTGTTTCCCCTCTCAGAAATCTACTATAATAGAATCTTGAGTTAACCAGGACTTTGAGATTTTCCCGACATGAGTAGGCAAACTCTACCGGCTGGACTACGAGGACTTAGTCTCTCCAAGTTTGGTCGCTATACTCCTGTCCTGGTTCAGGGCAAATTTTGGAGAAAACCCACAAAGGGGTTCCTCTAGTGTCCTGGGGTGACGTTATGATGCTTGTATCCCCATTTATCTGTTCTGTGCCTTTAAGACCAGCTCTGAAGAGTGGAAGTTTTGTTTGGGTTTCCCTTATCAGGGACACAGAAATGAGCAGTGCATAGGGCTGTTTTTCACTTCTAGCTTGCAGCTTGCTGCTTTTGCTTGCTTGCTTTTCTGCTCTTGCTTCTGCTCTCGCTTTTGCTTCTTATTAGCTAGTTTAGCTAAACAGTCCAAATTCCTTCCCGGACTGTTTCTCCTCTCCTGTTCCTGTGACCATCTCGAACCTGCCCAGACTGGGACTGGGAACACCGAGGATTCACACCGTTTGGCTGCGGCAGCTGGCCCAGCGCCGGAGGGACTGAGAACAGAGCAACCACCCCCGAAAGAGACTTTCTGATTTTGTCATCTTTCTCAGAGCGGTGTCATCTGGTATTGCTCATTTTGTGTGCTGCGGGGTGCTGTGCGTGTCAAATAAACAGGTTCTTTCCACCTCTCTCCAAGGAATTTTTCCCCGAACCGGTTGGGGGGAGGGGCCGTGTGGGTTTTGCTTTCTGGAGGGGCCCTTCTTTGCAGATTCTTTAACAAATTTGCCCTAAACCAGCACACTCTAGGAAAGCAGATTCATTTGGCCCCTCCCCCAACCGGTCCAGGAGAAAATAGCTCCTTGGAAAGAAGTGGAAAAAACCTGTTTATTAAACAATAAAACCCAAACAATATTAAACAATAAACTACCTTGTTGCTCCAAAAGAGATAACAAAATGAGAAAGTCCCCTCCCCGGGTTTCAGTTCAGCTCACTCAGTCTCTTATCAGTCCCTCCAGCACTGGAAATGTCATGGGCCAGGCCTGGCCCAGTGGGCCACAGGTGCAGCTGCCGGTGCTCTGCTGGGTGTTCAGTCCAGAGCAGGTTTCAAGAGGTCCAAAGAAAAGAAGAAAAGGGAAAAAAGAAAAAAAACCCCACAGTCCAGGGAACTTCTTTGCCTCAGCAAGCTAAAACTAACTAAAAGCAAAGGAGAGCTCTGTCCCGCTGTCTGTTCATTCACAGACAACACAGTCCAGCAGCCGGAATGTGGAGGAGTGAGTGCAGTGTCTGAAAACAAACTGCACGCTTCTTGTCTCCCCCCTTCACTCTCTACAACAAGCCTTAAAGGTGCAAAACTTATTATTCAGCATAAAAAGAACAAGACGATTGGGGATAAAAGCATCATATAGTCAACCTAGGACAACTCCCTCTCTCTTTTTCCTTCTCTTTTCTATTCTTTTCCGCTGCCTAATTCCTTTCACGCATTTGCTGTGGTCATTCTATAAAGGTGCATTTGTTTTGATTGGTACTTCAATCCCCTTTCCATGTTGTCTGTTGCACTCCAAGATCAGTTAACGAACCGTCACCACCCCCATTGGTATGAGCGGATTGTGACATTAAATCGGCGTCATGGGCAGGATTCTGATAGACAGAGGGGTCTACAGGGCTGTTTGTAGTCTGTAACAGGGGAAAGACGATTTGCTTCAGCCACACCTTGTCCCTCATCCTGAAAGGGTTGAACAGAACTGGAAAGCAAGGAAAGCTCTTCGAATTTCCCACAAACTGCGCACGCCCAGGTGAAATACACCCCCATACTCTATTGAGGGTTCTGTCTTTAGAATTTCCCAAAAGATCTCTTAGTGCAAAAGGGGAAATTGTTTTTGTTTATGTGTGGATTTGGACTGTCTGGGAAGGAAGGAAGGAACAACTTGAAGGAAGTAAGCAGAGCCTCCCAGGCAGATTTTGTCTCTTCACCCAGCCAGGGAAGCAAAGGGGAACACAGCAAAGGCTGTGAGATTGTCTAACTTAAGTTTGCACCTCCCTGTTGGGGTTTTGGTCCCTTCACAAAATGACTGAAAACTCTAGCGCAAAAGATAAAGCTGCATTTTCTGCTCTGCTTGCTAAATACAATGCCAAGCCTTCTCCAAGGGGGGGAGCTGGTGTCAGGGTGAGCTCGAGCCCCAAACTGGGGTGGGACCAGGGTTTATAAAGGGGAGAGGGTAGGCGGGGTCGGGGTACCATTTAACCAGTGGGGAAAGGATTCAGAGGAGGGGACAAGGCAGGGTGATCGGGGGTACACCTATAGGAATGGGGGGAGAGGGTGGTCCTGGGGCAAGGTCCAAAGAGGGGAGTGGGGAATGGGGAATTTTCCAGAAGGGAAGGAGTGGGTTAGAGGTGATTGATGTTAGAGTCATCCCAGGGTGCTCCCACCCCACCTTCCCTGTCCCCTCCTCCCACAAAAGGACTTCTTTTTCCCATGGAAAATGGCCTCTGTTTGCAGCCAATTGCCCTGCTCAACAGGGCGGCGCCAGGTTGGAAATGGACAAGCCTTGTTGGATTTCTCCAAAACTAAAGCTGCCAGCAAATAGGACCCTGCAAGCTTTTAGAGTCCTAAAAGTCACCTTTCAACTGATACCCAGACCCTGAGGAAAGGACTTCTTTGTCCCACAGAAAAATCCCTCCGTTTTGCGGCCGCTCGCCTGGGCCGACAGGGCAGTGCCAAGCTTAAAATTAGAAAACTTTGTTGGGTTTCTCCAAAACTAAAGCTGCCAGCAACTAGGATCCTGCAAGTCCGTAAAGCCCCAAACGCCACCTTTTGTTTGATACCCAGACCCTGGGGAAAGGACTTCTTTTTCTCATGGAAAATGGCTTTCCTTTGTTGCCAGTCACATTTGCAGACAGTAGGGCGGTAGGTGTGGGTATCCATAAAATCAGAGAGTTTTGGGAAAGCCACAAAAGGCAGGCCTCAGTGACAGCAGAATTGTGATTCCAGCTAAGCAGTAACCATAAGACTGGTCAGCAGAAAAATTATCTAAGATATAGAAAAGTAAGGACAAATAGAACATTTGTCTCTTATTAACGTTTGTCTAGAATAACTCCCTAAGCTGCAGAAAAGTATATCTAGGCAGATGTTAGGAAGTTCCAAGCTTAATAACGGAGCTCTGTCTATGGTGTTTTAAAGCTTACTAGCAGGTATTGTATTTGAAATAAGTAAGCATTGTTTTAAGTGACATTTCATCTGCTTGTAGTGGTTGGATGGAACTACTGTCAGTATACTTTTACTTTGTGTGATTGGTCAAAAACTTAGAAAGTAAGTTGTAACATTAAATTCTTGGTCTGCTGCCTGGGATGGGAGCTGATGGCATCTTCCCATTGTCATAATCATGTAATGAGACAGATGCTGGAAAATAATACAGCTCAAGATGTGTTACTAGCAGTTCCATCCTGTTCATGATTTGTACATAGCCCCTGGCCAGTGATACAAGCTACTTGGCCTTCTATTTATTTCCCAAAATAATACATACGCATAACTCCAGCACTTCCCATCTCTGTTTTGTATTAAAATGAGGTTATTAGTCTTTCATGCGTGCACAATTCTTCTCTTGAATTGGGTCAGTGGTCCCAGAGATGAAGTCAGGAAGGTCTTTGTCAGGTCTCTGTAACCCTCTGGCATGATCCAGGGCCCTGTGCTTCATGATGGATTAACATAGAGTCCTGGCGCTGGACATTGTTCTACTGGTTTCAATACGTTCCTATAATGGTTCAATTGCTCCACTTCTTTCTACAAATGAGCTCATAACATAACAATTAGCTTTACCTTAAGTATCTAATAATCATTAACCTATTGTTGGTGTATCTAACGTCAATATGAATTGGTTCTAATCGTCAGCTAAAATTTTAACCCTTTAAAATCATGATTCAGTACTCTGCCAACACCCTTTTCTTCCGTACTGTTACCGCCACAGCGGGCCCAGGGGACAGCTCGACTGCTCTCGAAAAGCTGTCAGTGCCCTACTCCAGCGCTACGGCATCTTGAGGCTACAGACAGGACTGGGAAGCTCAGCCGGCTACAGAGTACTGCTCCCCGCCGGGGGCGGGCCCGGGAGCGGGGTGAGGCCGGCGCCGGAAGAAGGGTTCGGTTCCGGGCCGCGCGGCGTCATGGAGTCGCTGTGGCGGCTGAAGCGGTTCGACGCTTTTCCGAAGACTCTAGAAGATTTTCGGGTTAAGACGTGCGGGGGAGCGCTGGGTGAGCGGGGGCGCTGCGGGTGGCCGGGGGACCTTGGCGGGCCAGCGCTCGTTAGAGACTCGGGGCGGCGGCGGTCTGGTTGCGGCGGGGCTGACAGTGGTTCTCGTCTCCCCGGCAGTGACGGCAGTTAGCGGGCTCATCATGGTGCTGCTTTTCTTCTCGGAGCTGCAGTACTACCTCACCAAGGAGGTAAGTACCGCCGACGGAGCGGACACGGCCCCAGACCCCGGTGCTGCCTCCGACTCGCGGCGGGCAACCCTTCAGGGTGGCCGGAGCGCCCTTGCCTCTGCCCCCGCCGGGCCGCCCCCCTGGGCTGCCCAGACAGCAGCTTCGCCCAGCATAGACCTGCGGTTCGCGTTATTTTTCTGTGCCCTGTCCGGTCGCCGCGGCGGTGGGGGCGAGCTGCCCTCCCCCGTCTGTGGCGTCCTGCCAGGACGGCGGTACGTCACGCCTCCTGCGAGCAGCCATGCCAAGCCAAGAAGGGAAAGCAAGCGCTGAAGCCTTGTTCCCTCCCCACGTTCAGAGGTCCCCCAGTTATTTAACAGCATTGCAAATGGCATGCGCTGGGCTGTGCAGGGCAGTGGCTGAGCTGTCTCGCAAACCTCTTCTGTCTTAAAAATCAGCTCCTGGGCCACAGCACCAAGAGAAAGGGGCATTTTGATTTGCTCACAAGTAAAATGGGACTCTTTTTCCTTTGTTCCCAGGTTCATCCAGAATTATACGTTGATAAATCAAGGGGAGATAAACTGAAGATCAATCTAGATGTTATTTTTCCACATATGCCTTGTGCTTGTGAGTAAGACTTCTGAATGGTGATGATAGTTTTTGTCCTTGGCAGGGACTCAAGAGGCTCAGTGTGCTCATAACAAATGTATGCTTATAGATCACTTTCCTTGTGCACTGGTTTCAGATTTGAGCATTGATGCAATGGATGTAGCAGGAGAGCAGCAGCTGGATGTAGAGCACAATCTGTTTAAACAACGCTTGGATAAAGCTGGGAATCGTGTAACTCCAGAGGCTGAGAGACATGGTAAGATGCTCTTCTACCTGTCCTGGTTGGATGCTCTGTTAGTGTTTCTGTTGTATGCCTGTTCTGAGATTAGTGGGAACAAGGTGACAGCTGTAGAGTGTTTAAATGCCACAAAGTCTTGAATACCTTATAGCATGCAGATCTATTAAACTACTCTTACACTCACTACTTTTGCAAGAAAATCTTTGCCCAGTCCCTCTGAAACTATGATAAACACCCATGGATGCATTTGAGGAATAAAGTTGCACAGTTGGTGGTCTTTTGAGATTAGAAATCAAGCAGCTGTTCTTGCAAAATTTGGCTTTAAATCACAGTGGGTGAACAAATGGGACTGTGTGATTCTAGGAAAGGCTCCAGTGACTTAACTTTTAAGCCTAAACTTGCATTTTACTCCATTAACTCTGTGTGTGTTAATGCGCACCTGGATAAATACATGTGAGTTGATCTGTTGTTTGCAAGCTGTAATAAGGGATCCTTGGCTACATAAACCTCTCCTCTGCATTTTTTACATGTTATGACTCATCCTTGTTCTTTGATACCAACCAGAAAGGATTCTGACAAAGCATTTTTCAGTCGCACACTATTACTATTTTGACTTTTCCTTTCCAGAACATGAGTTACTTGTTCTATTTTCTGGGAGTCAGTGTAGTTCTGAGTATCAACATGACCAAATTTTTAGCTTTGTATCACTTTAGATTTAACATTTTGTTGTTGACACTGAAAGGCTAAACTAAGCCAAGAGCTGAACAGTTGGCAGGCACAAGGGTTTCTCTGGTTGTCATGGGAATGTGGTGATAGTGTTCTAACTGCTATGTCACTTAGCAACCATCACAGGTTGTGACTTTAAAAATTATTATTTGGGTAAAAAAACTATTCTACATGTTTTTAAGCAAGTCCTGTATTACTCATAATGTACTGGTTGGGTCTACTTTAGATGCTTTAGCAAAGCCTTTATGCAAGCAATGTCTGATGCTTCAGCAAGGCTTACAGATAGCCAGTTCTTTCCATGGAGGCTGTTCTTGAGAGGACAAATACTATGCTCCTTCTTGGTTTTGCTCCACACCTCAGCAGGCTACATACATACCATTTTAGGTGGATGTTGGGTGCAGGATGTGCAGTAGCACATTGTGTGCAGAGTATTCATTATGCATAGAGCAGAACAAGAGTACAAGACAGAGTTTCTAGATGTGTCTCATCACTTTGAATCCTGTTTTGTCTTAGAGCTGGGAAAAGAAGAAGAAAAAGTGTTTGATCCAAATTCTTTGGATGCTGATCGCTGCGAGAGCTGTTATGGGGCAGAGTCAGAGGACATTCGGTAACCTTTACACTTTTTTCCTATCTTCTTAGCGCTTGAATCCTGGTATGTTATATGCATATTTTTTTTCCAAATGTCTATGAAGGTCTGTGCAATGAAATCCTGCTCTCAGGCACATGTTCAGTGATAAGAGCTATTGTGGTTTGGCTATGCCTTTGGAAGCTGCACTCAAGATTGTTGAGAAGGTGCATCTGTAGGTTGTTTGGATTGTCTACGTGCCTGTTTAAGCAGTACAAAACTTGTATCTCAGCAGGTGAGAGATTTTCTGGGCTTGTTTGGTGTCCAGAGCAGAGGTGTTTAAATGATTTCACTGTTACACGAGGTATCTTAACATAAAACCTGGTTATGCCCTGGCCTTGCCTTCTCACTGCTGCTGGTGGCATTGTTTCCTTACAGGAGAAAAGACCAGACATCTATGGTTCACACAAACAACAGGCATCTTTTCGTATTTCTCATTCCTCTAAACAGGAAATTACTGTAAGAATGGATCCATGATAGTCCATATAGGTTCTGGACTAATTTTGGCTATTTTTGGCTCAGTGATAACTTGGTTTGTCCCATCTGTCAAGTTGTGTCCTTTCCCAGAGATGTTTTCATCTTGAGGTATTCATAACTGCTGCCTTCAACAGGAGGAATTCATTCAACATGTCCACCAAAACATGAAACCAAGGAAGAAACCTGGGGTTTTTTCTGGTAACCAAGTATTGTCCACAGGTAGAAAAGTACTAAGAAAGTTTGTAGTTAAGCCCCCCTTTAGCCCAATGTCTTGGCCTAAAAACAGAGGAGAGGAGCAATAGAAATAGGCAGATGCTTTGTTCACATGAGGAAGTTCCAAACTGCTCATAACTGGGGGACACTGATGTTGTTTTTGTGATAAATTTCTTTGCCAAGGGATGCCTTGGCTGTGTAAATGGCCAGGCAGAGCCCTCTTTGGACTGTATTCAATGTATTGAATACAGAGTCCTGTATTCAAACAGTGTGCATCCTCACCTCCAAACCTCAAAAGGCACATCAAGAAGATCATGCTTATTCAGGACCATTAGGCCACTTTCCAAGGTCCAGTCCCCAATATTTGTGTTGCTGCTTTGTTGAATCCTGTCAAGGATTCAAGTCCTGAGCTGGGGCATCTCGTCTTAATGATAAAGATGGTAAGATGGTGCTTGTGCTTTTTGCAGGTGTTGTAATACCTGTGACGATGTCAGAGAAGCATACAGGCGGCGAGGCTGGGCCTTCAAGAACCCAGATAGCATAGAGCAGTGCAAGAGGGAAGGGTTTAGCCAGAAAATGCAAGAGCAGAAGAATGAGGGCTGCCAAGTGTATGGTTTCCTAGAGGTCAACAAGGTGAGAGAGAGCTTTTGCTGTGAATCTGCTGCATGATGGTGAGGACTGTGAAAAGGCAGAGTTGGGGCATTCCTCTCCTTTTCCAGTTTTAGGTGCTTACAGTACTATCATAAAATAACCTCTGGGGTCTTTGTACTATGTCTTTGTGCTTGTCATGAGGTTCAGGAGGACAGTCAGGAAGAGCAGTGGAAAAGAGGCTAGTTCTGGTTTGTGTTCTGTGGGCTGATAGGAAGTCATGGCAGCTGGAGAAGTTCGTCTTTTCATCCCACCTGGGTACCAAGTCTTTTTGGTGAGATTTCTAGAGGAGGAGAGGCAGCTTCTTTTAGCTTGAATTGTTCCACTGCCCTTCCAGTTTTAAATCAGAGGCCACAAGTGGGTGCTGGAGATAGCAGTAACCAACTTGCCTGCAGAGGTGCTGGAGAGAGTGAAATGTTATCTTCTTTAGAAAAACAGGAAGCAAGGCTATTGGAGTTGGTTGTCAAGGCTGAAAATGCTCAGAGAGGTGGTTTATGCAAATGATGTATGAAAATACACAAGATGCACCAGGTAACTATGTAACCTGTCATTTTGTGGGTTACCCTCACAAATACACAGGTTGCATACCCAAGTGCCCTCTAGAAGAAGTCAGACCCAGGCTATTTTTTGTTTGTTTTTAACTTCAAACTCTGTTGGGTTTTTATTTTTTGGGGGTTTTTTTCTTTTTTTTTTTATCCTTGTGTATTCTTCCTGGAGACCACAGTCTTTATTTCTAGAAAGTAGACCTTGTACTGTCATACCCAGAGATTGTGATTTGAGCATTATCATAGCTATTGAACTGTTATGGGACCCTCTCTCACAATATATGATGAGCAGGAAGATTCCAGGGGGAATTCTGAATGTAGGAGTGGTCCAAGTGTGAGTGTCACTGGGGAAGTTTTTGGGGCCTTTTTTTAGGCGCTTGGAACTTTGTGCATCTTCATTCTCAACAGGTCTGCAGTTAACATAAAGCATAGGTTTGCCCAGGCTTCAAAGATTTAATACAATGAGTGAGCTTGGTACATTCAGATCTTCCAAGGCAGAGTACATGTGATTGCTAGTAAGTGTCAGGAAGGACTGGCGCCTAATATCCATATCCCTTTCAGAGTCCAGGATGAAATTTTACCAGTTTGTCTTTTGCAGATTTTTAGGGGGTTGCTTTGGGAGGGGAGTTTAGTAGGTTAAGTGCTTTATTTTTGCATGCCCTTCTTTTCATGGGTTTATACATTGGATCACTGCTGACTATTGTTATAAGTGTTCATCCTCACTTTCTCCTCTCTTTTTCTTTGATAGTGTTTTGTGTTTTCTGTAGGACCAGACAGTTCCCTACTTGGAGTTAATTCCTCCTTTTCTCTTTTTTATGTCCACAAAATAATCTGGATAGAACAGCTGTTATCCACATCAGTATTTAATTATGGATTTCAGCATTACTGGCTGTAATGAACATGGGAAATTCATACCTCTCTTAGGATAATGTCTGCTGCTACTGTCCCCTGTGAAAATGAGTCAGTTGGTGTCTGTCTTGTGTGAACAAAATCCTAAAAGTCTAAACACCAGTACAACTGCTTTGCTTACATAGATTCAGACCATTTAATGAATGTTTATTGTCTCCTGCAGGTAGCTGGAAATTTTCACTTTGCACCAGGAAAAAGTTTTCAACAGTCTCATGTACATGGTAAAGTATTTTCTTTTCCTGTTTATTGGACCTTTTGGTTTCAAGTGTCTGACCATTTTCTTTTAATATCTTTGCATTACTGTCTGTAGTAACAACATCACTGCTTCAGTGAGGAGGACATTGTTGAAGTTTTGTTACAGTGGTTTAGAACTATCATGGACAAACAGAAAAGTGGTTTCTAGGGGTGCTGCCACATGAGCGTGGAAGAACTTGGTAGAGGATGTTTCTGGGTAGTCTCTCAGTTCTGCAAAACTTTGCTGCTTTGCAGTCAAACAACCTCAAGTAAAATTTTCAGACCTGAACCTAACTACAAGTACCTCTAGAAGGGATATTTTCCTCTATTCATGACGTTTAGAGTAAAATTATGTTGTGAAGGACTTCCTTGAGTATATATATAAATATAGCGTGGTGAGAACCATAGTGGTAGTTTACAAAATCATGGAATGGTTTGAGTTGGAAGGGACCTTTAAAAGGCCATGTAGTCCAACCACCCTGCAATGAGCAAGGACACCTTCCACTAGAGGAGATTGCTAAGAGCCCAGTCCAGCCTGGCCTTGAATGTTCCCAGGGACTGAGTGTCTGCCAGCTCTCTAGGCAACCTGTACAAATGTCTCATCACTTTCAACATATACAATTTCTTATATCCAGTCTGAATCTGCACTCTTTTAGTTTGAAAGTATTGTCCCTTGTCCTATTGCAACAGGCCTTATTAAAATGTCTGTTCCCATCTTTGTTACAGTTCCCTTTTGCTGTTAGAAGGGGCTCTCAGGTCTGCCCAGAGCCTTCTCTTCTCCAGGCTCTCCAAGCCTCTCTCCATAGCAGAAGTGCTCCAGCCCTTGGGGCATCTTTGTGTGCTCATGTAGACTTGCTCCAGCAGGTCCACATCTTCCCTGTGCTGAGCATCGCAGAGCTGGAGGCATCTCTGCATGTGGCGTCTCACCTGAGTGGGATAGAGAGGGAGTGTCCTCCCCCTCACCTGCTGCCCATACTGCTGGGAATGAACCCAATATGCAAATGGTTTCTGGATTGCCAGTGCATATGGCCAGGTCATGTTAAGCTTCTCGTCCACTAACACTCCCAATTCCATCTCCCCTGGGCAGTTCTTGATTTGTATTGGTACCGGGGGTTGCCCTTACCCAGGTGCAGCACCTTCCACTTGATCATGATGTTCACTGGGCTCACTTCTCAAGCTTGTACAGGTTCCTCTGGATGGTGTCCTGCCCCTCAAGCACATCAACCTTACTACTCAACTTACTATTATCTGCAGATAGGCTGAGGTGCCCTCAGTCTCACTGTCCATGTCATTGATGACAGTATTAAACAGTACTTTTCCTAACATGGACCCCACTCGTTCCTGTCTTCATCTGTATATTGAGCCATTGACCACTACCCTTTGCATGTGATCATCCAAGCAGTTCCTTATCCAGTGAAGAGTCCACACATCAAATCTGTATTTTTTTCCTTTTATTACTCACTCCAGTTTAGTCTGTACTGCTGTGGTTAAGGTCAGGGGAGAATGTGAATGTGCTTGGTGGGAGTAACTGGTGTATTTGGAGAACAACAAACTTTTGAGCACAGAAGCACTTTTGTACAAACAACAATAATGGTTTCCCCCATAATACTGATCCTTTGTAATTAAAAAAAATATTTCACTTATTGTGGCAAAACCTCCTTTGTGTGCTTAAACTGTCATGACAACAGCAACCTTACTACAGCCAGAATCAGCAAAGTCATGGCATATATGTTAGGGAGAAGCATGTCTGTATTACACCTCTCTGTAACAGACAGGAATTCAAGCTGGCTGCTTCAGAGCAGCTACTTTGTGTACAGAGAGGTCAGGATAGCTCTCTAATTCCATGTCCTCCAGAAATGCTGCAGAGCTGAATTAAAATTCACTCAGAAAATACAGATAAAACTTAATAAGGTCTCCATTCTGGCCTTATCATCAAGCAGTGCAAGATAGCTCGGGAGCTCAGTCCCCAGGGAGACAGGGTGCCCAAAGCTAAACTAGCTCAAGGCTGATGCCGCGGGGCTACCCTCTAGCAAGCATGGTGATTATCAGCTCTATTAGTGATTGCAAGCTCTCTTAGAGTTTCGGCTCTTGCCTGCTAGGTAGGTGTGCCCCCGGGCTGAGGCTGCAGCAGACAGTGAGAGAGGAGTGGGAGAGATGCTGGTGGTTCCACAGAGATGGCTTTATTGGGGAAGTCTGTGAAGGGTCCCAGTGACAGCTCTTCTTCTGTCGAATGGGCTAAAATATACCTCTTTTATAGGGTTTGGGAGGATCCAGATTTGACCAGTAGTGAGGGTTAAGTAACGTAGCCTATAGGGTTACAGAGATAAGCTTTGGGGCAGGGGTCAGGGAGACAGGAAGTTCTGTTGCTGTCTCAGCATTCCCATTGTTCAGATTCTCCATGGGGTCTTGCCCAGGTCCATGGCATTTACTACAAAAATCCAAAAGGACTGTGTAGTTACTGCCAACCTCATCCACTCATTTGCTTGTTCCTGCTGGCTGTATCTGATGGCCTCCTCTTTGCCTACAGAAAAAGAGTGTAGTTGCTTCCCACTCTCTCCTTGCCCATCAGCATTTCATAGGCCTTTCCTGTACAGGGCTCAGGGCATATCTTTCCCTGCTGAAGAGTCACAGCATATGAAGCTGGTCATTTGTGGACACCAGTCAACCTCTGAGCTTCCTTGCAGGATTTCTCTGAACCTCTTTCAGTTCAGCTCTGTCTGAAGGTACCAGACTGCATCCAGAATTGTGATCCTGGCTAAACATGAGAAGCAGTGGCCTAATGATTTTCTTCCTTTTGTTCTCTCTTGCTTTCCTAGTTATTCATAATGTGGGATTTTCCTTTTTACCCAGCCTTTTCCTTGGCAGTGTTTTCATTACACTAACCAACAAACAAGGAAGTTTTCCAGACCCGTAAGGAAAATGGACCGCTCGGTGTATGGTTGTTTTCTTGTACAACCTTTCTTTCTAATCTTTTGGGGTTTTTTCTTCCCTTTAATTTCAGGTAAAGAATTTGACTAGTATTAGAGGACAGAGTTCTGTGAGATATTTCCAGAACTTGTATCTCGTTTGGATCATAGTTCCAGACAAGAACTTAAGTGCTTGTGGTGTTTGATTCTTTCAGTAGGGTCTGCTTTAACATGCAGTCCTGTTAATACATTTAACAGAATGTCACACAGGATGAAGTTGAATGTCTAAGAGAAGTCTGATAATTCCAAACTGTTGTTGTAAGTCACATTAACAATTCACTAAATCATTTTACCTGACCTACTTGATGCAGAACTCTAATGACTGACAGTATTTTTGCTTTTCTTTCTATTCCCTACTGATATGAATCAGTAGATAATATGAGGATCAAGAATATGAGTAGTGTGGAAAGTTCAGTCCACTGCACCATTCTTCTTGCCTCCTATTGGAGTCTGTACCACGTTTGTACAGCTGATTGTTGGATTTTTATTTTGAGGTGACATTGAAATACTGAAGCTTGCATATCAGCTTTTCAGTTTCTTGCATTGTTCCTCTCTTTTTATGCTGAAGTTCCTGTTGTATCATAGATCTCCAGCCAGGAAATGGACATGGGCATCACTGTGACTGTCCCAAGGGTCCTATTAAGCAGCACTTTGTAGATCTGACTACAGATGTAATCCTGATCTGAGCTTCTGAACTCTTGTTTGCTTGGTGTTAAGATCTTGAAACTGTAACTTCTTTCCTAGGGAGAAGCAAGTTGAAATGGCTTTATCTCAGAAAGTAGAATAAGAGGGGCTGATACACATGGCAGCACTGTGTAAGGTGCAATTTTACTTCTGTTTAGTTATTTAACTTCAGTTATATATAACTTTATTTGCATAAGCTCTGTGTTCTCAGCTCTCCATTAGAGACTGAGCACTTTACTACTACTTAGTATTTTATCTCAGTTTTCACCATTACTATGTTTTAGTGTGTATTGCTACTCATTCCTAATCTCAGGTCATCAGAATTGTCCTGTCTAGGATGACTCACATGGCTGATCTTATGCTTTTGTGCCATCTAAAACGGTTAATTGCCTATTAGCTGGTGCATAAATACCATGCTTGAACTTCTTGAACTGGTACTTGTCTCTGTTCTTCACATCCTGTGTTCCCTGAGAATCTGAGTCTTTGGAAATGTGTTGCTTTTGAAGCAAGCAGTGATGCTGCTTTTCATTCCAAGTTATTGGAAGCATTTAAAATTGGTCACTTTAGGCTTGCACCATGATGTGACAGCATCAGTGTCAGAGAAGACCTCCAACTCTGGAATGTCATAGTGGCTGCAAATGGTCATTTGTTGTTCAGTTGTACTAAGAAATCCCAGATTATTAGGAGGAGGATTGAAAGAGATTGTGAGGAGGGCTGAAGCACTTCCAATCAGAATTCTTAACACTGAAACAAGTAGCTTTGGTTCTCCTGCATTGAGGGAGGCCAGAATCAAACATTACTGATACTTAGAGTCTTCTGTTTTAAGCAGCACAGCCTCAAGCCCTGCTTCTTCATTTGGTTCTTGCTGAGGTTGGGGTTGCTTCACTGTTGTCTGTTTAGACTTTGAATCCTAAACTGAGATTTTATGTTTGGTTCATGGAATGTGCTGCAGATTTTGGTGAAGTTCTCTCTTTCACTTTTGCATCTGCAAGGACAGCCTCCACCATCAGCTGGGCCAGTTTGTGACTGTGAATATTGTATCTGTTTTCTTTTGCAGCAATTCACATCTGTGGTCTTTCCTTCCTGTCTCAGAGGAAGGAAAAATGCTTGGGTGATTTAGCTGTTTAACCTCTGAGATTTGTGCTTCAGGGGCTGCTGCCAGGTCTGTCCATGCCTGTACAGCAGCAGCCATCTCCTGATTCATCGGCAGTAGTTGAGAGTGACTTTCCTGCCTGTGGAAACTTCACCTACCTAATGGTAGGCTCCTGAGGAGAGTGACGTTGTCTATATCACTTCCCATCTTTCTTGCTCAGTTTCTTATAGTCAAGGGAAAAGGCTGAGGGTTCTCATTCCTCCTTTAGATTGTCTTTGGGTCACTCTGTTGCTGAGGTGCCATCATGTTGTCATATTGTGCCTTGCTTTTCTCTGTGAAGAGAAATGTGGCTACACCATCATCAGTACTTTTTAGAAAAGACATTGGCCATCATGCTTTTTTGACAGCCAGAGAGCTTTTCAGGATTATTTAAAATGTCTCATTAGACTCCTTCAGTTCCTTAAAAAGAAGATGGTGTTGGTGGCATCATTCAGGACATTCTGTCCTGAAGACACACTCTGAATGACTGTGACAATTTCTGTGGATGAAGCAGTCTGTATGTGGTCCAAATTTTGTGGTTTTCTTGCACCCTACATGTCAGCTGGAGGAACAAAGTTATCTTTAAAGATGCTGGTTTTGAGAGATTACCATTTGTTTTCATCCTGTTTTGTGGTGATGGCTGTGGAAGGAAAAAACACAGGTTTGCTGCTCTTTGTTATGATGATAGTCCTGGAAAAGGAGTCTTCTCCTTGGAGCCACCAAGCTTTGCCTAGAAAGGTGTGAAGCTTTGTTAGCTCTCTAGGAGTCAGATCCACTGGTCAGTTGTACATCCTCGTTAGTGTTCTGTTTATGTATTTAACAAAGGGCTTCTTTCTTTCTCTGCTAGAGCTTGTTTGACAGCCAGAACCTATTTGAACTCATTCTTGGACGCTGTGGATGACCCCAAGTAGCCTCTTATTTACATACTTTTTAGTGTTTTGATTAATGAATTGTGAAAAGCTACCAAGTCTTTGACTGCAGACTGATTGTCATTTTTCAAGTCCCTTGGCACCTTCCCAGTGTCAGGCAAGAGCATGTCACACTAGCTCCTTTTTCTGCAGAGACTGCAGTCTCCTTCTCTGTTCCTTTCCTATAGCCCAAGTAGTTGTGGGCTTGTTACTATTGCACAGGCCTCTACAGGTAGCAGTTACTTATCTGAGTTCTTCTCCTGCCCAACAACATACTTAAAAAAAAATTATGTGGGACTCAGTCTCCATCAGGACACCAGTTCAGTGTGGGAAGATCCAAATCCTCTGATCACCTGTACACGATTCCTTCCATAGAGGAGGTGTGTATGAGCTGATTCTGACTTCTGTCCCAAAGTAGTGTCTGTTAGGGAACTGTTTTTATCCCCATACTGAGTACTGAACACTGAGAGTCTTACGTCATCCTCAGCACTGCTGAGGACTTTTTACCCTAGTGAACTCTTACCAGAATTTGGTTGTCTTGGTGCTGAAAGATGCAAGGTCTCACCCATTTATGGCGGACAAACTGTTTTCAAGTTATAACCAGTCTGTTTTGGAGACAACAGAAATGACATTTTCATTTGTCACTTCACTATCATCCATCAGAGCTCAAGTTGTACCAGTTGTTGGGAATGCTTATTTGTCAAGTAGCCCTCTGGAGCTGCCTTTCCTTCTCCATACCAAAAATCATACTATTGTAGAAGCCCCAGCAGAGATGTAGCTAAGGGGATCAAATTGCTGTGGGAAGGACTCAGAGGCCCATACAACCATAAGGCTCTGTAAGCTTATCTTAAGTTACTGATTAGTGCTAAATGTATTTACTACACAGTGTTCAATACAAATGAACAAGCTTTTGAAACAAACAAAAAAGGAGTTTACCTCCCTTGAGATATGCTGTTCAAACATGCATTTCCCTGCCCCCAATCTTTCCTGGTATTCACCTTTGTCAGGATCTTGCAACAGAATGAACAAAATCAGCCTCATGATTTGTTATTTCTTCTGTATATCAGGTGGGATGAAAATAGCACAGGACTGATTAAGAATAAAGAACCTGTTTCACAGCTTTGAATGTTAATATGTTGTAAATATAAACCTTGGGTGCATTTCTGAATAGCTTTGCTCCTAAAATTATCTCTCTTATCTTATGACTGAAAAATAATCTAAATATAACCAATACTGTTGTTTGGCATGCTGCTTTGGAGTTCACTTAACATATACGCGCATCCCACTGTGTTTTTCCTTTTGGTGATTAATTACTGCATTTTGAGTTCTCTGTTACACTTTAAATGATTGCTTGACCGTATACCAGTCCTTTAGCTGTCTAGAGGGTGATTTTATATGGCCTAAAAAGCACATAAGCACAGATGTTTCTCTTCCCCTTTATGGCATGAACTTTAAGTACTACTCTATCTGAATCTGTTTGTAAGGATATGAACATTTCTCTTTTCTCTTCTACTTTACTTGTTTTCCCAGTGTATGCTGTTGAGATTAGGTGTTGCTGTATCCTTTTTTTTTCCTCTGGACTACAGAACTAACATGATTTTTGTTATTTGCTGAGCTCATAAATCTCCTTTGGAAGGAGCTGTTGATCTAGGCTGGGATTTGAGAAGGTTTCCAGGAAGCTAATAGGAGAGCTGTGCCAGGTCATTCTTCTGTGGTAAACGAGGTGGAAAAGGTGGAGAATCCTTGTCTTAAGTGATTTTAGTATCCCCATGTTGGAGATAATGTTTTGACAAATGTTTAGCTGCACTGTGCCGCTAATGTGCTTGAGGGGAATGTGCTGATATGTTAGAGCAACTTCTGCCTTTTCAAGTCAGATGAGAGAATTATCTCACTTAATCTCATTTGTACAGCACGTTAGAGAATATGTCCTGAAATTTCATGTACCAAGACAGCTGATCTGTGAGTAGTTTCTAGGAACTTTTACAAGGGTTAAGTAAACCATTGGATTTTTCTATGGGTAATCATGGCAGTTGCAGGTTGAGATATGGTGTTTCAAGTCAGTAGCATCTGGCAGAGGGCTCAGAGTCTCAGCTTTGCTTAGCCACAACATTTTCTGTGTTGCTCCCTGCCTCATTCCCCTCTTCACAACACATCTTTATGCCACTTCCATCTTCCTGCCACTGTGCTCCTGTAAGATACTTTCCTCCATAAAATTTGTTCCCATTTTGAAAAGTGGTGTCCTATCTCACCTTGGAGCAATGTGTTTGGGTGGCAGTCTTCGGTTTTTTGGAACCTTCACATGTTTATTGACAGAGTCCTGAATGGCTGTAAGTGCTGTTAATCCTCTTTTAGGGGTTAAGAACTGAGTTTTGTGAAGTCCAAGGAAGCTTTGTGATTGTCCAGGTCAGAAATGCAGGATGGGGAGAATTCTTCAGATAGACAGCATTAGTTAAAACTGTGTTACTAAAACCATGAACAAATCTTGGTTCTATAAAGCAGACAGAGTTCTTGACAAACTTAAGATGTTTAACAGGTATCTTTATTTTACCTGTTAGATGTGGTTAAGGAAATGAAAAAAATGTGCTTGTTTCTTCAGAAATAAGACTCTTTGGTCCTAGCAGACTGTCTTTTAAAGATCTTCTGTTCTCTTTCCTTGTCCTGTTCCTTATCTTAGCAGGCTTAATAGCCTGCTGGTTTATGTTAAGCTAAATGTGTATCTGCAACGTAGAGTATGTACATATGTGCTTAGAATAATCATCGGTGATCAAGGAAAAATAAACCTGCAGGATGGTGGAAGACTTTTAGAAACTGAACAGCTCTACTGCAGAGTTGTAAATCACTTATTGGAGGGAAGTTTTATAAAAACTACTTAGTTGTGGAAAGCATAGCAGAGCACTCTGGGGACATTTTTTTTTTCAGTAGCCATAACTAATAATAGGGGTCACACACAATGTAAATCTAGTGTAACATGTTAGTTAATGTCTGGTCCTTCTCAAGTGATGCCCTGGGATTTCTTTGGTACTGTGCTGTTCCTGTAAGTTTTGTCATGCTCACTAGTCCTCAATACAGCTTCACATGTACCAACACATGTGACTACCCAGGTGATAAATCTGACAAACATCATAATCCTTCAAAGGGTTCTAGGAGCACAGCTACCACAAGGATCATCCCTCTCCCTCCCTGTGCATCACTGTGTCAGTGCAGCTGTGGAATTAACCTTACTTTGGAGCTGTTCTGACTAGAAGAATAGCCTCAGATAAAGCAAGACTTGCATTTCAGCCTTTTACAGAGTCTGAGATGGCTCATGACTGAAAGGTGGGTGGGATAGGAATGAGCTGAGGGACCAAATGATGGTGGGACAAAGAAAGTTTTATTCCTTTGGTGGTATGGAATCATAGAATATTCTGAGATAGAAGGGACCCACAAGGATCTTCACGTAGGTCCAGTTTAAATGCAGACCCATCAGAGCCAGGATCTCTGTGGAACTTTGTTATAACTGAAGGTTAGCCAGCTAGTGTCTGTACAAAAGGCAGCAAGACTTGACACTTCACTGGCAGCTAAGGCACTGAACTCTTGACTTAAGTGCACATAATAAGTGCAACATGAAACAGCCTGGTGTTGCTGGTAACTGTTAAGAATAACAGAGCATAATGCCAAGGCCACTTCTCCTTTCTTTCTTTCCCCTGCCCACCATCACATATACTTCCAAATTTTTACTAGGAATTTCTTTTTTAAAGTTTATTCATACAGTTGTCAGCACAGGAACACAAACCTGCGTGCTATCACTGTGCTAGTCACAGTGACAGGTCTGCACTCCAGTCAGAGATAGCAAAAGGAATATCTGAAGCCAGTGCATCTCTGAGCTCTTTGAAATGCAGACCCATTGACTTAATTCCAAGTACAGCAACCTAGTCTCTGGGCATTTAGCTGCAAGAGGACCTCTCCCTTCATCAGAGGCTTAGGAGGAGTGTACTTTAGCATTTCCTTTTCTAACTGTACATTCTCTATTTTTCATGCCTATCTCTTTAGGTTTAGTAAGGGTTTTATATAAATAAAAGTACAGCTTCTGGTGGTTTACTGAAAAACGTTAATTGAAAAAAAGAGTTCACAGCACACTTAAGTAGATGTTTTAAAGGAGAGGCTAGTTCAAATCAGATCTTTAGCTTTGCAGCTGTTGTGGTTTGCTACTGGCCAAACACCAGGCACCCATGAAAGTTATATGCTCTCCCTCTCTTGCTCTCAGCTGGGCAGAAAGGGGGGAAAAAACTAAGGGCTCCTGAGTCGTGAGATGAGGACTGAGAGAAAACACTCTTAAGGGCAAAACAGGTTCAAATTTAAAGGTATAAAGTACGTTTCTTATTAACAGAGTCAGAGGAAGATAATGAGAAGTAAAATAAGACTTTAAACCATCTTTTTCTGCCCCCAGCTGTTCCCTCTTTCCCACTGACAGTGCAGGGAGACAGGACATGTTGGTTTTGATCAGTTCGTCACCCAAGATCTTTTTCTTGTTGCTCAGGGAACAGTCTTTCTTCTGCTGTAGCATGAATCCCTCCCACGGAGAAACAGTCTTCCAAAAACTATTGTGGCGTGTCACTTGTCCATGGGGTGCAGTCCCCTAAGGATAGTCTGTCTGAGTTTGGAAGCAAGGGCCCTCTATCTCTGGAGGCAGGGGTTCTCTCTCTCTATTTGGGTCTCCCACTGGATCACAGCTTTCTCTGGTATCCACCCACTCTGACAGAAGCACTTTTCCCATGGGCTGTGAGTGGATACTTCGTGCCTCACAGGGGACAGTTTGTTTCACCATAGTCCTCATCATGGCTTGCAGAGGAATCTTGGCTTTAACACTTGGAGCACCTCGTCCCCCTCTTTTTCCACTGACCTTGATGTTGCCCTGTTGTTGTCCCTCACATGTGCCCACCTCCTCCTCTTCTGTGACTGCAAGTAAAACTGGTGCTCATAGGTGCTTTTGATAACGAGTTCTGCTAATTCAAAGATTCCTACAGGATCCCGCAGCTCTGAGAGGTCAATCTCATCGAGGTTCTGTGCCAGAGAGTCTCTCACCGTGTTTCTGCTGCTGGCCACGCGGCCCCGCCACCACCAAGCGGGCAGTGACGGCCACCACGGCCCCGCACTATTTAACCCCTCTCTTCCTGCGGGGCCTGGGAAGGAGAGGCTGCTGCCGCTGCCCTTCTTCCCACGCCACGGCTGGCTGGGGTTGGCCAGGCAGTAGAGGCTTGCCACGCGCTGCGCCAGGACAGCAGCAGCCGTGGCGCCTCACCACCCCAGGAGAAAACTGCGCATGCGCGTTTCAATTTTTCTTAACTGTGCCATCACAAAGGCATTACCAGCCTCTCTAATTGGGCCAACAGCATGTCCATCTTCAGAGCCATCAGAGATTGGCTCTGCTGGACATGGTGGAAGCTTTTAGCAGCTTCTCACAGAAACTACTCCTGTGGCCCTCCCTCACTACCAAAAACCTGGCTGTGCCAAATCAACACAGCAACTTGTCTCTTGTGCTAGGCTCTCAAGGGAGCAGCATTTCTAATCATTGTTAATAATGTAGCAACACTTGGTGATCTGACTCCATTAGTTCCTAAGGTAATAGCCCACGATTATTGAACTGTGTTTTACTTTGCTAAATTGAAAGGTGAAGTCTGCCTTTCTGAGCGCATGAATTTGCCTGTTAAAATGGCCACAGACTCTGGCTTCTTTGAATTCATTGTATGACTTTGGATAAACCTGGTGGGAGTGATACTGAAATGGAGTTGCAATTTAGATTTTCATCCTGAGACTGATGCTCCTGGTATTGCATAAAGTCATTTAAGTAGCAAACTAGAAGATAACCATTGCCTCCCACAGATTTTAAAGATAAGCATGTATATATTGATTGTCATCATAGTTATACTTATAGCAGTACCTTACCTACTCCACTGCACGAAAGATAATTGACTAAGCCATCAAAAGAGTATTCTTAGTACAAAAAGAATGGGAAGATGTTGGAATCCAAAATGCAGGGAACTCTCAGAATTTTGGGCCTGTAAGCCGAAGGTTAGAATTAAATACAGGATTTGATCTGAGACCCTGGAAAAGGTTTCCAAACTTAGGTGCTGGGAGCGAGAATGTGGATTTATAGTTTAAAGCAGAGACATGTTAAGCTAAATAGAAGACAGTTTAGAGTTTTGGAGTTTAAGATACAGAAAAAATAAAAGTAGTTACAAAGGTAAACAAGAGGTTTAGAATGCAGTACTGTAGATTTTTGTCATACATAACATGATTGGCTAATAAAGTTTACACTGTAGCATGAGTCCATAAGACAAAATATTTAAGGATTGGGTCAAAAACATAAATATCCTTGTTGGTAGTGTTTTATTGGTCAATAAATTCTTAAAAAGTCTTGTAACTAGAGGTCTTGTGACCTTCTGAGCCATGCAGGGAAGATGTGAGCCAAACTCACCCTTCCTGCCTATGTAGAAGATAAGAAAAATAAATTGCATAATCTAAAAAAACTCAGAGGTATTGTCTCTAACTCATTCAAAACTCCTTCAAAAATCCCCATACCATATCTCTGCCAGATCCCTTCTAGGGGTGTGTGGTGCTGCCAGCATTGTCACATTGCTACGTGTGGGAAGGGCAGAGATGCAGGCCAAATTCCCCAAATCCCAACACTGGTGACAGTCACTGTGGTCCTACTAGTGGTTTGTAAATACCCTGCTCAGACCATTCCTGCAAAGACTTTTCCTTTCCTAGTATGTTCTCTGGGCAGCAGTAGCAAGGCTGATAGGCAGAGTGCTGAGAGTTACTAAGATGATGGTTATTTTTAAGGGCACTTGCATGTTATATTAAAGCATGTGCTCTGCTCATGTGTTAGTTTAGATCTGTTGTGCCTCTGTGTTTTACAGTAGTGAGAGAAGTTATGTGTAGCTAACAGCAAAGCTTTCTTTTCTGACCTCTGGGGTCTTTTTTTGCCCTAGATGAAGAATACATGCAGGTGAGGATTGAATACCTAAGCTGAAGTAACCCCAAATTAAATTTATTTTCTTTTATTCTAGTGGTGGCGCTGTGTAAGGAGGGGTATTACAGCAGTTTTATCTGTCACACACCCTACTATGCAAGCAAGAGAGAAGCCCAGACAATTTTCTTGCTATTTTAGATTGTGATGGAAATAAAAGGAGCTGCCTTATTGCTAGAATATGGGAGAGAGATATTATTGCTATGACAATGTGAGATATATTGTTAACTATTTTTCTATTACAGTTCATGATCTGCAGAGCTTTGGACTTGATAATGTAAGTGTTTCTACGGCAGTGTTACAGTTCTTTTAGTCTATTTTCCTTCTGGATTTCCCTCCCATTGCCACATTGAGATCCTAGATTGCTGCAGATTTGGCTTTATGGGTCTAAGCAAAACCTGGGTCCTTCTTTCACAGAGGGTTCTGAAATACATTCTATGACATTTGCATGCTGCTTGGCAAGCCTGTGCTTCTCTTCCTGAGCCTGCCTTTTTCCTTAATCTATGCTTCACAGTTTCTTGTGGTTAATATTGTCAGAGCTGCTTCTGGATCTGTTGGAGTTTACCTTGTGCTGGGAGGAAAGCAGACAATGCTCATACTTATTCCTCCAAGGCAGCTGATAGTATGTGCTCCTATTGCAGGGAGAGGAGTGGGTGGGAGAGCCTGCTCTGTAGATGGGAGGAAAGGGCACTGAGATCTGTAGATTTCAAGCAGGAGAAGGAGAAATTCCTTGTCTTGAAATCTCCAATGAATAAAGAAAAAGAGTAAATGTTTTGGAGTTTACTGTTGGGATGCATGGAGAAAAGGAGCACCTGTCTCTGTTCTAGAGCCAGGCTCAGAAAAATATACCAATTACGACCTTCAGGCCCCATACCTTACCCCTCATGTGCTGTGCAGCTATTTGAGTTATTAGCATTTCCATTTCAGATCAATATGACGCACTATATCAAACATCTCTCATTTGGAAGGGATTATCCAGGCATTGTGAACCCTCTGGATGGGACAGCCATCACTGCACAGCAAGGTAAAAGACAGCTGAAAGAAGTCTCTTTTTAAGTGTCTGTATTAATAAGTGTTAGAAGAGAACAGGCGCAAAGTTCTCAGTTTCAACAAAAACCCTGACAGTGTTATGTGAAATATGACTCCTCCACCTTTTGCTCATTCTGGAGCGGCTGTCTCCATTCGCCTGGAAGAAGTCTGCCAACATGTTTGGATTCTGTGACCTTTCTGAAAGGTATCTTTTCAGCATTCGTGAATGCACAACAGCAGGTACAGTGTATCATTATTAAAGGCCTACCTCAGATATAGTTCAAGGAGAGCCCTGTCTAACTACTGCTTACTGTGAGAGAGAACGAGAAGATGCAAGGTAGACAAAAAAGGCCTAATTGGTAGTTGCGGGAGAGCTATGGTGTCTGCCTGATCTTGACATACCCAACAGTAAGAGCTTGAAAAGCTGCAGTGAAGTTGAAATATTGCTGATCTTGATAGCTCCAGATTTGCTGGCTTGTGAGACAATTTTTTCTTCCTGCTGCTACTGTACTTAAGTTTATTTCCACAAGCCTGCTTTTCTATGAAAGGTCCTTTACATGCCATTGCAGAGGGTTTTTTTTTTTTAGATACACTGAAGTCTGAATAGTTTTCCTTTGAAGGTAATTGGAACTGTATGTAATAAAGCTTGGAGAAAGAAGTAATTTGCTTTGAAGTGGTGATAGGATTGTTAGTCCTACCTGAATCTGTTCTTTAAAGTTTTCTACCATTGATTTTGATCCTTGTACCCAAATCAGAGGATGGTGCTTGAAAAAAAGTACAAAAATTAAAAGATATCATAATGTTCAGTATGATTATGATGCTGTAGTTATTCTATGAAGTAACAAACTATCTGAGAGGGAGGACCTGTAGCTGACTGGTAAATTTCTGCATAAGCTCAAGCTTTTCATCCTGAGCCTCAGGGAAATTTACCTCAGTTGGTAAATTCTTGAAGAATTTGTTCTGAAGAGATGCTCCAGTAAAGAAGTAGAAGCAGTAGATTGCAGGTCAAATTTATATTTATTGCAGCTAAATATACCATATGCAAGAATTACTTCTGCTGTAGAAATGGATGGATAGTCTTCTCTAGGGAATTGCATAGAAAATAGCTTTTTTCTTGCATTGTGTTATCCTTAAGAGAACTGAAGGAACAGGCTGGTCTGGGGCAACAGAAGGGATTCTTCTATTTTTTCTTCACTGGTCCAGATCTTCCTTTTCATCTTCTGATACAATAAATGCCATGCTTCTACAAGAATAAACTGCAATGTTAATTGAAGTTGATATGAGATACTCATTTAGATCTGAGGAAGTTTTCTTAGGGCTATGTTGTTAAGATATTTTTCTGGACTAGAATTGAATTTGCAAGAAGTTTTACTGGTAAAGCTATAGCAAATTTGTAGAAATAGTTTTTCTATTTATTCAAGGCCAAAATGCCATGAGTTTTGGTTTTGGTTGGAGCAGAAATGAAATTCACTTTGGCAAAAGGAAGACACATTTGAGACATTTACTTTACTGTCCTTGAAAACCTCCAGCAGCTGTTGTGCAGAAAGATGTTCCCTGACAAGCTGAACAAAAGTAGTTTGTGTCTACACTGACCTGTCAATGAAAAGCTTCCAGCTTATGGCTTTATATTAATTGTGTCTCTCCCTTTCTTTGCTTATAGCTTCTATGATGTTTCAATATTTTGTCAAAGTGGTCCCCACTGTGTATAGGAAAGTAGATGGTGAAGTAAGTACTTTTTCCCTGCTACTTTGACAAGTGGAAGCCTTCACTTTCTTCTCATATTCTTGATGCTGACAGTAACTGTGGATCCAGATGTGTTGCCAGATGTATACCAGGGGCTATATTGTACATTCAGTACTTGGAAACCCCAAGTGTGGAATTCGGTAAAGAAACCTGGATAGGATCTTTCTCCACTTGGATTGTAATTTGTGTCAGATAACTTAGTAGGGATGATAGAACATAATTTTATTTTACAGAAACACAGTTTAATTGCTCCAAGAATAGGGCTAGTATGAACAACATGTAGAGAAATGGCAGGGCACAGAAGAATGCTGAAGGTTGATCTTAATTTATGTGAAGACAGGCTGTCTCTGTCTTTCTCTGATCTCCTGCCTCTATATATTATTTTCCTTTTTCTCACTCTTGATTATTTATGGCCTTTTGCTATCAGTGCTGTCTCCTGAAGCATGCTTGGCAGGACTGCATTTTGGTCCTGCAGAGGGTGACATAGACTCAGGGTTGAGAGGGACAGCTTATGCTATTGTGTGCAAGCAGAGACCAAATAGTCCAGCCTGGATGTTATGCTTCCTTCATACTATGGGCTAGCTGCAGCTTTAACTGGTAGCCTATAGTAAAAATAGACCTGATAGCAAATACCTGTTCCTGATAGAGCTCTGATAGAGCTCTTCAACTCTTTCTAACCACTGTCAGGTTGCCCACATGGGCAGGGCCACACTGATGTGGTTCACTTAACGCATGTTTTAGTAGCCTTTCCTATTCCCTGTTGGCAAAATAATGTTTGCTGTGTTTGTTTCCTGGTAGGTGGTAAGAACTAACCAGTTCTCAGTTACACGACATGAGAAAATAGCAAATGGGCTACTGGGAGACCAGGGTCTGCCTGGTGTCTTTGTGCTGTATGAGCTTTCACCCATGATGGTGAAGCTGACAGAGAAGCACAGGTAAGAGACATTTCATTCTATTTTGTTCATTCTTGATTGATTTTGTAATTTTGCATAGCTCGAAACTTCATTGTCATTTAAACATGATAGTGCAAATGCCTGAAATTCATCCAAGCCCCTTCCCAGCCAGTGAAAAGGAAGAGGTGCTTACCGGTGCCCTTCCTCTCTGTGTGAACTGTGGTCTGGGTTTTATCTGTTGCTGTGTATCAAGATGGGAAAGGAAAGTGGTGCAAGGAGCAGAAGTGTGATATAATGGTTCTTGGTTCCGACTTCTAATGGGAAGATTAGATTTACATAGCATACCCATTTTACCAGCAGCACCCACATAGTCCAACTGGTTCCTTAGTCTGAATTTGCTATCACTTTTCTACATCTTCCAGCCAGTGTGGAACCTCCTCTTCTCTCTGGGTTAATGGCTGGCAATGCAGCTGCAGGGAAAGGGAAGGGGTTGTAGCTGTCCAGTCTTTGAGGTTCATAATGAGGGGCAGAAAATGTCTATATCTTAAAATGTATTAATGTGTGCTTAGGATTTAATTAGTGTGTTGCATGACCCTCCTGTGCATTCTCACTGGGTAGGAATGTCTTAGGGATTGAAAGCCATCTTTCAAGTTTATAAATTCAGTACTTCTTTTAGTGCTGATGACTAAAAGTAGCAGTGACAAACTCCATTCTGTAGCCAGTAGGGGTTAATTAATTCCTTAATTTGAGAATTGTTAGCTATGACTATTTAGGGAATGCATACTTATATGGTGTGATGAATATTATTAGAATTATAAGTTAATTGTTACATACCTGACATTGGTATCTGAGCTCATGTTGGTTGTTCAAATTCTAGGTCCTTTACTCACTTTCTCACTGGAGTTTGTGCCATTGTTGGAGGCATATTTACAGGTATTGCACCTTTCAATCATTTTGCTTTCTAAAGTGTAAATATTTACTATCTTATGCTTTCTAAAGTCTTCATGTCTAGTAATAAATCTTTGTTTGATTAAGAGAGGTTATTTCAGCCCTTGGGAAGTGATACATGTTCTGCAGAGCCGCAGGAGTGGCATCAGACTGTAGCTAGTACTGGAGGCTTACAAGATGCTGTAGATAATGTAGACCTATTACAGCATTTCATTTAATTAGACCTGTAGACCTGTCATAATATTTCATTTTGATGCTCTACAGGACATTTTGTTTTCTAACAAAGCTGTTCTTCACAGACCATATGAAAGTGTCTGTACTTGCATTCTTGGCCAGCTTGGGTCCGTAAGTAGATACTTGTTTTCATGTGGAATCAACGTCAGTTAACTGGGTTCAACCAGTGAACCCAGGTTGCCATGGGCATAATATATATCTGAGAGACATCAAACTGCTCCGAGACATAGGACCTCCAGCTAGTATTCTGCAAGGACTAGATGGGGTCTTTCGAGAAGAGGTTCAGAGGTTCCTGCAAATACATCTGAGTATCTGCACTTCACTCTCAGTACTGGCATCTGGAATAGCTAATCAGTATCTGCTCAGCTCTGTGCATGGGAGCAGCCTTGATGCAGCCGTGCTCTCCAGGTAGTAATCCAGAGTGCTCATAGTCAGACATGTGGGTGTTGAGGGCCAGCCTGAAGATGTGGTCAGGGACCTGAGAAACCAGTTTCTGTGTCACATAACATCTGTATCAATTATGTATATAACATCATACCTTTATCTGCAAGATTCCCATCATCTGAGGTGTCACAGTGCTCAATTAACCTGATACTGTTAAACAGAATTTCTGTCTGCAATAAATTTTATCCTATTCATCTCTGAATTGAAAAGTCATTCAGAAATTACTTTCATGACAAATTCGAGTGCCCGTTAGCACTGACTGGGTTTGACAGCCAATTCATGTTTCTGCCATGCACCATGCTCAGACTCTCTGTATTCTAGAGATCAAATCAGCTAGTGGTCAATAAGGTAAATTACTTGTGCCAGCAATAGCGTGGCCAACAGGACCAGGGCAGCAGTGACTGTCCCCCACTGCATACTGGTGATGTACCTTGAATCCTGGGTTCAGTTCTGGACCCTTCATGACAAGCAAGACATTGAGGTGCTGCAGCGAGTCCAGAGAACAGAATGGAGCTGTGGAAGGAGCAGGAACATAGGTTTGAGCAGGTGGGGGTGCTCAGCCTGCAGAAAAAGAAGCTCAAGAGGGACCTTCTTGCTCTCTACAACTATGTGAAAGGAGGTTGGAGCCAGATGAGGGTCAGTCTCTTCTTCTGACAGGGACAGGATGAAAGCAAATGGCCTCAAGTTGCACCAGGGGAAGTTTAGATTGGATATTAGAAAAAAAAATTTGTCATGGAAAGGGTTGTCTGCCCAGAGCAGTGGTAGAGTCATCCTTCTTGGGGGAATCTAAAAGATGTGTAGATGTGACACTTAAAGACATGCTATAGTGGTGGGCTTGGCAGAGCTGGGGGCAATTGGACTCTATGACATTAGACATCTTTTCCAACCTAGATGATTCTGTGCTATTCTAAAGTCACCTCCGTGTTCATGTAACCATATCAAATTGATTCCAGAAATAGAGATAATTTCAGGGCAAAACAACCACACAAGAGTTATCTGAAGCATGACAGACCAAATATTAAATCCAAGAATATCATATTATGTAATAATAAAAAGAGGATTCAATTCCCATTTTAGCTGCAATGCTTTGTATCATATTGAAATGTCTTTGTATACAGCCAGGTAATCATTTACTTATTCCTTTGATTGAAGTTTTGAATAAAAGAAAGAATATGAAGCTTTATAAAACTTAATCATTGAAAAATAGCTCCCTAGCAACCTTTGTGTTCCTTCCCTGGCAGGAACTCAAGGTTCCTATCCTGTGAAAACCTTGGTTGTCTGGGGTTTGTGGTACAGTAGGCCGCTCTGAGTTTTTCTGTGGTCACAAACAAACACTGAATTAATAGACTTCTTCAGGGCTGGAGAGGTTTGAGGAAAATACTGCAGAAAGAATTAAAGGTAGTGGTTTGTATTGTTTTGTGTCTGGTAGGTGTACATTGCTATCTCCAATAAAGGGCATCCTTCAAGGCCAGCATATGGTACTTTTAGAGTTGATGTGAAATGAGCAAGAAATGGGAAACAAGGCCTTTGCATGCTGAATCAAGGCAACAAGTGGCGTAAAGCACATCAATCAGCTTCCTCTCCAAACTCTTCTCAGTCATCAGTAAACATGCGTGATGCAGCCTGTCTCTTTTATTTCTGGAAAAGGGATCTTTTCTAGAGAAGCATGATCACCTCTGTCCTGTAGGGTGGGTCTTATCTGTCCTGAGGAGATGAGGACTTTACTGCTCTGAGCGGCAACAGCAGCAGCAGAACCTTTTTCTGTCTAATGGACGTGGTATTCCTTTCCTCTGACAGCAGGGTTTGTGTTTTCTGTCTTTGGGAGTTGTTCTGTCTTTGAGGCATGTCTGACTTCATCCCTTTGGTTTTTTCTTTTAGTTGCCGGTTTCATTGACTCCTTGATCTATCACTCAGCACGTGCCATCCAGAAGAAAATTGAACTTGGGAAGACAACATAAATAAGCAATGGCATCAACCCATTTAAAAACAAACAAACCAAAACCAAACAAACAGACAAACAAAAACAAACAAGAAAAAGTAACCCCCTCCAGCCTCCAAGGAGAACTGAACAGGCTCTTTGAAGCACAAGTGGTCTTCTGAGAGTGCACAGGAGAAGAGGTTTGGAACTTCCACATGGCCCCAACCACTCATATGCCCTGATTCTTTGGCCTTAGTTTGTGGATGGAACAACTTGAGCCTTGCTGCTATATAAAGATTAGCTATCATATCTGGCTCTGCAGGCCCTACTGTCACACTCTTTTGTGTCAGTCCATGTTCCTCCAGTTCTGTTCCCATTCCCAACAGAGATGCTGGAGATACTGCATTCAGTTTGCCTCTAGGAATAATGTAGTTTATTGTCAAGAGACCTGTAATGGATTGAAGTTGCCATCAAATAAGCTTTCTAGCAACACCATCAGGGATTTTTAATTTTTCCATAAAATGTTTCTGGGTGTGCTGATGCTGTATGTCAGACCTTTGTAAAAATGTGCTGAATCCCATCTATTGCCTTCCAGCCCTCCTGGAATGCATGGGGCGCCTAAGCATTTGGGATGTACTTTCTCTGCTGGGGGAGCTCCCAATTGTTCATCTTCTGAAAGTTGCGAGTTGATGTTTCAGAAAAAAAAGGTGTCCAGAATTTTAATTGATTTTTAATTGGATTTTTTTTTTATTTCCCCTTGGTATATATTTTCAAATAAAGTCCATCCTCTCTTGTTCTAGTAAGGCATATGGAAGAATAATTAAATTATTTTAACTAGTCCTGATACTAAATTGGAAATAAGAATTAAAAGACACATTGCATTGTGGCAAAGTATGTAGAGATTGTGATGATGATGGGGCTTTTTTATTTTAAATGATTACACAAATGAGTAAAGTGCTTGGTATCTGAAACTATATTGGGAGAAATTTGAAAATAATGAGGAAAAAAAATTTGTGAATTCTTGCCTATTGGATGTAAAACAGACCGATTACTCTTAAATCTCAAATCTGGATTTGCTTTGGTATGACTCTAATATTGGTCCAAGCAGTTGGACAGGCGCAGGATCAGATACTGCAGAGAGAAAGCTGTTTTACAATTTATTTTGAAGCAGGTTTTGCTAGATGGTTGGGGTTTTTAATTAGTTGAACTTACCTATAAACCAGAGAGTCTAAAAACTGTTTTTTCAGCTGAGGAGGGAAGTAATTTGTGGTGTGGGTAAGGAAAATTATAATCTTCAAGCAAGAATGTTGAAAAGCAGGTTTGTTTTAAATGTATTTTTTACAAAGCTATTTAATGAATCCAGTGGGTCAGGATCACATAGTACTACTACAGGATGAGGAATGGAACACAGTATCTGTATGTTTCTCAGGATCAAAAAGTGACTTGAACAGCTTCAATTGCTCATCAGTGCATGTCAGCTTTGTAACTAAATTTATAGGAATAGTAGGAGAGAGAAGATGAAAGGAAGTAATGCAGCAAGAGTTTAACCCACAGTGAAACAGTTATCATCACTGTTTCCTATCTAGGACTGGCTTATCCTTGATAGGAAAGCCAATTGCTTGTAAACTGGACAAGCATTGGACATTATTGCCCACAGCAGACCTGAGGACCTAAAGAAAGGTGAAGGGAAGGTGAAGGTGCAATACTTGTACTCATCATGGGATACTGGAAATAGTGGAGAGAAGAAATCGAAGACACTGAAATGGAGATTCTATCTAGAGAGACAGAAAATTAATGAAGCTAATAGTTAAGTAATACAGGCTTCTGCTATCTATAGGGACGATATGAGTCCAAGAGATCTGGTGATTTTAATAGACTGAAAGCCCAAGTGACTAAGAACCATGATAAAGCTGAGTCTGAATCAAGGATGTTAGTGACTGAAAGTGATAAAAGAAATCCTGCTAATCCTGCTCTGGAGGACAAAAACCTTCTTTAGGGAGCTCAGTCCCCAGGGTCTGCAGTCTTGATCTGCAAGGGGGTCATGTTCTGCAGGGATGCCTTTTCAGAGTTGTAAGGGGTCAAAAAGCAAAGGAAGTGGTGGTTCATGTTTTTTCAAAGTTTATTCAACATAAGATCATTTCAAGTGTATTTGATTCTGTCACCATGTTTGATTTTTTTTCCCTTTTTATTCTTCCTTGATGCAATTTTAAAAATATTCCCTTAGTTAAGGACTGTAAAAATAAAAGTTTTAGTAAAAGACTGGGCAGGGTGAGGAGGGCATCTTCCTTTCCTAAGACCAACTACAGACCTCCCCCAAAAGCCGTCTGTGGGTGGAAATACCAGCTCTGTCATGGGGACAGCAATATTTGAGCAGCTGCTGCCCACCACTGGCTTCACAGTCCTGCTGGGCCACACACAACAGCTTACAGGCTCCATGCCCACTTCTAGCCCCAACATCTCCCCTTTGTCTCTCCCAATCAGCTTGGGCAGAACTGTGCCCACCCTATGTCCAGCTAAACACAACATTGCTACTGCCATGGGAGAATGGCACCCACAGTACCCAGCTGGTAGGACCAGCACAAGCAGTACTGAAACCCTACAAATTGCAGGGTCTATAAGCCCAGGTGGTGGGGTGGAGCACCAAGCTAAAGAGCCAGGACAGCTGCTGGCAGTGTCCTTTGGCCCATTCCTGGCCAAACAGCTGGCTCCACTTTCTTGGAAATGCATCAGTTTTAAAATACAATCCTGCCTTCATATACCCGTCTCTCAGTGAGGCTGAATTCAACATCAGTGTCATGGGCTCTCGTCCTGCGAAAGGCTCCAGACCAGTGAGTTTTTTCCCAGTAGAGGTGCCAGTTCCCTTCAGTGTCTGCTCTAAAGCCAAACATGGAGACCTGTGTGTATGCCAGCCAGAGCCAATGCTGTATGGACACTGGGGCATCCTACAAGCATATGGACAAGCAATGCAAGGGGAGGTACAGTGGCAGCATCTGGTATCACTGGCTGTGCTCACCTAATGGCAGGTGTGCAAGACAAAGAGCAGGGCTGTGAAGCCAGTGGAGGACTATCACCCACCCATGATGCTCTGTCCAGTTGTCACGGATGTACTTGAGGAAAACTGGGCTCAGGATCAAAACCTGGGTGGGAAGTGGAGTGATATGGTGCTCTTCATGCTGGAACAGGACAGTCAGCCCAACACAGTGCAGCCATTGGGTCACTGCCCAACAGAGTTCTGCCTGCCCCTGAGGAGCTGGAGTGCACGGAGCCATTACCTTGTTCCTTTGAACTGTTTAACTCTCACATGAGCTGCAAAAGCAGAGGCAAGCAATGATCATGTAGTACACCCACTGCTGAGGGGACCCATTTCTTTGCAGAGGATATTCATTGTCTCCCAGCACCCAGCCCAGTGGCATGTCCCACCCCTTGAGTTGGCCAAGCAGCATCCCCTGGCCTGGCTGTAGGAAGGGGCGCATCAAACTCATGGCCCCAATGTGGGCACAGCTGCCATCCCACACATAGGAGTATGGTACTGCAGGTTGCCTAAGCCCTGTGGGGACATGTCAATGCCCAACTACCTCAAAGTGCAGGGCAGAAGGATGCTCAGTACCTTTTGTGCCATCAGGACTCATGCCAGGTCTCCAGTGAGGCACTAGAATCCCCAGATCACACTGCACCATCCACGGGGTTACCAGCACAAAAGACAGCATCCCCCAATGCTGACACACTGTGTGAGTTCTCCAGTGGAGAAGTGGAGAAGACACTGGTCACCTACTACAGGTCCAGAGGTTTGAAGGGAACAAGGACAAGGTGAACATCGGGCCTTAGGTTCACTGCACTCTTCTGGGTACATGAATGTCACTGTAGAGATGAACAAGACACTTCTTTTCTTCATGCACAATAGCCCAATCCTTATTGTTCACAGTTCGTATTTATCATATTTATCACAGTTCTAAAGGCATCATGTTTCATTCTAATTGGTAACTTACTGCAAATCAGTTCATTGCTTAGTAGTTGCTAGTATATGTGTCCATCAAAAACTTTCCTCTCTAATGATGTTTACATTCTTGTTTCATGGGTACAGAATTATTCTCACGGTTAGAGCCTCTATTTTCACAGGTAAAATTCCTTTCTCACAGTAACTTGCTAGGCTAGCTGTTAGCTGCACCCAGCTGATGCAGCAGGCCTAATCCATGATTTTACAATGGCAACAAGGTTCTTATTCTGTAAGGCTTTACCTATATGCAACACATGAAGAGATGGGTTGTTCTCATGCCAACATCCAGCTCAAAGCCAGTGATCTTTGCTCCATTCATCCTAAAGGACAGCAGGATGGTGTGTCCCAAAACAAAGGTGCATCTTCCCAGGCGCTTGCTCCCACCAGGCAGGGACAGCAGGCCACCCTAGCCAGCAAAGAGTGGATATGGGTGACACAAGGCCTGTGTGTCCCAGGATGCAGGGCTCCGGAAAGCAGGTCAGCCAGCCACCTCCTTCACAGGGTTTGTGTTGGCAGATTTCAACAGCATGGACAGGGACTGGGGCATGCTAGGGTTCTCAGAAGATAGGGAGAGAGCAAGTCCCTTTAGGTCACCCACCTCAGCACCCAGTCATGAGCATCAATTAGCATCCCATGACTGGACTCTTTCAGCTGCCCAGAGTTTCCCACCACTGCACAAGTCCTGAAGTGAGAAGAGTCCCACACATCAACTGTCAGGGCCCAGAAGACATTGAAGAGCTGCTGAATTATGGCCTGGAGCTGGATATCACTTGGGACCCTGCAGGGTCTAGGGGAGCAAGCACAGTGACATGCCGCATTAGCACCTCCAACAGTAGCCCAAAGGGAGACAGAGCCCCATTTCTCCTAGCAGAGACCTGGAAAAGGGCAGCAAAAACAGATGGGATGTTAGGAAAAGGGTGTAAAACAGCCCAGGAGGCAGGGTATGAAGAGGAGTCTTGGCCCTGCCCCACTGTGAACAGATTCAGGGAGCCTGGGAAGACCAACAAGCTCCTGCCCATTGCCTCACTTATTAGCCACCACTGAACTACATCTGAGGAGAGCTCGTGGTGTGCACCTGTCAGCAGAGGCCCTATGGCTGCCTTGTAGTGGGTGTTGAACCATGCAGTGTGGTTGGTAGGGGTGGTGCAGTGAGCAGTAGGGGTGTGGAGGAGGGAGGGAAACCAACAGCAGCAATGCTGTCTGTGAGGACTCAGAAACAATGCCACAGGACAAGCAGCACAGGGCCAGCACCACCTTTGTGTACCTCTGTAACAGCAGCCCATGAGCCACCTGCAGTGATGTGTCACAAACACCAGTGGCACCACAGTATGCCTTCTTACCCACCCTCTCTGCCCAGCTTCCTAGGACATCCCTTGGATGCTCATCCACTCTGAGGGAACTGAAATAGCCCAATATTAATTTCCTTTTCTAAGTGTTCAATGATGTTATTGCTGTGTTCTGCTGTTGCCACTGCCACCATTTACTTCAGGCCAGACAGGGTTGGCTGGAAGCATGTGCTGTACAAGAAACTTCTCTCTGCATGCAACACATGTAGGGTCTGTAAACTGACCTGTGAACTAGCAGCAAAGCATCATCACCCTGGCCATGAGTCAAACACCAGCTTCCCCATCCTAAGTGGTGTACATTCACCTACCAAGTCCACAATGCTAGCAGTGAGCCCTGTTCCCCATGCCTGAAGAGAGGCTGGGGCAGAAGAGCCCCACAACCTCTCTGCCCTGCTGAGCCCATGCAGGCACCATTCAGCTCCCACCCTAGCAGTCCTGGGATTCTGCAGTTTCAAGGGCATTAAATCATTGCCAGGAAGAACATCTGTTCTCTATCAAAAAGCTCTCATGTAGCCTAAGGTCAGAGGGAAAAGGGTTTTCCATTTCTCAGGGAATTCATTAAGTGCTCAGTGACACAGGACTTGGCTTCTGTGGCCCAAGGCAAGAGCGGAGTTTCATAGCAGCCTTCATCCCAGGGTCAGAAGAGAACACAGCTGGTTTGTGGAGGTATCCCCTCTCTACTAGAAAATCCCTCATGTTCTCACAGTAGCACCCTGTGCCTCCCTCAGTTGCTATGTGTCAGCACTAGCTCCATTTCTCCATAGAAACCATTTTCTGCAGCTCCTGGAGAACAGAGCCCTAATGGACATCCCTGCTCACCATGGTGGCTGACTCAGATCTGTGCTCAGATCTGACCCCCAGAACACGTCCCAGACAGCAAAACTGCTGTCCATGGGGTCCAGTCAACAGAGATAGGAGACAGAACAGAGTGGGAGAATCTGTGGATGTGACAGCCTGGTCAGAGAGTGAGAAAACTAGATAAGTGTGACCGTGTTCACAGGGGTTCTTGGATGAGGGAAGAGACGAGGATCTGACTCCATGTTTCAGAAGGCTTGATTTAGTTTTTTATAATATATATTACATTAAAACTATACTAAAAGAAGAGAAGGTTTCATCAGAAGGCTAGCTAAGAATAGAATAGCAAAGAATGATAACAAAAGCTTCTGTCTCAGAGAGTCCAAGCCAGCTGACTGTGATTGGCCATTAACTAGAAACAACTCTATGAGACCAATCACAGATGCACCTGTTGCATTCCACAGCAGCAGATAACCAATGTTTACATTTTGTTCCTGAGGCCTCTCAGCTTCTCAGGAAGAAAAATCCTAAGGAAAGGATTTTTAATAAAAGTTGTCTGCGACAAATAAGTTTTCCCAGAATTGGCTTGTGAGACTTTAGGGAGTTAGAGATAAACAATGATAACTTCTTATTGTAAACAACTGGCAGGTGTTGTTCTCCTACTCTCGGTTTTCCTGTTTTTTTCAAAGATTGTTTATAAGAAAGGCATTTTGTTAATTAGCCAATCAGGTGAAATGTATTGATAATTGACCAATCTGGTCTATCTGTATTGGAACAGTGTATAAAAAGAGAGAATTTGAAGTAAAGCGAGATGCTGTGCAAACCAGCCTTCTGATGTCATTTCTTACATAACAGCAACAAGAATCTGCATGATCCTAGGTGGCTGAAGCCTGCTGTTCCTTCTAATAGCCTGTCCCTTCTAAAAGCCCAGGAACCATCACCCCATATTAAAGGGGGAAGCACAAACAAGCCATTGCCAGTGCAACTGAAAACCAGATGTTGGTTCTCCCAGGCATGAAGATGCCATGAAATGCCAGCTCTTCTCCCCACAGGGTGGCTACCAGAGACCCCAAGAAAGACTTTCCCTGCTGGCAGTCACAAGTTCCTATAACTTAATCTTTTGTACTCTTGCAAGCACCCACTCCAGTGAGCACGAACGGGCGAAGGTGATGCTACTGGACTCAGTAGCCTCTCCAGTGCTTTTTGCAAGTGCAGCAACTGCGAAGGGAAGAGGCAGTGTTGTACCACACTGTGGGGGAGAACTGTGGGTGATACAGTAAGGTCAGAACTGCTGTCCTTTCTTCGTTAGTGCCTGCCACTCTGGCATTCTGGCACAGCCTCTCCATGCAGCCCAGTCAGGTTCCCAAGGCCAAATCAGGAATTTAATGATTAAGAAATTCCTCTGGGTGGGAAAATCTGCCTGGAGTGAAGCTGCTCTCCGGCAACGCAGAGCTCTCAACAGCCTTGTACATCCAGCACCTCACCAGGACTTGCACACCTGGATGTAATTTTGGCTCAGAGGGGACAGAGCACTGTGAAATGTGCTCAGCAATTAGAAAAGTACTGACAGTGAAAAAGCAGTGCAATCTGAACAGTGATTATTTTGTCCAAGGGGAGGTCAACACTTTGCTTTGCAAGGAAGTTTGGCACAAAGATGAAGGATCTAGAAACTCAAACTAGAACAGCACTGGAAAACGCAAAGGGTCTGTATTTACTGGTTACAGGCTCAAAGGGCCTCTGCACCACTACTGGGGGGCCGGGCAGGGACTGTGCCCTGGGCTGTCATGAAGCACATTTTCTGGATCACACAGAGAATAAAACATGGGTGGGAGGAATTAGGGACAGCACAGACTCTGTGGTGCTGGCTCCACTTGTTTGCTTTCCCAAGCTCCAGTGTGCTCAATCCTTATCACACTTACAAAGACCGTGAACCCTGCAGAGCAGCAGTTGATTCTGGAAGAATCAAAGAAGGAGAGAACTTCTTCATCAGACATAAACCAAAACTAATTCCACTGACCTGATCCCAGAGCCCCTGGCAACGGTGTGAAGAACAAAAATGAGAGACTGGGAGGTTTCATGTGCAGAGGAGATGTTGAGGTAGCAGGTCATCTCTGGGCAGTTTGAGAGAGGGATCCAAAAGATGCCTCCTTCTGCTCAAGCATCCTTATGGAGGCAGCTGATTCTTTGCACTAGGCCCCAGGCATGTGCAGGTGCACCATATGGGGTCTCAGTTTCCCAGGGCAGGGTCTGTGCATGGAGCCAGCAGTGCTGCTCACCATGATCTCAAGATCAAGCAAGGTGTCCCTGAGGAAAGGGCTCTGCCTTTGCAGTGTCCTCAGGAAGAAAGATGTCTCCTGCAGCCCAGAGAAGCAGGGCCACTGTAGACACTGCAGTCTTCTCCGTGTCCAAAATTTCACTCTGTGACCTGCTAAAAACCTGGAATTATAAACAATACAGGGATAGCATTCTCAGCAATTAGCAGGGAGATGTCAATGCCAAGGAATCACAGCACTGCTGAAAAGAGAAACTGCTAGGGCCAACACCAATTCAGGTCAAAACTAAAGGGGATAAATACTGGCAGATATGGGAGCTGAGTTGATCCTGGCCTCTGGCCACCTACCAAACTACTCCTCCAAGGAAGAAGGGGTGATACATCCCAAGCATGGCCAGAACATGGATCTGGCTCCTGGAGGAACCAGTGTGGGCTGGACTGTTCCACTGTGCTCGGTCAGATATGCAGATGGGGTCCATGACTTTCAGGCACAACAATAATCAGTCTGGTCATCTAACACCTTTCATCACATGTGGACAACAGCAACATCCACTGTCAGACAACACAGTGCAATCTGGTCCTCCACCATGGTAAGATGCGAGCAACAAACACACCATCAGTCTGGGAACTGGAAAGGGCAGGGACTGTGGACAGGGTGGAGAACAGCAGCAGGGGAAGAGGACATGGCCAGGAAGCAGAAGGACATAGCATGGAGGTTTGAATGAGAAGTATGTTACCAGAAGGTGGGAGATATGCAGCTCCAAGGTGCTCCAAGAGCTGCCAGCATTAGGATGCAGCTGCTGTGCATCATGTGCTTGGCACCCTTTATTGCCACCATGCTTCCCAAACTGCTGAGATCTGTTGGGATGAGGCTGGTTACTCAATGCACCCAGAGGCTCCAGCTGTCCAGATATCCATCCTGGACACCCTGGGGCTGCTCCTGGCGGCATTCACACATTTGTCAAAGATCTGTGCTGTGGAAGACCCTGCCTCAGCCCTCAGTCTGCCACCTTGCCTGGGCGTGTGAGAGCTGTCCTCTCTTCAACCCATAGTGTGGGACCAGTACTAGGCACAGGTTTCCTGTACAAACATCTCCCCCCTTGCTCTTGTCCTCAGCCAACAGGTGCCTGTCACCTGGTGTTATGGGTTCGGGAAGATTCCCATGCACAAAAAACTCGCGACACAGTTAGAATAGCAAAGCAAGTCAATTTTATTTGTTGTGTTAGCAATAAATACATACTGACCCCTGGATGTTGGAGAAGCCGCCAAGCAGGAGAAGGAGATAGAGCATGGCTCCTGAGCGGAAGAGGCAGTAGGCCAGCACACCTTCAGGATGTCCCCTGGATCAATATGGTGTGCATCATGTTGTCCTCTCTCTCCACCCCACGACCACACCCTATATCTCCTCCTCAGGAATGGCCAGTTTCAACATCATCTCACATGGGGTCAATGCATGAGATGAGATCACAACAGCCCATGATCACACTTCCATGCCAACAACAGTTTTATTGTATTGTTTCCCTTTCACAAGATAAATCCCACCAGGTGACCAATACATGGCTGCATTTCTGAAGGTTAGTCCTACCAACTAACAATAAGTTCTTCTTCTACATTATTTTGTCGGCGTGCATAATTGCTGACCAAATATGTCAGGCCTTAGACCCATCTGCAGTCTGACACCCCTGGCCACCATAACCTGTCACGTGCCTTTAGGCTGCATCCCTGCAGCATTCCACCCCTGCTCTTCTTCTCCGTGCTGTTGTCAGTAGCCTTGCAGTGGTCCACGCAGCTGATGAAAGCAGAGGTGGTGGGTGACCTGAAGTCCTCCTGCACCGGCTGCACACTGAGATCAGGGCAGCCATGGTGCTGACCAGGAAGGGGAATTGCTGGTATGAATCATGGTCACATTTGGGCTTGGAGGGGTCTGGGGCAGAGGCCTGAGGTCACTCAGCTGCCAGCAGCAAAGGCAGGACAGAACCTCTTGGCTCGCAAACTCAAACCCTGAACAGACACCGCCTCACCCTCCTTTCACTTTGTACACACGGACACACACCTGCAGATCCCAGGCACACAGCAGCAATTATAAAACGAAGTACTTTCAGGAAGCCTGCGTGTCTTGGCTTTATGCCCAGAAAAGTTTGCTGTAACTTTAAGGTGAGTCAGTGGGCGGGGTGTGAGAGCCTTGGGAGCCTCCGGAGTGTTGCTGGTGCTAGGCAGATTAGGTGGTACTTTGTTGTTTAGGTAGCTTGAGTTTTTTGTTAGCTTAAGCAACAAGTTTCCTTTTCCCCCTTTCCCTGGCCTGGCGAGACTGCGGCAGGAATCCTCCAGCGGCTTTTCGGTATTTTATCCTGAACTGTTCTCCTTCGTTTTGGTCCGAGATCCGACAATCGACAGGAGACCGTCGGCCAGGAGCTGCGGGAGCCGCGGGAGCCACTGCGCCGGCCCAGACCTCGGGGAAAGCAGAACCAACAAGAAAAAAGACACCAAAATCCACTCGGTTTCTCTGCTATGAGAAGGACACCAATGCCAGCGTTTCAACAGGTGGTGTGGTGGGAAATGTGGTTGAGCATGGCTGAAAGAGCCAAGAGGGCTCTCTGGAGGTGTGCACTGGATGTGCTGGAGCGCACTGAGTTTGTTTGCATGGAACAATCGCTGCTGGGGCTCGCTGGGCACTACCAGAGAGGACCAGGCATTATTTATGAAGGCAACATCCCACTAAATAAATAGGCCCTGCAGAAAAACAGGGAGCGATGCAGCACTGTCACAGCCCAGGGCTTTGCTGTAGCCCCAAGCAGGTGTTGCATGACCTGAGCCCTTTGCAGCCTGTTTCACCCCCACCTTGCAGGCCAAAGGTCCCCTAGAGGGAGAGAGGCCTCCCTCTTTGCTATTCTGGGGTCCCCACTCCATGGCTGAACTCTAGACTCACTGGGGGAACATCATGTCTGCCACACATTGACTTCTGGGTTCATGTCCAGCCAGAGTCCTCACCTGCTTCACATCTACCTGCCTGGCTCTGCCCAGACAGTTTTCTCCACAAAACATACTCTGTTCTTGCCCCATTCAAATGGCCATGATGCAAGCACCTTTGCTATAAAACTGCATAGTCAGATAAATTCTTTGGAAAAGTTGCGGTCCCACTAAGCATCACCTGCACTACTCAGAAGGAATCTGTCCTCTCAAAACCCTGGTTGAAATACCTCCACTGGGATCAGATCATGTCAGGGCTTGTCTGTGCAGATAACAGGAAACCTGATGCACCACAAACCATGCCAAGAACAATTTATGAATTTATTTTCTCATTTAGTTTACGTCAGCCCAACACCAAACACAGATGCACACTCGTGAACCCATGTTGTCCCAGTGTAGTCCTTGCTGCTGTACTACTCAGGAAGAAGGGCAAAGGGGCAGTAGTGAGGACTGCTGAACCAGGATCAGCCTGTACCACACAAATAAATAGGTTGTCCCCCAGCTCCAGAAAGCAGCTAAAAAACGCAAGCATCGGAGAGAGTAGCTAAGGAGTTTTTATTCACAAGGAAAACAAAGCTCACTTCTGCAGGTCTCTGTCTCTCTAGGCTGTCTCTGCACCTGCAGGTTTTCATCAAGCTTTCTGATCTTGACTCCTGCCACAATCACCCATCCTTGAATAGTTCTCTGCTGAAGAGCATTTATCCATTAATGATCTTCTCGCTGATGTATCCAGGCATGGTGTAGACCAAAAGAACCAGGAAGATTGTCAGAACAGTGACAACAAACAGCACAATTATGTATCTCTTGTACCGCTTCCAGATAAAAAACGCAAAGGTCTTCATGGGATTCACAAACCAGTTGAAAGTTGTTTTGGGCCGACTAGAACAGGAAGAGAAGAATATATAAGCACATGCTCAATCTACAGAACATCACGTTGGCCCTTCTGCTTTGGTGTCCTGCTACCCTCATGAATCACTAGCTCTTCCTGCTGCTTCCAGGCAGGATCAGCCCAGGGGCTACAGTAAACACACTGCCTGTGGAAACACTAGAGACAAAAGGATGGGACTCTTTGGAACAGTGCCCCAGTGCCCCCACAGCTGTCCTTCACCTTTGTACACAAGGGATCCCTTTGTTATTAACAAAAATTCATTTTTTTCTGTGAGAAAAAAGTTACCACTACTGCTGGGCTCCTGCCTGTATTATGGTAATTACGGGTCGTTGTTGTTAATGGTTGTTTTTGTATCGGTAAAAGCCCTGGCTGGGGCGAGGTAATGGCCCTTCTCTGGGACAGTGAAGGGTGGGGACCTTCCCGAACAGTGAGGAGAAGAGACTGGGGGGGGGGGGGGGATATGCAAAGTGACTCCAGGACCAGAGGACCAGCATGCTGTGGGGGACTACGGCTCCAAACGTACTGGGAAAACCCCAAAAACAACGAGCCAAATAAGAGTTGAGAGACTGAAGTGATGTCTGGACGTGAGGAGCCGAGTGCTGAACCTGCAGAGATGTGGAACACCTTCAGAGTCCCTCGCCCTGACCACGGGAGTTGTCCCCAGCGCTGAGCCTGAGGGAGACGGGGCAGGGAAAACTAACATCAGATGGGATCACCACGCCCTCAAGATTCTCACAAGGACCTGATTCCCCAGCTCTGCCCCTAGTGGACAGAGCTGTGCATATCCTCCTCCTCTGACTCGCCGTGGGAGAGACGACGGGGGACTGCAGCCCCGCCGAGCTGCCCAATCCTGAGCTGATCACTTTTTAATAAAGGCTTTAAAAGGAGAGAAAGTCTCCTGCCCTGTTTATTTCACCTTCACATAGACAGATCTGACCATTGTACAAGCAATGTTATGGCACAGCTGCCTTGAGTATCACCCTTAGATCAATCCTGGGTCAGGTGCTGCAGCCTCAGGTCCTGTGGACTCACTTGAACTCTAGGAAACTCTGGCAGTCCTGATCCTGCAGACCCCAATGCCCAGGACGTCAGAGATTGCTCTTGGCTTCCAGACAAGCCAATACTCCTGGTTTCCATACAAACAGCTGCTGAGAACGTGACACTGTCTGTTCAACCTAAAGGTGATAATACATATACTCACTTGGGCTTCTCCAGGGGTTCAGGCCCTTTTCGGCCCAAGCCAACAGGACTTTTGTCAGCCTCCTCCACAGTCAGCAGCTGGAACTCTGCTTCCACCTTACCCTGGAGGGACAATATGTCTGAGTCACAGTTGAATGTGTTGCTTCACAAACCAGCCCGATGACCACGCATCCTGCCACAACTGGGTATTTTTCTCCCAGTTCCACTTACAGATGGCTCAGAGCTTTTTTCTCCGTTGGCTAGAGTCTTACTTCACAGCCAGTGGAAACTGTGGCTTGGTAAGAAACTGTTTTGCAGACAAGGAACTGTATTTTAATGAACTCCCCAACTACCTGATTTGTCTCTACCCTCCCACAGTGGCACTGAGCAAAATTCACCCTTGGAGACACACAGTGGTTCAGCAGCAGGGGTATCAGGAGCAAGTCTGTCCCTGGTCAGTCAGCACCTGCTTGTCTAGGGTAGGCAGAGACCCCAGTACAAGCTTCTGCTGCTGTCCTGAATGGCTGATGGGGAGCCATATGCCTCTTGCTTTGGAGTAGGAGTGAGTGAGGAGAACATGGTCTGAGGTGTTTTAGTGGGAATACTAAATTTCTAAACCAATACAGCTCCCCTCATGGAGCTGAGCTCTATGGAAAGCTCAGAGGAATACATGAAGTCAGACACCTCTGCATGCCACAGCACCTGGTTTCTCAGGGGTAGACAAAGTGCTGGATCAGCAGCAGATGGAAGAAGTCTTCAGGATCCTGCAAAAGCTGGGTCACCGCTTCCCTTGTAGATTGTGTGCGTGTAGGACAGGCTGCCATATCAAGGCAGAGGAAAAACACTGGCTGTGCTCACCTTTTCCAGCTCCCCACCTTACCGTCAAGAAATACTTGTTCCCACTGGGGTCTGTGAATTCCATGTCCTCTGGTCTGACTGAGCTGCTCCACTTCGTTTTCTTCTTCTTCTTGTACTCTCTTTCCTGTCTCTCGTCATCTTCTTGATCTCTGAGTTTGATGAAGGGCCACCAGCCCCTCATGCGCTTATATCGGAAAATGGAGAATCGAGGTGTTGCATTCTCCTTGGCCATTTTGATGGTGCAATGCTCAGAGCTCTTGGCTGCCCACACCATGTCATGCAGCTTCAACTCGATGGAGCCTGCAGGCACAGGGAAGAGGAGACCACACGGTAAAACCTTGAGGTCAGCCCCACACAACATTTGGCTGTCTCTGCCATGCTCCCAACTGCCACAAGCAGGTCCCAGCTGCTGCAATTATCTAGCAGCACCCTGCACATTTACAGATAGAGAACCTGAAATTATGCATAAGAAATTACTAGCTTAGGAGTTAGAGACTGGGAGGCAGAAGCCCCAGGTCTCATCTCATTTTTGATAAGGGCTGTTTGGTGTGTTCATATGGTGAGTTATTTTCACCCTTTTATTATGTCCCACCCTGCTCTCCTCACATGTCTAAGATGATCTTCCTCTCTAATTCCTGGAAATGTCAATTAAACTTATAAAATGATAACAATTTAAAATTATAAGTGCTTTAAGGGTTTCAAGTTTATCATAGATCTGCAACAGCCTCAGTTTATCTCCCTGTTTGGTCTTGTGCCTCTGTCCTGGTCAGAATGAGTTCCTGTCCCACTCTGGCACTGAGCCCTTGCAACAAAACAATCTTACCACATCCTGGTCTGTACTGGTAAAAGCAGACAAGGGATGTGAGTGTTCCCTGCTCATTTCCAAGTGAGACTGCATCTGGATACTGTGCCCAGTTTTGGACCCCTAATACAAGAAAGGTGTCAACGAAATAGTTTTTATTGGCTGAGATAGTCAAGTATGCAGTAGGTGCCACACAAGAGGGGTGAGAGACACAAAATGTTCAGTTCAGAGAAGAGAGGTCAAGAGGGTGATCTTACTGCATCCCTCACAGCCTAGAGGAAGCTACAGAGCAGATGGAGCTAGATTCTTCTCAGAAATGGATAATGAAAGCACCTAAGGCAACAGACACAAAATGCTGGAAGTAAAAAACCTGAGAATTGTGAAAAAGGTGCAGCCAGGAAAAGGGCTCCAGAAGCATGCTAGCAATCCATCCTTGGAGATAATCAAAACCCACCCAGAAAATGTCCTAAGCAACCTGACCTACAGCCAGGGCAGGAGATTGCAGTAAACCCTGCAGAAGCCTCTTACTGTCTAGAAGGTCCTGAGATTATACATGCCAGAAATCATTGGAATTGTAAATTCTTTCTTCAGTGCCTCAATTCTTCATGGCTGAACCACTGGAAGTGCCTCTAGCAGTAAAGCCTCTTAAATACACTATGAAAGGTGAAGTATAAGGAGAGTTCAAACATGCCCAGGAGATAGTTGGGGAAAGGTGCTGCTTTTTAGTAGGGAGGTTAACATTTGAAGAAGGGAGGAACAACTGAACAGAGTGATATAATCTTGGGGATGACAGCAGAAGTGGGAGACAATCAGCAGTACTTGCTAGCATAATATGTGGGGAATCACCACTAGCTCTGTTTTGGCACTGGGCCTTACTGCATGCCCATCTCAGGAGGTTTTATTACTGGGAAGTTTCAGGGGCATCCAGGGAGCTCTGAGGTCCCAGCAACTCAAGTGACAATAGTCTCACAAAGGTTGTCTAGTCTTACACTGGTTGTCCCTGTTCCCACAACATAAGGTCCTGGGAAAAGTGTTCTTAAGCCCAGACTTTGAGATCTGCATATCAAAGAGCACAGAAAACAAGCACGTTTATTGGAAAGGTTGTGAGGAAGCAGAACCTGGGAGTCCTGTGATGTGACAAGCCCTGAATAAATACACCAGGGCCCTGGGACAAGCATGTAAGCACTGCATGTCTGTGTAGGGGAAGTGCTTATCTCCAGGCTTTGTCTGTAGCTCAGGTGTGAAAAACCAGCCCAGATGACTGCTGAGCTGAAGAGTTTGATCTGATGGTCCTAGGGTCCCTTCTCAGAGAGCTGAACCCCAGGGAAATGCTCCAGCCAGGTAAGGGACAGGTCACCCCATTTCCAGCAGGTAACACCATACCTAGAAAGTCGTTAGCTGAAATCCTGTCATAATCCCAGACCTGGAGGACCAGAACAGCCGGTTCCCGAAACTCTGATTCCTCCATGGAGAAGACAGAGTCCTTTTTCTTGTAGGTGATCTCCTTCTCAGTTGGGAGATAATTGAAGCGGAAGATGAACCTCCAGTTGAAATTGCCTTCCCCAGTCAAGGAGTTAAAGTGAACATCTGTCTCCTGCTTGTCATGGTCAAGACCTTTTATCCAGCTGCAGGAGAAACTCAGTTATCCTCTACCCTTGTCAGCCAGCCTGAGAGGCAGAGCAGGAGGATGGAAGCACTGAACACCATGGAGTAGCAGGAAAGGGTCAAACCAGAGCAACACCTGGACAACATCTCTGGGGCTAGAGCAGCCCATGAAGAGAACTGGAGTAGGCATCTCACACCAGAGGTTCAGAGGAGGCAAGTGAGCATGTGGGCCAGGGCAGGGAGCAGGGCAGCCAAGCTCTGGCCTCCCAATCATTCCCACCAGACCTTTTCACGTAGATGTCGCTGGAAAGCTCTCCTGTTACTGGGTTGACATCATCAAGGATCACATTATCCGTGTTCCAGATAATCACACGGAGCTCATAGCTGTGGGAAGGACACAGAGGTGAGATTCATGTCCTTGTCCCTGGTGCATGGGAGGGCAGATCAAGCCCTGAGCACAACGCCAGAGCTGCAGGACTTGAAAATTCCCAGCAGTGTGGTTCCCCCCGCTCCTCCCGCCAAGCACAGCTCTGCAATCTCACTGCCAGGCATAAAACCCTTTCTGGACACTACAACCCTACAAGACAAACACCCACAGTCAATACAGGTAGCTTTTGCAAACCAAATCCCTGTTGCATGGGAAATCCACCCTGCTCTGCTAAGCCATAGGCGTACAGAAAAGCTTAGGCAAGAAGGAATCTCTGCAGTCTCTGCTCCAAGCTCTTGCTCTAGCTTCATAGTAGGTCAATTGTGCCGGACCTTGTCTGCATAAGTTTTTAATATCACCAAGGATAGACACCCCAGCATGTCTGAGTCAATCTGTCCCTATTCCAGGGTAGCTTCACTCTCACTGGGAAAACATTTTCTCTATAGTCAGCTAGAGTTTCCCTTGCTGAAATTCATGTTTATTATCTCTTGTCCTTTCAGGTGAACGTCAGAGAATAACCTGGATCCTCCATCTCAAAAGTACCATTAGATCCTTGAAAACAGCAGATTTTGTCCTTCAACTCTATTTCTCCAGACTCCTATGGACATCTGTCCACTAGCCAGAATAGAGTTTGATGAGTAGCTCTGGCCTGGGTTTCTATTACCTTTATGTCCAGCCATAGAGACATTGACCTGCCCTTCCCCAAACCTCTGTGTAGCTGAAGCTCTTAGGGCCCAACATGATACACTGAAGAGAGCATCCTGTGGTCAGAATTGGAGGAAAGAGGTCTATATGCCACACTAGCACTGACCCTCAGCCAGTGCCCTGTGGCACATCCCACCAGCCATGGCAAGGGACATTGACCCTCCTTGCAGCCCACCAGCCCCAGGCCTACCCCCACATGTGCTACCTGACAGGCAGTCGTGGTTTGATGTTGACGGGCGGTGGTGCAGGGACATCATTTGGAAACATGTCGATCCACATGTGCAAGGAGCCCTGAAGAGAGAAGAGAGCAAAGACACTTCAAGAGACAGACCACTCTCCAGCTCTTCAAGGAGCAAAGGTTTGATCCTGCAAGGAAAGTTCTCATCAGAAAGCCCCTGCTTGGTTCTTTCCATTCCCAGCACTTGAGAGTGACATGAGATTCGATTTTACACAGGGAAAAAAATTAAGGCTATGAAAAATTGCTTATTTCTGCTCCAAGAAAAACCACTTGACCTACACTGAATTTCAGAGGTAAACATGTCCCTCTGTCTTAATAAGGAGCATATGGTAATGCAATGCTTAAGCAAAACCAACAAAACTAAGAAGTGATAGATCTGACTCGTGCATTTCCAATGCCAAAGAAAGCCAGCATGAGTGCAGGACTCTGCTTTGTTCAAACCTCCAGTACCCAAGAAAACAGGAGATTTCAGTGCAGGACATTAAAATGGTGAGTTCAGATGGCTGCATTGCACAAAACTAAGGATGGAGAAGCCAAGGGCGGACAACAAGGTTATTGCAAAACAGCAGTGATAAGGGACAATGCAGAGGAGGCAGGTATAGGCAAGGATACCATCAGCCATGGGGGTGCATGGTGGCAAGGCTCAAAAGCAGAGCACATCTATTGCCACCCACACAGTATCCTCATCAGAGCCAGTGCTAAATGACCTGTGGAGACAGGAAGAACTCTGGGTCACCAACACTGTGAACACAACATCAATGGACAGAATTTCCTTGAGAAAAGGGTATTCAGAAGCATCATGAGAGGTCAGAGGGTAGGTGTAAGCAAAGGACAACCATGGCCAATGTCCTCACTTCATAGCTGGACCAGCCATCCACAGACATAACTCCAGTCACCCACCTAGGAAGGGGACAATATGTAAGATTCACTGGCAACCGGACAGCTGACTAGAAACCAGTTGTCCAGAAGGCCCTTCCCCGAAACAATGTTAAGGTTTAGCACGGAAACACATCTCACCTGCACAAGCCCGGGGTTCTCCGGGTTGTACAAAGACCGGATTTCCACATGCTCTGGTACTAGCTTGTACCCATATCCTGGCATCTCTTCCCAGTGCTGCAGGACGTACAGAGCCTTATGTTCAACATCCAGCGACAAGTTCTCATCTGCCACTCCTCTCTTGTTCCTCACAGAAGCCTCTGCAGCAGGACACAGCCAGGGAGAAAATTAGGGCTTCTGGTCAGCAAGAGTCATGTCAGGACATCAGTCACTAGCACAAGCAACAGGAGATGATGGACTGAGCAAAAAAGCACCTCTCCAGAAAAACAAATGGGGAGAAGCAGGAGGGCAAAGATGAAGGGAGTGAGTTCGGTATGATGCAGTGATGACAGAAATGGCAAGCAGGAAAAAAACAAGCTAAGAGAAATGCAATGGAAGGGGCAAAAACTAATTTACTCTGGCCCTGGGAAAAAGATCCAAGGAACATTGAGGAGGACGTGATCCTCTGGGGCAGTTTAAGTCCCCACATCTCTGTGGTAGTGCCAACAGATCCATGGATGAATTTTTGCCAGAGAAGTGCTACTTGAAAGCATTACTTGATAGTCTCAAGACAGGCAGCTGTGGTCTCCATTAATGAACACAATTAGTAGTTGACTCCTTTGGCACAGCAAAGCCAAATGGCACTTCAAGACCAAATCTTGCTGGTGGGAGATAAACCAGAGCCAACAGATGAGGGCATAATGACCCACTCACTCCTGGGTTTATGGAGCACCACTGCCCCTTGGATAGCAGTCTGAGACCTAAACCATTTCAAGCAGTGTTCAAGTACAGCAGAGGTTCACAGGACACCAGTTGCAGCTGTGTTGGAACAAGAACCAGCTGTCAGGGAACACCAGGAGAGCACCTTGTTTCTCCCTCCCCAGCTATCCAGTGACCTGAAAAAAAGGAGGAGTGGCTTCTGGAGGCTCCTTGCCCTCTCCTGAGTAGGTTTTCTTTTCCATTCTTTGCATAAGTCATAGGAACCACCAGAAAACTGAGGAACAGTTTCTCTGAAACAAGGAGAAAGTAAAGTTGTCCATACATGTAGGTGTCCTCACTCTGAGCAGGTAAGGCCAAGGATCATCCTTCCTACAGGCTACATAGCATTGCCTTGCAGTACTCAGCCATCCACATGTGGGCCACATCTGCTCTAGTCTTTCCTCAAGGTTGGACTCAATTGCACAGGTGTTGGCAGCAGCAGGATCTGGCCTTTGCTGAGGGAAGATCTCCATCACTACTGGTAGACACTGTGAAAGGTTGGTGTGTTCTTGGACATCTGTGGCCCTGGCCCTGGTCCCTCCCTTGTAATGTCAGGCAGAGAGAAAGAAAACAGCAAATGAGAAGCAGAAGCTGCCCACAAGGTGGAGATCAACAGTAGAGAGAGGCAATGTGGAATCACTCAAGGCACCTGAAGCCACTGGAAGCACAGAGCATTCCTGGACAAAGCCAGCTAGAAACAGGGAAGAAGACTGAAAAAATACTCCCTTTCCCCTCCCCCGCAACCCCAAAACACGCCCAAAACAAAACAAAACAACACCTACAAACAAACCAAAAAACATTAAAGAAAAAACAAACAAAAAATATCACCACAAAAAAACCCAACCCAACCAACCAAAAAAAAAAAAAATCCACAACCCAAAAAACTGCAAAACACACATAACCATAACCCCAAAGAGGACTTCATTATCTTGCTGATAGTGATCATAAGCAGATGAAGGTACAGCTTTGTGATAGTGCCAGCCACCAGAATAAGTTGGCATACAGCAAACCTCCATGACCAGCACTGCTGTGAAAGTAGGTTTACTTTGTTCCACCCACTGACGCGGAAGCCACTTAGTTATCTAATGGCCTGGATCACATCTTCTCCCAGTGCAACAATGTCCACTGAAACGAGGGCACTGAACCAAGGATGCACCTCACAGTAACCCAAAAACCTGGGCCATGCAGGGCACCTAGGGGGAAGCCAGCCTGGACACCTCAGGGAAGAGAGGATTGTGGGCTCGCAGACCACCCAGCAGCACGTGCATTGCTGAGCACAGGCAGCTGCTTAAGGGACCAGTGTAACAAGCCCTATGTACCTTCAGGAAAAGCCTCTGGAGGGACCTTGAATATTTTATTGTCCACTTTGATCTCCTCCCATCTGTACTCTGCAGCAGGGATTGAGTTTTTCTTGCATAAACTATCCAAGATTTGTGTGGGTTTAAAAGCATCTCGCCACATGTTGTAGCCATTTCTGCATGGAAAAAGAAAACATCAGGAAATTGTTTAACTTAAGTTTCCTTTCTAGGCTGTGAAACAGCCTTCCTTCCCAAAGCATAGGCTATATCACTAGAACCCTGCTCAGATTTCCACTGGGCTTAAAGAGGTTACAAAAAGTCTTAATGAATGAAAAACTAAACAAATTCTTTCCTGAAGAAAACAAGCTGGACTTGTACCCCACAGAACTATTAGCTTCTGAGCAGCAGAAGCAATGCTAGGAGCAGGAGCAATTCTAGATGCAGTTCCTAAGTGAGAAAGAACTTTTAGTTGTGCTGGGTACTCAGCTCCATTCCCACAGCTAATTTTTCAATAGCAGGGTAGGAGAAGAGAAATGTGCAGAAATTTGCCTGAAGATCTGGAGAATCCATATGGAAGGAGGCCAAAGAAAATCAGATGTCCTGAGTGTTGCTGCTTACAAAATGCTGCCAGAGAAACTGCTGTACTTTCTGAAAGAGGTCAGAGTCAAGCAAGCACTTTTCTCACAGAACACCAATGTGTAAGGAATAGAAAAGGCTTTTTTTGCTATTTTATGCAAGGTATATTAGATTGCAGTAAGAATTAGAGTTATCACAGGAAGATGGTAGGGGTCTAAAGAGATAGAGTTATCCATGTAACTTGTAGTGAATCTGCAAATGAGTACCTGCAAATGAATATTCTGTCTCACACAACAGGAGGAGCTCTATTACGCACATGTGGCAGGTGAGAAGAATGTCTATGGCCCTCATGTGTCACATTGGTACCTACAAGTCATACTGTGTAGCCACTCCACAGTTGGCCCTGTGCTTGCTGTAGAATCGATTCTCCAAGTCAATCTTGGTCTCCCCAATCAGATCATCAGATCCAACCAAATCATGATCAAATATTGCCACAGTGAGTTCTGATTCCATGGGAAAGGAGACTGTCAGCTCCACAACTCTGGACAGAATCAAACAGGGAAAGCACAATTAGCAGAGGATGGAAATTAAACACATGCTCTGCTTTGATAATCCTATATATTTAAGAACTGTATTTGACAACTTAAAGGCCTCTGATAAACTTTGATTCTCTCTAAATTCAGTATGTGACATTTTCAGTGTGCATGCTCAAACAAAGGAATTCCTTTTCCAGGAGTGTATGGCTCGGATAGAGGGTCTGGAGTTAGGGAATGCTTGGCTTCCAATTTTAAATCAAATCCTTGGGTGTACTCGCCTCCTAACCCAAAGCATGATGGCTCCTGAGTTAGCTGGAGGCAAAGAGACGTGCCCAAGGGCTTTGTGTAAAAGCACAAGATTCTCCATCAGAAAGGAACAGAAGACCTTACATGCTGAACCACATTTCAAGCCCCAGATTTGCACTGTTCTTATTAAACCCACTAGATGAAACCTTCTTGCATACTCTCCAAACACAGGATTGAGCTGCTTTGGAATGTATCGCTCCTTAGTGTCCTTCTGCTGCTTCCCCACAGTCACCACCACATAGGGGTCTGCTTTGCCATTGGGGTCTGCTGGAGAGAGATTTGTGGCCTGGAATATATAAGAGATACTGCTATACACAGCTGTGGAGGGCAACCTGAACAAGGAACACTGCACCGGCCCGAAACCACCCAAGCCCGCTTGGTCAGGTCCCTCCAGCAACCACCCCAGCCGTGAAACAGGCACTTGATCCCACACAAATCCTCACTCTACAAGCCATTAATATCTTCAGCTGTGGACCCACCTACTTGCTCATGATCTCAAGGCAGATGTGAGGAGCCAAGAAATACCCATCTGCCCGTCCTCAAGCTACAAAGCATGGAAGACTCTCCATGGACAGGAGGTAGGTGCCTTCCACTGGCAGAGGCTTCAAGCCAGCATCACATTTTTCACAAGCGCCACTGCTCACATTTACTGAGCAGAGAAGGGCAGAAGGTCCACAGAGAGGGGAGAGACCGCCAAGCATTACTGTCACCTCCCCCAGAGACTTACCTTAACAATGTAAACTCTTACAAGAACCTTGATGGGTCTATTCCTTGGAATTCCCTGGGAGACCTTGGGCTCTGTAACAGTTTCCTCACTGGGGTAGACATAGAAGGAGCCCTGCAGAAAACACTTTTCAAGGAACAGTTGGATATACATGGGAATATCTCAGAAAGGATTGGAGCCACCAGCTTCGCCTGCTAACTAGAAAATCAGAGCCATTTCCCCCATGCAGACCACAGACACCCTATGGCCATGGGGACAGTGTTTTCCAAAGGTCAAATCATGTCCACATGGCCCAGGCAATCCCTGCTTGCAATTTAGGCTGCAGGCTGTCATGCCTCTGCCAATGTCAGATATGAGCATCTCTAGGCACTTTGGATTGCCAAAGACAGAGGACACCAAACGTTTTCTAGCGACAGCTACAACTTCTGTAGTTGATATTTTAGAGTCATCAAGAGCTCCTGGATGGGAGGATGACACCTCTTTTAAATAAGTTTTCCTAACCTTAAAACCAGAGAAGCTTACTTATATAGTACTTATATGCATATTGAATAGACCCAGAGGCTGCAACCAGAGTGAGTCCTTTATGCTTCATACTTTCTCCTTGTAGCAGTTAAAAAATCTAAATTGGATGGATTTATAAGATAAAAACCGTAGGACCAAAGTACAATTGCTTCAACGGGCACTAACAATACCCTGGCCGTGCTGTAGCCCAAACTGCACACCCATGCACTCTACAAGGTTTTACTGGTGTTGGCTTGCCCTGAAATACAGATTATAAGGATCTTCTTCCACAAGCAGCACAAATGTCATCCAAATGAAACAGTACCTTGTACTTCCCCACATAGTGTTCATCCTCATTTCCATCTTCATCTTCATTTGCTTTGCCACGATGAAGGGGGAAAATACACAACCAGTCTTCAAAATTACCAAACTCATGTTCCAGCTCAGAGTTGTAGATCTGAAATAAGTAGAAAGTTATTGTGAGCCTTTTCTTGCCATCTCAAAGGGAAGGAGAGTCAGAAAGACCATCCTTTCTCTGTTTCAATCATTTCACCTAGTCCTACCTTACTTCTGTATTACTCAGGGCAGGATGTTAATGATTTTCCTGCATGTCCCTAGGGCCAGCCTTAGATGTGGATGCACATCTCAGCTTGGCTCCAAGGTGTTATTAGCTGCATCAAAGGCAAGCAATGGTGTGGCCTCAGCACACACTGCATGTTCTCCTCCCAGCATAATTTCCACTGCAGGAAGGTGAGGAAGACATGGACGAAGGGCCAGGGCTGAAAGTGAGTAGGTCACCCCAATTATCACCTGAAGGGTGGCAATGAGCTTCCTCTTCAGTTGAGCAGGTTCAGTTTCAATCACTGCCTCATCCTCTGCTTCCATGTCAATGAAAGATGCATTTAAATTCCCTCCATCTAGAAATGATGGTAAGAGATTAGGAAACACTCTGATTTTGCCCATCATATCAAGTGTCTCTACATGAAGTCACCCCAGCCACAGTTTCTGCTTTCACCCAGGGCTTTGGCCTCTGTCACAGCAACTGGAGCTATTGCTATTTGTAACAGGTGTCTTTCCAGCATCTCCAGTTTCCCAGCACAGCATGGCTGGATGGGTGGGGGGACAAAAATTAGCACAGACCTACCTGCCTATTTGTCTGCATGGCCACCATTTAGACAGGAATTGGGCAGAAACCAAATGAAGGAAGGTGGTTGGGCCACCTTACTGGTGCTGTCAGGGAAGGCACAGAGGAGAGTCCACCCTCCTCTTTGGATGAGAGCTTATTTGCTGGCCTGTTGGTTTGGGTGGCTAACTGAAGCATCACTGCCACTTTTGGCACAGCCAGCTGAAAGAGACCATGTCTAGACCTTTCTCAGGGGCACCACCAAACCAAGGACAGAGTGGGTGTGTGCTTGTCTCACTTCCCAAGGCTCCAGATCCCTCAAGCGCTAATGGGATGCAGGTACCCTCAAAGTCTCTCCTTAAATTGTGATGATTTACATCATTTTTATACTTTGCACTTTCCCAGGCCACAGCCATATGAGTCACTGCTTACACCTCTGCAAACCTGAACCTACAGCTGTAACACTATTCTCAGATCATAAAAAGATTGTTATTGTTGTCCATTGCCTCTGGTATCTCCTGTTACCTGATTCATCTGCACCCCACGTGAGTACCCCATAAGCACAGAGTGATTCCCAGATCCTGGACAGTTTTTCCTGTCCATCATCCTCTCTCCATCCTACCACTGCTTCCTGGTCTCACCTAGACAATCCCACGATCCCTGCAGATGATTTTTCTTCATTTTTCTCACACAGGAAAACACTTGCTTTAACACCATTTTTCAAGACTCCACTATTTTCCAGGACTTTCCTGACTTTTCCAAATTTTTTTCAGGAAAGTTTGGTGTTTTTTCAACTTGAAATAGCCTGATAGCCCTTTTCAATGTCTTCGGCCTCTCTGCTCACTTTTATGTTGTTGTTGCGGAATGTTGCAAGGGTGTCTGCACAGACACTATTCTCACAAGTCCAGTACCCTCTGGGATGGTATAAAATCTTGGTTCTCCCCACTAAAGAGTGAGGTATTGCTAGAGAGCTCACCTGCATCATTCAGGTCATCATTCTCAGCATCTTCCTCATCACTGCATGCCTGAAACACACACAGTCACCTCAGATCTCTGACAGAAAAAGCTTCACCTTCCAAGCACACAACACTGACATTTTCCTGCCAGCAGAGTAAGTAAGGCATAGCTGAAATCATTCTGCAATAACATTATCGCAGGATGGCATTCAACGAGTGTCTTAATGACTTTTTTCTTCTCCCCAGATCCTCCTTCTAGCTTCTTTTGATTGGAATTTAAGTTGACAGTGCAAGGAAGGAAATTTGGAGCAGACCTGCTCCCATAACACATACTAGTACATAACCAGGACAGAGTAAGCAGTATGAAAGTCCCTGTTAAAGTCAGCAACCTCACATTTTCAGAAGTCCCTTGACAGAAGCTGCCTCATTCTCACACCAGTTGAGCACCGAGCCTCAGGGATGTTTCAATACCCACCTCCTAGTGAAATCAGCCCACCTGGTAGATGTTTGATACCTGGGTACCTTAAATATGCTTGATACACTAAAGTTCACATCTTCCTGCAGATCCATGCCAGAAGAGCTCCTGTGACACTCAATATGGTTGAAAATATCTTCATCAGACCAGTGCAGCCTATTTTCCCTTCTGCTGGCAGCTGTCACAAAATATTACCTGGTTATACAGTTCTTTCAGGGACGCATAGTACTTGGACCACCAATCCAGTTCTTCCAGTTCTGGTTTTTCCTCTTCATATTCATCTTCCTTCTTTACAAGCTTATTGATAGGAATTTTCTTCGAAGGAGCCTTGAGAGAAAAGATAACAGGGTTCAGAGGGAAGAAATGACCATCCAGGACACTCATGCACCCTCCTCCAGTGCCCTGGGAGCCTCTGGCAAAGTCTCAGCATTCAGGCACAGCACAGGAGGTGCAAAGCTGCCTGTGGCTCCAGCTTTGTTCTTTGCTACAAAAGAAGCCATTCTCAAGGCATAGGGCAGACCTCTTTAATGTCTCTGTGCCAGAGCCCCAGCACATTATACTGCCAATGAGCAGGCAGGAGAGAGGAGAATTTCAGTCCAGAAAAAGACCTGGTGGATTAAACCTAACACTGAATTTCTGAACTTTTTGTTGTTGTTGTTGTTGTTGTTTGTAATCTACAGTTTGGCTTTACAAACTTCAAAATTTGTTGGACTCAACATATGACTCACCTTCACAAAACTAAGGGGGTGAGTGCTGGAACCCGGGTCACCAGCTGTCAGTCCAGTGTTTACCACAGTCTGAGATGGAAGACGGTGAGATGAGACATTGCAAGCTGAGATGAAAATAAAAAACTTAATGTTTCCATGCATTTATTTCTGCTCACTACTTCTTACTTTCAGCCATAGGAAAATCCTCCCTGTTAAAACACTAATCTGATTGATTTCAGAGCTTTTTAAATCAGACCCTGAAAAAATACTGCTGGAAATCCAACTACAGTACTGAGATTAACCACCATCATCAATATGCTTGTTGCTGACTCCCAGGAATTCATAATTATGAGATATACCTTCCCTACTCAGAAATAGCCACAGATGGATCAATCTTTGGCTTCTTCTTCACGCTTCCAGATCAGGAGTGCTGGCTATTGCTATCATAGAGCTATTTAGCTAAGCTATTACCCAATGAACAGACTTTGACCTGACAACATGAGAGAACTGAAAACTTTTCAATCCTTGGTCCTAGTGGACCAGCTCCCTAAAGATGAAGGTCTCATTGAGCAAATTCTTCCCTGTGAGGGTGGTGAGGCCCTGGCACATGTTCCCCAGAGAAGCTGTGGCTGGCCCATTCCTGGAAATGTTCGAGGCCAGGTTGGACAGGGCTTGAGCAATCTGGTCTAGTGGAAAGTGTCCGTAATCATGGCAGAAGGTGGAACAAAATGATCTTTAAGCTCCCTTCCAACCCAAACTATTCTGTGATTCTATGACCATGTGATTGCAGGGAGAGGATTCTGCTGCAAGAAATCATTTTTCTAAGAGAAAGTGGAAGAGCCAGGGATCTTTGCCACTGGCAAAACCTGCCTGTCGTCCCTGTGAGAACCTCTCCAAGTAGCTTACCCTTGGGCACATCCTCTGGTTCCTCCTCCAACTCTCTGGGAGAGAATTTCATCACATCGGACACGACATGGCTACCCACAAGCACAGTGCGCCCAAACGCACGCTTTTCCACCACAAAGATGCTGAGGGGAGGGTGCAGGTACACCTGCTCTGGGAGCTCCTGCAAAAGAATTATGCTTGGGGTACACAGGAGTAAAGGTGATCAATCTGTGTTGAGCTGTCAAACTATGGCAGCCCTATCACATAAGGAGAAGCCTGCTGGCACCTTGCAGCTATGCCCAAAAATCAAAGCCTTGCAGTGACAGGCCATGGCTAAGACAGTTCTTGGTGAGCAATTTCACAAAGGTTTTGTTCTGCAGCTGAACCATGTGGTCATGGGAGAGCAAAATCCTGGAAGCAGTTTCCCTCCGTGTTGTCCCATGCAGTGAGATGATGCAGAGTAGCTATGGTGTACCCTGCCATGGTGGAATCCACCTTCTCACTCACCACATCCATGTATTTGACCAGCTCAGTGAAGTTGGGGTTCTCTTTGTAGGATGCAATAACCTCTGACTCCACCTTCTTGCCAGCACATTCAATGATCACCTGAGGCTCATCCACCTCAAACAAGTTCACTCTCTTCAGGTCCCTCAGGCCCCAGAACAGGATCTGAAGCACAACATGAAGCTGCTGTCCGAGACATGCCAGCCATGGCACTGCCCATGCTACCACCCCCCACCCACAGGACACAGTCCCCAGAAGAGGGAGCCCAGCAGCTTTGCCTGTTGAACTACTCAGATGGTTTCCCCCTCAGGTCAAGCACTTCCATTTCTGGCATCTGCTCAGGCCTCACAGGCACATTAGACCATCAAACTGGACTCTGTCACCAAGCCCTGCCCTCCACCCAGGGGCAGCTTAAGGGGAAAGCCAGTGCAGCAGAAGGAGGCACACCTCTATGCGAAACTCCTTCAGTACTGGGCGGATGCCCTCAGGGATGATGAACCGTCCCGCACGAGGGTCTTCCAGGTAGTCTGGCTCCTTGGGCTCCACATCCTCAGGCACTGATGGCTGAACAGGTAAAACCAGGACACAGCAGGTGATGAAAATCACTTATAATCCATGCCATGACAAGCCCACTCTCTTCCACCTTCTAGTTCTGTGCTCACAGGCTGTCCCTGCAGCCTCCTCTCATTGGAAAGCCAGATATGGCCTCCAACTTGGAATTCTGGTGGGGCCCCATGCAACCAGCTCCTCACCCACACAGCTCTCCTCAGAGAGCTCACAACCATGTGCAGCTTTCTACAAGCCTGTTACCTCCAAATAGCCACTGTAATCGAGTTCGATCAGCTCAAAAGTGGCAATGAGCTCTCCCGCTGCTTTGCTGCCTCTGTAGAAGTCAAAGAACTGCAGGGAGGGTTTGGTGTATGGCTCATCAACCAGCTTCACCTGTGGGACAGCAAAGGCCTGCCCAAGGAACTCAGGGGAGCCCTGCAGGAAAGAGGGGAAATCTTTGTGGTATCCCAATCATCCCTGTGGTATCTCACCACCTCAAAGACCACCACTAATTCCAGCCAATCTGAGACAATACAAAATTACTCTTCCACCCATGTTATCCTCTGCTTTGATTTTCTCTGCTCCATCCAGAGCTAGGAACAGATAAAGGCATGTTTACAGCAGCTCCACTTAACTCCCGGTTCATCTCCATGCAGAACTCAGCAAACAGCCTGGCACTATTTACCAGAGGACATGAAATCTAGATCAGGTTTTTCAGAGTCTCTTCCAGACAGGGTTTGAGTATCTCCAAGGATGGATACACTACAAGCTCTCTGAGCTACAAGCCCAGCATGCGTTCTACCTCTGTGTAAAAATTTCTTTCTTATATCAAGATGGATTTTCTTCCTTGCCAGTTTGTGTTCATTGCTTGCCATTGGGCCCCTTGATACCTTCCATGAGAAATCTGAACTGAGCTTTTCCATCCTTTCCCACCAGGTAGCTGCAGACAGCAAAAAGACACTGGCTTTCTCTCAACCTCTGTCTGTGGGCTGAATATACTCAGCTCTCCTCCTCTGTCCTGTGCTCCATCTTGGTGGCCTCCTCTGGACTCATCCCAATATGACAGGGTTTGTCTTTTACTGGAACCACAGGAAAGCTGCTGAGTTACAGCCGGAGAACCTGGTGCAAGTTATGTCATTAGCCTTAGGGTAGCAAAGAGGCTCTAGGAGACAGTGTGACTTTAAAGCATTATAAAGAGAGAAAAGGAAGGACTGAGGAGGGATGATTGATGACATGTGAGGACACAGGGAAGGAATAGCCCTAAAAGCAATATCAGTTCCCCCATGATATGAGCCCTCTGCAATGTGAGCCTGCCAAGGAAGCAGGCATAATGTTTCTTCAAATATAAGAGATCCTGGATCCAACAAGAACTCATCAGCCCCTGATGAGTTTAGAGTATCTCTGAGTCAGAAAATCTCAACCTCAGCCACAGTCCCCACAACTCACTATTACCAGTGGACCAGCACCAAGCTGTCATGGAAACCAAGCAGAGAAGTCACAGTACTCAGAAATCCTTTGCCTTCCCTTTTCCAGAAACAACATAAGGAGGGCAGCGTGGCCATACTTACAAATTTATTGTGGCTGAAAAGGTTGATTATAATGATGGGGGTCTCTGTTTTCAACTCTTCTTTCTTCCCATCAATAATGAGCTGGTCAAACAAAAGTAGCTCATTCCACATAGGGCTCAGTGTCTCCTCCAGCATCTGCAGATGGAGACAGAAGGCCCAAGTGTTCCACAGTCAGTGGAAATAAACCACATGCAGGAAAGAGAGGAACTCTGGGCTGATTCCCTCTCTCACACAGCCACATGCAGCTGGTGGTTGGCAGGAGGGATGTGGTAAAAGTGTGGGATCAGCACTCAAGGTCAACTAGCATATGCCAATCAACCTTTGAGACCATGCTCAATGACTGTCAGATATTCTCTGAACATAATTACACTGCTCAGAGCATAGATACCCAAGTCCTTGGAGATACAACAGTCCCAGGAGGACTTCCATAGCACTGACCTTAAACATGTCAGTGCGGGCATGGTCATTTTTCTCTCCCCAAGTTCCCAAGATGACAGAGGCAAGAGTTTAAGTGGTCTCACCCTGGTGGTCTGGCAATGAGTTGAAAACACCACTCTTGCAAATGGATCTGAAAGGCCATTATCATCTGCAGGTAGGATCCCTCGAGCCTGATACAGATGGGCTCGGAGCTGGAAATAGCTGAAGTCTGGTAAGAAAAGGAGAGAGGAAGTCCCCGACAAAGTCCTGTGTGAGGCCAAAAAATGCCTGAAGGAGAAGGCCAGCCAGATAGGAGTGGGTGCATTCTGTGACAAATAGTTGCCACTTCTAGGGGCTGTGGTTCTCCGGCCAGTACATCTCAAAAGGTTTAGCCAAGCCAGACAAGCTCAGTGGGCTCCCCAGACACGTCTGGGAAGTACATGATGTGCGACATGTAAAATGTGCCGTGTTCTGCTATGAGCATCTACTGTGGGGGAGCACCATCAAGCCTCATCAGAGGGGCAGAACTCATGCCCATTGCCAATTTGGCAGCACATTCAATGCCGACAAAGCACCCATTCTGTCTGGTGCTTTAGCTGTGAATGAGCAAATACATCCTCATGAGATCAAACTGGATGTGCCTATCCCCGTCATGCCTTGGAGACAACCCTAGATCAGGTCCTAATTCTCAGACATACTACAATTCTCAAATCACAGTGTGGCCTGAGGTGAAGGACTGTGAGGGGACAATGCACCACCACAGACACTAATCCATGGATGGGACCTCTCAACTCCCTATTCTCCTGCTGATGTGAAGAACTGGTATCTGCACTCACCATCCCTGCTGAGCCGGCCGGGAGGGCTATATGCTGAGAGCTGGGCTGTCTCCTGCTCACTCTCGGAAAGGAACTCCTCAGGCAACTCTGCCAAACAGTTTTTCACATATTTGGTTACCCCAAGCCACATGTAGATTTCCAGTTTGGCAAAGATCTCACCAGTGTGTAAGCCAGGAACCTGAAAGCACAGAAGGTTTAGCAGGTTTCACATCTCAGACCAAGATGATCACCATCAGCCTGGGAATGACCAAAGAGCACAGGAGAAAGAGCATCACATCAGCAGAGCTAAAAGGCAGTTGTGGAATGAGAGCTGTGTTTCCTTGTGAACTCGAGGATTTCAGGAAGGAGGGCTGAAAGCAAGGAGAAGGAAACAGTGTGAAGCAAGCAAGAGCACACTGTTTTGGTATAAACCCTACCTTCATAAAGACCGTCTGGATCTTTGCACAGTCTTTGCCTTTCTCCTCTTCAACTACTGAGTAGAGGATGTTTTGTGCAGGAATTCTGGCATATGCCACACGCCTGTTGTTGCTGAGCATCCAGATGAGTACATCAGGGAGAGTGCACTGGGGCTGGAGGGAGGGAAGGGAGGAACATCACAGCAGAAGAACAGCATGTGTCATCCCCCCTCCATTGACATGGTGAAAGCTTCATCTCCCCACAGGACGGACTGCTGAGCAATGGTGATTTAGAGATCCAGAAATAAAGGACCTAACATTGGCCATGTACTTCTGAAAGTCAGCCCTGCAATATGGTTCTGGAGGTGTTGTGGTTTGACTCTGGCTGGCAACTCAGCCCCATGTAGCCTGTCACACACTGTCCCTCGGTGTGATGGGAAACAGGATTCAAAATGTAAAATTGAAAGAAGTCATGGATTGAGATAAAAACAGTTTTATAAGGAAAGAAAAAACTTCACACACAAGCAAAGCAAACCAAAGAATTCATTCCCCTCTTCCTGTGGACAGGCAGATCTTCAAACATTCCCCAGAACACCAGAGCTCCATCACAGAAATGATGACTTGGGAAGAAAAACATCATCACTACAATTGTACATTACTCTACCCTCACATAGCTAAAGACGTGAAAATTATTTGACTTTACTTGGTGAAAGACTTCTCCAAACTTCAACAGCATCTGTCCACCTAATGTCAACAAACATGGCGTTCTGGTTGACACTACAGCACAACATGCCGATTTTTTCAGTTACTTAAAATGAAAAAGTGAAACTCTGAATGTGAAGAGTCTCTGCTATGGATGAGAATCTTACTCCAATACAAGTTTGAATCTGCAGAAAGCATCAAGGGGCAGACCCTGGTGGAAGTGCAGGCAGCACAAGCAAGGCTGTTTTCCAAGGCAAAACTGTCTGCTGCAGACAAGGCCTTGGGCTGGTGGGGCGGAGAGGCCCAGGAGGCCTGGAGCTGGCCCTGCTCTGCCTCCTACCCACTACAAAGTTGCTTGGACCCCTGCCCCACCACCAACAGCCCTGCAAAGCTGCCAGGCCTCATCCCTCATTAGAGCTATCACAGGAAACATGGTAACTTCCAGTAGCTGGAACTTGGAATTTTACATAGCAGCAGAGGAAAAGCTTCAGCTCAGACTGGTGAGAGCCCGAGCAGCCAGCTCAGTATCCTCTCCTTGCCTAACCTCTCCAGCTCAGAGCAGGGGTTCCCTCGTAGCCACTGTACCTCTTTAGCCATGGAACGTATCTTTGCCAGGATCCTCCTTGTCTCCTTAATCTTCTCCTTGACATTATCTCGGGTCAGGTGCCGCCTCACACGGAGCCCCTGCTTTGCATACAGGACCTGAACACAAAGCACAGCTGTTACACAACCAGCCATGCCCCACTGCCACCCCACATGGGGGGGTCTGCAGGGAGCCTATTGTGCTGACCAAGTCCATCTTGCCCCATTGCGCCCTGACGTCCACCATGGCTCACTGCCCAGTTGCTGAGAGCAAACCTCCATGAACCTGTCAGAAGCCATTTAACAAAGGATACCATGAACTGGAGACTACAGTAGCTCATCAGCCTGGCCAATATAATCTGGTAACAGAAGTCCATAAGCTTTAAAATCATTTGGGGCAGAAAGTTGTCTAAGGAATAAACATTCCAGAAGCTGGTGTTCTAAGGCTCCAGATAGTGCCTGCAGGAGATCTTGGCCAAGGAGCAACTTGGGGCCACAGTAGTGTGGGATTATGAAGATGTAGTAAACTGCAACACAGGGCTTGGCTTTCACCATTATTAGTACATATTGGAGATAGTGTACACATCTGAAAAGAAACTTTGGGATGAATCAAAACTAATAATGAAATCCAGAAGAAATTCAGGGTGTACACCCACTAGGGAGTGGCAAGGCCAGAAAACTCATCTCTTAGGTGGGTTCTCTCTTCCAGAGTCTCTCAGGCTTTGAAGAGTACCTCCACCATAGCTCAGGTGACGACACGCAAGGAAGCAGAGAGAAGGGAACTGGGATCCAGATATGCCTAAATTTTATTTCCTGCTGCTGTCACTGCATTTTGGTCAGCTTTTCAAAGCTTTGTAGTCTGACGGGGGCTATGACTCTACAGCTGTGCTGTGATGAAGGGTATGTAATTGTTCTCTCATTCATCTAGCTAGTCTTGTGTGCTGGGTGATAAGTGCCCAAGTGTTGCCCTTTCTAAGGACAGACAGATGAATGGCTGTTGTAGACCTGCTGGATATGTACTCAGCCAAGGGGCTGAGTTTTCAGGAGTAGCGGATCTCAGTGAGCCACCACAAAACTGCCTGCAGGAATATGGTGCACCAAAAGGCCTCCAGCAACCTACTGGGCCGCAATATGCACATGCTCAACTACATATGCCCCAGTGGAGATGAAGAAAGGTATCAGGGCACAGCATCTGCGCAGAAAAAGGGGCAGCCATGGCCAGATTCTCTCCCTTTTCCCTGTGCCAGAAATTGTATTGCTCTGAGCAGAACTGGGAGATGCTGTAGTAAAAGCCCATGACTGATACAGTGAGTTTTAGCTCCAGATTTCCTTCTTAGCATCAGTTCCTGCTGATCCTCCAGAAGTTTCCCCAGAGCAGGGATTGCACAGGCTCCCACCAACCACCACCAAACCCCATGACTTACAATGTTGCGCATCAGGTATTTTGTCCGACATCTGTCCAGGTTATTTGGATGAGCCATTGTTTTTCTCTCTGCGCTGAGTGAATATTGCCTGCAATAAGAAAAGCAGCACAGACTCGGTATCCTCTGCACCCAGCATGTTGAGCACAGCTCACAGCAGGGACACAAGCTCCAAATCCCTGGTACCAATCCAGATGTGTCAGGTGGCTCCATTTCTACAATGCCTTCTCTTCTGCAAGCTTGTCAGTTCAGAAGGCACACTGGGGATTCTCAGTACCTGAGGCTCCCTTTCTACTGTAGCACTGCAGACTGAAGTGCATAACAGCCCCCACAGGATAGTCATGGGGATTGAAACAGTGAGTGATCTTTTGACTGTGTGATTGAAAATAGTGAAGGAAATATCCTTCACATTTAGGAAGACATGAGAGCCCAGGAGCACTGAAGCTCTCATTTATGACCCCTCTGATTCTTAGAACAGGACTGGAGTCTCCTCTCCAAGCTTGAAGAGCTACAGAGAAGGTCCTTTTCCCAAGTCATCCTCATTTTCTTTTGCACATCCACCTCAAAAGGAGAAGAGAGAAGGCTGCACACAGCTGAGGCAGAACATTATCTGACCTCCTAACCTGAAAACAAGAATCTTCAGGACATCAGGGACATGCTAACCTGCATCCACCTACAAATTCCTCCAGCACTTCTCTGAGCCGCTCTTCTGCTTTAGCTTTTGGTCTTCTCAAGAGCTTCTCCACATCATCCAACCCCTGCTCCTGCAGCGAAATTGCAATATTCACAAAGCTTGCACCTGGCTGAGGGGTCAGAGTAAGACCTTGCAAGGATGCATTTGTCACAAATGGCTTATGCCTTTCTGCAGAGCTGGGATTCATGAGCTGCAGATCAGCACTATGCTGCCTGGGATTCTCCAGAGCCTGAGGATAACCTTAGCATTTGTTGTTACAACGCCTTGTGTCTCAGTCCTCAAGCAGCCACTAACATACATTGTGGCAAGCTCTACTTTCATATTTTCAAGCCAAAAGAGAAAGGCAAGGTCCTGGGGAGAGACTGCATCCCCTTCACGACAACCTGAGAGTCTGCTTGCCCAATCATCTGCCCAGGGCTCACACAGCTCAGGACTGGCAGCAGAGGAACTTGTCACAGACATCATATCACATCACTCACTCCTCCAGGAACCACCACTAGGCAGTTGCACAGCATGAGTCCATGTGGCCTACCCAATCGTGTCTAAAGGGCAGGTGGGACTAAGCCCTGTGAGAGACATGGACTTGCATGGGGGGTGAGGACAGCAAACATCTCGCACAGCAACTGCACATGCAACAAAGCACACCAGGAAGGAGGATGACACAGACAAAAACTCTGAAAATGCTACCAGACGCTCTGCCAGTTTGACAATCCGGTTTGAAATGCAGAGTCTCCAGGTGTGATCCTCCCAGTAGCTCCATACATACACGCAGGGCTTTTCATGTGTCATGGGCAGGCAGCTGTATGACCTAAGGACAGCAGGCAGAGGAGGTTATGGCTACTGCTACAGAAAGCATATGCCATATCATAACACATGCACTTGCACATCCAGCAAGGGAGCAGAGGCTGAACTCTGTCTCCCTCATAGGGAATTAATTGTCTGTTTTGGGCTCTGCACCATGGACATGGGTGCAAGCTGCTGGATCTGCCCTTTGCCATCCCAAACTAGCACACAGGGTTTCTAGTAGAGACAGCAACATATGCTTAGACAAATGAGGCTGACAGGAGCATGGGAAGTTGCCAAGATTTCTTACTGCTATGGGACTAAGTAGTAGCAGGCACAGGCTGCACAACACAAAGACTAAGACATTGCCAGGCCTATGGGACAAACTAGGCAGTATTCCCATAACAAATATCAGAAGAGCTTCTGTATGTGTCTTGTCTGCTCAACATAGGATAGCATATGCCAAGAGTACTCCTCTCCTTCCTCACTGGGATGGCTGTTTTTGACAGGTCTCAGTTTCCTTGGGACCCCATCCTTGGCCATCTGCAAACATCAAGTAGACACCACAGGGCTCGTAGAGCTAGTGGGAAATCCCAGCCAGCTAGGCCATGGCAAGCTGCAGGATTGCAAGGAAGAGAAACCTATGATGCATTACATGTTATTAGAGCAGACCTCTAATAACATCTGGAACAACCAATGTGGGAAGCTGTAACAACTCCAAGAAAGGTGGAATAGAAAGATATAGAAGACTTACTTGTCATATTCCATGGGCTCTGGTCTCTGACTCTTTGTAACTGATTTGTTCATTGCTGCTAAAGGTGGAGTCAGCATTTCAGCATCCAGCTCACCATCTGAACCAGCATCCAGTAAAGGCTGGCTTTCCTCTTTCACTTCTCCCTTTTCCACTTTTTGCCATCCTTTGGTCACAACCTCTTCACATTTGCCATAGTTTCCTTGAAGGTGAGCATTAAATTATAAACAGGTAAGTGGGATCACTCAAGTGTTTTTAGAAAAGACGTTTTCTAGCTGGCAATACCAGACTCTTGGCAGGAAGACTGCCACAGAGGCATTTACTTCTTTGGGAACTAGTAGTTGTGTCCAACCATTGGCACATCACATGGACAACCAGGAGGTCCTAGAGGGAGCTGGGCAATTGCAAGGAGGTCCTTGTGTATGCCTTCTTCAGTTCTATCAGCTCCACCAAGTGCCTGCGGACTAGCATCTACATCCCTGCACTGGGACCAGCATCAGCTCCTCAAGTACTATCTCAGCATCAAGCATCTTCACCCGTCCAGCTTAGCAGGTGAGGGCTTTGACCCACTCTCAGACCATTGTTTCCCCATCGCTTGTTGTCATATCCCCTCAGTGCCACATGGCCAACCCCATTATCCCAGCTTTCCCTCCTTTTTTTCCCTTTCTTGCTACCAAATTCTTCTACTTCTTTGTACTCCTACTTACTAGAAGAGTTTCCTCAAACTTTCCCAAAACAGGTATTTCCACAAATGGTGCAAATCTCCAGTCCCATAGAAGACATTCAGGGTTTTAGTAAAGCACGGTGCACACTCCCTGGACTCATTCCTCATCTTTCCCAACTTCCTGAGCTGACTTGACAGGGCAGTATGAAGAACTGACTTGCCTGTCAGAGGGAGATTCACACTGTTCCCATAGTTTCTGGACGTGGGGCCCTGGGGAATACACACCTATAGAGACTTCAAAGTTGACAGGTTTCGAGCTGAGAGAGGAGTCCATCATAGTGGCTTCAAAGAAGGCAGCAAAGAGAAGAAATTCATCCTTTCTCCCCAACGCATTCTGAGCAAGGAGACAGAAATCAGCTTGAGACCCTCGTGTGCCAAAGCTCTGCCTGAGCACCAGGGCATAATTGATGTCTGCCAGCCCTTCCACAGGACCTCAGCAGGATGCTGCTGAGATTACCACTGGTCTGCCAGAAGCAGGATAGGATTTCTTGGAAATCCTGAGGTATTGGTGCAGAGCCATGGATTGGCTGATGCTTGTGTGAAGCCACTGAGCAGGTTGTAGGCTAAGGGATGGCTACTGCATCAACACAGCTGCCTCCCACCTTGCCTCTTTCCCTTCACAGATGTACATGCCAAAGACTGACATGGATCAGCCATGTCAGCACAGAACTCACCTCAGGGAGTGGATGAAGCTCTTCGACTTCCACAGTGACCTCCCTGGGCTGCTCAGCCTCCTGAGAGCTCCCAGCCTCCCCCTCTCCCTGCAGCTGGCTCAGTTCTTTAGTTTTCTCCTTGGATTTTTTACTTTTCTTCTTCAGCTTCACTTTTCTCAGGGCACCTCTCATCCGGTACCCAAGCTTCCTCTCTGCTGCACTGGGGCTGCTGAAGATCTCCACTGTGATGGCCATGAGGATGCGTCCACGGTAGAAGATGCCCTCACCCATGCCTTCATTGAGGTCTTTGTGGACATCCCGCAGAGTTGAGTTCTGGGGGGAGCCATACAGGTTCACCCAGGCTGGGCCAAATGTGGGGTTAAAGCCTGCAGAGACAGAGACAGGGTTTCATTATGCTCCAGGGTGCTGCTGCAGAAAAACCTCCCAAAAAAGGACTGCGCAGGACACCAGAGTGTCAGCGTGCTTTAGCCACTTTTGCTCCCAGCCCCAGGACACCAGCATGCCAAGCAGAAAGTGCATGGCACAGGGCTGCCCAAGACATCCTGCCCCAAGGCAGCCATGCCAAGCCTTACCATTCCTGTCAGGGTCTGAGATCTCCTGCAGGTCAATGTAGTGTGTAGCAATGGCCACATCACCAACATTGGCATCATCCAGCACCTGGACTTTTATCTTCCTGGACAGAGGTGGGAACATCTCAAGGAAACTGATCTGCTCGTTCCACTTGGGCTCAGTGGTGCTGGTGTCTACTGACGTTTCCCCCTGGGAAGAAGAAGGTGTGAAAGTGTCACCGTCCCAACTGGTGCCTAGAGAAAGGGATGCCTCAAAGCTTGTCTTGGAATGGCATGCACTCTTGTACCACCTGCAGACAGTGACAGGCAGGCTCTGGGTGTGGCAGTGTCCCTGCTCCTATCCCCATTCCTGCAATTCCTCTCTGTTTCATTAATGGGGCCTGTCCCAAGGCCCTGGCATGACCTACACAATCAAGGGAATGCAAACGAGCAGCAGACTCATAGGTATCTAAGGGCTGCCTGGAGCACTCCAGGCCCACAAGACTGCCAATCAGGGATTGATTCTCATATTAATGGATATAATGGGATCAAAAAGCCTGACCTTGTGTGCAAAAACTGGGTCATTATCTCAGTAAAGTCTCTCAAGGGTCTCAGGCTGAGCCCAGCTTGACACAGAAAAAGGACTTCTGCTCCAGGATTTATCCCTGTATTTAAGGATATGAATATCTGCCTGCAAAGCCAGTAGCTCAGCCAGTAGCTGTGCTCAGGGCTGAGGATGTCCTATAAGCAGCACTCTGTAGAGACAAAAGCAGAGAACAGCCTTCTCATTCAGACATTGCACAGCCATGGCCACACAGCTCAGACCACTGCTAAAGGCAGCAACACTTGAGCTCTCCCAGCCTATTTTCAGTGGGATTGCTGTGCCTCATGGAGGCTCCTGGCACCATGAGCCCACCACGTGCTGCCACACAGCCAAGGGAGAATCAGCCTGTCCCAACACAGCTTCCCCTCAGACTCACCTGCTGCCCACAGAATGAGACCTGCACATATGGGTCAATAAAGACTTTTCTCTCCCCTATGATCTTGGAGATACCACTCATGATGCCTGCTCTCATGCTGGGCAGGCCCTCAGCACGATAGAGTTTGATGCAGACCCTGGCCCAAGGTCTCTCTGCAGGGACTCTCTTAGGCAGCAGCAGATTCCTGAAAGACAAATTCATGTTCTGCCTCTCTCTTGGAGTCCACGGAACACAATGATGGGAAATTCACTGACTTGCAGGAAGATTGGATCCTGCCTCACCACAGGTCTTTTTCACTGGGTCTTTGCCCATCAGAAGAGGGGAAAATGGGGAAAAAAAGGTTGTGTGAAGAGAGATATGGCAGTGTTCCTCAGGGCCATGCAAGATCCCACTGCACCTACCTTTCAATGTCCTCATCCTGGTTCCTGGAATAGGTGGGAAGGGAGCCCACAATATCCCCGCGTGCAGAGACAGAGATGTTGCACTTCACAAAGCCTTTCACGCCTGCCTGGGTGTCCATGGGGTCACTGATAACTGCCCACTTCTGGAAAAACCTGTGATCTGAGAGGGAAGAGGAGGAGTTTCCTAGGGAGCAGCTAGGTTACCATTTCACATCCAGCTCTGTCTGCACAGACTGCTCTGGCCCTGACCCTGCCTCTGAAGGTGCAGAAGGTGTCACCTGCCTTCCGACAGCTAGGTGGAGAAGCAAGCTCAGATCTTCATGCAAACTAAGTGCTTTAAAACCAGGGCCTTGACTAGACCCATCAGAGCATGAAGGAAACACCAGTTTCACACAGAGCCAGGATCAGACACAGGTATGTGGTGCAGTTCTCATACCTGGCTGGCTGTACACTGTCTCAACATCCATCTTGAACGTTCCTATGCAAGTTCCCAGAAATGGTATCTTCTTTGAGTGAAAAACCTGCAGACAGCACAAGTTCCCCTGAGCACCATGAGGTGTGGACAGCCAGGTGACACATCCAGATACCTCCGAGGAACACAGGGCTGCCAAGAGGTGTTCCAAAGCACAGCCGAGGCAGTGGTTGCAAGCTCTTCATGCAGATTGACTCATCTGTGTTAGCTGTAGGACCAACCCTTTCCTACCCAACCACTCCCACAAAGCCCACCAGCCCATAGCCCACAGTCAAACCTAGACCGAGGCAGTCATGTGCAAACAATTCAGCTTCTGCAGTCCCAGGTAAGCCACAGCCCAACAATGGAGATAGGACAGATCTGTTTTCCCACAGGAAGTCCTTGTGTCCATAGCCTGCTGGGTTAGGGCAGTGCCGTGACCCCACCAGGCCAACATCTCTCCCATAACCCAAGTCTTGCTCAGTTCTTGCTGAACTCTCGGCAGCAGAAGAGACACACAGCTTTTCACAAGGAAAGTATTGGAGGCCACTTGGCAAAGGGCATGCTGGCTGGGTTTAGCTATCTTCAGAATATCCCTGTGTCTTGGGAAAGTCTTTGTGCTTTGTGCCAAGGGATTTTCAAACTCTCTGCCTGCTTGGGCTTTTCTACAGCACAAATAATTTCTGAGCTCCCCTCACATCCGTCACTTACCTTCAGGACCTGCAGGATGAGACTCCAGAGTAAGGGGGCAGTAGGGAATTGCTGCCAAATAGCAGGGCAACAAGGGGAAAAGGCAAGAAAATGCCCCAGAGGCCCCACTGCAGTCACAGGGTGACGAAAAACCCTTACCTGGAGGAGTTGAGAAGGCAACACTGCCCAGCACTGGCTCAGAGCAGGGCTAGGTCTCTGCCTCAGTGTAGCCACAGGAAGGCCCTGTGGCTCTCTCTGGGCAGGTGATTCCAGCTGGAACACCTTGATGGTATTGGTAGCTTTACTTTGCCCATTGCACCCAGTGTCTACACACAGAAGCATCAGGCTGTACCACTAACCAGTGAAAGATGAAGAGGAAGACATACATACCGAGATCTCTATGAGTCTGTGCAATAAAATGTCCCTTGGCTCATAGAAGTTAAACAAAAAATACTGGAAGAGAAGAGCAAGACAGCTTAGCCCCAGGCTTCCAGGCATCCCTTGCAAGGATGGTCCCAGGCACTCGGGACATTGGTGGGGCAAGGACAGAGCCTCTGTCCATGTCATGTACCTCATTGTAGAAGGGGCAGTTTGTTGACTTCTGTGTTGCCGTATGCCTCTTTTCTTCTCCCACCTTGACTACAACAAAGGGGTTGATGTTCACCCCCACCAACTTCTGTGCTTCAATTACATTAATCCCAACCTGAGAAAATATGGGAGAAAACCAGCACTCTCCTTGTTTACACCTCCATCCTGAGATTGTTTCCAGAATACCAGTATGCACATGTACAGGGCAGTCTCAATTCAGAGCTGGATGCCTAGGGCAGGCAAAAGCATACCTGCTGAAATCTACTACAGCCAGGAAAGACCAAAGTAGTATTTGAGATACTTGTTTCTTTCAGACAAGCAAGGAAATAAAGTGTAAGAGCCCCAGTACTTTTGACAAGAGCTGACCTTCCCAGCAGCACCTGTACCCTCAGTCTCTGATCCCAAGTGGCTGAAAACCCACTGCTCCCACATGGGAGGGTCCACAGAGCATCTTGGAGAAGATGCTTTTTGTATCTTCTGTTAATATTCCTCTTTGAATCCTACTGAGATGGGCACCATTGGAGAGACTGGAATGTGGCTGCTTCAGATTTACTTACATTTACTGCAACTGCTTACGAGTCTAAGATATAAAAGAAATGTTCTCACATTTGCTCTTAGTACAAGCAAATAGACCATGGTTAAGGTACAGAATGATTGCTTCAAGAGAATGATGTCAGTAAATTCAATCATCACAAAAACTTCCTGCTTGGTTGATCGGACAAAATGTGAGTCCATGTTTACTTAGAACCAGAGGAAGATTTATATCCATAGCCATGCTGGGAGACTTGCCCTGAAATCAATTTAGCCAGATATGAGATAATCAGCCAGAGCCACTGCTTCCTAACAGCCTTCTGGCATGTCCAAGCAAGCCCCCACACAGCCCTCTGGCCCTGGTCGTGTCCCACAGCTGTCCCTTAGGAAGACAGACAAGACCATGGCTGAAAGCTGGCAGGCACCAGCCCTGCCTGGGTACTCTCTGAAGCTCTGCTCAGGCAGTGTTTTGCAATGGCACATGTAGATGATTCCCTTCTCCTGTTTATCCATAGCTAACTACATGGGCTTACTGATACTGTGGCCGGCACTCATGGATGCAGTTCATTCTGCATGACGTACATGGATGCAGGGAATCTTACATCTTGCCCAGGGAAGTCACACAAAGCATGATGGTCTTCATGCTAGAGGCCTTGGCAAAGTATGTGTCAATTGGAGAAGCCCAGGCCTCCAGCAAGGCAGAAAGGGACTGGCTGCAGGGCTAGAGGCAGCTATGGGGACATGCACCCAGTGCTGCAGTACCTGGAAACTCTGCGGCGTTGGGATGGCAAAGAGGTCCCGTGCAGAGCAGAGTCTGGAGCGGCTGCACAGAAAAAAAAGCCCAGGTGAGCAGGTGTCCTTGTCAACATGAACCCTGAGTAAGTCCCCACCAAGGCAAGCAACAGAAAATAATGGCTCATTGCCTTGGGAATGAGCAAATCCCCAACACACCCTATCTAGGCCCTTCAGAGATGGAAGTTTTCTGACATTTTGCCAAAGCAGATTGTCATGAGCTGCAGGAATTCCTCAGGATATGGCACTTTCTACACCAGGACCCAAGCAAGGGCAAGAAAGAAGACCATGCTGTGGATACCTCTTCACAGGGCTGAAGATTATGCCCGAGGCCTCAATCTCAGATGTATCATAGAAATCTTCCTCCTCTTCCTCTTCTTCATCAGTCTCCAGACCTTTTGCCAGCTTCCTGCCTAGTGCAGCAGCCTTCTTGTCCAGTTCCTTCGCTCTCAGCCACTGGGCAGTCCTGCAAGCCCCACAGCATGCCATGAGCCATACATCAGCCCTCACAAGTGGGCTGTTCACTGCCCTCCATCCAGGAGGGTGAGCCAAGACATTCAAGGGCTACTTACTCCAGCTGCTCAAATCCAGGATTGTGGATGATTAACTCCGAACTGTAAAAAACAAAAGATGCTTTTCTGTAAAGACCAGTGTGCCATGGCTGTTTTCTGATTCATTTAATGAACAGTGCCCCAGCCACTCTCCTGTTTATTTTTTGGCAGGGACACCAGCAATTTTTTCCTAAGCTTATCCACTGTCCACCTCATGTGTCTACTGTTTTCTCTCTAGTTCCACAAGTGACACTCTGCAGGCCTTGCTACTGCCTGTCATCGTGTTTGCCCAGAAACCTACAACTCCCCTGGCTTTGGGCATTACCAGCATGCATGGTGCATTGAATTGCTGGAGGCCAAAGCCATGCTCTCTGCAACTTTGCAACCACAAGCTAGGAGGGCTGCAGAAATGCTCTCAAGTCTCTCCTAGGGAGTCTCAGGTCTCCCAGCACCTACAGTGGATCATTGCAGTCAAAGGCTCGTTGTGATAACAAGGAATCTCTCTATCCTAGAGTCCTGCTCCCTTATTGCTGCTGTAGAATTGAGATGCATCAGCCTGGCCAGAAGTGGAGAGTAAATGAGGCTGGATTGCATCCCAAAGGCTGCCACTGACAAAGGCAGCTGTACAGACTGCGTGGAAATTTGCTCTTCCTAGGATTTCCATACCTGTCTTTTATAAGATAGACAAAATCCTCTTCAACCCAGCTCCCCGCTGAGCTATTTGGAGGCTGGTAGCGCAAATCCAACTCAATGTAGATCTACAAAGCAGAAAGTGAAAGGGCCTGAGAGCTTGGTAGCCACAGAACAAAGGCAAAAATGTCACAAAAAAAGAGAAAGTGGGACATGGAAGAAAAAAAGAAGTGAGAAGCGTCCCCACAAGAAGCATATTTATACCAGACTCCCATTGTCTGCCTCCACCAATACGCTAGACATAACAAAACTCCCTCCTCCACAGCTTCTTAAACTCCATATTTCATTGAATAAAAGCTGGCTCAACTTTACAAATCTCCCATAAAGAGGCCCAGAGAATAGCCTCGAGGCATTTTTGACAAGGGAACTGGGGAGAGCCCTGCACAATAACATGCAGGGATTTGGAGCAGTCTCTCTGGAGGAAGCACAAGACAGCTGGCAGAGGATCCTAGCAAGCTAGGAATCCCTAGCTTGGATTAAAATGCTGGAGAAGCCACCAACACATCAAGAGCCTGCATCACAAGAGACAAGGAAGGACAGCCAGAGACGCACAGAGCACGCTGGATATTGGCACAGCCAACACAGGTCTAACACCCTTGGTCTGCAGGTGGCCAGCCTGATCTCAAACAAACACATACACAAATGATTTCCCAGCAGAGGCCAAAAACACTAGCATGGAGGAGATCACTCCTTAGTAGGCTGAAGGGGATGTACTCTGGGTTCAGAGCTCAATCTCTGGAAAATGCATATTTCTGGGAAAAGAAATGCAGCCCAAGAAATCAGCAGTACGGTGATCAGGAGAGACAGCAGAAAAGACTGGAGGGTGAAGAAGCCTGAGATGAAGCTGGATGAAAAGCTAAGAGCCTAAAAACACTCCTTCAAATCACCAGGAGAAGAGGTGCAAGTAACTCTAGTCCCAGAGGAGAACTGGATTTGGACTAGCAGGAAGTCTAATGGTTTGTTCCCACTTTTCTAAAGGAGCAGCCTCTCTCTTGGGGTCATGTCTCTTCCAAGCTGAGCTGAGAGGGTCCCAGGCTCCACTTGAATGAGCATCTAGTCAGCCCTATTTCTATCCCCTGCAGCTGTTGTGCCGCCAGGGTTGCACAATCCAAAACTAACCCAGCAAAACTGAATGTGGTTGGGTTTTGGCTGGAGCAGCTCATCAGCACATGTGTGTTGGGAAGGATGACAGTTTGACAAGAAAGTCTCACAGATATGTATGCTTAGCAGAAAGATTTTTAAATGTAGAGTCTGATGAAGGAATAGAGATGGAAGCAAGTTTTGACATAGAAGAAAAGAATTGCTGAGCTGGTCTTGCTGGCTAACCAAGGAGGCAAAGGGTATGTTGGTTGGAAGGGGTTTTTATGACTTAGAGCAAAGGATAAACCCACCTCAAACAAGATGTTTTTACCAAGCAAAAAAATAGCACAGGCAAACAAGCCTGCTGATGTGGGAAGTAGAAAAAAGGTCTCAGAATTTTCCACTGCAAGAAAACTGAATAACAACTTCTAGCTTAAACTGTAATGAACTAACTTTTAGTGATTGGAGAATTGTAACATGAATATAGTAATTACAGTAGTTATGATAGGCTATAGATAATAGTTACGGTATAGATGGGTTCTGCTGTATTAAGATGCTCAGCAAAGAAGAGTATATAATGCAATGTAACCAAAACTAAAGGGTCTCCAGGCCTGCCTGCAGCTGGAGCTGACAGCTGTAGGCACAGGCACTGTTGCCCACGACCCTGGACTGCTGTAACCTCTTGGATGGAATAAACTGCATTTTGGAGAGCCACCTTGAGTCACGCATCTCTCATTTAGGCTCTTACACATGTTGCTGTGAGCACAAGGGAAGAGGCACCCGGGGCAAAGGGCTGGGCCACATTGTACCTCTAACCTTACACAATGGAGTCCCTTCAAACCATCACCAGCACCAAGAGGTGAGTCTAATCCCTGTCTCTTTGCTGGCATGAACATTTATCCAGTGAGCTGCATGGGCTAAAAATCATCCTGGAAATGGTCAATTTCTATCTGGACCTGCTCCAGGAGTCCAGTAATACCAGCAGCTTGTGCCTGTGCCTCTCAGGCTGGTGGTCTGGTGGCCACAGAGCTTGCATACCATGTGCCACCATGTGGTTTAGTCATACTGCCAGTGTGAAGAGCAAGCAGAGAGCACCTTGCAGGACCACTGCCTCCGCCTCTGCTCTGCCTGCTTGCCAGCTGCCCTGGCACAGGTGTGGCAGTCTGGAACCCACTGAGCTGTGTCTGCAGGCCCAGCTGGCAGGAAACAGCTCATTTTAGGGTGGTGTTCATCTTCTACAAGTGCAAAGGACTAACTGAGCCCCAGTGCTGGGGTGGAGGAGAGCAGGACCCGCAGAGCAGAGGGGTAGTCAGGTGTCAGTGACACTCATGTTGTCCCAGACACTCATTAAGTCATCCAGTTAATGCTAGTGTTTAACCCAAAAGCTTGCTGGGGGTTCCAAGGCACGCTACCACCTTCCACCTCACTCCATCACTGCAGCAGCCCATACACATGCACTTCATGGTGCATGAAGCAGAGAAGATGCCACTTCCTACATCCATTTCCCAGAGTTGAGAAGGTTTTATGAAGCCTCCCTCTGTTCATTCAGGCCCTTGACAGTTCTCCAGGAGCCCCAGCCCAACCCATGCATTTGTAGATGCTCCAAGAAACCTCTTGGTGGATGTGAAGTGTCTGTGCAGAGATGGCATAAATGCCACAGTGCTTCCAGCTCAAACAGCATTTTGGATTCCCCCTCAGTCCCCAGTCCACCTGGAGCGTACCACGTGAAGTTTCCCAAAAAGCCTTACTGACTGCTGATAGCAGACTGTCCTTGGAGAACTTACATCAGTGACTCTGTTGCTCTTGTCCACAAGGGACTCACGCAGGATTAGTCTTCCAGATGTCATCAGGTGCTGAAGGCTGAGGACAAGGGTACCGAGCAGCCTGGTGAAAGGAATGAGGGATTTGTCTTTACAAACTGTGGGTTTGCTGGTAGATAAAACTAGTACTGAGGGATAAAAGAAACAATGGGAAGGATTCCACTGATTGATTAATGGAATGAGAGATTTGTCTTTACAAACAGTGAGTCTGCTGATAAATAAAGTTAAATACAGAGAGATAAAAGAAGAACCATACATTCCATAGAAATTCCATAGATTGACACAAGAGAAAAAAAAGGGGGTGGGCTTATACAAATTACAAGGGAGTCATAGGTATTAGGCATTTCGGGAAGTCTGTACCTCTCAAGTATGCCAGCCAATGGGGAAAAAGAGAAGGGAAATGTGGCTGGGAGATTAGGACAAAAAGGAGGCTGTATCCTCTAACAATTTGAGAGATCCCATGGAAAACACCCATGACCTCTCCCTTTATTCAAACAAAGCTACAGGACTCCTCTGTCTCCTTTTTGGACATAAACCTATGGTGTTTGTGGATCAATTTTCCTAACACTGGAATAAAAAGAGAGACTCCAACAACACCCTACACAGCATCAGTGCCTACATCCTGGGGAGAACTGGGACCTCCACTCTCCCACTCACAGGCCCTCTGAGCTGCCCTGAAGTGTTTTCCATAGGGAGTCAGGCAGCTGAATACCTGAGACTGACCCTGCAGCAGGTCCTGCCTTTTCCCCAGGCAGCTACTTGCAACTGAGCTGCCATTGATGGTTAAAGGTTTGTGCAGATCCAGACTCATGGAGTGTGAAGGAGATCTCCCCGTCATCTCCATTCTTGGGTTTCCCTGCAGTGTTTTACAAGTGTTGGAATAGCCACTGAGTTGACAATGTGCCTGTGCCACCTAGAAGCATTTTAAATTCTGGCTGATCTTTTCTGATCTTTTAAATTGAAATTGCTGTCTTTTTAAAGGTTAAACCATAACACAATGCATTCAGGGCTTTTCTACACCAACAGATATGTTGAATTTGGGTGCAGCATGGTCACAGTCACAAGGATGTTCAGGATGACAGTAGGTCCTCAGTCTGCAGCAAGACCTGCCTTTGTAGCTGTTTTTTAGGGCCTTGTTTAACCTTTGTCCCAGCTGAAGGTCTGATCTGGATCCTTATGTAGTCCCTGTTACTGCTGGCACAGCTAAATCATTTCTCTTATTTAACTTAATATATACAGTATTGCTGCCCCACCAGAACAACCACTCCATCCTTCCTCTATAAGTGGCAGTCTGCTCATCTTCTTTCCATCAAATTTTCAATAAACATTTTCTACTGCCAGAAGACAATGTAAAGACCAGTATGTCTTCTCCCCCACCTCTACAGGTCACCCCAACAATCAAAGGACCCACCTGTTACTGAAAACCTTGCTGCAGTTGTAAACCTTAATGGACAGCATTTCACCCATGACAAGCTTCCCATAGTGCGGCCAGCAAAAGAGCTGCAAACAAATGGAGCAGGAAGGGATGACAACTCATTCTCAGCCACACTTTCCCATGTCTCATGGCTGGTTGGCTCCCCTGTGAGGTGACTAAGTCCATGGATATGGTGAAAAGCAGCTGTGACAGAAAGTTACTTTCCTGCTGGCCAGGCATAGAGCCCCTCCAGCAGCACAGAACCACAAGCCAACTGCTACAGGAGTCAGAGCAGCACCACCCTGGAAAAAGAAGGATGCTTGTGCCTGCTGGAGTTCCTGAGCTGGCAGGTTGTGGAGTGAGACAGAACATGGGAACGTACAGAGGTGCTTGGGGAGAAGTGATCACCCAGGCAGGGAGTCATCTGGTTTAGAGAAAAGCTGCACTCTGAGGCTTCAACTCACCACACATCCAAAACAGTGGCTGTGCCTCCTGCTCCCTGCCACCTTCACTGCCTTTCCCCAGGCAGCACATTGGCAGTGGGACTTGAGCAAGGGACAGGTGGGAACCACCCACTGGCACAGCACAGGTGGGCTGTCACAGGCTTCAGTGGGAATGGCACTGAAGGAACGGACATGCTTCCCAGGCCACCCCATCCCTGCCCCTGCACACTCACACATATGCACACATACATGCACTCAAACACACAAGTCGCACTCCTGTCCCACAAGACATCAACTGCAGTGACAGTCTGGCTTTCTGAGGGCAGGGGGAGTTTTGCCTTCAACTTTGATATGCCCAGGCTTCCAGGCAGTGTCACTCAGTTGAATTTCAGTTCCTGGAGGCTTGTACATGTAGGTCACATACACAGTGTGAGGAATCCATCTGCCCCTCTGAGCAAAGAGGAAGAAGGAGACAGCAGAGAAATTCCCAGAAGACCATCCAGTGGAAGGTGGCCCTGTCCATGGTGTGGGGGTTGGAATGAGATGATCTTCAAGATCCCTTCCAACACAAACCAATCTATGACTTTATGACCGAGACACTGACTTGTCCCATCCCAGTCCCACAAGTTCCACATGATCCCAGTTTCCTCACCTCCTTGAAGACGGCCTCTGGGCCACAGCAGACCTTTCTTGTCTTCTGGGTGAAGCCTTGAGAAGTAGAGAGGAGGCATAAGGTGCTGGCAGGAGAAGGCAGTCCCCAGCCCTAAATCCCCAAACCCCCACCCTCCCGGCCACCTGAGCCCACCTCGGAAGCTGAGATGGACCTGCCGCTCGCCATGGCCCGGCAGCTGGGAGAGCCGCCGGACACCAACACTGAGCGCCATGGAGCTGGTGGTGGGCCCTGCTGCCTCCGCTCAGTGTGCACCGCCCAAAGTGACTCAACCTCGACTCACCCAGCCGGTCCAGCCAGACTCTCCACACCCCAGTGGCCCATGGGCTGGGCAGCCCCTGCTGAGGGACACAGGGAGGAGGGGAGCCCTGGCTGTACTGCTTCCCTCCCTCAACCCACCGGGCTGAGCCCGTCAGAACGCACCTCTGCTGGCTAAGAGAGCCCTGGACCATGGGGACCCCTGGGGAGCACTGCAGGAAACAGCCGGGGAAGTGAAGCCATCACATGGCCATGCTTAAGCTGGTGCTTGGAAGGACATGGGCTGCTGAAATTCAGAACTGAGAGACACCGTCTGTGAATACAGAGCCTGGCTCTGCTTTCAGCCTCAGCCCTGCACCATCCCCAGCACTAAATCACAGGGCCTGCAGCTAAAACCCTCCAAAACAAATAGAGCAAACGTGGGAAAGGGCAGCTCAGATTGTGAGGGTTGGGCTTCTCTGACATGAGGAAACAGTACATGCTCAGCAGCCTCCTGAGCAGGGACCTGAGGTGCTGCTCAGTGGAGGTAGGATGCCAGAGCACTTTGGGACAGCACACCAGCTGCCAGATATCTGCAGAGCAGAGACAAGCATCAAAATCCACAGGCAGTGGTATGGCAGCTTCAGCTACTCCACAGGGTGCTGGCAACCTCACAACGAGGGGTATAGGAGGGAGACCTGGTGCCAGAAGCTGGCTGTGCTCCCTGCTGCAGCCCCCAGGCCTAATCCAGCTCATCCTATCTACTCGAGAGCTGATAGAGATGCCAGAGTTCTTTCAAAGCACAAATTCAGACCAGATTAAAGCAGTCAAACAATCATGAGCTGAGCAGATTTTGGAGGGCATTTCTTCCTCCTGAGGGTCTGCTACTCCCTCTCGGCACCCTGCACCAAACACTTCTTATTGGAAAGATGTGCTAATGTCTTTACAAAGAATTTGATGAGTGAAGGTATGGGTGTTAGCTTGAAATGGGTCTTAATGTCTCTACTAAATTTAGTTTGTTGCAGAGCCCAGACAATTTGGCTCCTGAAACAGACAAGTAGGTCTACACAAGCCTGAACTTCTGAAGTTTGCTGTAAAATGACAGGTTCAAGGGGGAATATGTGGTAGGCGATTCAGGAGGGCTGTACCTTCCTGGTACCTCAGCCAATGGGCAAAGGAAGAGGGCAATATGTGGCCAGGAGTTTAGGATAAAAGGAGGCTGCGGCCTGCAAATCCTCGAGAGAGAAAAGTGGACTCTCTCCCTTTATTGAAATAAAGTTTCAGGATTCTTCTGTCTCCTCTGCGGACACTGGCTTTTCATAGCATGATTTTCCATACACCTCCATGAACACATGCTGTACAGAGTGCTTTGCAGTAGGCCAGAGCAGCTTATTCAGCTCCACAAACAGCAAAGAATGAATCATATCTGTGTAATGCCAGTTGCTTCAAACCAGGCCCTGCAGATATTCCCTTTATTCCCCTTTTGCACAAGCACTTCCTGGACCACCTGAAAAGCAGTGCTGGGGGTGGTGGAAGCATGCTGTATGTTGTGCATGTTGGTGAAGCATGTACATGTTGGTGAAGTGTTATAAATTATCAAATCGGCAGCCAAATTTATAAGAAAATTTAACAATGATTTATTAGATCATTAACAAAAATAGAATTCCGAAAAAAACCACCACAGCCAAGGCAGCATCAACCCCGGGATCGGCGCTGGGTGAACCTGGATCCGACCAACAAAGTGTCAGCGTCTCCCCAGAGGTTCACACCGACTGCTCCATGCAGCCAGCTTACATACAGTTTATTCTGCCTGGGGCAGAAATGACTGAATGTTCCTTTGTGTCTCTTCATATGTAGAACTGGAGCCATACATGTGCAGGAATAGACAAAAGTAAGTCCAGGTGTCTAGATGGATGTCTGAACACTTCAGAAGAGTCTGCATTCACATGTAGCAGAGTGGCGCCGGTGCTTGAGTATGGTAGATGCAACCTTCCCAGGTGCATGTCCTTGTGAGTGGCTTAGGCATTCCAGGGAAGTCAGCAATCATGGCCCGGGAAGGTTTCATTCATACCTTAACAGACTTGATATTATCTTAACATTGTCCAGGAACTACTTGAATAAACATAAGACTCTGCCCCCAGCCAGGGTGGTCAAAGACATACGTTGGATTCTACAATATTTTATACATATATAGCATGAATTATCTCTACATGAAGCATACTCCATGTTGTAGGAGGATGCAGCTTTACCACTGTCCTAGCTACAGGTGTATTCCATGCCCCTCTACTTCATTTCTGATGACCTGTTGATGATGGATCATTTGCAGGAGCTGCCCAATGCACACCCAACCCCTCAGGCCTAAGAGCCGGGTGTTAAATAAGAAGGAGAGGCAAACCCTGTGACATAGGGCAGAGTTCCTTTTTCTTCATGCCAATGACTCAGCTGTGATAACTCCCACCGAGGAAACATCAGCACAGTTACACCCAGATTGTGAGGTGAGAGCCTGAGGGGTCATCTCTACTAATGGGCCATAAAGGACTCAATGGGACAGCAGTATGGGCAGCTGCAACACTTAGACTCTCAAAATATCCCATGACTCACACAGTGTTACCTCATGAATTGTGAAACTCTCCACCCTGAGGGAGGTACTGAGCATCCCCACATGAACCTGAAAGGAATGAGAGGGATGTGTCTTTACAAACTGTGGACCTGTTTGTAGATAAGGCCAGATATCAATAGGTGAAAAAAACGATGGGAAGAAACATAAATTCCAGAGGAATTCCACCAATTGACACTGTTGCTCACCCAAGCTTTGCTAACTTCTTGGACTTAGAGAAACAGAACAGAGATATAAAGAAAAGAGGGGTGGGGGCTTGGGGTTGTTGGGTGTGCGCATTGGAAGGGGGTCTGTATTAGGCCATTAGGGAAGTCTGTACTTCTCAAGTACCTCAGCCAATTGGGAAAAAGAGAGGGAAAATTGGCTGGGAAATCAGGATAAAAAGGAGGCTGCATCCTCCATCATTTTGAGAGACCTTATCGAAAATGCCCCATTATCTCCCCCTTCATTCATGAATAAAGCTACAGGACTCCTCTGTGTCCTTTTCCGACATAAACCTCTGGCGTTGTGGATTAATTTTCCTAACAAACACGAGTGTATAAAATCTTTAGGCCTGGGAACTTCTGGCACCACCACTTGATAGATTTAGAGGAGGACCAGAACTTCAACAGGACTGGTACGATCACCCTGACCAACAGGGTGCCAGGTTGTATTCAGTCATTGTGGGTTAAAACCACTTTTCTCTATATTATTGTATTTATTGTAATCTCTTTAATAAATTTTAACTCTGACCTGTAATCTCTCTTAAGGTTGTTGAGTGGGGTTCATTTGACACACCAGTTTACTTTCAAACCAGCATGACCATGCAACAACAAAACATGGCAAACTTGACAGCATTTGGCAAAACTTTTGTGAACCCAAGTGAGCTCATCAATTTAAAACAGACTGAAAGCTCAATATGCTGATCCCACATCCAGTCCTCGGTAAAGTGGAGTGAGGAGTGCAACTTAGGAAGCTTAATGAGACATCCACACCATCAAATTATGCTGCTGCTGAGTGGATCCAGTACCTGCTCAAAGTTGGTCAGAAGAAAGCACATCCCTGTTGTAATATATGTTATGAAATAATTCATGCTTTATAGAGAGGATGTATTTTATAAGATTGTGAAATCCAAACAAGTCTCTGACCACAAGCAGCCCAAAGATAGACATCAACTTGAATTCTAAGATTCCTGAAGGTGGCAGGAGAACAACACTCAGTTAACTTATGAATAGACATGGCCAGCACAATGATCACCGTTATCCCGAGTGATCAGAAGATGCCCAAGGACAATCATCACCCTGTTGATACCATCAATCAAGATAGCAGGAGTCCCCAGAAAGATACATCTGAATACTCGACGAGGTGACTAACACCGGCTATCAACCAGGAAACAGCGATTGTCCAGCTCTGCACAGTGAAAGAAACTGTCTTGAATATGCAGAGTTACAAAAGAAACTGGGATTTCTCTGTCTCGGGCATAAAAAACTGTATAAAACAGCCCTGCAAAAAGCAGCGCTCGTGAACGGGGGTAGATCTGATGCGATAGGGGTCGGATCCAGGTTCACCCAGCGCCAATCCCGGGCTTGACACTGTCTCTTTGGCTGTTTCGAGGACCGTATTTTGGTCACAGAAAAAGGAAAATAAAATCTTTTCACATTTTTGATAATTTGGCTTTCAATTGATCATTTATAACACTATGGAGTTTCTGAGGCTTCCTCAAGCACCTGGAGCAATCTCATGACTGCACCCACCTGAAGACAGTGCCTCACTTTTAGCAAAACTGTCCACTATGTATTTTAGACCTCAAGGAGGGACATTAACCCAACCAGTTATACAGGCAAAAAAAGCATTATCTCCCACTGCCTGCTGGGTAATGTGGCATAGCCTGGCATGAAATGTCACTGATATTTATTGCCACATGTCCAGGAAGCAAAAGGAACCCTCCCCACTGAGCTCCCACATGCAACAGCTTTTGATTTTTTTCAAAGCCCTGAGGCTGAAATACCTTTGGGGATCAGAAGTATAAAGGTGCTCATTTAATCTTGGCAAGGGTAAAAAGACTTCTGGGGTGTTCCCTGTGCTCACCAAGAAGATAAATCAAACCAGTGACTGGGGGACACACAGAGCATGCACAACACATTGTCCTGAGGAAAATAACCTGACCTCTCCTCTAACTCAACAGCCATGCCGCGCCATCAATCTGCATTCCAGCTACACCCAGGGCAGTATGTGGCAGGAAACAGAGCTAGCATCCTTCCACCAAAGTGCCCAGCAGATGTCTGCACTTCCTCTAAAACCTGGAGCCCCAAGGAGAGTAAAACACAGAAAACAGGCAAAATTCTGCCATCCTAGGTCAGTAGCTTCTAAATTTAGCTTCCCATGGCTTTTCACTCAGGCCCACACCCATGTAGCTCTTCCTCCTCAGTTACAACTACAGAACTTGTCCCTTTTCTTGCTCACATTTCAGCCACTTACCTGTGGGTAAGGGGCATCTCCTTCAAATTCTGGTCTGCTCCCATAGTGGAAAGAACTTCCCCAGACCCCACTCAGACCTGCCTCTACCACTTCTTGGCCTCTTCCTCCCCAAAACAGGAAAGGTCTCTTCTACCATAAATGAGTCCTATACCTGGAGATACCTCAGCTTGCTGCAGAACAGTGACTTCACTCCTTACAGGGCAGACACAGAGGACTCACTCCCTCTTGCATGGGAACTGGCAGAGGTTTAACAAGGAGTAGTAAAATGGGCTTCAAAATACACACAGACAAAAAAACAGCCTTAGGTTTCTTGTATGTATAACAGAGAAAGAGAGCTCTGTCTACAGGCTGTAAGCAGCTGAAAAACCAAGAACACAAGTTCTCAACCAAAGGAGAAGTTTCTCAGAGATGACTTGGCAGCTTTCTTCCCTCTCTTCCACACCTCTAACACATTTCAGTTTAGCCACTCAAGATGAGAGGTTGCTCGGTTTCCTTCAAGACTGAGTATTGAAGTGCATGACAGTGCAAGAAGTGCAAAAAAATGCGGTGCTGCAGGTTAGGTGTCAAGAAAGACAGTCCAACTTTGTCTAGAGGAAGCTGGCTGCTATTTATGTAACGTGAGAGAACATAACATAGTCAAAATAGGTTTGAATTAAAAACTAGAATACATTCATCTTGGCTCAGCAGTGGTTCTAATCGCACAGCCCTTCAAGCACAAGCTACATAATGGTAGATGGAGTGCAGCTTCCTCCATCATGCATTAGCAGCTAGAGCGCAGTGACGCTGAGTGCAGCGAACAGGAGCGGGCAAACAGGGGTGTGGCACGTTTCTGAGTTTGTAAGGCAGTTTGCACAGGGAGGGCAAGCAGGCAGGGTTGCAGGTTCTTCCTGCTAGTAAGGGTACTGTGTATTGTTTGCAGTGTTTCTGTTGGTTGGCAGGTTTTAGGATTCTGTTAGTAATGGCTTTTACGCGATCGAAAACTGTAGTCAGTAATAGTGTATGTAACCAGATGGAACCCTCCAAAAAGGATCCACCTGTCCAGACCCATTCCTGTGCGGAGTGTTTGAGCTTATCAGTGGTTTCAGGGGGCGTTGCGGAAGAAATTTGCCTGCGGTGTGAACAGGTGAATGATCTCCTTTCACTGAGCTTAGGGACGAGGTTGAAAGACTAAGGAGTATCAGGGAAAGTGAAAGGGAAATAGATTGGGGGAGTTCTGCCCTTCCATCCTTGAGAGAGGCCCACCAAGGGTCAGAGGACACCCATGCCTCCCACTGTCAGACAACAGAAGGACACCTGGTAGATGAAGGAGAGTGGAAATGGGTCCCTGCTTGGGGAGGTAATAATAAAAATTCCTCCTGACCCCCATCCCCTAGCCAGGTGCCACTTCAGAATAGGTATGAGCCCCTGGATCTGGAGAGTTAAACAGATGATTTAGAAGAAAATTATCTGCCCAGTGAGCCTCCCAATTATGATTCATCTGTAAGTCGGATCACCACCTCTAGTATGAAAAAGAAAAGAAGGGTAATTGTAGAGAGTGACTCCTTTCAGAGGGGAACAGAGGGCCCCATATGTTGACCAGACCCACCCCACAGGGAGGTCTGCTGCCTACCTGGGGCTTGGGTATGGGATATTACTGAGAAACTGCCTGGGCTGATTCAGCCCTCTGATTATTACCCACTGCTGAGACTCCAGGCTGGCAGTGATGAGATTGAAAAGAAGCACAACAGGACAATTAAAAGAGACTTTTGGGCACTAGAACAAGTAGTTGATAGAACAGGGGTGCAGGTAGTCTTTTCCTCAGTCCTTTTGGTAGCTGAGAGAAATGGTGAAAGGAATAGGAGAGCTCACATTATCAGTAAGTGGCTCAAGGGTTGGTGTCATTGGCAGAATTTAGGATTCTTTGATCATGGGGCAACTTTTACAGCACCTGGCCTACTGGAACCAGACAAGCTCCATCTCTCTGTTAAGGGCAGAGCGTTTTTAGCTCATGAACTGGCAGAACTTGTTGGGAGGGCTTTAAACTAGGTCTGAAAGGGGAAGGAGATGCATTTGCGCTGTCTGAAAGCAGACCCAAGGGTGGTAAGCCTGAGTTGGGGTGAAATCAGCAGCCCAGCTGAGGTGCATGTATACCAGTGCACACAGCATGGGTAACAAACAAGAAGAGCTGGAGGCCATGGTGCAGCAGCAGAGCAGTGATATAATTGCCATCAGAGAAACGTGATGGGATGACTCACATGGCTGGAGTGCTGCACTGGATGGCTACAAGCTCTTCAGGAGAGACAGGAAAGGGAGAAGAGGTGGAGGGGTGGCCCTTTATATTAGGGAGGCTTTTGTTGCCATAGGTATTGAAACTAATGACGATGAAGCTGAATGCCTATGGGTGAGAATTAGAGGGAAGGCCAACAAGGCTGACATCCTACTTGGAGTCTGTTATCGTCCACCAGGAAGAAGAGGTGGACAACTTATTCTATAAACAGCTAGAATTTCAGGTTCATCAGCCCTTGTTCTTGTAGGAGACTTCAACTTGCCAGAGATCTGCTGGGAACTCAATACAGCTGAAAAAAGGCAGTCCAGGAAATTTTTAGAGTGTGTGGAGGACAACTTTTTGTTGCAGCCAGTGGATGAGCCCACCGGAGAGGTACTGTGTTAGATGTGCTGTTTGCAAATAGAGGTGGGCTGGTGGGAGAAGTGGTTGGAGGTCGCTTGGGGCACAGTGATCATGAAATTATAGAATTCTTGATATTTGGTGAAATGAGGAGGAACACCAATAATATTTTTACATTGGACTTCCGGAGGGCAGACTTTGGCCTACTTAGAAGACTTATTCAGAGAGTTCCTTGGGAAGCACCCTTAAAAACAAAGGACTTCATGAAAGGTGGGTGTGCTTCGAAACAGAGATCTTGAGGGCACAGGAACCGACTGTCCCTGTGTGCCGAAAGATGAGTCAATGAGGCAAATGTCCAGCCTGGATGGGCAAGGAGGTTTTGGAGGAGCTTAGGAATAAAAAGAAGATGTATCATCTTTGGTAGGAGGGTCAGGTGTCTCAGGAAGTATTTAAGGGGCTTGCTAGAGCATGTGGGAAAAAAAATTAGGGAGGCCAAAGGTCAGTTTGAACTTAAAATGGCAACTTCTGCAAAGGATAATAAAATATGTTTTTGCAAATATATCCATTGTAAAAGAAAGGGTAAGACCAAGATTTATTCTTTATTAGAGCTGAAAGGGAACTTAATAACTGCAGACTAAGAGAAGGCAGAAGTGTTTACCACCTTCTTTGCCTCAGTTTTTAGTGAGAAGACGACTTGCCTTCAGGACAGCTGTCCTCTTGGATTGGTTGATGACATCAGGGGGCAGAATGTTACCCCCATTATCTAAGAGGAGGCAGTCAGAGAACTGCTGAGCAGCTTGGATATTCATAAATCCATGGGACCAAATAGGATCCACCCCAGGGTGATGAGGGAGCTGGCAGATGAGCTTATGAACTCGCTCTCCACCATTTACCAGCAGTCCTGGCTCACCAGTGAGGTTCCAGATGACGGGAAGCTGGCTAATGTGACACCCATTCACAACAAGGGTGGGAAGGAGGATCCAAGTAATTACAGACCACTCAGCCTGACCTCAGTACCCTGTAAGGTAATTCAACAGTTTATACTGAGTGTCATCATGCAGCACTTGCAGGACTACTAGGGTATCAGACCCAGCCAGCAGTGGTTTAGGAGGGGTAGGTCATGTTTGACCAACCTGATCTCCTTTTATGGTCAGGTGACCCTCCTGGTGGATGCAGGAAAGGCTGTGGATGTTGATGTGTATCTGGACTTCAGCAAGGCCTTTGCCACTGTCTCCCACAGCACACTCCTGGAAAAGCTGCAGCCCAGGGCTGGGACAGGAGCACTCTGTGCTGGGCTTAGAACTGGCTGGATGGGCCCAGAGAGTGGTGGTGAACAGTGCTGTATCCAGCTGGCAGCCAGGCACCAGGGGTGTCCCTCAGGGCTCTGTTCTGGGGCGAGCTCTGTTCAATATTTTTATTGATGACATGGATGAGGGTATTCAGTCTCTCATTAGCAAATTTGCAGACAACTCCAAGCTGGGAGCATCCATCTGTTGGAGGGTAGGAGGGCTCTGCAGGGAGACCTGGAACGGTTGGACGAATGGGCAGAGTCCAATAGGATAAAGTTAACAAATCCAAGTGCCCAGTTCTGCATTTTGGCCACAATAACCCCCTGTAACGTTATAGGCTGGGGACAGTGTGGCTGGACAGTGCTCAGGCACAAAGGGACCTGGGGTTACTGGTTGACAGCCAGCTGAACATGAGCCAGCAGTGTGCCCTGGTGGCCAAGAAGACCCATGGCTCCTGGCCTGGATCAGGAGTGGTGTGGCCAGCAAGAGCAGGGAGGGCATTCTGCCCTTGCACTGGGCACTGGTGAGGACCCACCTTGAGTATTGCGTCCAGTTCTGGGCCCTCAGTTTGGGAAGGACTTTGAGACACTTGAGCACGCCCAGAGGAGGGCAACAAGGCTGCTGAGGGGTTTGGAATACAAACCCTGTGAGGAATGACTGAGGGAGCTGGGGTTGTTTAGTCTGGAGTAAAGGAGACTTGAGGGCGGCCTTATCACTCTCCACAACTTCCTGAAATGTGGTTGTAGCCAGGTGGGGGTTGGTCTCTTTCTCCAGGCAACAACTAACAGAACCAGAGGACACAGTCTTAAGCTGCACCAGGGGAAATATAGGTTGGACATCAGGAAAAAGTTTTTTACTGAAGAGTGATAAAGTACTGGAATGGCCTGCCTGGGGAGGTGGTGGAGTCACCATCCATGCATGTGTTTAAAAAAACGCCTGGATGTGGTACTCGGTGCCATGGTTTAGTTGAGGTGATAGCGCATGGGTTGGACTTGATGATCATGAAGGTCTCTTCCAACCTAGTCATTCTGTGAATTCTGGGAATTCAACCCCAAGTTCTGCTTTCACTCAAGCTTGTAATTTAAGTTTCAGGGCCTGGATCACAGATGCAGTCTGTCAAAGTATTCTCACCATCTTCTGGTTTATCAGGTAGATAAACCAGAAGATGGTGAGAATACATTTTGCAACTTCACAGTAAAGGAACATCTTATTTTGCTGCAGGAAAGGGCTGTGGGATTCAGCAGTCTTAAAGGGGAACAAAATTAACAATGATGGACAACTGGCTCTGCTTTTTATTTGGATCTCACTGAACCTAGGCTCACTCAGATACGGAAACATCACCATCCACATTGCTGGAAAACAAAGGGAAAAGTCCAGGAAGGAAATCAGAGTCCAGACACGTTATCTAAGTCAAAGTAGGATATTTATTTATATAACTGAAAGTGTTGAAACTTGTAGTGCAATGACAACCCCAAGCTTCTTTGTCTCTACTTTGAAATAAACCAACTTCCTCAAAACATTTGTGCTTTGCTATCATATGCCTGTTCTACAGTCCCCAGATCATGTAATGCACACTTCACACTACTGAGGTGGCACCTCCTTGGACTTCCACAGAAAAGTTACTTCTTCACTTTGTAACTTGTGTGATATAAAGAATTCACTCAAAGCATCTTCATTTCAGTGTTTCCATCTGCAGGATTTTTAAAGTCACATTAATATGACTCATTAATCTCACCCCAATTCCATTAATTAATGATTAATTCTCATTTAACTCACATAAATAAGCCAAGTGCAGTGTTCCTGAACTATAACAATGGCTTCAAGCAGGAGTTCATCACAGAAAGAAATTTTGCTAATAGAAAAATGTGATTAAAAAGAAAGGTATGGTCAGAAAGGTATGGTCACTGAAACATAAAAAAAATATACTGGCACTTTATGAAGACAACAGGAACTACCTCAGGCATCCAACCAACAGTCTTTGGTCACATCCATTTGAAAGGCAGCTTGATAAAAGACACCTATCCAGGAGCACATGGTAAGTGTCATTACAGCAAACACAGGTTCAACACTTCTATCACCAAGGTCAGCACTAGAGCAGCTCAGTTCAGAGGCCTACCCTCATAGTGAGCAACAGATGGGCTGTGTCAAGCAACTATGTGCAGTGTGATGTATCACAAAGTGTCGCTGTTGCAAGGTGGAAAACAAACAAGGTCAATCTTTCTGTGACAAAAACTTCCAGCACTTGGAGGTTTTTCTGTATTTACATTTCTTTCAATAGAAATCTTTGAAAGATCAAAGACTCAGCGCAAACAGGTGAAAAAAGTGGTGTGACTGGTGCAATCTCAAGGCACCGAGCATCCACAGTGTGCAAGAGAGAGTGTGGCTGCAGGCAGCTCTCCTTCACCCCAGTGCTACAGGTAGCCAGGGCTAGCTGAATCTACATCACCTTGATTTCTGGCAGTTTCAGGGGGGGCCATCCCGGCCATTCATATTATGACACTAGCTGCTTGGGCACTTCAGCCAGAACTATCTGGGAAAGTGCTTCCTGGGAAAGGAGAATGGGGAGAATAAATCAAAAATACCACAAAGAACAGATTTCGTAGCCTAGTGAAACACTCTCTTAGAGAATTCAGAACACCTTCCCTGCTCCTTCTGTTTTAAGAATTGCTTGCTACAGCTTTAGGAGCATTTCCAGTCAGTCTCAGTGAACGCTGCTGATGAAAACCACTTGTTCTCACTTCAACCTCAGACTCACATAGCCCTTATGTGGCCCCAGTCTGAGTGAAAACTGCCCTAGCCACTAGCAAGGTCTCTCATTTTGAGTTTTCATTTGAATCACTCAAGCCAATAGGCTATGCAAAATGCATGAACACCAATGCCAACAGTGGAAATCAGGGAGCTGGTGTGTGACTGGACTGCTTTCGACAGCAGCAAAGACTGACCTCTACTTCAATCAATCATGGGCCTCAACATCAGAGACTGACAGTATGATCTCAGTTCTCTGCTAAATGTTCATATCCCAGGACAGAGAACATCCCCTTTAAGCCTGCAATAGCCAAGACATAGTATGCGAAATCAATTATACAATGAAGGCTCTCAAGAATGGCAAGACAGCAAGATACAGCTTTGAACACAGAAGCCAACATCTCAACTCTCACTGGGAACAAGCTGCACAGGCATGTCCTCTGAGCATGCAGCTTGCTGCCTTGTCAAGACCGTGGTCATTTTTAGGATGCATACATCCTGGCAATGGGACTCTTCTGAATTAAAAAAAAAATATATATTTTTGAACTGTTGGAAAGGCACAAACTGGACAATGTCTTGTGCAGCTGGCTCTCCTGTCACAGATTTCAGAACACCACTGTCTCCATCAAGGAACTCCATTGCTTTAAAACTGGCTTCACCAACACCAACAATGATAATGGACACGGGCAGATTAGAGGCATTAACAATGGCTTGCCTAGTTTGGTCTAGATCAGTGATCTCTCCATCTGTGATGATCAGCAAGATAAAGTATTGCTGAAAAACACGAGAAAGCATACAGTTAGGTATTTCAACATCAGAGCTCACATAACTGAAGGCAGATAGAGCACTCCCTTATGCTAAGAAAGAAATCAAATGTTGCTGTGCATGAGACAAAACCAGAACATCAAAGAAACTTATGTTCATTCGCATTTTTCCTATGCCTAATGATTTTCACTGTGCACTTCCAATATTCTCTGTACTAGAAAAAAGAGAAAGTATTAAGTTCAATTTATAAAGAACAGTTACATCAATAGGCAAAAAGTACTAGAGACAAAAAGTACTAGTAAATAAACACAGCTGCATATGAAATTCACTGATAGGTGCTGTTTTACTGACTGGCATTCAGAAAAGCTAGAGATATTTAATATGCCGCAGTATAACTCAAAAAGCCTTGGTTCTTTTTTTATCGATAATTTAATTCAGGTGTGTCCAATTAGAAGCATTAGAAGTATTAGATATCCAAAACACAGCAGTGATAAAAACCATGAGAGGTTCTAGAGGTAACATGAAGGGAACAAGGGCTTTTCCAGAAAGAAAGGAGTACCTCAAACCAATGTCTTAGTGTGGTAAAGTGTTTAAAATTTCTATAATTTTCCAGAAGCTGAAGTTTAGTACCTGGTTTTGAAATGAGCAACTGCTGTTTTATAGCAGCTATTTACAGACTTAAAAGGAGGCAAACACAATGAAAATAAGAGAAAACTGAATTTCCAATTCCAAAGCACAGTTAACACAAATTGCTGTACCCAAATGCTGATCCTTTATTTAAATAGTTAGGTTTAAATCTGAAAGAAAAAGTAGAGATATTTAACACATTACAAGAATGAGGAATATTTCCCCAAAGTGCTGGGAAAGTTAAAAAATACCCTCAGAAATGCAAGAAATGGATCTCCTTAGCCCAAGTGGCTCACAGCATGGGAAATATATTTGATATACATACAAACATTAAGGAGCACCAAAATACTGACAGAGCTTGGTGATAAAACAAGTAGCACAGTATATGTCAAAATTTTCTGATTGGTCTGTCAGAATGAAATCAGCTAAAATCTATCAGTACATCAAAGTCCTTCATTCTTAAGCAAAACGAATTAAATTTTAAAGAAATTAAGTAAAATTTTAACAGCAAACATGGCCACACCAGCACACAAATGAGCCCATGACCATAGAGAAGCACAGATGCTCTGCAATGAGCACAGTGATTGAACAGTTCTCAGACTCCATGCCACTATGGTGGGACAGACAGTCAAGCCCTCTGGTAGCTGCTTAGAGGTTTTTTCTCAACATTCTTGAGAGCGAAATTGCTCAGCACAAAACCCTATTCTATGTGCAGGCCCTACAGGTAACAGAGCTTGGTAAGAGAGATTAGAGCAAGGCAACTGCTGCCTCAGTCCAACTGGCTGAACAGCCAACACAGCACCCCTGTACAACGCAACAGTAAGAACAGTGCCAGCAAACTGGGAGAGAAATAAATATCACTTGAGCAATGAAACTAATGTGCCTACCCAGTATAGGTTCATATGAGTATGTACCAAGAGAGAGCATCGACATGCTCTCTGTAGGCTGACAACAGAAGACCAAACTTGGAATTCAAAGGAAGGAAGTTAACATCAATTTACTATTCCATTCTATTCAACCATCAACATGGAAAACAGAAACATCAACCCAAAGCACATCCATAATAAAGACCTTGCACTTACTGCAGCAGTTCCTTGTTGCAGCAAGTGTGCTGCAAGCCTTGCCACGTGGTTTATAATAGGAGAGAAGTTGGTTGGCCTGTAGAGCTGGATCTGCGGCAGAATTTGGTGGTAGGCATCCGTTATTCCTTGGATCCCTACAACACAAGGACGGAAAGCTGCACAAGAGCCCACAATTCCTCCAGTCATTATTTTATATGCATTACTAAACAGCATAGCCAGAAGACAACTGACACAGCTGTGAACTCCTGAAGGGAAAATAAAGCAGCAGCGTAACTGGAAATACAGGAAGCATAGAGATGGAAGTAGTGGACAGTTGCAGAGATAGGATTTGCACAGTTCTTCCCCATTCTACAGTTCTTCACCTTAGTTTTTGTGCCTTTAACATCAGAAAGTTCAGGATTTTAGCTTTTAAGCTGGCAGGGCTGATTGAGAAGGCTTCAAACTAGGTTTGAAGGGGAAGGCAGTAAGACCAGACTTGGCAGACATGAGCCTAGGACTGACATGTCAGCATCAGGGGGTGAAATCAAAAGCCCAGCTACAGTGCATCTATACCCTGCTGACTTTGAAGTGTGTGAGTATCACTGGAACACACCTGCACACTTACAGAGACAAGCCAGGGTTTCCTATGGTAATAAAAGCCAAAAGGGAAACAGCAGAAAATTATCTCAAAGGAATGATGAATATTCCTCCAGGAAGGCGATACAGCCAACAGCCCAGCTGAGTGCGTTACACCAACACAAAGAGCACAAGCAACAGACAGGAGGACCTGGAAGCCATTGGTGCTCCTAGAAAACTACAACTTTGTGCCCTTATTGAAACTTGGTGGGACATCCATGGGAACCCTGTCACTAGAGTATACAGCTATTGATGGCTACAGGCTGTCAGGAAGGAACAGGAGAGTAAGAAGAGGCGGAAGGGCTGCCCTCTATACCAAGAGGTGGACTGACCGCAAAGAGCAGCTATGTGGGTAAAAATCAGATAGAAAGCCTGTGGGTAAAAATTAGTGACCAAGACAACAAAGGGAACTTCATGGTTGGGGTCCACCACAGACTGCCGGATCAAGGGGAGCCTGTTGATGAAACCTTTCTGCTCCAGCTACGGGAGGCTCTTGTCCTGCTGGGGGACTTGAACTGTCCTGGTGTCTGCTGGGAAAGTAGCACAGTGAGCTGTAGGCAATCCAGGAGACTCCAGGAATGCATGGAAGAAGATAACTTCTTGATCTTGACCCCCATAATCAACAGCCCTGCCAGAGAGGATGCATTACTGGATCTGCTGGTCACCAACGCAAGGCAGCAAATTGGGAACATCAAGATCAGAGGCAACCTGCACTGACTGCATTGATGAAATTGGCAGTCCTGACAAATATGGGTCAGGTAAAATTAGGCTCCTGAAGGTTAGGAAAGCAGACTTCCAGCTCTTCAGAGAGACAACCAGTGGGATCCTCTAGGATACTGCCCTCGGGGACAAGGGAGAAGAACAGAGCTTGGCAGACTTTTAAGGAAGCTTTCCATAGAACACAAAAGCTAGCAATCCCAGGAGCAAGAAATCAGGCAAGGAAGGCAAGACACCACTATAGCTGAGTAGGGAACTGCTGGTCAAACTAAAGGGAAAGAAACAAATGCATAGGCAGTTGAAGCTAAGACAGGTCACCCACGAAGAGTATAAAGTTCAGTTATGTAGGAGTGGCCAAGGTGGAGCTGGAACTGAACCTGACAAAGTAGGCAAAAGGTAAAAGGAAGAGCTTCTATAGGCCCATTAACCAGAAAAGAAAAGTCAAAGGTGTTAGACCCTGATCAACAATGCCAGAAAACTGGTAACAACAGATGAGGAGGCTGAGGTACCCAATAGCTTTTTTGCCTCAGCCTTCAATGGCAAACTCTCTTTCCACACCTCTTGAGTGGATGGACAGCAGGCTGAGGACTGGAGGAGCTAAGTCCCTCCCACTGTAAGTAAAGATCAGGTGTGTGATCACCTGAGGTATCTGAATGTACTTAAGTCTGTGGGACCCATAGATGGCTTCACCAAGGGCAAGTCCTCCCTGACCAACTCAGTGGCCTTGCACAATGGCATAGCTCAGTAGACAAGGGAGGGGACAGAGATGTCATTTATATGGACTTCTGTAAAGGCTTTGACACAGATCCCCACAACATCCTTCTCTCTAAATTGGAGAGAGATGAAGTTGATGAGTGGACTGTTAGATGGGTAACAAAGTGGTTGGACAGTCACATCCAGAGAGTAGTGGTCAATGGCTCAGAGTCCCAATGGACGTTAGTGACAAGTGGGGTCCCTCAGGGGTCCATACTGGGACCAGCGTTGGTTAATATCTTCATTAGTACATGAAGGGAACAAGTGTACCCTCAGCCGGTTTGCAGATGACACACCTGAAGGACAGGGCCATCCAGAGAGACCTGGACAAGCCTGAGAAGTGGCCCACGGGAATCTCTGAGGTTTAACAAGGCCAGATGCTGGTGCTGCATCTGAGCTGGGTATCAGTCCCAGTATTGATCCAGACCGGGGCAGGAACAGATCGAGAGCAGCCCTGATGAGAAGGGTTTGGGGGTGCTGGTGGATGAGAGGCTGCACACGCCTGGCCCTGTGTGTTGGCACCCAGAAACCAACCGTGTCCTGGCTGCATCAAAAGAAGTGTGGGCAGCAGGTCAAGGGAGGGGATTCTGCCCCTCCAGTCCCCTCAGCTGAGGCCCCACCTGCAGTGCTGCATCCAGCTCTGGAGTCCTCAGTGCCAGACAGACACGAACCTGGTGGAGCCAGTCCAGAGGAGGCCACCAGGTTAATCAGGGGGATGGAGCAGCTCTCTTAGGAGGAAAGGCTGAGAGAATTGGGTTTGTTCAGCCTGGAAAACAGGACGCTTAGGGGTGACATAACTGCAGCCTTCCAGTTCCTAAGGGGGGCTTACAAGAAAGATGGACAGGGACTTTTTACAAGAGCGTGTAGTGACAGGAAAAAGAGGAATGGATTCAAACTGAGAGTAGGTTTAGATTAGATACTTCTTTGCTGTGAGGATGGTGAGGCACTGGAACCAGTTGCCCAGAGTAGTTGTGGCTGCCCCTTGCTTGGAAGTGTTCAAGGCCAGGTTGGATAGAACTCTGAGCAGCCCTGGTCTAGCAAAAAGTCTCCCTGCCCATGGCAGGGGTCTGAAACTAGATGATCTTTAATGTCCTTTCCAATTCAAACCATTCTCTGATTCTATGAAATTGCAGGAAAAATAACCAAGCAAAGATATGCTGAAGACTATGTTTACTCCTCCTTTCTACCTTGTCAATTTACCTTGTTTAATTGGTTATGTCCTAATTAGACAAGGTCAGAAGCTCTTGGGAACACTATCTTTTCATTTTCTTTGTGCAGAAGTGAGAAAACAATCCCTGATTGAAAATTCAACCATTTCTGTAACAGAAATGGCAATCTCTAAGGGGTTTTCTAATGCAAAAAGCTTTTTTCAGTTTAACCAAACAATTTTTTTTTAAGTCCTATTTTAGATGGTACGTACTCTTCTATGGATCCATCTAAATTGGTCTATTCCTGGCTTGTATCAATGCAGCTTCATTTGTCACTGTTTACATTGTCCATCATCAGGTTTTAGCATGGTACTGCTCAAAACTGCTGCACAAAGACCCTAAAAGATCACAGACCCAGATCCCAGTGAGGCAGACAAGGCTGAACTGAGAAGAAATGCTTGGATTTTAGCACTGGATTTCTACTTCAACTTTTTGTTGGCCTAAGACCAGAGAAAAAAAACTAAGTGAAAAATGCTTGTTCAAGAACAATTCTGTGTGACAGCACGCTGAGAGATCTCAGCCCTTAAAGGTCATGATCTAGCATTGGGAGCTGCCCTTAAATACAGCAGTGTGCTGGGGTGACCCTGGCTGGATATGAGATGCCCATCAAAGCCATTTATCACCCCACTCTTCAGCTGGACAAGGGAGAGAAAATACAATAAGGCTCATGGATCAAGATAAGGACAGGGAGATTGCTCAGCACCCACCATCATAGGCAAACCTGATTTGACATGGGGAAATCAGATGAATTTGTTGCTAATCAAATCTGAATAAGATAAAAAAAAGTAAAAACTCAATCTTGAAAACATCTTCCCCTCACCTCCCCTCTTCTGAGGCTCAAATTCACTCCCGAATTCTCTCTCTCCTCCCCCCTCAGTGGGGTACAGCAAATGGGGTCTGTGGTCAGTTCACATATCATCTTTGCTGCTCCTTCTTCAGAGGAAAGTCTCTCCTCACTCCTCCCCTGCTCCAGCAAAGGGTCACTTCCACAGGAAACAACCCTCAATAAACTTCTCCCATATGAGTCCTCCCCACAAGCTGCAGATCTTAATGAACTGCCTGTGTAGGTCCCTCCCACAAGATGCATTCATTCAGCAACAGGCTACTCCAGGGAAGGGCATCCATGGGCTGGTGGTGGGTGTTTCTTCCCCCATGGACTCCATGGGCTACAGAGGCACAGCTGTCTCACCACGGTCTTCACCACAGCCTGCAAGGGAATCTCTGCTTGAGTGCTTGGAACACTTTCTCCTCCTTCTTATTTACCAGCCTTGGTGTCTCTACTATTGATCCTCTAATATAGTCTCAGTCCTTCCCTCTGAGTGCTGTCACACAAGGTTTTTTTCCTCGTTCTTAAATCTGTTATCCCACCATCACTGATGGACTTGGTCTTTGCCAGTGATGAGTCTGTCTTGGAGCTGGCTGGCATCAGCTCCATTAGATACCAGGGAAGACTCTGGCAGCTTGTCAGAGAAACTGCCCCTGTAGCCCCCACTACCAAAACATTGCCATGCAAACCAAATATAACCTGAAACCACCTCCTCTGAAGAAGATGGCTATGAAGAAAAGCAAGCTTTTAAGACAAACTTGAAAAGACAGTGGTCAAACATATCCACATTGCTGGTGGGGAAATCCTTGTTTCTAACAGGCTCAGCAGACGGTGGCTCTGGAATCTTAACAAGCACAGGCAAAGGGCTGAGCTGAATCCACTGGCACCTGTAACCCAGCAGAAGTAACCAATTTGAAGCAACAAAACTTTCAGTACAGACTGACAATCAATTAAATCTAGACCTTTTCACTGAAGGTTATGGAGCTTGCCTGCATCAACACACATCTGCTTTTGTCAGCATCAAGGTGAGAGTAAAGTTATATTTGCCCCATATCTTGGTGCTGCATTTGATTTCTACCAGTTGTGAAATAAACACAGCACTTCAAACACCTCCCCCACTCAGTGGCATTATTAATAAAAAGGTGTTCTCATCTTGGCAATAAGGGTTGCTGGGGTTGAAGTTCAAAGCAAACTCATGAGATACCTTGGGAAATGGGACATTACAAACAGTTAGGGAATGCAGACATGGACAGAGCAAGGGCCCAGCATGGTGAACACCCTACCTGCCAGCTAGGAGGAACCCGAGCTCCAAACCCAAATGCAGGAAACAGCTTGTCACTGGAAAGAAAGGGCAACAATAAAAATGAGAAAGAGCAATTCTGTAATAACTCACTCTTCAGTTTTATTCACCAAAAGTAGCTGGAGACCAAGGCAGAATTCCTGCCACAAGGAATTGGTACATCATCTAGCTGCCCATGGCCTAGCACCAGGTATCCAATGGTTTCAGACTTGGGCTTGAGAGTTAGATAATTTCTCTCAGTGCAGCACCCCACAGGACTCTCAGGAGATTTCAAAGTAGCAAGAGAAAAGCCAGACCACTCCTAGCCTGGCTACAGGACAAAGCAGACAAACATGATTGCTCCCATTGCTCCCAATGTCCATTCCCATTGAACCAAATAGGACATTCATGTTTGCAATGCACCATCTGCAACAAGAGATCAGTGCCCAGCTGAAGCATCAAGGGACTCAGAAGGGACAAGCCAAGCAAATACGGCAAATTATGAAGGGCTGCCATTGCCCTCCCTAGCACTGACAGAAGCAAGAGGAAACAGTAGCAGCTCCTAAAGGGATCTCCCAAGGAAAGGCAGCCCTTCAATCATTAAAAGAGTGCAGGGCTAGAACAAGCTGTTCTAGTCACATTTTTGACATGGTGACTAGATCAGTCAAGATCATTATATATGTATCATAATTCTGGACTACACTTCCCACACTCCAGATGGCAATCAAGGTACTCATTTATCCCATCTGAGCTGATGTAGTGAAAAGAATCTGGTGACTTGGGATCTCCACTAGAGGCAGTGAAGTCTACACCCACCTGATCAGGCAACATGATGGCAGCAAGTCACTGATATGTCAGCACAAACAAATGAGAAGAACAAACTATATCCAGAAACAGGGGGTTAGCTCAAGACCACACAGTTCCTTTTCTCCCAGGCACACAGCAACCCTATGCAGGGACATGCACACAAGCCTGCACCCCTTTTCCCACTTGGGTACAGGTATTTCCAACCCATAGCAATCCTTTCCATTGACAGACCAAACCAATTTCTCAAAAGACGTTTAAGAAGCCCTAGCTCCATTAAAGTGCTATTTGATCACAAAAAGCAAAAATACAGTATCCTTTAGTGTTTTGCAGACTTCATCACTGCAAATTCATACTGCATTTGCAGTCACTCATGCTGCCAATAAAAGTACTGAACACAACCTCACTGCTTTTGTCCTGTCATCTACCAATACAAGCAGTGGGGAACAACTCACCATAAAGTTAATCTGGCAGCCTCCCATCACATAGTCCAGAAATTAATATTCTGTCTCAATCTAGAGGAACAGATATTGTAACATCTACTCATGTCACTACAATCAGAAAATAAAAAAAAAAATAAGATACCCAACAAAAATCTTCCTACCTTGCAGGATTTTATCCTAATAATGCCAGAGTTTTTGTAGTTTTTTTCTTTTGTTTTTTTTCTCAGGATGAATGCATTCATATTCCACTTACAGAAAACAAGCACAGAAGCATGTTCCAAAATATGTGCCTTTACAGGAGAGCAAATCACTGAAACAGACAGTGCCACACATCCCCCAGTTTCAGAGTTACCAAAATACCCAGCAGAATTAAGAAATTGAATTTTGAAAGGTCTGTGACTACTTTGGCCACTATCTGATGAGCTAAACAGAGTGCTTTTGCCACCAGCACTAGGCAGAGGAAGCAAAATTCTCAGGGTGGGAAGGCTAAAAAAGCCTGGGCCACAGGTTCCCAGTGGCAGTGTTTACCTGCTTGGATTCATTCACATCGGTTCTGAAGTCACAAGAGCTAGAAAAAAGGCAAGAACCTTCCACCCACTTTTGTATTATGCCCAATCAAGCTGGCTGGCAACTGGAGTAGTCCTGGGCTACGTCCTGTGTGCAAATACAGCTGCCTCAATTCAAGTGAATCTCAATCTCCAGGAGAATGAGATGTCAGGTTTTCACTGCAAACAAACCAAAACCAGCACCACCAGCATGTGACTCAACTTACTCTAGTATTGGATGACCAAGACAAGTGCCCCTTGGAAGGACTACTGTTAGCTGTTAGCAAGCAAGGTGACCAGAGTGCTCAGGAGGGGGACCAGCTCCAGCACATACATTATATGAGACAAGCTGTGTTTCTGGACTCACCTGTTACAACATCAAAACGCACTTCTATTTTCACTTGACTCAGCAGAGGCCAAAGCAAGCTGAACTGCTGGGAAAAGTAGCTCAGCGGACAACAGGATCAGCAGATAACCGGCTCAAGGATATTTTTAGAAATAGGAATGGTAACAGAACCCAAAGAAAACAAAGAAATATAATTCCCACACCAGTTTTTATTATTTTTAAATGCTGGCTTAATAATACAAAAATACACATTTGGAGGCAACAACTAAAAGGGCACGTCCGAGGTCAATATTAGAAAGGGTTTGAAAGGCTGAAATCTGGACTAAGCAGGGGCTGAGGAAGTTCATCAGAGAGGCAGCATCAGCTGTCTGCATGTGCCCAGGGTCGGTTCTAAAGCGCCTAACAAGTCATGGGAGCCATCACTGTCAGGATCTGCACACTGCACCTGAAAGGAGGAGGAAGCAGGCAATGGGCAGGTGTCCTGCATTAGGGAGACTGGCCATGGCTCACTGCCCCATCTCCTGTCTGACAGCTCTGCATCAATGCTGGTGAACTCCCCCATGCCATTAGGACTGGAGATGCTGGCCACACCACTAACTGAAACCCAAGAGCAAAGACACACAGCCACAGTGAATCTCAAGAGAGGAACATGTTCACTTCCTCACCCATTTAAGTATGCATGGTGAAAACTTAAAAAAAAATAATCGTCCCCTGGTTTAAATGGAAGAGATTAAATAAATAAATAAATATTTTAAAGAAACATTAAAACCCCCCAACATTTCAGAGTACAAATGTGTAAATGTGAGGTCATTCAGGACAAGATATGCAACTGGGGTAATGGGAACAAGCAATTAAAACTTTATTATTCAAACTGTGCTCCTTTTTTCTGTCAAACAATAGTATCAATTTACAAGGAAATTCCAATTTCCATGGAACAGTAAGTCTGTCTCTTTCTGCATCTTATACCAACCAAATTATAAATACTTTATTAATAAACAGTAATTTTTATGTCAGAATGAAGGCTTCAGAACTAGATAATGCAGAACAGCAATGCACATACAAATAAAAATACATTAATAACCAGTTTACAGGAACATGGTGTCATAGCTCTCCACAAAATCACCAGCGAGGAGCATTTCTAACATGTTCAAGTGCAGAACACTAGTAATTCCAGAAGCAGTCAACTAAGGGACAGTTGTAAGCAGCTGCCTCTTCCTCCTCTGAAACTCACATGCCACACAGATTCAGGAATTCTCTTTCTGAGATCTGCCTTCAGAAATCAAGTTGACGTTACTCCAGTATAAACCACAGTGACAGCTTTCTCCTAAGGACAATGGGACAAGATGAACCCATGGGTAATTTCACACCCTGATAAGGATGTCAAATTCAATGGCTACATACCTGAATTTGACATAGGGCTCTTTACAGGACTATTCACATCTAAAGGGTGTCTTCCACTGGTATCAATGGAAAACCCATGCAAACAGCCAGGTGAATTATGGCTTAATGTAGTCACCTAAATGGGAAGCACCATGGCATCTTCCAGTGTCTTAATGGCAAAAGATACCACAGAGACTGTTTCCCCTTCTCCTCCCCCATCCTTCCCACCTAACTTCTGCTCTTCTCATCTAAACACTCCACCATGAAGCAATTCCCACCCCTCCTCCCTGAACTTTACTTGACTTCTCCCAACATTTCTGATGTTTGCACATCACCCAAAAGTGACTGGATCATGCCAGGGAGGCCTTCTCTTGTGCAGAAGCCAGGGTGCAGACTCCCAGTGAAGAGTCTCCTTTATGCCAGTACACCTGGAGAGCTTCAGGGAATCCAGCCATCTCCACATATCTCTTCTCCCCTCCTTCCTGCTCCTACTCCCTTCACAGCCATGCCAAGGACCAGTTCAGTTATTAGTTCACAACATGGTATGGTTTAAAACAAACCTCTTCTTACAAGGGCTTTTTTCTAAGACTGGCCAAGATTCACTGCAGGCAGCCCAAAGAGTGGTGTGGCTGCAAACAAAACCCTCCAATACTGCAGGACACTGTATTGCCTTATTTATTATTTCTTCGCAAATGAACTCTCCAATACTCATTACAAGCCATGGAATACAGTCAGCAAGAAAAAGGCCCCTTTCATCTACAGGAGGAACTTTCAAAATCCACAGAAAATTATTTTGCCTTTGTGTATATGCCACTAAACCTGAGAATACCAACAAATACAAATTTCTATTTTGCTACTTCTACTTGCTACATTTGTTATTTCTATTTAAGTAACTATGGGGTTGAGATGCTGCTCTCACTTATTTTTCATAAGACCGGAACAAAGATTAGGCTGTGTCACAAATATGAGCTGTTCTTAACACAGAACAAGGAGAACATCACCCTGAATCACAATGAAGAAAGAATTGCCATAACAGTACATAACATTTGATCAAAAGATTTATGTTCACACACATATTCAGCATTTAATCCTCACACAGAGCTGGCAAAGTTGTTGTTTAGGGCATACACCAAAATGGTGTATGCTGCCCAAAGTTTCACCACCAGGTAAATTTTTGGAAGCCTCAAACAAGAGGTTTCGAGGAACAAATTCCAAATGAAAAATAAAACAGTAGTGCAACATTATATACTTCAGTGTTGTTAGTGAAACTCCTGACTATCAGTCTAGACTCCCCTGACTAACTTCCCCAGCATGTTAAGGATATGAACAGCTTAATCCTTTTTCACAGCTACATTGGGAAATTTCAGAGATTATTTGCCCATACATCAAGAATTTCGGCTTAAATGAACTAACAGAAAAAAGCTATCCTTTTGAAGAAGTACATAATTCTGAAGTGGACTCCAAAGCACAGAAAGCTTCTAGAAAACAAACAAAACAAAATAACAACACAATATTTTTGGGCTATAGCAAATACAGCCCCACAAAACAGCATGTGTAGACCATGTCATGTCAGTTCTAACCAATGACAATATGCACCTCTTAGTCACCTCCTCTATATGCTTGCTGCACACTTTTAAACAAAGATGACTTCTTTCTGACCTAAGATTGTTGATTCCCCACCAATAACAACTCACAAACACCACTTAGAACACTGCCACCAATCAACCTGTTCAAGGTTTGGATTTTTCTTTTTTTTTTTTTTTTTTCTTTCTCTCAGGGAATTTTTCTCCCATTTGTTGCCTACGAGGGACAAAAGATGTGGCCAAGATGGGGAGGAGGGGACAAGGGGTGTAGTTGGCTGCAGTCTCAGCTGGGGAGTGAGCTTGGTACCTGGGGGAGATTTTCTCTTGCGAAGTGCAGAGATACCAAGACTAATTTGGTGCTGAACTGCTGCTGCCCAAAGGCTTCACCACTGTGGAGTTTTGTCCTTCACTGCTTCTCCTAACCCTGGGTGAGCCTCTGCTCATTAAGACCAGCAGTTGAACTGGGACCTTTTCAACAACCAACCTCACTGGAAGAGACCCTCATCAAGTGGTTGAGTACCTCAGGGGAAACCCAGGACCCCTCTCTCCCTCTGGTGGGAGCACCTCCCTGCTGCCTGTGGGAGCCGTTGCCACTGCTGGACCCCCATTGCTCCTGCCACAGCTTCGGGTTTTTTGCTACACTTTGTTTGCCACCCAGGGTCTGCTCACCTCTGCTCTTCCAGCCTGCTGTTCTGAGGTTCCTGCCTGGCTGCTTCCCGTGAGTTCGCCAAAGAAGCCCCTTGTGCATCCCTTCCGCCAGCCCGGCCGCCATTGTCGTGCGCAGAGAGGCGGCCGAGCTCGCGCCACAGCGCCCCCTGCAGCCCCGGGGGAATCATCGCCCCGCCCTGCCCGGCCGGGAGCCAGCAGCGCCCCTGCCGGCTGTGCCCGGAACTGCACCGCAGGGGAAGGGGCCTGCAGCCGGGACAAGGCCGGCCCTGCGGCTCTGCGTCTGCTCGTCCGTGCTGCCGGCTTGGAGCTGGTTTGCCATGTTATACACACACACTGTCATGTAGTAAGGAACTGCTATTCCTTTTCAGGTATCTTTGCCTGAAAGCTCTGTCATTTCAAAGTTATAATAATTCAGACGGAAGAGGGTCATAGTCATCTTTCCATAGGAGGTTCCCGCCTTCTTTGGCAGATACCTGTCTTTTACACCAAGACAACACCTGAACACCTATTTCCAGGTTAATAATCTCAGTAATTATTAGGAACTACCATACTGCACAAAGAACAACATTAGCATGCATGTGTTTTGCTAAATCTTCCATATCAAGCTTTCAGCATGAGATTTCTTCAGAGAGAGGATGAAGAAGTAAAATTCTGCGAATGTAAAGCATTTAGGTGTTAGAAAAGTAGAAAGAAATTACACTCACACAGAACAATCTATGTATTTAAATGCCTTTAAATTATCAATGCATTGCTTAGAAGAGAAATTACCATATTAAGTTGCTATCAGATTTTTCTTTTGTAGAAACATATTAAAATATGCAGTTGTTCTGCTATACCTCCACAAGCCAGGGACACAAAGAATTAATTATCATATACAAGACCACAGGGGAATGCAATTCTGACTCAAAACTAAATTTCTACTTGAAAAAGATAGAAAAAGAGTTGGGAAAACCTTCCAGTCTCTTGAGTGGATAAATCTGACAGATAACTCAAAGACCTCTCTGTGTTAATATCCCAAGGCACTTAAGTTTGTCCAATATCTGCACGTTTCTCAGTCAACTTAGAAGCAGTGCTAGAAAGCCGCAATGAAAAAAACCCAAAAAACCCAACCAACCAAGACACCATCACCAAAGCTCAACTTGAAACCTGGGCCAGAATAGTGAAAAAAAACCAGTTACAATTCTTCTTATGACTAATCATTGGAAACTGTGTCACTTCTGCATTTCCTGACTTCTCAATTTGACAACTCATCATATTTTAAAACAGACATATAATCCCTTATCTGCTGCACTACAATTCTAGAAAGGCAATCTAATAACTTAAATATGACTAGACAACCTGATAACTCATAGTTAGCATCAACAGAAAATTGAGGACTTGGAACAACAAAGAGAATTTCTAAAGGCTGTACCTAGATAGGTTTATTTAAATCTCCACCACAGAAAGTTTGCAAGGGAACAACTGAACTTCCTCCAGCATGGATTTAAGTTGTTCTTGATGACCTTAAAAATATGACAGCGTAATGTCACATGAGGAATACAGCATGCAACTCACAAGGAATGATGACATGAGGGCTCTTCATGGCAAGTTAAGAATAGCTTCAACCAGTTCAATCCTGGCATGTATCAATGGCCAAGCAACAGCTCTGCAAGAAATAAAAGCTTGATGCTCTCAGTGAAGTTACATTTTACAGCCAAGCTCAACACCAATGAGAAGGAAGAGAGACCCTCTTCTCATTTGCTGTCCGTGGTCAGACTCCTTACTCAGGTAGTTCCATCCAGTCACCAGGCAGCAAATAAACAATTTGCTGCAGCCATAGTGAGCAGAATACCTTTTTATACGATACTTTCTCCGCAAGACTGGTGCAAAGCGTGACCAGGAGTGGGACTCTCTCTCACTTTGAATAAGAATAAGCTGTCCGATCAACTCAAGGAAAACACTTTGTGGAAATTCTACCTCTGTTCTGTACACAAGCTGCCATGCTCCAGCATTGCTCTGCTTGTTAAACTCCAGAAATTGATCTGATTTACCTAAGAAATCCTGCACACAAAAACCCAGAAGTAATCAGCCTCCTCTATATTTTACCAAAATGAGTAAAGAATTAACTAAATAGTAGACAATACTTCAAAAAAGAATGAAGTCAAACAAACTGTGCATTAATTTTCTTTCTTTTTTTATTTTCCTTTTAAAAACTGCTGCACTCTGTAAGTCATCAGCATTTATAAGCTCCAATTCCAAGATCTCCTCCTCAAACCACTTTTGTCCCTACAAATCGCATCAGTTTGCTAACTGAGAGTTAGGTGACTAAATCCCTGTATTGGTCTTAAAATAACATTGAGCAGAACACCTAAATTTCCACCTTTTCTTCTTTAACAAAATTACTGAAATATCAGTTCGCTTGAGACAATTATATAAGTGATTGGTATTCACATACAGAATATTCAAAACCAAAATAATACTTTAAAACCTAAACCTGGCAGTTGAGTTTCTAGTTTGACATTGTGGACTTCAACATGCAATTGTATCTCCAACTTACTCCACTGTAAATAACACAAAATACAGCAAGCCTTTGCTCACAAATGGATTACTGGCTTAGCTTAACGTCTGCAAACACAGAGATTCCTGACCAAAAGGCACAAAATGTAATTACTAGAGAAGTATGCAAGATATTATTTTTAAAATCAATACCTTTTTGTCCAAGTTTTGGGCTTCAATTTCCATGTACACAACCCTGGTATCCTTAATCTCCTCTGCTGAAATCCCTGCCATGGAAATTTAGGGGGGGAAAAAGTGTAAACAAGAAATCACAGAGTTTTGCTTATATTTTGTCCATAAAAGAAACTGTAATTTCTGTTAAATATCTCTCTCCTGTATATATGTAGCATTTGAAGATATACTGACAAGAAACCAGAAAAGCCACTTTATCCCAGACAATATATTGAGAGAGTTTTTTCAAACAAAAGCCTTATTACTGTAATAGTGCCCTTTCCTGCTGGCTTTTCCTGCTTCAGTTCCAGCAGTTGGGCGAACACTGAGCTGGACAGAACCTAATGTTAGAAGACAGATAATAAAAAAATAATAATAAAAATATCATGTTAGACAAAGAGGAAAGAATTACTCTTGAAGTGCCTCCTAAGTTAAGCAATTAATTACAAAATACATGTATTTCTAACCTTTGCTTTGATCGACATAATGATTTTTCTAACCACATTCAATGGTAACACAAACAAACATGTTTAACAGTGTTTTCAAATCTGAATATGTTTCAGCCTTTGACAAAGCACATTTTCACTTCATTTTTCATAGTAAAGCCAACTTTTGCTGCTATTTTGTACATCATTTAACACGTCTACACGCACCTGATCCAGTGCACACTCAATCCCTCCCAGGTAGTCATCATCATTTCAATCAAAGGACTTGTTATCAATATCATACACGCTGAATTTTAGCTTCTGTACTTTCTCAAAGTAGTAGTCCACAACCAGTTTCTTGCAGAATTCAGGGTCTTGGCAGTTCTTGACCTTTTCCGTGTGATCTAGCTGCAAAACAACACAGGAGCAAAGCTGTTGACAATGAGTAACAAGCCCATATTCTCCTACACAGCTTTTTACCTGCACCAAGTGGACACAGGCACCAGCAAGGCTACACACCCTGCACCATGCCTCATGCTCAGTGACAAACTGGGCTGACCGATGGCTCACCGAGAAAGGAAATGGCATTGAAAAACGCTATTGTATGGGAAAATTCTGGAAACTAGGGGGAAAAGACTGCTGAAACAATGTATTCTGGAGCTTGTGCTCTACAGCAAGTCACATCGTTACAGGCAAATGAGCCTCCTGATGCAACTCTGAGCAAACAAGTCAGCAATTAAAGATAACACTGAAGGCTTGAGTGTGGGCAATGTGACTGCTCACCAATCGTAAATCTGAATTAAGTATGTCACACACCTGCCAGGAAAACCTACGGGATGCAAAAGGGGAGACTCAGCGTTTGTACAGCCACCGGCAGCGCGCGGGCCGCTCTTACCTCAGCCCAGCGGCCATCGCCCCGCGTCCTGCGGCAGGACGCAGAGGGAGTCCGACCTGGAGCTCAGGTCCCGTCGAGGAGGCTCCGGCAGGCCACGGACAGCTCCACCCGGCACACGCACGCGGCCATCTGAGGGCAGAGCACAGCGTCAGACGGCCCGGCCCGGACCCCGCGTGCCCCCGACACGCGGATCGAGGCACGCGTGGGCGGGGCGGGGCCGCGGCTACCGGCGCCCCGCGGCCCCTCCCGCCCCGGGCCGGGCGGTGCGGAGGAGCGCGGGACCTCCGCGCAGCCGGGCACCAACTGCGGCCCGCCTCGCCCCTCGCTCTTGAATTCACCTATTTCTACCGGCCTCTCCCCGCTGCTCCCGCTCCCCCCGCAGGAGCCCTTCCCTTTGCCTCGGTGCGTGTGGCTGCCTCAGGTTTCTACAAAGGGCCGGGCCTGTTGTCCCCTCCCCGGGACCGCCGCTCACAGCCCAGCACAGGGACCGGGACCTCCGTCCCGCCAGCGCCGCAGCCACCGCTCCGCGCCGAAGAGTCGCCCCACGCGGTGAAAGCACTGCCAAAGCTCCCCCTGCTCACCCACGGGAGCCACAGAGCCCCCGTGCCTTGCCGTGTTGGCTTCCAAAACACCGCAACATCATCCCGCAAACAGGGGATAACTAGATTTTATTAGACATTAAACTGCAGACGTTTCTGTTTAAGGAACAGCTATAATTCTTAAAACTGAATTAGAAAATAAGCCTTCAAGCACCAAAACATTTCAGAGACTGGACAGTTTGAGGACTAGACCTTTACATGGGATTATTTCATAGAGAAGCTTCTTCTTCTACGTCTCGAAAATAAGGAAATACTTGCTTTGGCTTTTTAGTACCCAAGTACCCCATGGCTTCCTCATACTTGCAGGGTGAATATATTTAACTCAAAGAGATGAGCTTTTATTGTACAACATTTAATCCCTTGGACATCCCAGTCAGCAATCTACCCTGGACAAATATTAACGAAGTCACTTAACAGGCCAGTGCATGGTGCTCCAGTGATAGTGACAGGACAAAACCAGCACTCAGTAAAATTTAGCAAAGTTTTAGGCAAAGACAATCATAGTGCAGCATTAAACTAAGGTCATCATCATCACTTGGTTTAACACCAGAATATTTTTTAAAAATTGTTTGGTCTGATGGTCAGCTGTTAAAACTAGTGGCAGAAGCCATCCATTTTCTACTCAGTTGCCTTCAACCACAAGATTCACAAAGAAACCACTGACTTTAATAAATACATTTCTTGTAAAATTGCAAGTCAGTTATCAAGTTTTTTCTTTACTGACACATATTGTCCTACCAGACCAGCATTCATCTCCCAGACTCACATAGGTGCAAACAGACAACAGCAAAACTTTGTTTGACACCCACTATTTGACAACAAGATTAGGACATCCAGTCTGGGCTCTTTGCCAACATTTTGCCTCTGTTTTTCTCTACTGCAACAGAGAGTTCTGTACTAGCCAAGAGATACCTTTCCTCCCAGTAGAGCTCAAAGCAGGAGTTAAGTTGACCTCAAAGAAACAGCTCCCCATAAGCTTTAGCATCCCAGTCAGCAGTGGCTCCTTTCTGGGAGGAAACCGCTACTGCAGATCTTAAGCTGCATACAGAACAAGCCCACATATATTTATTCCATGTTACAAAGACACCAAAAAGGAAGAGTTTGAGATAGCAACTGTTAAACACAATGAAGCCAGGAGCTGAAGGGACGCAAGTCCTCAAACCCAATCACCTCTTAACTGGTACCTGAATCTCTTCTCCAGATCAGCAGCAATGAAATTATGAAAATACTCCACTGTTTCAAAGATTTGACTTCCAGCGCCCTAACACCCAGAAGGATATCTCATCTGATTGTTTTACATTTAGTAATGGCATAGGATTTCCCTTGAAATACAGCCCAGATGTTCTGCTGAACCACTGGGGACATACACAAACTACAAGGGATCCTTTCCCACTATATCCTCTTGCTCCATCAGGAGATCACAGGACACTCACTGGTGCACATAATCACCAAGACACAGCAAAGCAGGCCAGCTGTTTGGAGTAGCTGAGCAGGAACTGTCCTAACTGGCTGTACACCCTTCCTCACCAGCTCGGGAGATAACAGGTTTAACAACTACAGACTGAATCCTTAAGAAAAGAGGGAGAGCTCCTTAACAGATTCAGATTTTTTTAAAAAATTAACCTGAAGACACCGGTTTGAACCTCAGCCGGCAATTATTTATAGATTACTGCCTATGGATGTCCTCAAAGAGCCCACACAACCTTCTTTTCACCTCATGGCTACCCAAACACACTGTAAGGTGTTCTACAGTATCAGTCCATTCCATGAATAGCAGCAGAAGAAAATCCTGGTCATAGACATCCCAGCAGCAAGAGCAATGAGTAGTTGGTCTGCTAAAACACAGTATCTATTTCAGCCAAGCCTGAAGACCTGCTTAGTCTGCAAGTAAGCAACTTTGCTCAGTTACCCTGCTCATGCAGTTAACTGAGCAGCACAAATTTCTGGAAATCTGCCTGCATTCGAAAAGCTTAGAAAGATTAAAAGCTTAACATATTTTCATCCCCAGACACACACATATATATATATATATATATATATATAAAAACAAAACAAAACAAAAAAACCCAAAAAAACCTGAATGGGAAGAAAAAATAATGAAGTTCCTCACCAATTAGAAAATCTACCTCCAACTTGATTATTTTTAACAGGATTTCATTATGATAATATTGACTTAATTTTTTTCTTTTCCTCCATAAAGTAAGATTCTAGACTTTACTTTCATTTCTCATAGTAAACTATAGTGATTGCATCTCTCTTTCTATAAAAAAGTGAATAGTTTGTGTGAAATTTATCTGCTGACTTTCATCTCCACTTCTTTCCATAAAGTCCCAGTTATTTTCGTATAAGAGAAATGACAATTTCAAAAGTCTTCAAATACGCCACACCTAACACAACCCGCCACCCCGTTCCTCTTTAAGCTGGAGCCAATGATGCTTTCTCCACTTCCACACAACGCTGCAACGCCATCTTGGCATTTCATTACTCCAAGCTGCCAGGCTGGCACATGCCAGCTCACTGCCAGGGACAGGCACTACGGCACCACTCCAAGCTGACACTGTCGGAGCAGCAACACTTCACCACTTACCAGTGCTGTGCAATGACACATGAGCAGAGAACAATCTTCTAGTGATTACTAAGCTCTAACAGTGTACAAAGGCTCTGATCTCAGGCTAAACATACAGTTTGCTGCAATTATACTGAAAGGACTTGGGGTTTTATTATTTTTATTAACAGCCATCCTTTTTTTCCTCAGCATGCATTCAAGAACATCAACTGTATTCAGCTTGCAGACTGGAATCAACATTTCAAAACCACATTTCATGTTGTTTCACTGACTTTTCATAGAGCATACTTACTGTATTCATTCATACACAAAAATAAACTTAGTTTTTAGACTTACAACAGTATTTATAATGACGAAATATTATTTATATTTGTTGCAACACAAATTTTTCCAACAGTTTCAGAAATTCTAAAATGCACTGTTTTCCTATTGTTCCCCTCACAACCACCTTTGATAATTAATACTGATGTCTACTACTTGAATCTTCTGGTTTACAGAAGACAGTAGGTATTTCCAAAGGAAAACTAGCAGCTAGAGCAAACTACTTTCCACAAAGTTATCACATTTAATTTGCAAAGAATTTATAATGCATTGATCCTGATCAGCTTGCAACAGCAACAGTTTAACAACCTCCAACTGCCATCAGTTCATTAAAGTACAGCATGGTCTGGAAGTATAAAAACTAATCTAGCCACGGGAATTCAGATTACCAGGTGAAAATTAACTCCAAAAGCAGTAATAAATTCAAACTCTCTTTAAAATATAGAAAACTGACCTACTGGGTACATCCCATCATAGTAGTTTCTAACGAAAAGGCACCATAAGCAAGCCACCAGGGAAGTGCTGTTGCTTGAAAGAGCTTGTAAAATACAGCTGAGGCTGTGCTATACCCTCATGATCGACGATTATACAGACAATAGCCACAAACATCTGATCCACTGCTCCCACCACCTGGGGATCTTACTGGTGAGAGGCATCACCTGTGAAGTTTCATCTTGAGTCAAATTCTGTACACTCCTTCAAGGGAAGAGCTTCCAACATACAGCTTCAGATCCATCAGGTACCTCTATTTTTTGCTCTTATTTAGAATTGCACATGATATAATACCAAATTTTGAAGAAAAAAAATATATCACCCATCTTATCCCTACCAACACTGCAGCAAAATACTATCGATAGAAATCTGCAAGATCCCAAGCACATATTTCAGGGAAGTCTTTCACTACCCAACCAGATTTCATTCCCACTTGTTTAAGTAAAACACAGAATGCCTCCATACTAGGTACACTTTAAGAAGTGCTCAGACAACCAAACTGAGGTCCAGTTTAAAAAGTCAAAATTATTTTTACTATGCATACCAGCTTTTACCTGTAAAGATGATCATAAACTCCAATAGCTGTATAATACATACGAAAAGATAAATCTCAACTTTTCAATAGAATTTTTCTACACAGAAATGAAGTACAGAAGTAATGAATACGGTCCTAATCAAACCAAGATGAAAAATAAAAAGTTGCTTTCTAGGAAAATTACCGAGGACATCTATGCTACACACTCAGAAGAATAAGCAACTACCTGCTACTTTCTGGAGTTTCATATAGGCATTTCAGAACTTCCAATTTTTTCACATTCCTGCAGAAAAAGCAACCTCTTTCCACACAAAAAAGAACACCTCCAACATAAAGAAAATCAACACATTTACAAGTCTATAACATTAAATTTATTATTCCTCTAGTGACTGAGCTTAACCAAAGCTTAAAGCAAGTCAATTGTAAGAGAAGAAAGCACTGTACACTTATGGTTGAAGAAAACTCCAAACCAAGTGTGATTGAAGGCTTTAACTGTCCCAGTTCAGAACTCTGGAGAGTCTTGCATTTCCCCAAAATGCCACATATGGGTGCCTGAAGCATAAATAAACTTCTCTTTACTTACCCCTGAGTGCCACCATTTAGCCAACTAAGGATCAAGTGCTGGACACTCTAAGGTGAGAATTATTGAATTACATTGTTCTATATACTTCCATCCCTCAATAAGCCTTAAGGCCAGAAGCTATTCTTCAGGCTGGGAGGATGAGGTGGAGACAACGAGCACTGGGCAAGAGGGGCACTGTGATCACCCCAGCACGGCAAGTCACAGTGGCCACAGTCACCCAGAGGACAAGAAAAAAATCTAATAACTTCATGGCATCAAACACCATCAGCAGTATTTTTAGCAGGGCCAGGAGGTGGTATCTTCTTGAGAGAAAATGGTAGTACTATCACTGAATACAAGTCTCGTGGATCAGCCTGGTTTCGCTCCTCTGCATAAAATGAAATACAAGCAAGGATTCAGCCCAAGAAAATCCACAGGATTTTTGTATTTAAACACACTAATAAATTCACATTAAATACTGTACAAAATACCCAACCAGCTCTATTGCAGTGTACACCAAACTTTACACATTAATTTAGCACCTTGTTTAACTGAAACTTGAAGTTTTAATGCATATGGTCCAGGACAACTGATTTGCAAAAAAATTATTTTCTACTGGATTGGCCATAACTCCTACCTTACATTCTGCTTACAAATCCAGCACAACTGTCAGCAATCATACCTGCAAGATGTCCCTACTGCAATTTTCATCATCCTCACCTTTTGCTATCCAACAACTCAAGAAATTAACCCAACACATGTAACACAGCATCTCCATTAATTAATCTTGCACTTATGAAAAACCCTCTCCCCCTTGTCTATTGCTTAGTTTAATCCCACATCTTCCAGTTATCAGCCAACTTTTTTCAAAACTCCTTCTCTCTTTTTCTGCTGTAATCCCAAAATATGCAGACCAGCAGAAGCAATGCTTTGTCTTATTATTAGTTCAATTTTGAGGGGGCAGCTTGTTACATTTTGGCTTTTGATATTACAAAATTGATCCTAGTGCTGAGGTCAGGATCACTTGCTGAATGCTATCGGAATAAAAGCTATCATCTGATCCTTCTTTCCTGAACACCATAAGGCTCTAAAAGAAATCATATAGCTAGTTTTGTAAAGATGCACTAAAATGTATCTTTATTTTAAACTGACAGTAAGGCAATCTAATGAGAAGGACCACAGTGCACAAAGTATTCGTCAATACAGGCCTTTTCCAGCACTTCAGCTCTTCCATGGGCCACAGAACCTCATTCCATAGCTTGAGATGTTCGCAGAAAATATAAATGGCTGCAATTTTTTCTATAATTTCATTATTTGTGGCGGTTTGCAACGGGGATGCAAATGCGTTAAGATCACTATTGCTACAAGCAGGGAATAAATCATACTCTCCACACTGTGTTCCAAGCTGTCACCATACATACAAGGGGTTAATTAACTGCTGTTACAAATTTGACATATAACCTGAAACAAAAGGCATCTCTTGTTATAAAAGAACGGTGAATACCATGAAGAACAACTTTCTAAACAAACCGCTGTCAACTTGATTCAGTCCTGGTAAAGAGTGCCCATGGTACAGCCAGCCTTAATTCCAGGGATGAGAGCTCCCAGGGAGGACCAACACAACTGCTGCAGGGTCAAGTGGAGGCTGTGCTGATGCTGAAACTCTGAGCCCTGACCAAGGGTAAGACCCCCAGCCCAGCCCCTGAGCTCAGAACTGGACTGCAGGCCTCATCAAACACTTTACTGACCACTGCAGACCTATGGGCCTGCTGAACACTCAGGAAGGTACAACCTGGCTCTATCCACTGAGCTGTCTCCACAGGAACATTGAAGCTCCAGTATCACCCTGAAAATGGGGGGGTTGGGGGGGGCAGCGTGTCCAAAGTCAGCCAACGGGTACAAGCTCTGACAACCTAACCTCCACGAAGCTCCCAGAAACTGACTGAGGAGGCAAAGCTCCCATTTATAACAAAAATAACAAGAAAAAATGCAAACAGGAACTTCAATCAGTTCATCTTTACTGCAGCTTCCCCCCTACCCAAGAGACAAGTCTGGGGAAAAAGCACCTTCTACAAATTCACCTTTCCACCTGTACAACGTTCACTGTTAACTTGTACACCACCAATATGCCCCTTAATCATAATCAATAAACTCAAAGAAATGATCACGCATGCCTTCACTATAGATATATTCTCCACTTTTCTGAGAAATAAAGAACTGATAGGCCAAAACTGAAACTATTTAAAATATTCGTTTGGAACATATTAAATTACAAAAGGTTTCAAATTAGCACCTGGACTTAAGCAAAACCTATTACTAAACCAAATTCGTCACACAAAGAAAACATTTCAAAGTTCTTCATAGGATTTAATAGCAGAATAGCAAAACCTATTTCCTTGAAAAAGTAACTTAACACAGGCTATAGCTTTGGAGTCAGTCACTGGACTTAAGCTACAATAGTAACTGCAGTCCTAAAAGTGTTCACTGATTCCTCCCACCAAGTAAGATATTTTTTCCATTCCTTTCATATTTATTCACCTGCTTTTTCCTTCTCCTCACCATGATTCTCAAGTATTTCTTACTGAAACCTGAAGAGCAACTTAATTGAAAAACAGACTTAACATCTCCACCACACAGACCTTTGTAACAACCCCAAACACATATTTTACATTGCCAATCATCTTTGCCTTTCTCCAGTAAGGTCTTGTTCTTTCCCTTAAACTCTAGCTATTTATACTTCAGGCCTAAACATTCTGTCCCATTCCCCAGGTAAATCCAGTTGTCTATCACTCAGTCTTCCATTTTTTCACCCAAACTCCTTACGCTGAGATCAATGACTTCACCATATTCCTCTTCTTTGGTTCTTCAACTACACTGCAGCTCCACCAGCAAGTACCTCCACACACCAATTCTTACTTACATGCACCCACGATTTTTGAAGTGATTCCTCAGCATTAATTCTGCTTTCCCCTTCACAACCTCTACCCTTCCCAAACTCTGGAAATCTAAACTATAGCACCATTGTCCTGTACTTATACTACACTGATATAATTTTAACTACATCTCCAAAACTAGGCATGGTGACTTCAAGGCAGAAATTCAGTAAGTCCATCTATCTAGACTAGTTCATACTGTGTGAACAGCATGAGTTCAAAGTAAGACTTTAAATACAAATATGCCAGCAATACATTTTACTGATCTTTGCTATTGTATCAAATTCACATAAGAATTTTGGTGGCTACATTGTACCAACAGCCATTTAATAAATGACAAGCTTGTAATACCAGCTTCTTTTCACTGCACTTGTTGAATAATCACCAGAAAAGACTGAAATACTACAGAGGAATTCTTTATGCTATTCCCAGTCATCCTGAAGTTATTATGGCACAGTGACAACTCTTGCCTAAAGAATTAGTAAGGACATAAAGCAGAACCTTTCATTTTCTCACACTTTAAAAACATTACCCCTTCACATTATATGTCAGGCTTTCTTCTTTATAGATTTTAGTACTGAATCTAGCTCACTAAATATGATCCAGAAAAAAATCCCAAACCTTAGTATTAATTCTGCAGTACTCCCGGGAAATTGATTTCTTTGACTTATTCATTGCAAGTTCAGCCTAACTGCCAAAACTCTTTCAGTTCTTTCTGCTTTTGAGTATATGCTCCCTTTTAAGAGAGAGATTCACACTCATTCTACTTTTCTGTCACTAATGATTACCACCTACAACATGAACATCTTAACTTCTCCATCCTAATCTGTTACAAAATAATGATATTTCAAAACAAACAAACAAACAAAAAAATGAAGTACCACCACCACAAAAGCCTGACATTAAGGAAGTAGGATAAAGGGAAGGATACGGCAAGAGATTTTAAAAGTTGTTTTTTCTCTTGCCCATTCAGACTAGCAATAGAACAATTTAAAGGCCACAAACCCAAAACAGACCTCATGTTCCCTTTCTGTTCCAGATCCAGCTTCTCTTGCCAGTGTCCCTTCACAAAAGCACAAACCCATTACAACTGTGGGTTCAAGCCACTCCATTTGTGTCAGAGACAAGTGGGCCAAATGATGACACAATCTTCCTGCATTAAGGGAGAAGAGACTACACAAATGCAGGCAGTCACCTATTTCCTCAATGCTCTTCCATGTCTGCAATCCACAGTATATGCACTGTAATAGTTTCTAATCTATACCCTGAAGAAATCTGTTGTCATTAGGTTTGAATTTGCTACAAAGGTGTTCTTTCACCTCTGTTCTACAGAGGTGTCCTTTGAGAAAGCACATCTCTGCAAGCCAAGCACCTGAAAACCCCCACAACTCCCACCAGGGAACTTCTTTCTTTCCTCAAAATGAAATGAAAAGTTTCAATAAACTTGTAAGAAACATGACTGAACTGAAGCAGACCAAATTCTCCAAGCAACCTCTCTGATGAAAAATCTAGAGTAAATTTAACAGCTACAAAATAATGAAATTATATTCCCTCTAAGCAGAGAGACTCTGAGTTATCACCATTAGGTGGAACCTGCAAACTTGGGTTACAAACTGCAGAGCACTACTTGTCTCAACCAGGCAACAGTCAGGACAAACAGACTGAATTCAGCACCAGAGTCATTTGTCCATCACAGATTCAGAGCTTTTATGTGAACCTAATGCAGGAGCAGGGGGATTTGAAAAGCACAAAAATATGAAAACAGTATCTGTGAGCTGCCCAAAGAAATTCAAAAAGCAGGTTCCTCCTACCTAAATTACTTCTTCAAATCTAAACAAGACAGAGAAGAAGGTTTTTCTACATCACCACACCATGGCTGGCACAGAACACAGTTACAGGGATTCCTCTCACCTTTCATAATAACAAAATTAAGTGATCCTGTGGTTATATATTCATTCCAGTCACTGCACTGAAATAGCTGGTATTTCATATAGATACATTACCTGCAGATTCATTAGGATTCATAGTACATTCACTTATTTAGTTTAAAACTAAGCATTTTAGGTTTGAAGCTGTTTTTACAGACCTAGCTAATGACAAAATTTGATACAAAAAGTAGCACAAGCTATCATGCAGAAAAAAGACTACAAAGTCTTCTGTTCCTGGAGACATGAAAGTAGCCAAATACTGCCTACTCCTTCAAAAAAGTAGCATGATGCAGTGCTTGCGCTGCAAGGAAGAAGCGCTATTTGGGTTATTAGCTTAACAAAACTACAGTGTCAGTTACCCAAAGTTAGGGCTAAGTGTTTGGATGACAAAAAATGGCCTTCAAAAAATTCAGGGCATTTGTGCAGTAGGTCACGGTGTTGTGCATGTAATTTTCCACATATACCCAAAAGACTTTTTGAAGAGATGCATCCAGAATAAATACACGCTGACTTAAGTGATAACAACTACCAGTTGTCTTAAAAAAAAAGTTAAAAAGACTTACCACCAAAATATTCTGATTTACAATCTAAGAAAACGTAAGACTCTGCAAAGTTTAACAGCAACTCACTTACATCAATTACCTATCTCATCCATTCTATCGTAACAGCTGAATTTACATTTCAAATCAGTTTAACAATGTAAGTATTTAGTCACTGATTTATTGTGCTCCTTTTCACACAAACTCAGTGCTGAAGTTTCTGAACCCATGTCCATTCTTCATTAGATCAGTGCAACACTTGTTGTTTTCACTACAGCTAAAGCATGACAGCTTGGCCTCAACCTTTCAATTAACCCCCCTACTGCCTCATCTCTGATGATAAAGTTGAAGTCTCCTTAAAGTGAGGCTGAAAACATTCTGCCACTTGCATACTGGTTACTGAGAGACACATTAGCTATACCACCACCACTCTGGACACATACCTCCCAAGAGCACTCAAGTCAGTATTTGAAGAGATCTCTAAGAGCTATTAAAAACACTGTCATGTATTCATGTAAGACTGGACCTGCAACACAGAAAACTGGCTCTGCAGCAATGGAGTCTAGTGGGGGAACTCTAGACAGATGAATTTGTGGTATTTAATAACTTTGCCTCCCCTCCTTAAGGAACAGGATTTCCCATACATTCAGTCAGTGAACTGCCAGTGTCTAATATTACTTTTAATGAGCCTCTTCACTTTCATAGCTGGCTGCACTAGTGTTGCTCAAACACACATGGTTTATAAATTCTACCCTTGTATTAGAAACATTTGCCCAATAATGAAAAAGTATTGGCAACCATCATTTGCACTTCAGAGCTCAGCTTCCTGATCAAACAAGCAAGGACTTTCCACAACCCATATCCATCCTCCCCTCAAAACAAGTAGCAGTGCTTTGGCTATACTGCTGAAAACAAAGAAGTTTCATAAAAAGCTCATTGAGAAGCACATTCTGCCAAATGCCACCACAGCAAGGTCACTAAACAAATGGGTGCTACACAGAGGCTTCAAATTTTAATGAGAGAGATCCTGTGAATTTCATCATAAAACGCACTCAACCAAAATTGTCTAAAAGGAATTCTTGAAGTAGTCTAGGTTCTGACTATATCACTGTTTTCCTCCCCAAATTTGCCTAAGTGACTAGAAAGCATTTCTAAGCTTTCCACTGTCACATAGAGCAGTGCTACATCCACATATTCACATTCAATGGAAAAGAGTCAACATTAAACTATTTGTTCCAAACTCTGAAATTGCTAGCTGGAAGTTCCACCTTCCTTTAGATGGTCAGAAATCAGAGTCATACAATCCAATCGATTCCTTGTTTAACCATACTGTAACTACAACATGAAAAGCTGTAAGTGTCACCAGTCTTCCTGAAGTAGTGACCAGCCCAAAAGGCCACACTATGCCAGAGACGGTTTTAGGCAGGATTAATTCCTATTTTCCCTGTGAAAGCCTTATAAGTCCTTACTTTTTGGTTTTAAACTTTACAGGAAAATTAAATTAGCACTCCTGTGTACTGTGCAACATAAGGGCAATCCCCACTCCAGGCCCCAAGTTTTTCCTGACTATGATCAACCAGGTCTAATTCACTGCTGATTCATAGCAAAAGAACTCAAAAGTTGAGGAAAATGGTGAAACTGATGTGAGAATAGCAAATACAGAGTTGCAAACTGATTTTGTGGAACTCATGGTGAAAGAAAACACATTCCCTGTTTCTGAAAGCTTATCTAAGGTATTTGGGAAGCAACTAGGTAAGACCATTTGAATTTCAGGCCGTAGACACGAGAACACACAAGAAAGACAGCCACAAAGGAGTAAGCTTTGCCTCTGCAGAAGCAGTAAAGGAACTCAGGCAGAACTCATCTGGCTAATTCTCTCCGAGGCTGCCATGCTGTGAATACACAAACAAACCCAGAATGATAACAAAGGAATCTGCACAGAAGTGAACACCAGTAAGGGAAAGGAGTCACAGCCAAACCATCTGACACCCATGTTCAGGTTGGAGCTACCAAAAAAGAACTGGGCTGCTTTTAGGGCTGGTTTTTTTCCTTTTGGTGTTAATAGCCAGGAGTGAAAAGCATCCAGGTCAGGGAGGTGGGAAACACTCCTCGCACAAACAACACCCAAACATTCCACTCAGTAACAAAGCTCCAAGAAAATTACTAATGTCATCTGTATAGAAAACTAGCCACAGTTAGACCTACCTGATCATGACATATGGAAAGAGAGGTGGATTTCAGTATACAGCCACAAATCAATGTGCGTACTACCAACCAACAGGTTTTCATTCCATGGAAAATCCAGACTGTGGAAAAAACAAATCTTTGAACTGCAATCACATTCTCACTGCAAAAAAACAGACAGGAAGAGAACACTTTGAAGTTACTCTTCCTGCAGAAGCATTAAACAGCCTCCCTTCCTCTCCTCCTTCTGTACACAAACTCTAGCTCAGAATTCCCAAAGCTATAAAAAAAATACAGCCACAGAGCAGCAAGCAGCATCAGCAAACCTGGAAAAGAGCAAAGACAACCAAATGTATTTGGCAACTGCCTCCAGGCCAAAGCAGAGTTTGTGAAAAACCTTACAGCAACAGAATTTACCATCTCATTTTCTTTTCAAAGACATGCACATCTAAAGCAGCAAATCGACATAAAACTAATTTGTCTATTTCCCTGAACTCCAACTAAATGTTTCCTAATATGTCCAGTTTCAAAACTGTTTCTTTCCAATCAATTAGCAAACATAGCAACTAGTTGTTTTCTTCCACTAGAGTCCATACTGAACAGGAATTGCAATCCTTTGTTTCAGGGTCTAATCCATGTATCTGAATAATGAACCTAAACCAACTGCTCTCAAACAGTGATTTATTGGCCAACCAGAGGTTTTAAATGGTCCATAATACATAGTAGCTTCAGTTTTGCACATCAGAAGGCCAACACAGTTCAGTGCTGCTGAACAACCCACTGAGGGTCAACGGCACTTGCTACAAGCAGCAACTTAGGAACCACCACAGCAGAAGACTAAGGAGAAACAAAATAAAGAAACCATAATCATTATTTACATTTAATGCACCACTGGTGTGCCTAGAAACTAGAAACATACTCTTTTTATAGAGTCTACAGTCTTCAGCACTCCAAAATACTCTCAGCAAAACAAGCTGTTGATTTCACTGAGTATAGGCAATGACTTTAGGGACAGCGAGAGCAATGTGGAACTGAGCAGCACGTGTATTTTTAAAAGGCAGACCTTCAATGTCATCTGCTACACAACTACAGTCTTCATTTTTGCATCAATCTTTCTCTCCACTCAACACAAATTCAGAGCATAGACACTCAAGGAAAATACTACATGCTATGAAAGGAATGCTATTTAAATCATCCTTCAGATTTCTTTAAACCTAAAAAGCCTCAAACATCTCATAAATCTACATTCAGATCACAGCAACAATTCATTGGTGAAGAACTGGTTTTAATGCTGATATTACAGAATGCCAACAAAATCTGACTGTGACATTAATGGATAACTGCTTGAAATCTGGTAATACTAAGTCACACTGTCACCCAACTATTGAAGTTCTTTCATGTAAGTCACAATTTTATCACTGACTAATTACATTACTATTTAGGGTGGGGAAAACCCCATACATTAAACAAATCATGTGGTAAAATGTTACATTCACAACTTTTCTTTCAGCAGTAGTACTTAGACACACATAAGTAACTGCTTAAAATATCAACCTAGCCAGTAACATAAACACAAGTACCTTCTTGCCATTATTTGGCGAAATCGGGACATCAAGGATGTTAACTTCCTGACACTCAAGGCATCAAGGTTAAAACAACTGGGGATTTGAGCAGCATTCATCAGCTGATTCTGTCTATTGCTACCTCTCGCTAGCAATCAGCTTGGGGTGTTCTATCCAATGGCAGTTTCACATCTTCCACATAGGGGATGGGACCTCAGAGATCCTACCCCATTTTCAAGGCTGTTCATGAATATAGACAAGTGCTAAGTAAGCAATTTTATGAACTCTAGACATGTAGTCTATGGGCATTGCTCATAATTTAGCAGTTTAAGGCCACTTCTAACATGAAACCACATTGTTACAGTAAACAGTATTCATTGACCCTTGATAATGAACTTTTCTCTATGTTTTAAAGGATCAACTGTAACTATTTGAGTTGATGTACTGTTTCTGATACATACAGAAAACCTAAGCATGCTACAACTTCCTATTTTTTTCCAAGAGCCTACTCTTAAGGAAGAGGGGATATTTACTAACTGATTTATGCTAAAAGATAAGAAGAATCAACTGCTTGGCAAAATGAAGAGCCCCTGCCCCACCCCAAATCCTCCATTTAAACATTCCATCCAAGTCAACATTCCCAACCCCCATGGCTTTCTGGTTTGTGCTTTTTTTCAGATAAGCATTGAAACATCTTTGGACCATACTGAAAAAATCAGGAATCAGAAAACTTTCCAAAACAAACCTGCACTTTTAGCAAGTCCAAAGGAACAGGCACACAAACATGTTTCACAGCATATGCTGTGTCTAACACAAACACTAGAAGCCTTGGATCTATTACCAAGAGGATCACGATGTGAAATCAAAAGACAGTAACACAGAACTGTGTATCTAATTCCAGACACCTGTAGTTTAACTACATTTCACAACAAGGCAAGCACTGTTGTAATGCATTTGAACTTGAAAAAGCAGTTATCACCAGTTTTGGTGAGTCAACACACACTAATATCTTAAATCAATTCTGTGAACAATGAAGCCAAGTTTTCCTTTTCAGTGATTTTATTCTAATGTGAAACACGAAGAAACAAGCACCCAAAAAACTCCAATATAGTATGAAACTTTAATAAAAGTTGCTTAAAAAACAAAGAGCAAAATTTTAAAATAAACTGACTTGACTCCTAATCACACACATCTTTCTGACATCAGGAAGAGTACTTTCAGACTGTCGGGGAAAAAAAAGAAAGAAACAAAGATCTGCTGTTGAAACATTACCCCCAAAGACTGTTGAAATGCATAACATGAAGCTTCAGAGACAGACAGTTTTATTAACAGGAGGCTTAATTTTAAACAGTATATACAAATCACATGACTTTTCCAAAGTTGAGACCACCTAGTAATCTGTCAAAACAAAATTATGCTAATGAATTACAGAAGCATCTGTGTAATGCAACCGGCCTCTTTATTGAAGTACACCTTTATACAATCCTTCCACGGATTCCTGTACTGTGAAATCCTCTCAGGACGCAGCGCTGCACAGGTTTGCAAATCTCTCCTACACACCACATGAATAAAACTGTTGCCACTTGCACCTCTCAATTTTGCCTGCCCATGCACTTCAGTGTTCCATGGAATGCAACACCAAAAAGCAGTGTTTTTCTTTGTCAAAAAAAACCAAGAACAGTTTGAAGTTTGCTATGTTTAAGTACAATGATTTGCAGGGAATAGCAGGATTTTTTTCAGGCAATGCCCAAGTCTTAAAATTTATCATAAGCCAAGCAAGGATAAACCAAAAAAATTCTACTTTTCACTTGCGTAATTACTTCCTTTCCATTTCTCTGTTTCTCCATGGAAGGTTTCACTGCACAACAAAGAAAATGGCAACTCTTTACAGACTTTGAATACAACGTAACAACTTTATTGCAAAAATATATAGTAAACTCAGTACTTTCAATTTTTGGAGAAAAATAAATTTTATCTCTGAATTCACCCACGGCAGTAATTCACAACAGAGTTGCTGAAGATACAAGTTTCTTCCATTATAACCTAATTTAAAAACTTTATATGGACTCCAATCTTCTACTAATAATTACCACTTTGGTTCTCTTAGCAGAGACTCTATGTGAGGAGTTCAAGAGACATATGAGAAACACCAATATCCAACTAGTGTCAAAGATCCTTTCTCAACTGATTTGTGTAATCCTAACAAATCAAGCTACTTAAACAATAATGATTATTTTCAACTGAAAACATTTTAAATGTACTACAAAACTCATATGGTTTATGTTGAGGTTAGCTATACTTGTGGCAAAAGTCTTATTCTGCACAGTTATAATTGCAATATATAAATAACTAAAGGTTATACCACACAGAACAGCTTGAATTTTACAGAACGATTCTGCTCATACTCATAGGAATTAGTTTGGTAGACACATCAGCAAAGGGCATAATTCAACTGTTCATACAGTGAGAATTCTGGAAAAAATAAAGATACATATACAAAACAAGTCATCTGTGTACACTGAGAATTCATTCAGTCGCAGAATAAAATCAGGACTTCAAACAAAGCTTGACCTGTGAACAAAGCGAATTCAGCCAGCTTATAACCAAATCTAAAAATAGCTATCTAATTTACAATGGCTTACAAGAACACCACTGAAGAGCTTCACTGACTTCATCTATTTCCCTTATCCAAAACTATGTCAAACCAATCTCAGTTTCTCAATAAGCACTGTGTCCAGAAGAGTTTACCAAACTTTTATGATGAATAAGAATCTCTCCAGCTTCTCCACATATTTGTACGAGGAAAATCCACCACACCTCTCTCCTTGCAGTGTTTCTCATGTAATGGCTAACCCAGTGCTCTGTCTTATCAAAACCCATCTGTTTTACAATTTAAACAATCCACAGGTTCTATCCTGGAAATACTATAAAAACCAATCCAGATGCATTTGTCACAGCACTATGAATATCTATTCTACAACTACTTGATGAACAGCTACCCTAATACAAGTTTTACTTTCCTGGAACCTATAGGCCTGTCATTTAAATCAACAACAGCCGCCATAGCTTCATCACGAGACTCAAATGCAACCATTGCTTCTCCAGTTGGCATGCCTTTTTCATTATATTTTAAGCACACTGAACCAGGGATCACTTGGTAGCCATAAAAGAAATCCAAAATTTCATCCACCGAAACGGTAAAGGGCATATTCTGCACTTTAATGACAGTCGGCCCTGGCTTCCCAGACCCTGTTCCAAAACCTGGGGGTCCACCAATATGTATGTTTCCTGGTCCAGGTCCAAACCCTGGAGGTCCACTTAAATGTCCAAGACCACTAGCAATTGCTGGAGGACCAGCACCAAAGGCAGGGGGCCCACTTAAATTGCCAGGACCATTACCAAACGTCTGAGGACCCCCTGCAAAACCTGCTGGTCCACTCAAATTAGCAGGACCACCTGCAAAACCTGGTACCTCAATACTTGCACCAGGTAAACCACTAGCTGCAACTGTTGGTATTCCTGGTCTAGAATCAGGAAAGCCACCTATTCCAGGTGGCGGTAAAGGGGGACCAAATGTGCCAGACCCACTGAAATTACCAGGGAAATTAAACGGAGGACCATTATTTGCTTCTTTAGCATTTCCCCCCAAGAAGGCATGCTCATCCCCACCAGGGCCCTGTGCTCCTGGCACAGCTGCATTTCCCTGGATCGGTATTTTCAGGATCTTTTTTCCTTGAGATGCTGGGTTTCTCTCAATATCTCTCATTTCTTCTACAGTTATCAAACGCAAATTAACATCTCTTCCATTCAGCTTTTTACGGTGCAAGCGTTCTGCCTTACGAGCATCATCTTCAGCTTTAAACTGAACCAGTGCTTGTCCTAAACCTTGCCCATTATTATCAAGAAGAATTTGCACAGAGTTTTCTTCCACTGCCAGTCCCTCTAGAAACTGAAGTATTTCAATTTTTGTTATATTGTATGGAATATTAGATATATGCGCACACAGTTTCTGCAAGCCTGATTCTCCCTCAGCATTCATCAGAATTTCTCTCTGGTCATAGCTGAAGTTCTGCAATCTTTTACGAATCATATCTATCTTTTCTAACATTGCCTTTTTAGTAATTGGATGCACCTGAATGAAGCGATTCCCTATGTACTGCTTATGATGACACAAAGCTGCTTTATAATCAGCTTCATTCCTAAACTCAACAAACCCCTCCCCAATTGCCTTCCCATTGGGTCCATAAGCTATATAAATGCTGTCCTCAACTATATCCAGCTTTTTAAAAAAATCTATCACATGTTTGTTCTCTGATTCAAAGGGAAGACCTTTCAAATAAACACAGAAACCGTGCTCATGGGGAGATCTTGACCGCGACCTTTTCTGTCCACTGGGAGATTTGGACCTAGGATGAGCCTGGGGAGGAGGATGTGCCTGCCCAGAGGGACCCATGGTTTGCTTGAAAGTTATGTGGCCTCCAGCAGCTACCCACTGTCTCTCTGTTGCAGGACTAACTTCAACATAGCGCTGAATCATTAGCATTCTGTTTCGCTTCAGTGCTTCAAATGTATCTTGAGGAGAAAAAAACTTAACTAGTCCATTTCCATTATTTCGACCTACATGATCCTTCAGCATATGGACTGCATCCACACGGAGCCCAAGGAAAAAGTCTTTCACATCAGATTCTGTTGCAGTAAAGGGCATTCCATGAACGCTGACATACAAATCATCTGGATTGATTGGAATTGGCTTGACACTACCTTGAGAATTCATCTGGATAGGATTTACAGGATTCATGGGACCAATAAACAATGGATTCAAGCCGCTGTTCATATTCACTGCTGCTCCAGACCCATTAACTCCAGTGGGTAAGGGTGCTACAGGTGGAGGATTCATAGGAGGCATTCCTGATATGGGAGGCAGAGGCGTCATTGGAGGTACAGGGGGCACAGGGGGTATTGGAGGAACTGGAGGAACGGGAGGCAGTGTGGGTACAGGAGGTGGAACAGGTATAGGGGGAATAGAAGGCATTGGTGGCAAAGATGGCATAGCTGGGATTGGAGGGATTGGTGGAGGAGGTACTGTGTTCATTGGGGATGCTGTGCTAGGTATGGTTGAACTAAATGTTGGACTACCAAAGGTACTCCCAAGATTTGGAGGTGCAGTGCCAATACTGGCAGTAGAAAATGTGGATATGTTTTTATTGCTTTCATGCACGGTAGTAGAAGCAGTTACTACACTAGGAGAAGGATTATTAAAGTTAGGTACAGTAGTAGGTAAGTTAACTCTTCCACTCATTCCAGAACTAGGTGGTGGTCCTGACCTGCTAGCATTTGCTGGAGGCATATCTAGATTGGCAGTTTCAAAACGCCTACGACTGAGCTCTATCATATTCTGCATTTCAGTTTTACTGCTCAGCAACAACGTTACTTTTGACCCTTTAATTGTACCACCTGTGCGCATCATACCAAGCCTTGCATCTTCATCAGTGGCAAAAACGATGAAAGCCTCACCCAGTTCACCCCCTACAATATGCACGCCCCCATCAGGAATGGTCAATCCAGAGAAGAAGTGGCGAATGTCCATGGTCCCCGCCACAATCGGGAGACCTTGCAAGCGGATGACCACAGCCATGCTGCGCTGAAACAACACACACCTGCAGATGAGAAAAGGCAACGGCTATGTCAGACTACTGTTCGTGGCATCATGCAATTACCTACAGATACCATCTACTATATTTGTTTATATACACCTAATAACATCTTGCAAAGATTAAGCGTGTTTATATTCCAAGTTCCTTATTCATGTTTGTTTACTTCATACAGACTGAAGTATTAAACATTTATCAACACAATCAGTATACATTTTGCACTAGAAATTCCAAAATAGCTGTCATACGAAGACCCACAAGTGTCAGTTAAAAAAAACAAAGGAACATCAAAAACCGTAACTATTACATCAGTAGTTCATTAATGGAATGTAAGCAAAAGGAGTATTTTAGCCAGACAAAGCAAAATCAATTTACCATTACCCTGATATGGTATCCACTGTACCTGACAAGGTGGCTGAAAACCTCTGCACAGCTATGGGAAACAAACAGTTCCCTTTACTTTGGTGAAGGATTTTACCTCCTGCCAGGTGAAGACAATTAGAAACATAACAGTGGGTTGGGAAAGAACAAAAACCCATTACGGACAACTAGCAACTGTGAGACTCACAAGACATCCTGACAGGGAGCGTCTATATTACACTGACCTGATGTTTTTTCTCCTAGCAAAGGCAAGAGGTCCAGGTGACCTGAAGCTTGCTACTATAAACCAGCCTCAGACGTTTTGTGACAATAGAGACCTCAACTAAATTAACATTTATGCATATCTAGATAATGACCTTCACAATTTTCAAAAACAAGGTATTTTTTAAAAGTTGCAGATATTCTACCGTGACCCCTTACATCTCAGATGTAAATAAATTAATTTTATTTCCACAGCTGCCATTAGTAGATCCTTAAGGTAATTCTGAACAGCTAGATCTGAACAGTTACCTTGTGACCTCAGAAGTCCAAGCTCATATCAGAAATTGAATATAAAGAGGAAACTAGATAGCTGTCACTTAGGCAAACCTTCAGCAAAGGCTGAAAGCATGATATTAAATAATATTAGCACAATTCAACATCTCAGAAGCCAGTCTCTCACCCTAAACTATCAGCAATAGCACCATGCTTCACTTGAGCCACTTAATCTCTGAAACTTCTGGACTTCCTAAGTGCAAGCCAGTTCAGTATCTGTATGGAAGATCTCCAAAGCTCCCCTAAGTCACACACCAGTAGTGTTAACTCATCATTTGAAATCAAGGATGAATCAGATCACAGAATCACAGAACTGTTTAGGCTGGAAAAGACCTTAAAGACCAAGTCTAACCAGATGCCCCAATGCAACACCACAAAGCTATGCATCAAAGACTCCCAGCCACTACCAAAGCTCTGACCAACCACACACAATCAATAACCATCTCCCAGCAACTCAGCTATATCCCAGCATACAGTCAAATCTCTAAATTGGCTCCATTTGTTTGTCCAGGTCATCCAAACACATTAGAGAAGACAAGTCTTGAATGACTAGGTAAAGCCACAATTTAATCAGGTAAGGCTGAATCCAGTACTTAATGAAAACAAGAGTAACAATTCTTTTACAGGGTGAAGAAGCAACAATTCTTTTGTTTGCATAATGGAACCTCAGATTACTAAAATGTGTCCTTAAGTATTTTGTTCTGTTGACCAACACACCAGAAGTAAGTCCTCCAACACACTAATGAACTCAAGCAACATCCTGGGGTATTATAGGGCATTGCCCCACAACTATCACCAGACACCAGAAAAGTGTGGAGGGCCTTTCTCCCTCAAGGAAGCAGCAAACAAGTCCATTTGCACAAAGTCAGTTCTGCGGCTTTAGTCACTGTGCATGAATACTGGATTGCTTACTGCACCATCCTTGCAGTTCATAATATAAGATTAAAAAAAAAAAAAGAAAAAACACCACTAAGAAAACCCCTATTCCACCAAGGAAAGACAGCAACAGAAAGGCTTATACTATACTAAGACTTATACTGTAATAAGCTTTGGGGATAGTTTTTTTTGAAAGCAACTTTCTCATCTCCATCGTGAGGCAACAGAAGCAACATCCTTGCCTTTAGCTCTTATAGTGGAATTACATTTAATCTGAAAATAAAATTCACTGCCCAATCATTTTCCAACAACAAAATAACTTGCCCATGAGGAAAAAAAAAATAGAAGTCAAAGTAAGGACCACCTATGCTATCTAAAACATCTAAAAACACATCTAGGACTTTTTGAACTGTTTTAAAAAGTAGTGGTTTATAATGATTCTGTTGTTTTATTTTAAACTTGCCTAGCATTGATGACAATCTCCAAAATTAAAGTTAAAATTAAAATTCTGCCACCTTTAAGAAGCTATATTAAAGAGTATTGTAAACCCAAGGTTTATGTTGTGCTACAGGATTGCTTCTGAATTAGATGATCCTGAGGCAAGCAAGCGGTATAAAAATACCCCTGGCTTGGCACCTATGCTTTCCAAACTGGAATACTACTAAAAGCAAATCTTGCCAGGAGATTTAGATTTCTTCTACTACCTATTATAGACAGAAATTAGTTTAGAAATTTTTATGTATCAGAAGTTAAAGACATTTGAAGCGTCTTGTGTTAAGTGAGAGACTACTTTTAGCTTTTTCCTTAATCCAAAAGGGATGACGATCTCATATAGCCATTGGTGGAACAAAGGCAACTTGGGAAGGTGTGGGAAGACCTTGTACTAAGGTCTGCTGCTTTGGAACACCTTACTTTCTCTAACAGAACTGACACCTGCTAGATAACTGCGTTTATAAATTATTTCAGCCCAGAGGACAAATCAACAGATGAAGTAACAGAAGAGTTCAAGCATTTGAAAACTTACATAAATTCTGGGATAATGCAAATCTTTCAGTTTCACATTAAATTCAAAACTTCATAATAAACACTAAGAGAGTATTTGAAGTCTTGTTACTAAGTACTCTATTCAGATCCACTAAATCACTATTGACAAAAAAATCTAAAGAGCTGCTTAGGCATATAATTACTAAAAAACCTATCTGCAATGACTTCAGTGTAGTCAATTCCATGCAGAGTATTAAGCAAATGCTTGCTTAATGTTAAGCAAGAGCTGACAATACCATGGTCTGAATAAAAAGAGTTTTAAGGACTTGACTAATCAAATATTTTTGATAAAGGAACATGTAACATGGTTGCTTCATTTTTTCAGAATTTTGATACTTAGACAAAGTAATAGTGTCAGTTCTGTTACTTACAGAAAAATCTCAAGGACAAAAAGGGCCAAATTTTAAATTTCTAAACACTCACAAACCACATTTTTTCCAAAATGCAGTTAGGAGACAATAACTCACTTGCTCAAATTTTCCAAGTAATGAAAATGCAAAGCCTGCTCCAATATTTCACTGTTGACTTGCAGAGACCAGCACATGCAGAGGCAACATTAACTTCAGACACAAAACAGGCCACACATCATTTCAGCAGGCACTGAAGGCTTTTTGTTGGGCTGTCAGTTCTCAGGCTGCCTGATTTTCTCCGAGTACAAAAAGGTACTTCAAGGCAAAAGTGGGTTTTATTGCCATTTTCTGCATTTCATATATTTGTGGAAAGACAACATCCTATGAGTGTACTATGGACAATCCATCCCCATTAGCTAGCTGTGATCAAAGCTGGAGATTTACAGGCTGCTGACAACCAACCTGATTCAACTCATTTAATGAATTTTAACACGCCTTAACAGTAATATATTTTAAAATGTTGATGTTACACTGGGAAAAAAAAGGTGTAAAAGATGACAATACTATTTATCTCATCAATGTGCTCATTAGTAAAATAATAATTATTCGGGTCAAACATTTACATTCGTAAGCACACCAGATTAGCCTTTTAAGATGTATGGATTTTGCAATACAAAAGTTCAGAAGATTCCTCCTAGTCCCTGGGAAGTATTTAAAGTACAATACCCACATGATACACACACACACACACACACACACACACACACACACACACACAAACATATTTGGCAATTCTTGACTGAAGACTAAGAACTGCAGGAACACTGGCTCCTGTAGGAGGAATTTTAAGTATGAACTGTCTCACAAAAGTTAAAACTGCAAACTACAGTTTTGTCTTTTACTTAAGGCTAAAATCAACCTGTTATAGTCATCCTGGAGCCAATTCAAAACTATCTGACCCCTTTAAGTACTGCAAAACCTAATCAGAACCAATTGATGTACACTCCTACACTCCAACAATTACAAACACACAGACCCGTGGCTTGCAGCAAAGTAATTGCATTTGCCAACAGTGCAAAATAAACGGGAGAGTGTTCCAGTCTACCACATGCTGATGAAACAACAAAACATTAGTTTGGCAGAAAATTCTGTTTACAAGAAAAACATTGCCAAAACAACCACCACCGGTGGTGAGTAGACAAGCTATAGATTATCTGACTCAAGTCTTTTGACACAAATTTACTGATTCCAAAAGCTTCATTTGTTTCTTAGGATATACTCAATATGCATAAAAAGAAGTCTTCAATTCAAAAGCTCTTACCTGCAAAGACAGATGTTTTTTTCTTAACAAGTAGCAGAAGCCAAGCCAATCCTGTGGGCAACCAATTAAAACCAACTTTTAGACTGCAATAAAGAATAAATGGAGGCAAAAATCAATGCAGGCAACACAACAGCAGTAACAGTCCACAAAGAACTGTATACACAGAATTTCAAACCTGCAACCACCACAAGGCACTGCAACATAAAAGAATAAGGGTGCATTTTCTATAGATTATCTGTATATGACTTACTGCCAATTGCATTGTAGAGCTTTTGTATGGTTTCAAGACATAAATGCCTTCCACAAAGACTATAGAAAGAGCCAGAAAGCATTTTAAGAGTCTTTCAAATTTTCCTATCTCCAATAGGTGAAAAAAAATCTCTCTTTCAAAGTCAAAGAACAAGAGTTAAATACTTGAAAGCCCTGAATTTTACCTAACCCTGCTCCATTAATAATGGTATTCCTTCCTCCAACGGTGCATCTACTTACTTGAACAAAGTAAGGTAGAGTAAGCCATGCCTAAGAAAACCACCCCAGAACTGCACCTGAAGAATTCTTCAAGAGTCACACTAACTGGGTAAAACTAAGTGACATTTCACAGCCATGTCTATGCAGTCAAGCAGTCAACTCCACAGAGCACACAGCAAGAACTCCCATAAGATACTCTACTTTCATTTGTAATCTGCCATTTCATTACTCAAATCCTCATCAAATGCCCATTTTTTTCATTCCTTTATAAAAATTGTCTTCCCAGGTTTACAACTCAACAAAAAAGCCAAGCATTTTAAGTGGCAACACAACTATTTTGTATTGAAAGATAGGATGGAAAACCTTTGCTCTTTCATTACTTGGCAGACCACCTCACATTTAAACTGTGATTCTTTGGAAAGTCATTGAGGAACGAATCTCACTAAGAACAGATAACTGCCTCCTCACACAACCCCAACAAGCTGGTTTCAGTTACAAGCATCCTTACTGAAGTGAACTTAGAGCAAGAAGTACTAACGAACCCTTCACAAACTCCCTAAGAGAGAGAATTAAAACAAACTATTTTATAAACAAACAGCTATCCACGTATCTTCCAGGACATTAACAGTAGACTTACAAGTGAGAAAGATAACACTACACTTAAATTGAAATGGCAAACACATTTAGAAAAAAAAGACTTTTGTTTATTAGACCTTTAAGAGAAACATGCAATCCTGCATTAGAAGAACTCAACTACATAGTTTCATGTATAGCAGCGTCAACCAGCAGTTTGCAAAGAAAGAAAGAAATGCAACCACCTGAAAAACCATTTCATGCAAATCCACACCTGCTTCAAGCAGCAGATAAATCTTTCATGCACAAGGAACTTCCCATTTAGAAGAAAAGCCTAAATCATTAGATGGATTTCCAGTACAGCAACCATGTTCCCCTTCACAACACTGAAAACAAGCTGAAGATCTGCAGTGGACTAAGACAACGCAAACAAAACCAGGCAGCATTCAGAATAGGAGCAAAACTCCACTTTGCTATGTTTAACTTCTTCACCAAATACCATCTACTTTTAATTTCAAGTGTCACATCTCTCAACTTTAAAGAAAACCATCCATGCCTTCTGTAGGCAAAAATTACCTTTCCAATCAACAGAATATGCAAGAGCACATTAACTAGACAAGAATCAGCTAGAGCACAGGTGTTCCCACACAGCTGGCACCCCATCTCTGAGAGTTCTCTGGAGAAACCTCCACAACACCCTGTCCGCTGTATAGAAAGATCCAACATCCACTGGACACAACAAATTATTTAACCAGAGGAAACCACCAAGGAAACAATCAGCCGATTTGCCTGACTAACACGAGTAGATCAAGGTGAGGAAATAAACCACTAATAACAAGTAAGTTTAGGAGTGAGTAAAACCAGAGCCATAAGGTTTTATCGAAAGAAAACTCGCAGTGTGTATTTCCGGGGCTCATTTGAACGCTAATTCGCTTTGGGTTTTTTTTCTTGGAAAGGTGGCTTTAAGATTTTTTATTTTTTCGTTTATCGATCGTGGGGGAGTGGGGTGGTATTTTGTTTGGTTGGTTGTTGCTGTTTGGTTGTTTTGGGTTTTTTTAGCGGAGCTGATTTTTTCTAGCAGAAGCGACTTTACTGAACAGCAACTCCGCTGGTGTTTATAAGGTGCACCCGACGAGCGTTGGTAGCGCCGCAGACACCGGGGACCTTCCTCTCCGCAAGGTGCGGAGTACTTGCCTCGCTTCGTCCCCCGGGGCGGGGCGGGGCAAGGCGCAGCCGCCCCGCCTCAGCACCCCCGGGATCCAGACACGCCGGGGCCCCGCGCCGACAACGGGACCGCAGAGTACCCCGCCGCACCCGTCAAATCCCCGCCTCGGGCTCCGGCACAGCCCCCGCCATGCGGCCCGTGCCACGGCTCGGGCCCCGGCGCCGCCGCAAGGTCACTCGGCCGCTCCCGCCGGACGGGCCCGCGGCGCCTGCGTTCGGCCCTCACCGACTCACCTGCCCGCGCAGCTCCGCGGGCCGGCGTGCGCGGGCGGCGACAGGGAGTCAGGGACGGGGGAACGGCCGGGGCCGGCCCGAGCCGCGGGCCTCAGCGCGCCGGGCTGCGGCGAGGCGGGAGCGGCCCCGCTCGGCGCCCCGGGGCCGCAGGCGGGAGGCGCCGCCCGGCCCGGCCCGGCCCGGCCCTTTGTGCGCGGGAACGCGCCCGCCCGGCCTCCCTCCCCGCGTCTCCCCGCCGCGCCGCGGGCCCGCAGCGCCGGATCAGGCAGGCGGCCCGGCCTGCCCGGGCGCCGCCGCGCTCTTACCGAGGGATCTGTACGGGAAAAAGGGTTAGAACGGAGCCACCCCCACCGGGCCCGCGGCGCGCCGAGCCCCGCGCACCGACCGCAGCCGCACAAAATGGCCGCCGCGATGCGGCGCCGCTGGGGGGCGGGGGCCGGGCGGCGCGGGGGCCGGGCGAGCGGCACGGCGAAGGCGGGGTCGCGCGGGGGCGGCGGCGCGTGCGCTGGACAGGACTGGGCGGGGCCTGCACTGCGCGTGCGGCGCCGCTGAGGACTGTTGCTGAGGGAACGGGGACTCCGGGAGAGCGCTGAACTAACAAGGAGGAAAACAACCCTGAGAGCGGCTGTTTCTAACCTCTGCATGTACGACCAAGTTGCAGAATAAAAATGAAAGATTCCTGGGAGCCGATGCCCCGTGCTGTGATTGTCTCCTTGGCTTGACTGAATGCAACACTGATAACCAGGCAGTGCACTGAGCTCAGCGACCCCCGGACTCTTCTGGGTTCTCCGTCACTGCGCTTCAACGGACACAGGCACAGCAGCACCAGCCATTTCCAATGGAAAAAATCCCCGTTTACTTCTCTGCAAGAAACGGATAAAAATAAATAATTGCCTCCCTTTGGAAATGCTTTTGCAGTGAATGTTGGAGTTCAACAACTCAGTTTACTCTGGCCCTGGTTTCTCTTAAGGGGTGAAAACAGTCACGGTTGTGCTCTCCTGAGATGGAGAGATCCAGCGTGGGGTTGCTCAGCAGCACAATCATCCCCACTCCATTTGTTTTCCTGTATATCCCTTCTTTTTACTCTCAAATTCTACTTTACTACTGTCATCCCCTCCCAGGCAACAGCACACATGTGCTTATCTTCTCCCTATTAACCCCAGTTTTAAGATTTTGTATTCTATTTGGTATTTATGATAATAAATGGCCTGAAAATACTAGTTCTGCCAAGCTAATATCTCCTTCTCGTCTAGCCAAGTGTGGGCAGTATCCAGTAGTTCACCTTTCTATAGCACTAGTGACAATAGATAGGGTTGGTTGTCACCATGCACCCTGACACAGCCCAGAAAAGCAGGTGAGTGAAGTCACCAGAGGCATCAATAGCCAGGCTTGCCAGCTTCCCTGGACAGCTGGTTGCCTAGAGCATGCAAGGGATCTCGAGCAGGAGCATCTGCAGCTCAGGGCTTCACTCTGTGACACCACAGCACTTCCCAAGCTGCACCAGCCACCCTGCAGTAGGGAGACAGTGTGGGATAACAAAAGGACAGTGCTGGAATACCCCAGGTCACAGGAAAAATAAGACTTTTCAGCTTATGTCACAGACATCTTTTATGAAAAATCCTTTCTTTAGGATTTCTCCCTCTTCTGGGAGGTGAGGCCCCAGAAAGAGAATGTGAACGGTGGTTGTCTGCTGCTGTGGAATGCAACGGGTGCACCTGTGATTGGCCCATGTTGGATGTTTACAATTAAGGGCCAATCAGGGGCCAAGCTCTCTCTGGGACAGATCAGAGAGAGCTCCTTTGTTGATTCATTTCTTTTCTATTCTTAGCTTAGCAAGCTTCTGAACTTCTCTCTCTATTCCTTTTAGTACAGTCTTAATGAAACTTATATCATAAAATAATAAATCCAGCCTTCTGATCATGGAGTCAAGATTCTCATCTCTCTCTTCACCCTGAAAAACCCTTGCAAGCCCGGTAACAAGTTTATGTTCAATGTGATGAGTCACCACGTTAATTTTTGTTGGTCAAAAAAAGTATGGTGAAGATACTTGTGAGGTTTACTGTGTGGACCATTAGGAGCACGCCAAGGGACCAAGAGTACCAAAGACAAGTCAGCAGCATAATGCAGATAGTTACCAACAACAAGAGGAAAGTATCTGTGGAAAGCAAAACATTGATAGACAGAAGGTTATAGGACAAGGGATCATGTAACCATGTCCAGTATTTTCCCTGTAACGTGCATGTGGGGAAAGGCAGAGGAAAAAAAGCATTAGAAAATAATGGGTTTTTCCTTTATTAGACACTAGGAAAACACTGAGGGCACACTAATTTATGTCTCCTTTACCTAAATCAAAACTGAAGAAAGGTGTTAGGTATGCAACCAGGGGAAGAAAATTTACACAAGGCATTTTAAAGTAAAGCTTGAGGAAACCAGCATCCACTGTGGCAATTGCACATATTAAATAAATATATTTTCCTCCTTGCAATATTAGTTTTGCTGCACCATTAGTCTGGAAGTATTACCCCCAAATCCAGGGTTCTTTGCTTCCCCAGACCCTAATGGTACCATTCCATAAATACAGCCTCTAAACCTATTCCTTCATCTATGGTTTGGACGAATTAACTCAGTTTGCTAAATGATTCGTACTACTTTGTGTTTTCCTTTCCAATAACTACATGTCAACCACAAATCTTGTTTCCAAATCATTTAGAAAACTGTTCAAGAGAAATAATCCTCACAGAATCTCCCAGAAACACTCTCTTCATGCCTCATCTCAATCTCTATTTAAAACCTGTCAGATATGATCTGGCTAAATGATCCTGTGTAGGTACTCTTAGAATCAACACTTTGTTGGTTTTACTATGCCTACTTAGCACAAGCCCACTCTGATTGTTCATTAGTATGAGCTTTGCTTCTTGTAAGAGCATCTTGTACCTGCCTTTTTTATGACTCTGATTTGGATCAGCTGTCAGAGGGATCATTTCTCCTAGCCACTCACATTGTCCATTTTAAAAACTGGCATTTTCTTCCTTCTAGTGCAGGACCTTATTCACCAGCCTGAAATTTCATCAAAGCTGCCAATAGTAGAGGTCTCAGGCCAGTTTTTTGGCACTCAGCACTGGGAAACTGTACCACTTCAAAGCACAGAGCATACATGTCAGCAGATACAATTTGACTGGAAACAGTTGGCCCATGACTGATGTCTCAGCAGAGAGAGAATTGCCAGCCAGTCAGGCAGGTGTAGCTCCCCAAGGCTTCCATATTTCCCTTTTTAAAAATGGGGGATATTTTCCAGTCAGTGAAAACTTCACCAGACTGCCATAACTTCTCAAGCTGATGAATTGTGTTTAGTCATTTCCTCTCTCAGTTCCATACAGGCCTCCTGGCATTGCTGCCTGACTTTGTCTTTGTTGGGATGCATTGCTGCTGAGTTCAAAGAGCGGATCCTTTAATATCAACCAGTTTGATGTAGGACACCAGGCTATAATTGTTAAAGTGTTTGAGGCTTATGCTCACGAGAAGGCCCTGTGGGAAAGGCCCCGCTGCGGCAAATCGGCTGAGGGGCTGAGGGGCCCTTATGAGTGAGGAGAGAGCCAGCTGAGTGACAGCTGGGAGCGAGGTTGTGATTGGCTGGAGGAACGCAAGGACAGTGTATGAGCAAGGAGCTGATTGGGTGACAGCACGGGTGGACAGCAGCACTGCCCTGAGCCAGCCAATGGGTGCCCTCTTTCTCTTAGGTTCGGTTGGCCCTCGGTTTGCTTTCAGTTGTGGAGGTGGAGATTGAAGGTGTGAAAAAGGGGCAATTTCTGTAATAAAGGGATCTCCTTCAGATGCGTGAGGGGATCTGTGTCGCTTTGTTTCCCATTGCTACAGCTTGCTTGGGCTCCTCTTCCCTCTAGGGCATTATCCCAAAGGACCCTATCAAGCAGATCTCATGTGAGTCCAAAGTCTACTCTCCAGAACTGAGCACAGTGGGCTTGCTTCTCACCCTTGTCAGTGCCCCAGGGATCTCAATATCCACCATTTCATGGTCAGTGCAGCCCAGGCTGCCCTTGGGCTTCACATTCCCCACTGGCCTGTCCTTGTTGGTGAGAATATGGTGACATTGCACCTCTCTTCATTGTCTCCTCTACCACTTGGAGAAGGAAGTTGACATCAGTGTATTCGACAAACCTCCTGGATTGCCTGTGCCCTGCTGGGTTCTCCCCCCAGCAGACGTCAGGGTGGTTGAATTCCCCCATGAAAACTAGAGCTTGTAAATATGAGACAATTCCTGTTTGTCTGTGATGACCCTCATTGACTCATCTTCCTTCTCAAGTGGCCTGCAGCAGACCCCCTCTGTGATGTCACCTGTCCCTGCCCTCCATTTAATCCTGACTCCTAAACTCTCAGTCAGTTCCTCATTCATCCCCAGGTGGAGCTCCATGCACTTCTGCTGGTCATTGGCATAAAGAGCAACACTGCTTCTCTTCTCCCCTGCCTGTATCCTTCCATTCCAACCCTCCAGTCGCAAGAGTCATCCCAACACATTTCCTTGTCACTAATAAGATCACAGCCCTGCAGACACATGAATGGTTCTAACTGAAATGGTTCTCACTTTAGATACCTTTGTTTTTTTCACTGTGTGAAGGGCAGAGCCTTGAGGAGTAGGGGGATTGGCCCAGGACCCATCCTTTGGGGATTTTCTGAGTGCAGAAAATGGGAGAGTTCCCGGCTCCGAGAGGCCCCAGCACAGGGAGGTCACTGCAACCCAGGAGAGCCCCAAGGGTCTCACTCAGGGCCGCTGTTTACAGGGCCACAAGAGATGTGCTTTAGTCACAACAGTGTTTCATCCTGGCCCCACTTCAGGATAGAAACTTTATTTGAAAGTGGGAGAATATTATGCCATTAAAAAAACAAACAAACAAACAAACAAAAAAAACCCAAAACTAATGAACAAAGAAAAAACAAAAGAAAAAAAAACCACAAACAAACAAAAAACCACACCAAAAAAAATCCCAGGAACACATTATACAGGACCAGTTCCTGAAGCAGGTTTTTTGATAAGCTCCAGAGGAACTGAACCTGAGGGTTGTTCAAGGCCAAGCCTAGTAAGCATTTTTCAGATCATGGTGCAGCCTGGGGAGGGATGCACCACCATTTATTGGCATCCAGCTGGTAAGAGTGGGACAGACTGAAGTTCCCCTTCCCCAAAGGCTTTATCTGCATTCAGCGAGGTACAGCTAGATGTTCATCCTTAGCATTACTTCTTTCTGTCATGAGGGAAGTATCTCCACTATACATTTTTCCTCATCTTGTCCCATAATCATTTCAAATAAACATTTGTTACTAGTATGAATGAGTTTCCCTAACCTTTACATGTAGAATTTTTATTTTAAATCTTATCAAATAAGAAGTGGTCAGAATCTTCAAGATTTGAGGTTCCCTTTTGTCAAAATAACCACAATTAAAGTTGAGTTTAAAAAAATTAGCTCAGAACAGGCATTGAGTTTGAGAAGAATGACTCTTCAAAAGTCAAGTGTCAACTCGATGATGGCAAACTTCTTACAATGTTCACAGAAAAGCTTACCCTTTTCTGTTGCCTAATGAAACCTGCAATACAGCAACTTATTGATTGTCCTGCATGGTTCACCCAAAAAGGCGGATCCAAAAAAACTGACAGTAGCCAAGTTTAGTTCTTATGTGCAATTTTTTATCACTCTCAAAACACAAAGAACAATTCATAAACATATATTTCTAAAACATGCTAGGAAAGCATGTTATCACATGCTTAATCCAGAAAATATGTGGGGCCCAAGAATGAAAAAGAGTACATACAACACCTCTAAAATGTATTTATGCACATGGTATTTTAAAAAATATTGTGATGAAATATAAGGTGCCAGCACTACAATATTAAAACTGCTAAAGCTCATAATTTTGAATAGAACGAACAAGGATTAGCTTTGCATTACAAACAGCTAAATCTGTCCTTAGTTACAAAAAATGCACAAGCTTCTGTAACACAGTCCATCTTGGGAGATTCAGCTTCAGCTTTTACACAACACGGTTGATCCTTGAGGTAGATTCCATCCCATACCGAAGGTGAACATGTTGTCTATGGGGTATACCAAATTCAGCAGCTCACACAGCATCCATCAATCAACACAACTCATTTGAGAGCTCTTTGTTTATGCACTGAAAAAAAGGCACTTTGCCATACACAGGATTGGGTTTCTTACTGGAAAGATCACCAAAGGGAAGAAAGGAGAAACACTGCTACAAATTAATCTCATCAAACCCTCTTTAACAGATACTTCCCCCAGCATGTGCAGGGAATGGGTTCCCATGTGAATCTCTAGTCAGACAGTACAGTCTGTGAGACAAAGAAAACTTCAGTGCCAGCTGTTCTTATCTTTCTTATGTCCAGTCAAAATATACTGGCTGAGCTGGGCAGACTCCTTGCAGCGACAGAAACCAAGGGCCCATGGGCAAACCAAGTAACAGCAAAGATCTCATGACAAGGGGAGGGAAAAAAAACCCAAAACCCCAGACTGCCTTAAGACATTGCACTGTATCTGCTCTCCCCACCACCTCTACCACTCATGCTCCCACCAAACTGGTGCTGCCACCAAAGCTGACATACTCTGCCTATCCCCTCCCCCAGTCATTCAAGTTTTCTAACCTCACTAAGAAAAAATTGCATGGAAGAAAACCAATGGAGGGGACAGCAAAGTGCATCATGATTGTATCATAAACTCTGGAACACAGAAGAATCTTTTGAATTAATGCACACACACACACAAAAGATGCACACACAAAGAAACCAAGGAAAATAGGCCAAAAATGCTAAATTTCAGGAAAAAAATTGTTCTTAACTATACATAAAACTTATCTGTGAAGGCACATAGCCACACTGAGGCATCGCTTTCCTCTAGAGATCCAAGGGTCCTCCTATCTGAGAATTTCTTGCAGTACAAGGCATTTGAGAGGCAAAACCCAGCTGATGTTGCAGGATACCTACCTCAAACAGAACAAATTTGCAACAGGTCTGTGGTGCAAACACAACAGTGACTTGGGATGAATCACACCAAGAAGCAACCTCTTGCCAGAATTCACTGGCCTAGGAGTAACACACTGATTTAATTTTCTCATTAGAAAATTAATTTCTGAATAAATTACATTTTAGCACAAATTTCTGTGTGTCAATAGAAGCACAGTATATGTTGGATCAGCCTGCCCTTCTCCATGTTAAAAACTAGTTTTATTTTTGGCTTCTTAGAGCTTGTGGTCTGCAAAGGTAGTTCTCCAGTCAAACTGCAAGTGTCAGAAAACAGAAGTGCTGCATAATTTGCTCAAGACTGTGCAGAAAAATGTGTTTTAATCCATATCTAGTCCATGGATAGCAATGTTTTCTCAGTGCTGAGTCCATTTAATGCTTTTGAGGTCAATTCCATCCTGCACCATTTCCCAGAGAGGGCTGTAAAGAAAAGGAGAAAACTGAGGGCTAGCTAAAATGCACAGGACATCATCAACAATAATTAAACAGATTTTTTCAATGACACAAGGAATTAGGAGATATCTATCTGCCTGTCTTGCCCTTCTGGAGGTCAGTGAGCTTCAGGTGATCAGCCCTCAACCGTGTTCTCAACCAAAAATACAAGAGATGAGAGGGCAGATGCTCCACCTCATTTCCTGCTCCTACTTTCAGCATAAAGCACTGGTGTCTCTGAGACTGAGCCCTAGCATTTTTACTGTCCAGATTAGTCACCAGTCTTTCAGTTTCATCAGAATAAAACAATTTATCAATACATTAACTCAGTAATACCATCTCTGGCTTAAAATCTACTAGGTACTGCCCTATGTGCCTGCCCTACTCATATTCTTTCTCTGAATAGAAAAGGTTTGGTGTCAGGTTTGTTTCCTTAGAAATTTGTCACTAATGTTAGAATCAGGCTCCTACCCACCTGGGGGACAAAGTTGCTGATGGTGAGAAACATCAGCAGATTCTTGAAGCAAACAATTACTTGCAAGTAAATAAATCCAATTCTTCCCATGATTGTCACACCTAAGAAGTCTCTGTGTTCAATGAGACAATATCTCACCTCATTTCCCTCAGCCTCTTCACGTGCTGTATGCACTTCTGCACTGTATAATCCACTTCTTCTTCTGTAGTGAAACGACCGATGCCAAACCTAAAGAAAAATAAAATCTTAAGGAACTGAATAACAAGTACATGAAGAGGGTGGAACAAATCTACCATTTATTTTTATCAGGAAAGAAAAATATTTGGAAGCATAAGGGCAGACCACACCACACACCTTATAGATGAGTGAGCCAAGTCTTCATCTGTTCCGATTGCCCGCAAAACATAGGAAGGCTCCAGAGAAGCTGATGTGCAAGCACTGGGAAAGGGTAGGCAGGGAAACGTCAGACTTTTGCTTAATCTCCTCCAACAAAGAACAGGTCACTCACCTCTTTACAACACCATCTAACTACTTCCCCAGCCTCCTAGAAACCACAAGTGAATACAAGCAAGTAAAGTGATATTTCTGCTACTGCAGAAAAAAAGAATACAAGAACCAGGCATTATTGAGAAATGAGAGTAATAAATTAGGAGTATAAGGAAAGGAGACAGAATACAGGTAATACACAAGAATAAACACAATGCCACATAGAGGCAGCAGGAATGCAGATTAAGAGGTAGCTGATGTAGAGGCTGTGAAAAAAAGACAGAAACTATCCGGAGAAAGTAATACACTCAGAACATAAAAGGAAAAAAAAAAAAAAAGACTTCACAAGCTGCTGTTTGGCAGCAGAACAAATACATGAAAAACAGCGCACAGAAGGATCCAGAGCGAGATGACTGCAGTTGTCAATAGAGAGAGCTTCCACTTTGCAGCAGAATACAGAACTGGTTGCATGACTCAGTTGGCCGTGACTCCGTTTTTACAGGTAGCAACATGCAGTGCCAATTGGAGAGCTCTAAAAAGCTCCCCAGTGCACTAAGTAGAGACTCAAAAGAGATCTTCACATTACAGAAGTGTTTGGCTTCAGGGGCAGTCATGTGGAGACTTGCTCTTCCTCCTCATAGTGCCAACTAGTTTCTAATTAGGATATGCTGACCACTTTGTTCTCAAAGGTGAGAGAAGGAGAGGAGGGGCATCTTTACACTCCATTCATTTCATCCTGAACATCAGGTTTGTCTGGGTAACTGAAATATTCCTCATCACTCCTGTAGTCAGGAGAGCTCCATAAAAGCACATGCAATTTTCTTTCTCAGTTTGCCATTTAACACAGGAACTATGAGCTGATTTAATTCAGATATGTGCCCAGCTTCACTAATCGCAGTAAAAATCTGCCGAAGGACAGAAGTTGTTCAAATCTTGGTGGCCTTTAGAATAAAAGTGTCACCAGTAGAAGTTAAAGTTACTCAAATAACCAGTTTGCAAGGCTAGTAGGTAGGAATTTCTGGGTTAATTTTGTGGTTTTGTGGGGGTCTTTCTGTTAGGATATTTTTTTGGTTGGTTTTTGTTTAGTTTCGTTTGTTGTTTTTTTCTTCCAGGATAAATAAATTTGACCTTCAGCTGAAATGTGTCCCTAATCACCACTGTAGAATGTAATCAATGCCAGGCTGACTCATTAACTGAATATGTGAATACAGGGCACAGAGGAAACTACTACTTAGCTTTTACCTTCATTAGCAGATGCTATTTTCTCTCAAAAATATACACTGCTATCCTTCCCATACATTCCACATACCTTCCTGAAGACAGAGCCACATCTTTCAGAGCCATCAGAAGACTCTCCCCTTCCACATATGCAAAAGATAAATTGATGCATCCTACATACACATAAATGAAATAGAAAAAAGAATCCATCAACTGAAATCTCAGGCAAATTGTCCCCTGCAAGGCAGGATTTGCATCATGTGCTCACGTGCATTATTCAGCCATGGCCATTAACCCCAAGGAGCCAGACAGTACTAGCAGGCTCAGAATTTTGCTTGAGTTACCTGGATAGCGATGCTTTTGATCTCCATTCATCACCACATCAGGAACTTCACTCATTATTTTTGTAACCAATCGTTCTGCCAATTGTGAGATTCGCTTATGGTCATACTAACAGAGAAAGCAGAAAAGACACAAATAATAAACAGTGTACAGTCAGACCTCCCTCAAACTGCTCCATGTCACCAGCTGCAAGCAGAATTAAGTAACTGGGTTTGGCCAGACAAGGGAATGAACATAGCTGAAACTTAAACTGTTAAACTTTGCCTGCTCTGGACACTGTTTTAAAAGAGAATAACCCCTTGGCTTGTAGCTAGCTCAGTCTTCACAAATGTTTCAAACCATTCAGAAAGATCTACCTACACAAGCTGCCAAACCGACTTTCATAACAGCATTGAGTTCTTTGGGTTTAAAGACAAGTTACGCAGTGCAGAAGATGATGCATTTTGCACACAAGAAAGGGCTCCTATTACGACAAGTGCCTCTTATTTCCCAGGAGCTCTCTAACTGTACCACAGAAAGACATGGACTTGCAAATAACTATGAACTCAGCTTTTACAATAAGTAACCTGCATGGCGAGACACATGCCCATGTGCAGTGTCTTGCTCTAGACTGAAAAATGAGGTCACTTATACCAAGAAAGCAGAAAGGTGTAGGATCAGCTTTGGCACACAGGACTGGCCACACGCACACATGCAATTCATGCTTGTTTACACTTGAAAAAGTTAAAAGAAAACCAGGCTAGCTCCAACACCAGTTGGTTTTAAAATGCCGTAATTCTGCCAGGCAAGGAGGAGAATCCAGATTGGGGGTTTGTGCAGAATTCAGACTCTGCAGGCTCCCTAGCCTCAGCTTCCATAACCACACAGCTCAGAAGGTGGAATTCTGCTTATCTCCTGGAAAGAAGCCTGATCCTTGGGTGAAGGTATCTGGCCTATGCATCCCATTGTCACTGTAAGTATTTTTACTTTCCAGCTGTAAGGAAGACATTGGTGCTCACAAACCAATGTAGCACCATACAGAGGCTCAGACACCAGACCTAGCAAGTAAACTTTACTGTCCAAGCTAGGAAAAAAAAGAAAATAAATTCTTAGTTGCAAAGCTGCAGTAAACTTTAAATTATACTTAATAGGTGCAATACATATAATAACAGACTGGGAAGTCTTATTTTTTCAATATACATTACATAAACATGACAGTCATTTCAAAGATGTTGCTAATACATATGTGCATAATGGAGAAGTAAATACAAGCACATAAATCCATATTTCACTAAAACTGTCAATTGTAGCCTTGTTGTAGAAAACTACGACTCTTCAAGAAACTCAAGAAAAAAAAGAAACTTTAGAAAGAACTTACAATCACCCAAAAACATCCCTTAAATTCTCAAAACTTTCACTTAATGCTAAAATATGAGAATCAAATTTAATTCAGTTACATGGCTGCAAAAAGACCTAAGGAATCCATAACTTAAATGGTGTTTTTACACTATTTTCTGGAACCCAGGAAAAGTATCTTGCTGCACATACCTCCATCTCCTGCTGTGCCACTTCACATGCTGCCCCCAGTCCCACTGCTAGAGGTGTGGGCACAGTCCCAGACCGCAGTCCTCTCTCCTGGCCTCCCCCACTCTGCAGGGGCTCTAGCCTGACACGGGGTCGACGGCGAACATAGAGAGCACCAACCCCTTGGAAGCAAGGAAAGCTGTTTTAACATATGCCCAGAGTTCTGAAATTATGAACAGGGACTCCAAGCTTTGGTAACATTTCTTATTTCCACAGCAAACACACACGTGAACACATAACGGGAGAAAAATAAAGTGAACAAGTTCAGTATTTTCTAGGAAATGGTGTTTGTCCCCAATAACCATGTTGAGGCTTGCAGAGCTTCAGCCATGGGAGCTCAGCTTCTTCCACTCTGCTTCAGTCACCCAAGGACTCAGTGCTTCTCCTCCTTCCCACAATTCCTGTACACAGCTGAAGTTCAGCCCCTTGCACTAAAGTTTTTATGGGCATTCACCAGTGTTCTCTTACTGACTTCCAAATTCTTTCCCTCGATTACTAGACCAGCACCAGTCCCAGGAGTCCTCTCCCTTTCTTCTCATTAGGAAGACTCATTAGTGGCAACAATTTTCAGCGAGTGGATTAGATAAGCCAGTTTTGCTAGTCAGTCACTTTAGTGCTCTACTCTCCTCACCTTGAAACCAAATTTTCATGTCTTTGAGTGCCCTGGTACACTTAATAAGTGACTGTCACCACAGGAAGGACAGTTGCAACTTCTCAGCATAACAAATGGTGAAAATTTATGTCTATCACTTGTCCAAAATTACTAGTTGAAAACTTAGTCCTTGTCCAGAGATAATGTCTTCAGCTCTCAGCAGAACTCAGAAAAAAACCCCCTTGTTGAAAAATAAGAATTTTGTTTTTTGTTTCTGAATAGGATAACAAAAGTTATAATATTATATATATAATGTTATATATAATATAATGTTATAAGTTAAAATGCTGTATGTATAGCATACAGCAAACCTGATTTCTGGCTCTCTAACACCCACTGTCACAAGCCAAATAGACCTTGACAATAATAATAGCTGGATTTTTAGTATTTGTCAGTCAACCAGAAAATGTATAGCTGGATATTAAACCCCATTCTGCAAAGAAAATGCACAAATGGAGTTGTTGGAATGGAGCCACTGGAAGTAGATAACAATCAAAAATCATCTATCAGTTACCTTTTGGTCTCCTTGTTTCAAATCCCACTCTGGTCTAAACTTTGCTCTATAACCGAGTGATTTCATTTCAATAATTTCAGCATTAGTTCTGATTCACACCAAGCAGATGACTCCTGAAAAACCCACTGCTGCTATGCTGCCACCATCATACAACACTCTTTCTTCTTTCAGTAAAGCCACCTCAACCCATCTAGCATTGAAGATCTACTTACTGCAGCTCTACGCTGGCAGCAGTGCCTGAGTTACTCTGCAGTCTGTCCAACACCATTCAGAACAGCTTTCTACAGCTCAAGTAACTGACACTGTGACAAATGGGTTTGACTTCACACCTTGTGTTGTTACCTTAAGGTAGGTATGGAAACAACAATTCCCTATAAAGCACTTCAGTGAGTACCTTTGGGCCCATAAATTTTATGGCCACTGATGCTCATTAAGTCAATTTTCATGTTGTTGACGTCCATAGGAATTTTACCAATCGCTTGTGCAGCATCCGTGTGGAAGAAAACGTTACGTGCACGGCAGATCTCACCTGCAATAAAAACACCAAACCAAAAACAGGTTACCTTAACTAATTGCTATGATCCCAAAGATTCCAGCACTGGATCTAAAGCATGACTGAATCTAAACCAAGAGGAAGTTATTGAGCTATCTGAGGTGACAAAGGCAGAAATGGGGGATGTGATGTTTCTTTTACACTGAAGTGGCTAAAGCTGTGCAGGGGCTACTGTAGTTTGATGCCCTGGCACAGGTTTAGGCAGGTAGGACTACAGTGAATTTCTCCAGCTGAGAAGTTAAAAAGTCTTCTACTGTTAAGAATTGAGACTATTTCCAAACCCACACCTAACAAGCTTAAGAACAAATGGTTACATGAAATATCAAAGTCTCCACACAGAAATGACTCCACAGTTGGAAAATATTGGTTTTTCTTGCTTCTTTTGCTTTTCAACGTCCAGTACAAGCCAGCCTTCCTTTCAAGTTTCTATTTGCCATATATTTTTATGTCATTCCCTCTATTTTCCAAGTTTTCCAGCACTCAGCTTCAAAAATATTCTCAGAATTGTCACACACACACCTATTACTACCACATGAAGCCAGCTGAGCTGGTCACCAGGCTAAAATATATGAAGAAATAATGTTCATAGGCAGAAAACGTTAAGTATTATTTATTTGTGTCATAAAAAAAATCACAATACATCTTCCACAGGATCTGCACAGCTGCATCTGAGACTTCTCCTCTGCACAAGAGGTTCAACATGGCACTTCACAGGATAAGTAACCCCCCCTGTGCTCCAGCAAGGTCAGGCCACAGGCCACAAGTCACACAGTAGCAGGGCTTCAGGTTCCCTCTGCAAGGCCTCAGGCCTGGCCTGTTGGACCTGTTCAAGGTGTCAGGAGAACATACCAGGGGAACTACAGCTGGCACCAGCTGTCTCTGGCATTTAAACATGGGACCATAGTAAGGACCTTGACAATATAAGCACAGGAGGAAAAAAAGAATCCCTGGGGCTATAAGCAACTCACTGATGGTCAAATGCTTGTCAACAAAGAAACACAACCAACCTTGAAAAACTTTGGCAAAAATAATGCTTTGAGCTTAAAGAAGAAAGAAATAAATGCAGCAGCTAAGGAAGAAAACCAGATACATGAGATGCCTGCCACAGCCTAAGAAAACAATACCCTACGGAATATGTACTCCAGAGCAGTCCAAATATTGTCCAAAAACTCAAACATCTTATGAAAGGCTGTCTTGAATATGAAGGTGTGCTGGGTTTGGCTGGGGTAGAGCTAACTTCCTCCACAATGGCTAGTATAGGTCTATGTTTTGGATTTGTGCTGAACACAGGGGTAATAACAGATGTTTCTGATATTGCTTGACCAGGGCTTGCACAGAGCCAAGGCCTCTTCTGCCCCTCATATGGCCATACTGGCAAGGGGGCTGTGGGTATGTGAGAGGCTGGGAGGAGACACAGCCAGGACAGGTGACCCAAACTTACCAAAGAGACATTTCAGACCGTATGACATATGCCATACACTTTCAGTATAGAAAACTGGGAGGAAGAAGGTGGAAGGGGGAGACATTTGGAGTGATGGTGTTTGTCTTCCCAAGTCACCACTAGGATGGGGCCCTGCTCTCCTGGAGGTGGATGAACACCTGCCTGTCCATGGAAAGCAGTATGGAATTCTTTGTTTTTCTTTGCTTGTGTGCATGGTTTTTGCTTTCCAGATTAAACTATCTTTATCTCAATCCCTGCGTTTTCTAGCTTTTACCATTCCAATTGTCTCCCCAGTCCTGCTGGTAGGGGAGTGACTGAGTGGCTGCAAGGTGCTTGGTTGCCAGCTCAGGTGAAACTAGGTCAGAAAGGGTATCTGTATATGTTTTGCTACTGTCACAGTAAACTATCAACAAATCACCTGGGATCCAGGGATCTGGAGGATCATCAGGGAGGCACATGCTCACCCTGCTTGCTCCAACAACCATGGGTCTCCAGGGTCCCCCTTCATCTGCTCTGAGGTCCCTGTCACTCCACCTGCCAGCTCAGAGCCTGGCTCACCCTCTCCCTGCCTCCTGTTCCAGAAGCATAGCTCTTCAGTGGGCTTTTGGCCTACAAAGCAATTGTTCATGACTCTATACTGGGGGAAGGATTGTCCAAGTGTGGTGCTCACTATCCTCTCCCACTCCAAATCCTGCACATTTCTCCTCTTAAACACTACAAGCGCTCAATAAATCATTATAGTATATAAGCTCAATTTTGGCCAGTTATTCTGTACAATTTTTTAATCCATCATACAATCCAATGAATTGCAGCTGATCCATCCAGAGCAATGATTGCTGCAATGCTCACCATAAAGGTAGTGCATTTCATTCCCATTTCCCTTTGAAATAAATTTTTATTTGGGACAGTAGTATTATTTATTTATAGTACATTTTTTATTTTAAAATATTTATGTTATTATTTTTTCCTTAGCTATATTACACCTAATCTTTTGCATCAGTACCATTTGGAGATGAAAACATTAATCTAAAATGAAGCAGAAGCAACCTTAGTTGGCATCTAGAAGCCACAGTGTACTTACCAATGTCATGAATAGGCTGCTTTACTCCTATTTCATTATTTACAGTCATTACAGAAACCAAACTTGTATCGGGCTGGAATGCAGCCTCCAGCTCCTGGCGAAAGATTCAGAAGGACAAAAGTTGTGACTAACAGAGAAGCAGGATTGCTGCGCACATCTTCAATTTACCAGCAACTCAACCACCAGTCCCTCATTTGCAACAAACACCTGGGGTTCTGACAAACAGCTCTGGGGAGAACACTAACCCACGTGAACATAAAATGCCTGTTGGAAGAGGAGTGAATCAACTGTGTCTCTGCATGTCCTAACCCTTCAATGCACCTGGCACCCCACTTGATTAAATCATATCTCAACAGGCTTTGCTATATCCCATATATGTCTCTGAACTATTTTCTTTAATGAATTAACCACCCACAGTACAGCTTAAGCCTCTTCCAGCCAAGGTGAGGCTGGCTGTAAAGGAACTGCTCTTTAAACAAAGTCACATCACATCTGCAGCAACATGCTCAGAAAGCACCACTCATTACTGTGCCCACAGGCTGATCCCTTGGTCCCATCACAAACCACTGCTCTCCATGGCAGGTGAGGGACTGGGAATAAAACTGTTGCTGCCCTGTGCTACAGGACGTCAACGATGAACTAAAAACATACAACTTCTACATTTTAGGGCTGCAGCCAGTACACACAGAAGGGCTGGCTCATGGACAGCCATAGGAAGTACTGTAATCACTGGAACAGTGCCTCAAGTACTGGGCTCCTTATAGGGTACTCAACAGCTCCACCTGCACAGTAGCAGCTGAAGGGTGGGACAGAAGGTGGATGTTCTGGTTGAGAAAAAGTGTAGGATATTAGAACAGAAAATCCTTTTCCAGGTCTGACAGATTTAGCTATGATTCTCATACTACTTTGTGATATTTATTATCCTTTTAGAGGACACAAGGTTTTGAGCATCAATTTGAAGCAAAAACCTCTTCTTTTTTTTTAGTTTCTTTCTGTCAGTAACAACTTACCTTCAGATCTATGAGCCCATTTTTTTTAACAGGTAGATATGTGATGTGAAAACCTTCTGTTTCCAGGGAACGACAAGAATCCAACACACACTTGTGCTCGGTTTGCGTAGTAATGATATGCTTTTTTCTGGATTTATAGAACCTTGCAACACCCTGTCAGGCACAGTCCATGAAAAAGAAATTGGCCACTGAAGAAAGCAGGCATTACACATTATGATCGGAAATAAGAAATTACTACTTAGATATAGTTCATTTGGATCTTTCCTGTTTGACCCAAGTCATGAATCTAAAAGGTACTGACAGATAATCCACACTACATATCTCCATCAGCACCTGCTTTTCAATGCATCTTACTTCTCAAAAACTCTGTGAAAATCTTTATTGCTGTTAAGCTGTAGAAGCCATTAACCAAAGCATTTTTTTGAAAACTTTTGCAATGGAGTTATAAACACTGAGAAGTCTGAACAACCACATACTACATACAAAACCTAGTCTTCATAAGAAAAAGGTTTCTAATCTGCATGTCCACTATATTTCACAATAAAGATTTCAATTACATAAGCAGAAGGAATGTATTTAGTGCATGTGAGATAAACATCAAATATTTTACACTGCCCTCAAAATCATGTCCCAGGCATCAAAACATTCATCCATGTATTTCCTCCACATATGTAAGAGAGTATCACAAAAAGTAAATCCAGAAATGCAAATATGTTATACTCCAACATATATTAACGTTTAAATTGTTGAGAGATGCATACAGTTCCTAAATACAAAATTTTAACATAATAAATGAGAATCAGTGTAAACTTTTTACCTTAATTGCCATATTATTGGACTCTGTTGCACCACTGGTAAATATAATTTCCCGTGAATCAGCTCCTATTAAATCTGCAACTTGCTGTTTAAAAAGAAATACAAATTTAACTTGTTAAGAAAACATAGAATAAATTCACTACAGCAAAATACATGTGAAATGCTTTCAAGAATACTCCCTTGAGCTTCAAAGGATTACAGCTGGTACCTAACAAAGTTATGCTAAAAATAGTCTAAATATCTGAATTATAAAATACACAAGGAATCCACAGTCATTAGAAGTGGTATTAAGCATTAACCTGTTATAACACAGATAAAAGCTTAAGTAGACAAAAACCCACTACATATTACTTAAAAAAAAATGAAAAACATCCTTCCCTAAAATTAGAAGAATGATAAGATATGGAGTTAGTCCAATGACTACAGCAACGTGCTTGTGACTCCAGGAAACCAATAATACTGTGGCACTTTTACTTACAGTATTGGTTTCTGCCACTCCAGTTGCTCTAATCTCACTGTTGGAGCAAGTGCTGACTTCTACACCTGGGACTGGAGAACCCTGGGAGCCCAGACAGACTGGGGAACAAGAGGCTGGAGAGCAGCAGCACAGAAATCTGAGACCTGGAAGTTTGGGCTGAGGGCAAGTGCAACAGGAGCCAGCAGTGCCCTGGCAGCCCCAAGGGTCAGCCTGTCCTAGGGAACATCAGGCCCAGCATTGCCAATCGAGCAAGGGGGAGACTGTCCTGTCCTGTCCTGCTCTGCTCTGGGGAGGCTGCACCTCAAGTCCTGGGGGCACTTTGGGGCAAATCTATATAAGGATATGAAGTTATCAGAGAACATCCAGAGGAGGGCCATGAAATGGTTAAAGGCCTAGAGGACAGTCTGTAAAACAAACAGCTGAGGTCACTTGGTTCTTTCAGTCTGAAGAAAAGGAAATTGAAGTCAGACCTCACTGGGGGCTGCAGCTTCCTCATGAGGGGCATCAGAGAGGCAGCTCTCTGCTCTCGGTGACCAATGACAGGGCTTGAGGAAACAGATAGCGCTGTGTCGAGGAGGTGTAGGTAGGATAGTAGGAAAAAAGTTTTTTACCCAGAGGGTGGTCAGGCACTGGAACAAGCTCCCCAGGGAAGTGGTTACAGCCTGAAGCCTACCACAGATCAAAGAGTGTTTGGAGAATGCTCTCAGGTGGTGGGATTGTTGGGGCATCCTGTGCAGGGCCAGGGTTGGACTTCATGATGCTTGTGGTTCCCTTCTCACTTGAAGTATTCTATGAGTCTATCTTTTCCTACAATAAATCTGCTAAAGTACAGCTAAGCAAAGAGGAAGCTGCTAAATCCACCCCACAGAGAACAGGGGTTTTTTTTCTTCCTTTTTTTGTTAGGTTCTTCTGACCCTGATTTTCCTCAACAGCAGGAAAACCAATGCAAACAACAACCAACAACTTACCCGCCTCGCTTTCTCCATGGCAGCCTCACTCTCCCAGCCATAGGCGTGGGTCCTGGAGTGGGGGTTGCCATAGTAGGCTGTCAGGTATGGGAGCATGCTGTCCAGGACTCTGGGATCCTGTGGAACACAAACCACCCAGCCTTAGAAAAGGAGAAGGGAAACTATATCTGGTCTCTTTGGACAGAACCCCTTGCCACAGTATCAGCAGCACTTCTGTGGCAGTGTCTTGCTTTAGCTTAGACCTGACCTTAAAAACTTGAGGCTATTACATGTTACGTGTAACACAAGTATTCAGCAGTCATGCTCTGTGCACATAACCCTGATCTGCACCGAAGGTCAAAGAAGAACAATATCATTTGAGAAAACAGAATCACAGAATAGTATGGGCTGGAAAAGACTTTAAAGCTTGTCTTGTTCCACGCCCCTGCCACGGGCAGGGCCACACTTTCCACTAGGTCCGGTTGCTCCAAGCCCCATCCAACCTGGCCTTTCTTCTGAGCAGAAAAAAAACCAAAGTCTTAAAATGTTAAGAAAAATGTCAGATCCGTATTTTGGCTGAATTCACTTCCTGCTTCTCTCAACTGTCTCCACTCCCGCAGGGGTCGGTGCGAGCCACTTCGCGGCTCGGCCACGCTCCGGCCCTGCGGCACGGGGGCTGCCCATCCCGGGGGCTGCCCCGGCGTAGCTACAGCCCTACCGGGGGATGCCCGCACTGCCCTGTGGTGACAGGAACAGCCTGTGTCGCTACAGGTGGCGCCGAAGGGCAGCTCGAGGCACACGCGACCGCTCGGGCAAGAGAACCGGGAGTGTGGGGGCCCTGCTCCGCTTCCCGTGCTCGGTACGGCCCTTACCAGCGGGGTGGTGGCCTGGACATCCATGTAAAGTGGCCGAGGAGCACCGCCGCCATCGATGGTTCGCCCTGAGGGGAGAAGAGGGGGAAAGCTGCTGTCAGGGGCCGGCAGGAGCGGGGGAGCTGTTCCTTCCCAGACAGGGGCTCTGCCCGACCGCGGCCTTACCCGATCCTGATCCGGATCCCGGTCTCGGTCCTGGTCTCGGTCCCGGTTCCGGTCCCGGTCCCGGTCCCCCCGCTCGGAACCGCCGGGGGGCTCGTTCGCCCCTCAGGGCCGCCAAGCGCCGCCACAGCAGCATAGCGCGCGACGGCAGAGCGGGGCGTGCCCCCTCTTCCTGTACGTCACGGCGCGCGCCGGAAGCGAGGCCCAGACAGGCGGAGGCGCGGTGCGGCCTAGCGAGGTACGGGCGGGGCTGGGACCCGGGAACGGGAACGGGAACGGGAACGGGAACGGGAACGGGAGGGGGGGGGCGGGGCCGGGCGCTAGTGAGGTGAAGCGCGCGCTGAGGACCCCGGTTCGCCTCCGAGAGCTCTTGCGCCTCGCAACGGCGATGGCCGCCGTTCCCGGGGAGTCCACGGCCTGAATATCTGCACTAAGTTCTCGGCCTGGCCTCGATCTCCCTAAGGGAGGGTTCACTGCCCGCTCCTCTGCCTCCGAGACCAAGCGGCAGCCGGGAAGGTCGGGCCAGCAGTGGAGGCTCGGTCAGGTGCCGTGTGTGCTGCTCGCTAGGGACTGAGAACACACAGGGTGAGGCCCCGAAAGAGTCTCGGTAGCCACAGCGGCGCTCGCAGGAGCTTGTTGAGGGGAAACGACGCCATCGTTCCCTCCTCCTTCCTATCTGACACGCAAGGAAACAAGCCTGGGAGCCAGCACAACCTCCTGCGCTGCACGCGCGAGAAGCTCTGAGCTGTACAGCCTGGCCTGCCAGCCCAGTTTGATTATAGAAGTCTGTTCGACAAAGCAGTAAATCGGTGTGGGTATTGTCCTTTCTTTTTTAGATGCCTGTGACCGTGGGCCCATATGGGCAGTCGCAGCCCAGCTGTTTCGACAGAATAAAGATGGGTTTCATGATGGGCTTTGCAGTGGGCATGGCTGCAGGAGCGCTGTTCGGCACATTTTCCTGTCTCAGGTATGCCAAGGAAATGGCTTCCACAGGCAAGTGGTGACAGGGAGATAGCCAGAGAGAAATGGTCATGCTGTGGGGTTGGGAAGGGATTGGGTCTGGTCCTGTGCCGGTCCCATGAATGGAACTTTGTCTGTGACTCCCAGCTACTGCAGTAAGCCCCTGGCCTACAAAATGTGAGTGCTGGCAGGGCATCACCCCTGGGTGCCCTGTATGCCAGGAGGTCACAGCTGCACAGACCTTTTCTTGCCTCTTGTAAGGAAGGTTCAGTGGGAAGCTGAGGCTGTGGAGGATCACCTCCAGGAGGAACCAGATGAATTGTCAATGCAGATACATGTGCAGCCTTCTCCTGGCCCTAAGGCTTCCTGAGGTGCTGTGTAAGCCCTCAGTGTCTGCATCATGGTCCCTTTGTGTGTCCCATGCCCTGCACAGAGGCAGTTACCAAACTGACCCTGAGTCTGAATGGCAGGAGTGTGGGTACACCCATGGCTCGCATTGGCACAGTCCCACTGTGCAATGGAGAGTGACAATGTTCCACCTTCCTCTGGCACTCAGCATGCTGACATGAAAACAAGCTGTGTTTGTTGCTCTGTGTTTGCTCTGGTACTGTTGACTGGTGTTGCACATCATCTATGACAAAGAATCACTGAAGTCAGCTCTTTCATACTTTGCAGAACTCTGATGGTTTTTACCTGTGATTAAACATGGGAGATGATTTGGTAGTGGGGTGAAGGAGGAAGAGGTACAAATCTTAATCCAATGGGAGTTTGAAGTTTTCTAATCTCTCTCAGTTCCCAGAGGATAAGCAGCATGATGCTGGCAGAAGATACATATTAAGAGCATTTAGAAGAATCAGTGAGAGTGGTTCTGTTGTACTTGAATGACACAGCTGCAGTACTTGTGCTGTTCTATTTTTGAGAGAAAATCTCATGTTTTAAGAATGAAGTGCATGAAATTCGTTAGACTCTTAAGTCACTGCACTGTTTAAAAGCCAAATATTACAAGAGCTTCTTGAGACAGAACAATTCTTTTTGTTTTAGTCTGACCTCAGGTAAGTGAAAAATGGAGAACAGAAACAGTTTTTGAAGTTTCTAGGCCTTTCAGGTGTCCCATATTAAAAACAGAGTCAATAGTAAATAAAAATTTAATTTTAAGTTGATGTTAAAATTTTAAGGTGATATTAAAAAGATTGCCACTGCAGTTAGAGAGGATGGCAGTACAACAGCTCAGACAACTCTTTGTACTCTGGCATGTGAAATACTTGGCCAGCTTTTTTTTTCCCATATTAAGGGTATTTGGGAGACCAGGATGCAAAGCTGTGCCTTCTAAGGGTGTGGCAGGAAGGTTCCACTGCAGGAAAAATACACATGGGCCATGTGAGGTGAGGGCCACCCGAGAGCCCCTGCAGTAGCACAGGGCACTGCACCCAGTCTCTGGGGAGGCAGCTGTACAATTGCACAGATTTAGACTGAAGAAGTGTTCAATTTGCAACCATGAGCTGATTGTCTCAGATGTTTTCTGCTGCATGTCTGTGATCTGTCAGGTTTCAGCTTTTATATAATCCCTGTGATTTTCTTTATCTCAGGATTGGCATGAGAGGACGAGAGCTGATGGGTGGAGTTGGCAAAACGATGATGCAAAGCGGTGGGACGTTTGGGACGTTCATGGCCATTGGTATGGGAATACGCTGCTAATCTGGAGTTTGGGATTTATCCCAGAGTGCCCCCACCCAGCCATTCCTCCACTGTACAATAATAAAATCTTTAGATACCTGGAAGTGAGAGCTCTTAATGAAACAGCACAGTCCTACCCTCTGTGCTCTGCTGATTGTAAGCACACCTTTTACAAAATTTCTACTTTCTTCCCATGTCTTTCTCCCAAAACAATGAGAATTAATAATCATTTTTACTACATTGAAGTTCCTGTTTTACAGATAGAAGTACACCACACAAGTTTCTCCCTTTGGCACTTGGGCAGCTCACATTGCTGACGTGGATGTGGAGCTGCTTTGTCCCTTCTTGCAGTCCTCAGTCTAGGAAAGTTAGATGGTGGGTACTTCAGATTAATTATAAAATTTCTGGCCTCTTGCAAAAATAGGTGGGTTGAAGCTGGTCACATTTCTGAATTCAGTGTCATGGGGCAGGTGCCCTCAACAGTGTAAGGACCCCAGGATCCAGGCAGCTCCCGCAAGAGCTGTGCTCCCAGAAACAAAGCCTCTTCTTTCATTCTGGTTTAGCAGGCCTACAAGGTGGTCAGGACTTCCCTAGGAGAGCATGGGAATCCCTCCTCATCCTCCCCACCCCAGAAGCACTGCCTACAGCTGACCTAGGAAAGGTGTTGGGTGTTGTAGTCTTCCACTACTTGCCTTTTGAAATAAGGCCTCTTTCTGCTCCTCCTTTAGTTCTGTGTAAGGAAGATGTGTGAGCAATAGCACTACCTCAACTGGCACCTGTACAGCCTGGACCTGGTACAAGTGCCTTTTCCCCAGTTTTTAAGGCAGAAACACAAATTCATGACTCAAAGCCTGTTCTCAGATAAAGCACACCTAGACAGCCAGTTTTACTTCTTCAGCTGTGTTACTATTCCCAGAATCCTGCTGTATTCCCACCCCTCCTCACTTCTACCTTTTGCTTGCTCCAAGTTCTTTGATTAAGGACAGGCCCTTGCCACGCTGCAGCTCAAGGACAGCTCCGGCCCTAGAGGCTGCAGAGCAGATGCTCTCCCCGCACTACTACAGAACACCCGTAGCACTGCTGCCTGCCCCACCTTCACCCACTGCCAAGGAATGTTCTGTTCTCCCTACTCTCCCCTTGGCCTTTTCTTAGTGGTTAAAAAGGCCAGGGAGGCGGGACAGGGATAGAAAGAGCGAAGCACAGGGGCAGCTTCCCTCTAGAAACCAGACTGAAAGCAAACATAACTGACTCGTCCAGCCCCAGGACTCTCAACCATTTGTGAAGGATGGGAGTGGAGGTGGGCAGGAGGGCTTTGTCTCTGGACTGAACTTTAAGCATGCCTGAGTAGGACAGGAGTTGTGCCCAGATCCTCAGCAACCACGGTCACACTGCACAGAGGGCTGGGAACAGCTTCTGCATGTACTCTGAGCACATGACATCCCAGGGCATACCTGCATACTGTGTAGTCGTATCCCAGACACTGGGCACTGCACAGCATCTATCACTCACCTCCAGGCCTAAGCACACAACTGCCTAAATCACATTGGGAGACCAGAGAAATAAAACTTCATGAAGGCCTTTTTAAGAGAATTTTATTTGAGTGGTTCTTACAAAGATTGTTGCAATATGAAAGTTTTTGATAGAAATATCAAGCTGTCTTGTCAAACACACTGAAGTAACCCAAAAATATATTTCAGAGCTCACAGAGCTTAAAAAGAGCAAAGATTATATGCAACCAGAACAAAACACTTTTCTGTATTTCCTACCCATTTTCAGACTTGGCTGAAATCCTCCAGCTCTGCCCCACTGCACTCATCTGGAAATGCAGAGATGTTTTGTTTGGAAACTTAGACACACCTCACAGTATTTACAAAGAAACTTTTACAGATACAATAATCAAAAGTTACCATCAAGAAGTAAAACCCTTCAATCCTCCTATTCTTACCAATTATTCAGCACAAAGCAAGCTGAGTAGCTGTCTGCAGTCAGCACTCAGTAGCTTTTTGGATTTTCCATTTATACAAAAACACTAAATATGTCCCTTCATCCAGTCTCTCTCTGATACTACCCTTGAGCAGATCACCCACATTTAGTGAAATGTAAAATGTCTTTGCTGCATTAAAAGAAAGGCTCATGAAACATTAAAAATGTCATTATGTCCCATCTGCCTTTTACAGAGTACTTGTTATCTATGAGCTACTTCTCAGTTCCTACAGATCACCTTTGTCAATGTACAAGAATTACAAGGCAGAACAAGAAGTCAACAGCTTTGTATACAGTGGAAATGCTAGTTAGGGAGAATGAACACACTGCATTTCTGCTTACTTCGTTTTATTTTTAAAGATAGCAGGAAGTGTACACAAAATGACATTAAATCCTTTCCTTTAGTTTTATCTAAATAAAAGATAACTCAATCTTCCTCCAAAAAATACCTATGTACAAAACTGACTAAATTAATCTTCATCGTCGAACAGGAACCAGTAGTTGGGTTGCAGTCATAGAGTCTGGGAAAAGGCTGTGGTATGTTGGAAGAGGTACATACGCTGCTGTAATCATTTTACCTAATCACAAGAGGAAAAAAAGTAAACATCAGTGTTTGTCATTTCTGTAATGGATGACTAAATGTAGGCGTGTACATGGAACACTCACCTGCAAACCACCTCCCATGCAAAGCATTGACAGCCGCGATGGCAGCAGCGATGGAGGGACATTTCACATACACATTGCCCTGCAAGACAGAATAGTGCAGCCCATGAGAACTCAGAGACACTTGCCCAATGCTGTTCCTCAGCCACCCCTGGACCTGGCTGGGACAGAGCCACACCTGCTCCATCAGGCACCCGCTGGGATTAATCCATAACACAGAATGAGCACAAGAGAAGGGGACGGTGGTACTGGCAGGCACTACTCCACTGTGGCAGTTATTGCAACCTTCAATTTTTCTAAATAGGATTTTGCAAGATAGCCCAAACATGCTTTTGACCAGCAATCACTGAGCCATGAATGGCTGATCTGCTCCTGAGAGCCTTTTAGAGAAAGGATCTAAAGGCTCCTAATCATTAACACCATGTGAAAGAAAACAGCACAAGGGGTCTGACAGCCCCCAAGGCAGCCCAGCTGCCAAGGTCTATATGCCACAAACCTCAACTACATATGCTCCACTCAACATGCAAGCTCACAGCCTGTATTCCACAAGAACCAAGCACTCCCCATTCCCCCAGACAGAAGCAACACTTCAAGGGAGACAGATTCCCTAAAAATTCTCCTCCATAAACATCATCATGTCTGTCTTTACTCGAGCAAGAACTGAGGCAAAGGGAAAATCCCATCCCCGCAGGGCAGGAAGAGCTTGAGATTGTTCCCAAGGCATATGACAGACTCATCTTTGAACTTCACCTTGAGTTTGCCATCTGCAGACCAAGCACTGTGCCTCCCTAATCCAGAGAACCACAACAGTCACACCCAACAACTCCAAGACACAGAGATGCCCACAGTAATGTGTGGCATTTTTCTGGTTGCCTGCTAAAAAACAGACCATCAGTAATACCCAAAGAAGATCGATTCTAGCTGAAACAGATTTTTCAGGAAAATAGTACATTAAAAAATAGATTCCGGCCTTTCCTTAGCAGCTTAAGTCAGTCGGTATTAACTCTTCCCACTGCAATCTAACTCATTCCTTTCTCATGGGGCGAACCTGAGCTTAGGGGCTGGTGTTTAAGGCACTAAGGAATCAATTAACATACAGAGCTCTGCTCTCAGCCTCCCCCTGCAAAGGCACCTAAACTGCTTAAATGCCCAGATGAGGTGCAGGAACACAAAGCTGTGGCTTTCCTTAACACCAGGCAGAACAGACAGATGTGGTACATGAGCCATACACTCAGCTGGGACTGCAACTGTTTAATCCTCAACAAATCACATGCTCATAAGCCAACCCCTGACAGCCCTCAGCACAGAAGTCTGAGACAGAGCCCTGAAGGTGCCCAGAATCTAAGCCTGGAAAACAGAATTGTACAATGGAAACTATCAGTGGGTATTTTATAGCTGTGTCACTGCTGTGCTACTATGACAAAACAGATTTCATTTTTTATGAAACATTAACTCATTACTTAGTATGTTGCAGTTGCTTTTTTTAAATCCACCTGCTAACATGAAACAGAATTTTGCAGCTCCATGGGCTTAGAACCTATGTGAGGTATCCTGAGGGCTAGTGTAGTTTTGGGTGGTGGTTTTCTGGGGGGTTGTGCAGTGATTTTTTTGTGTGTTTAGTTGTTGAGAGGGTTTTTTGGAGGTGGGAAGTGTTATGGGTTGTTGGCTATTTTGGAATTATTTTTTTCTGTCAAAGAACGCTTCATTTTCTCTAAGTAACAAACACATTATGGGGAAGGTTTCTTCCTCTCATCAGTCCAATGGTCCAAGACCACAGGCGTAATCTTGAAGATTGCAAGATGCTAGGTAAGGCAGCACACTGTTTTATGTGCTAGACTGCAGCTCCTATCTAACCTCTGTGTAACCCACAAGAAACGGTTTTAGGTGATATTGGGGCAGCTGCACAAGACAGCAATGGTTGAGTGCAGGGCAGAACAATCCCACCAAAGCACACCAGCAGGAACATGAGTTTCAGACTTATACCTTAGCATGGAACACAAGATGACACTTTTAGGGTCAGAGAGATAGAAATTAACCCAACTGTGAAACCATCTGAAAATTGAACTTCTGTTTGGGCTGTGAATTCTTTTTAAAAAGGGTTCAAGAGAATGAATCTATTTACAGACCTTCCAGAGTTTATACAGTCTAAGAGCTGAAATACAGAGAAGAGGTAACCAGTCTGGGGTTTATGTAAACAAAGTCAATTCAGAAGAAAAATATATTTACCAGTTTTAGATGCAGGTATTAATCTGGAATTCAGTCATCAGCAACGGTGTTTCTCTTCCCTGTTCTAACTCCAGGCCCTCAGACTGCCCATTGCAAGACTTTAATGTCCATGAGTGACCACAACTGTTTCTAAGCACAGGATGAGGCACATATTTACCTTATGCTGTAATTCTGCAGGAGCAAGAGCTCTTTTCTACTGAAGCCTGTGCTCTAGAAAGAGGAAACTGAAGTCCTTGACTTGGGGGGAAGGCACAACTTAAGGGAAATGCCAAATGCCTGAACTAGTCACAGCTCTTCTACAGCAACTTCAGCTGGGTAAACCTTCAAGAGCAGCACCAGAAAGCTGTTCATCCAAGTTCACACAATGATTCACAATCGGAGAGAACCATCTACATTCTGCACAAACTAAGAAATTTAGGTACAGTTTAGGAAAAGCCCCGTATTTGTAATGTTCCCCCTGGACAAAAGAAAGCAACAGAGCTCCTAACATCAGTTCAGTGTGTCATCCCCGGAAGCAGGCATACCTGAGCTGAGTTTTTGTCAACATAGATGTGGATTACTCCTCCATGTTTGTTACATTCCTCAATCACATCATCTTTAATTTCTGTGTCCCAGCCAGCTTCTTCTTCACTGTACAGGGGAAGGAAAAACAGGACAGAGATCATTCACACAAAATCCACCCCCAAAACCCATTAAACACATGCCTGCAACATTCTGATTTCTTTCTTACATGTTAAAGTCATTGACAAATGCCAAACAGACAACGATAAATCACTTACGTTTGAGGATTAAACATGTTGGAAAGCTGGAAGCACTGTGTTGCAAGTGGTTGTACAGAAGCAGCTGCAGCCAGAACTGTTGTAATGAAAAAAAAAAAAATTAGCACATCTAAGAACCCACTATGCATGGCTCTAATTTATTCAGCATAATAGAAGCAGCTCTGACTAAACAGAAACTGAAGGCAGGAAAGCAAAACTCAAAACCAGACACTACTGATGATAGATATATTTAAAATGATCAATACAAAAGCCAGCACACTATGAATCACAGTTGAACCTGAAAAGTGAAAATATCATCGTGTACATTGATTTTGGCAGATTTTCCATTTGAACATTAAAAGGCATGCATCTTCATTTGCATTTAAAATGTCTTCCTGAGTTGTATGTCAGCACCTTTAATGTTTTGCTCCTCACAGATGCCCAGCAGCAGCTCAGGACAGCACCACCCCAGCTGACTGGACAGCAAAGGACAGACAACCTTGGGGAATTCCTAAAACCTGTTTTAAGCACGTTGAATCATGCTTCAGAAGTGTACCTGCACTTTCATCCCTTGAAAATGCAGACTGAAGGAAACATTTGACACCTGAAATTGCTCTTTCCCTGTAACAGTGAAATTATTACTTGTCATTTATTGCTGCTTATCATGCCAGTACATTGCATTAAACACTGTCCCACAGGCTGCCCTTCCACAGACTTCAGACTTCTGTCAATGGAGCTGCAATAACAGCTGCCTTCCCCATATACTTCAGACATTAAGGGTTGTGCAGTCAGATAATGAGAAACTCTGAGACAGTAAACCCAAACTTCTGATTCTCAAATAACCCCTGAAAGGCAGGGAGAACACTACTAGCCAATCACAAATACCAGTCCACGCATTTTCTTGGACTAGTACATGGCTGGAGAATGCTACCAACACTGGAGAAAATGCTACCAAGAATTTTCAGTCAAAAAAATAACAGGATGATTCCCCACTTCCCCACAGACAACTAGACAACTAGGAGAACACAATTTCTCAGGTATGGGCAAACCCTATACCACAAGGATTTCCCCTATAGACACCTGAAATAAAATCTACTAATTACAAGTCAAAATAAATGCTAGTTTACCTTCATTCTGCTGGGACAGTCTCGTTTGTAAATCTAAAGAGAAATACAGAGAAGTTAATTAGAGCGCTTGCCAGCATCACTGTATCATCACCTGCCAGCCAGGTTGTTCAGCTTGTTTTTCTGTGGTTAAGAGCTTATTTCAGTATCACTGTTCCTCTCTAGTTGTGAGTAGTTTCACTAACTTCAGCTTCTGTACTAGAATGTTCTGTACTTGACAGATTCTGTGACAACAAAGCATTTTAAAGAGCAACAATACCTTAAAAGGACAGACATGACCATGTAACTTTAATTCAGTGTGTCACTCCCAACTTGCTTTTGCTGTGATTGTCTTCAAAAGACACGTTTTACTCCATGAGAAAATAATTACAGCAATTCTGACATGCATTAGAGGTGTGTGTCACCACCAACATCTTTACTACCAGAAAGCAGTTAAGCACACAGCTATCCAAACCTGACCTTCTTAAAGCAGTTATCAAATTTCATTTCAAGTAGAATAAGGCAATATTTTGTCTGCTTTGCTTTCATATAGATTGCATAATGATACAAGTAGCTTTGGTATTTTTCAAATTCAAAACATTTTCCAGTGTTCAGAACATGTGATTTGCCTAGAAAACATGATTTACTTGTTTAACATACACTTGTCCCAATCCAAAGTGATGGGAACAAACAAATGCAGACTTTCTAGCCATTTCCAAGTAACATGACATCTTTGAGCTAACATAAAACTTCAGAATTCAAGACTAAGTATAAGCCCCTTCAATCATGGTTCCATTTAAGAGACACTAGGGGTGTGAGCAAACAATTGCCTTAATTCACTCATTTAGAGAGTAGCAAAGTGATGAGCACCAAGTAAGCTTCCAAGCTTACCTGGAAATACCTGAAGGCACCAGGTATCAACATACTTTTCCCCTTTCTAATAAAACCTCCTCCACGACACTGAAGAACCAACAGAAATAAATGTTTTTCTCTAGATTTTCCTGATGTGCCTTTCCAAGCGTTTTGCAAGGAACACGTACCAGGAACCATACTGAAAAGCAAGGGCTGGAAGGAGTAAGCTCTGAAGGTTGTGTTGTAAAAAGAGCTGGTGATATTTGGCATGTTTTCCATCCAGATCTGAACCCACAGAGTCCTCACCTCCACAGAATGAGAAATATCACAACAGCAAAGGCTGTCTTAGCCTGTATTCTCTGAAGAAATGGCATGGTCTTGGCCAAATCTGTAACTAATTACCTAGTTAATTAATATTCAGACTCTTGTGAAAACAAAGGCCTTTTAAAGAAAACAGCAAATATCCGAACTCTCAATTTAGAGGAGAGACACTTTTCCTGCTGCAATTCCAATCCATCATGTCCAGCAGAACTCGTCTATGTGGGTCAGCCTGGGGCTCTACAGCCAAATCCCTGCACCTAATATGGTAAACCTGCACATATCATCACTGCAAATTCCATCCACAGCCAAGATCTGTTCTAAACACAGCAAAGTCAGCCACCATTATCTTGTGCAACAGTTTCACAGGTTAATTATTAACCACATTTGAAACATAACCTGCTGCTCACCAGATCTTTTATCAACAAACTGGATTCTTTTGTTGCTCATGCCTCAAGAACAGTCCTGTCCTCTCACTTCTAAAATCACTCAAAATTAAGAAATTGATTGTCACTCTGTATAGTCAATTCATGTTTCCCTACACATAGTTTTAAAGAGTATGAAGAAACTAAAATTAATACATCTGACCAATTCAGATCAAAGTAACTCTTTCAGTATATTCTTGTGTAACACCTGTAAGAGCAGCAAGTTTAGCACAATGGGAGTACATGTTTAGTGTACACAGAAAGCACAAATACAGACAAATCTATCAAAGTAATTTGTGTCTTAAAATAAAAAGTTTATTTTTAAATCCAGATGGCTTTAAATAAGCCAAAGTCTGCCAAACACTGCCTAGCATCTTGAGTCATTTCTTAGAACAGAGACCAAATAGAGGTCCAGGATGATAACAGCTATCTCTTCCTCTTTTACAGCACACCATATCAATTTTTTTCCATAAACAGATAGCTCCTTCCACAAGTAAGGAATGCTTTGTCCCACAAAACATTAGAAGCATATTCTATAGGCTGATTATTTTAAATTTCCTATGTTGAGAAAGAACAGGGAGTACACAGCGACAACTGTTCAGCTTCAAATTCTTTTTCCTGCTGGATGGCCAAATTCTCAGGTGTCCCCTAGAACTAATTCTTTACCTTCCCTACTTTAGTTTTATTGACTCCCTCTTGAACATGGATTATCAGAAGTATTTGCAGATGTATACATTACACCTCAGATGCTCAGGCCTACTTGCCTCTAGGAACACACCTAATATTTTAATGATATATCATGCTGCCAGGTCATGTTCTGGCTCTGATAAACTGAAGCATTTAGATATTTTTCTCCTCCCTGGCCATTCTTCCATTGCTAAGCTCCCAGACTATGCGACTGGAATTTTATTTAACCCTGAAGAGGTGAACAATATACAACACCCCAAGAATTTCTTGTCGACAGCACCTACGCATTTATTCACCTCATTTCTACTACTGACCATTTTCATTCATGTAAATATTACTCAAGACCAGACCAACACCTAAACTTTGGTTTTAACAATAGCCTCCAACTTTCCCAGCTTTCACCTGTAAAAAAGTCCTTTCTCTGAGCCAGCTTACTGACACACCTTGTACTTCCTGTATTACTCACTTCTCCAGTTTAATAACTTCCAAATGGCAGGAGTCTAAAGATCAGCAAGAAGCTGCTCCTCCTCTGCCAAGGAAAGGCAATTTAATCAATGACTGTTGGTCTTTAAATACAGTTTCTGACAGTATGCTATACTTTCATAATATTCTCCAGTTTACTCATCTTTAGTATAACCTCTGAAGGAGCAAAGTCTACTCAGTAACGGGACCAGAATCTGGCCAGACCACATTCTTCTTCCTTCAAGTGTACTTCAAGTCTAATTTAGTCACATGTTTCAGCTATGTACACATCGTGGACTTAAAATGTTTATCAACAATACCAGAGATGAGACCACATGTTTTATACATGTATTCCATCACTCATTTCATGGGACTTTTACTTTTCTGACCTCTTTACATTAGCCTCTTACTTTTAGCTTTCTTTCTACCTTGGGAATAATTTTCCTTTTTTATTTTTGAACTACATATTCCTAGCTTACCTTCCTCAAATTCTAAACTTTATGACCAGTATCCCCACTGCAAGTTGAGGCAACTAAATACATACAAACATTTTGGGAGTAGTTTTTCATTCACCTGAGTCCCACTTCCTTTTTTCTTCAAGAGTTGGTAAACCTTCATCTATTGCTTTCATGACTTTAACAATGGTCTAACTCAATCGGATTGTTGGCAGACAATTATCTTTTTGTCTGTTTCCCCCCAAACTAAAAATCTTGTTTTATTATCAGTCATTTTTCCTATTCTTCATAGGCTGTGTGGTCATTCCTTATTTCTTTTGAGGTAGCTGATCACCCAGGTTCAGCGTGGAGCCCATACTAACAGAACTTTTTCTTCTTTCTGTAGAATACAGATCCAACACAGCATTAGCAATGTAAAACATCCTGCCTGTTCAAACACCCAAGTTGCTCAGACCAGATGACTTAATTGCCTTGTTTCTTCAACCATCAGCTAGACCTGTTGGTGTATCCTTTCATTTAAATGTGAGCAACTCATGATCCCTCAAGTCAATGGTCATTTCTATTCTCATCCGTAACATCTTCATTACTTACCAAATTGAGCTTAAAATAGCATCCCCTCTTCATGAGTCAGTGAGTGTTTGATGAAGAAATTTGTCGGATATCACATCCAGGAATATCTGGGCCCCACCATTATTACTAGCAATTCTTCTCCAATCTGTATCGGGGAAGTTAAAGTCTCCCACAATGACATAATTCCTGGTAGTAATTTTCTCTAACAAGAGTAAAGAGATCTTTAATCCATAACCAAATCTCACTTTGGGGACAGCTCATTGACTCTACGGCAGCAAAAAGCTTTATCTTTTTCCAAAGTTACTTAAGTTGCATATGTCTGCATTATTGCTTTTGTACAATACAAGTGGAAAGAACAATGCTACCCCTACCACCTTTATTTCCACAGTTGCTAACATGCATCTTTTTCTAACATCTGTATTCAGCCTCATGTATTTCTCTGCAGAGAATCATGTTTTCTCATGCTGATTGCATACTACCTGAACCATTCAGCTGTGTCAGACATTTATGGCGATGTTCTTGATTTAGTGAGTTTGGATTTCTTTAGACCTTGTTTGTTTCAAATCCGGGGGAGGAAAAGGACTGGTGTTTTTTTTAAAACACAATTCTCATTTCTAATTGCTGACATGTTTCTACATGAGACTGCCACACCACTTTATAACCTGCATAAATTATGAACTAACTTCAGCAGTGGTTAGCTTTCCTTCTCTTTCTGGACTAGACACACTTTTTCCTAACTACTGTATGTTTTTCATCCTTCTCAAACAGGCAACCAGCATTTTTCTGTCACTGGCCAGTTCATTTTCCTTCCAAGGGCACATCTCTAAAACAACTCTATTATATTCTTTTAGCAACTGTCTACGGCTTCATATGTATGCTCTTCTTAAGACTGCACCTGACCTTCAGTAACACGATTCAGACCTATCTTATTAAGCCTGAATCATTTCCATCACATGCTCTGCTGGAAGGCAAACAAGAACGCTACCTTTTCTTTGCTACTTTCTGACACATCCCACACATTCCAGCATCTGGTTATTTGTGACATTCAGGTCCTTTCTACTGTTATGACAGTTTCATATCCCTTGTTCATAGTATTAATCAAAAGTAGCAAAAAAAAAAATAACATTCAGGGAGGGTACTCCCTGCTCTAGTTCTGAAGACCCCATGAAGTGTTAGTTTTTCAGACCAGCTATGAACTAAGCAGCAGCAATCACATCCCTCAGCCTCATTCCAGCACACCCACCTGCAGAACACACGTACAACTATTGCCAAATCCAAGCAATAGACACATTCCCTGACATAAAATGTCTTTCCTCACGAGGACATACGCTGTAAAAACGCTGCTGCCATCTTTATGATGTGTCCCCCATAGAGTCCTAATAACCTTCCTGCCCTTCGTACAGCTCTGATTTTTCTACAGGGGTCAATCCCCTTCCAATTCTGAGCCTGCCATTTTCAACAGTCAACACGTATGCTGCAGTAGAACATACAAATCCCCACTAGCCCAGAGAATAGTGAAGAGAGGAAGGTTTGGGGTGAAAACCAGCAAATTTGGAAAAATATGCAAAGTGAATCACACCCATTCAAATTGTGATATACCATTATTAGTTACTTGCTTATGATTTTGCAGTGTTTTACAGTGCGTAAAACATGCTGCAATACCTCATTTTAAAAGACCAAAATGCATTTTCATTTTAAAAGACAAAAAAACATAGTTAAGTACCGCCTGTCTCAAATTTATAAAGTAATTTTAAAAAATATATATAGGTCATCATTTCTTACCTGTCACAGCTCCAAAGGCCAAAGATCCACTCATCTGCAGAGCCTGCTGTGCAGCTGGAGGAATCTGCAAACCAGTACCTGGAACAGAACACAGAGAGACCTTGGAGCAAGCCCTTTCATTAATTTAGGAATGCAGTAACAGAAGCATCATAAATATTCCTCTTGTCATAAGATAAAAAATACCATGCATTTAAATATTTCATTCATTTATTCAAACAGTTCTGTGGAGTGTTTTAATTCAAATTCTGCAAACTTCTTCACACACTTGTTATCCAACGTTGCACACACCTTCTGCAAGTCTTGCCATCAACTGAAGCCGACCAGTTGTTCCCAAATCAATTCCAGTCCGTTCCAACTCATCACTGTCCAAAAACGAGCTAGCACTGGAAGCATCAGTACGCTCAGTTACATGTCCAACTTTCATTGGTCTCCCAGCCAGCTCAAATCCATTGAGTTGTTCCAGGGCTTTTTTGGCACACTCAGAGTCTGAGAACTGTGGTTTGGAGAAACACAAATTCAGTAATGCTTGCCTACAGGATTCAGCAACACTTCTACTGTATGTAATATCCACAATTACACAAACAGGAGAAACTCTTTAAGAGAATAGCAATAAGCTAATGTACATGTGCTCAGAATTTTTCATTTAAACAAAACACACACATATTTTGGTATTTACTTTCTCATGGTTAGGTACTATATATTTAAAAATATTGTTGAAGTTATAGCATCGAGATACTGCAATCAACAGAAGTCATGACTGTGGCTGCCTTTCAAGAGTGACACTCAATTCTTCTGCAACCTTACAACTGCCATGGTATTTACAGTTTATTCCTAACAGATACTCTGCTTCATGCTGCAAAACATCAAAATAAACACACAAGCATTTTATCAGTGTTAAAACTGTCAAGTATGAACTATATAGTAAGTTTGGTTTCATTTGTGTCCATGTGCCAGAGGTCCCAGCCGAGACTTTTTTCCTCATGACAAATTGCCAGGTCAGTTAAGAAACTCAAGTTCACAAAACTGTACCTGAGGGTAAAGAGGAAAGATTTTTTAACTGAAAAATTTTTAGCCCCTATTATTTCCCCTATAAAGTTCACATTAAATTATTTTCAGCTATAAAACCACCAGTCTTTACTAGTGTCTTTGCCTGCAGAAGACAGCATTTGCTTTTGCTGGCACTGACTACAGAGGAAACTATTCCCATCTAAACATATTCACTGCTCATTCTCAATACCCAGACAACCATCAGAAAGAAAGAAAAAGCCAGTGCTGCATCCTGCAACATGACACTTCTGAAATGAAATGTACAGTTATCGAGTAGCAATTTAGTACCTCCCATGCATATGTAACAAATTTAGATTGTGCTTAGTTTATTATGTTTAGATTGCTACTATATAACCACATAAATATACACAGGAAGGTTGACATATAGAGAAATATACTCCTGCATGGGAAGGTTACACTCAGAAATCATCTTAGAAACCTGGCAATTCTAGTCATACCGTAATGAATCCATATCCTTTTGAGCGTCCAGTTTCACTGTCCATCATGAGCTGAATACTTTCAATCTGCAGATAAGAATAAAGCTATTTACTAACAGACATTTTGGAACAAACTCCAAGATACCAGAACACAACATGAAAACAGCCCTGTCAAATTGTCAAACACACAGACATGAATGTGAAACTATTACTTTTTTTAAATTAGTTTCTCATTCCTTCCTCATTTCAAAATTAGTATACAGACAGCTAAATAGGTACTTGGATAGTAAGAGAAGCAAGTAAACATAAGGGTTTTGAGCTCATCTATGGGTAGAGGCTTGATGCAGAATTCTAACAGCATAAGCACACAGAGATGATCAGATCGTAACTGAAACACACTCATCATGGCACTTCATATGCTGAGAAACTCTGTTTTACAAACTAAGAAAAGCAGTATGCCTGACAAGTGCTTTGTGAGTATGAAGCTGAATTATTTCCAGAAGCTGCTAAGGCTCTACAACTAAGCTAGGTTTTTCAAATAAACTACTCTAACACAACATGCCAAACTAAAGTTTACCCTGCCAAATGGCTCGAAGATTCCTCGAAGCATATCTTCAGTTATATTGAAGTGTAATGATCCCACATAGAGCCTCATAGGACCAGCACTGCCCTTCTGCAGATTGTTTGCCATTGCTGCTGCTCTGTTTTTCTCTGCCTACGGAGAAAATAAAAATTCACCTTCAATAAGAAATCAATAAAAAACCCCTAAAATAAGAAGTAAATACCTATCAGATCTAAACTAGAAGATTCACCAAACATACAGAAGCTGTTGCATGATCTGCAGTCTATCAGACTTGAACTTAAGAGCTACAAAACCCAAGATCATGACCAAGTACAGAGACAAGAGACTCCAAAAGCCTTCAAATTGAACAGCTTCATGCAAAATTCTGACTTCTACCTAGGAAATTATCTAGAAGGCATACACAATATAGCCTTCACTTCTGTAACACTATTAACAATTTCTTTACTGTTATTTGCTTAAGATCAGCATTTTCCTAATACCTTTACACAACTTTCAATCACTTTAATTTGCCTGTTATCTACTGGCAACAAAAATCCATTTTACTAGCTTAAATAATCATCCTTGTTACGGTTTTCCAAACATTCAGTAGTAGCCAAATTTTCACACCAAGTTTCTCATCAAAATACAAGAAGCATAACTCTGCATGAACAAAAATGAGGTTTACAATTCCTTACCTGTGATGCCTGTACTATGATAGGTACACCCAGGACTCTCTGTCCAGTCAGTCCTATTGCCAGGGGCACTGAACTAACATCAACAAATTCAACATAAGCAATCCCCTTTGAACGTCTGGAATTTCTATCTGAAATCATTCGCACATCACGAACCTGAAAGGCAACAGAGATGGAAATACTTTTAGAGAAAGATGAAAAAACCTAATGCACCCTATTTCTCAGACACATATTAATACTGAGAATTATTTGCCAAGCCAACAGCTTTAACTCTACAGCAGCATACACTTTTTGTAACAAACATATCCCAGAACCAAGCTAGCACTAAAGCTGTTTTGTTTTGTATGTGACAGAGCTTGCAGCACTCTAATGCTTTACACCAGAACCTTACAGCTGATAGAACAAATGAAGTTTTTTCAACTTAGAAGTTACATGAATTTTCAAATGACACTATAACTGACTGACCTATCTAAAAAAAGAAGAAAATATGAAAAATGAAGTTGAGTCAGAATTGCATCAACATGTTTTGCCTCACATCACATCAACAAGCAACTACTGAAAAACTACATTTTTGTGTTCAAAGCTTTTAATAATTAGTTCATCATTAATCCCTCTTTGCACAGGCACAGGAAGCTCCAGAAAGCCACATGCTTACAATTCTGAAAAAATACTGAACCTGTACTAAGTTGTACTAGGACAGCTTGTGGCAAAATTCAAAATTTTTTTAATTTCCCTATCAATTACCTTCCCTACTGTAGAGAAAAATTCCTCCAGGTCTCTTGGTCGAATTCTTGCAGCCAACTGCATGCAGAACACTGTTCGAGCATCTCTCTCTTCAGGGGTAAGATTATCAATAGGTTCTCTGGAAAGAGTAAAGTTCAGCTAAAAAATCAACTGAATTGAGATAATTCATCTTTGAACCACACATGATACACTAAACAATCAGTACTTCATAGTCTGATAGGAAAAAAAAGCCTGCTGTATTAAAAAAAAGGCAGAGTAAAGAACTGAAGGGAATGCCAAATATTAACATGGCAAGTTGAAACATGACTGAATATCCTATTTCACCTGTGAGCACCAAATATAACTGGAAAATTCTATTTTATATGCAAAAGCATAAACTGAGGTACCATTTTGCTACTGTCCAGAAGTGGTACCAGATACCACTATGGAGCTTACATGTCCTTTTCATCAAAAAGATGGAAGAACAAGAATATAAAAGCGAACAGGGCAAACTAGCACAGACTGGCTCTCCAAATTCTCAGAGAAGTAGTGTGGGCTAGGCTTTACTAACTCACATCTTGCATTTACCCAGTCACTTTGGAGTCACTACAGCCACCGCATAAAACCAGACTGACATCCATGTAAATAGAACTCGCAGTCCTCATTCCACAGTTTCAGCTTGTTAACCCATAAAGAAGTATGAATAGTATTGAATTACTGGAATGAACAGTAGAATTACTTTGATCCTTGACACATGAAGAACTACAATAATTTTATTTATTAGCTGAAATTAGATGCACCAGTGTTAACATATTGAAGCTTCAAATCTAAACAAATCTGACTTGTACTCAAGTACAAAGTACATAAGAAGTAGCATGGTGTATCCTGGATTGAGCATCTATCAATGTAGTATGTATTTTTATTAAATTAACCACATAGATACTAATCACTTAGAAAACACAATAAAAATTTAAACATCATTATCTTAGTAAGAGTTTGCCAGTCATTGAAAAACAAAATGAGATTGGTGAAATTTGACTGCATTAACATAAGAGAAAAATCTCATTAGCAGCTATCTAAATCCTATTCCCTTAAATGAGAAGACTAAGAATGAATAAGCAGCTTCTGGACTGCAGAGGCACACAGCCTCTCAACAAATAACACTAATAAATACTGGACAGCAAAAAGAAGCATTTGTACCATTTCATACTCTAGATTATTAACTATGATTTAGCAGAAAAACTAATTTAAATCACAATTAATGGGGAGAAGATTGAAAATACAGAAACACAAACTAATCAAGACTTGTTTGCAAACTGACATTATTTACAACCTTTTATGACATGGGGAGAAAGCAACATACTACCAATATTCTTTTCTCACTAGCTTTCTCAATGAATTCCAGCATCACTTATGAGTGCTGGAGAGCAAGTAGTCATTTATATTTCATCATCACTTTTCCAACTCCAAATAGACAAAAACAAACAAACCCAAACAGGTAAAAAGTCATACCTAACAGGGCTTTTGTCTTTTCTGAAAGGACTTTTGCTTCTAGAGCGGCGTCTGCTAAAAAGAAAGATCAACAAGATTAGAAGAAAACTTTCCAATATACCACTCCTGGTTCTAAACAAAACCTATTAATGATGCAATGAAAGACAGAAAAAAGTCAAAAACCTTAATTTGATGCTGTGAGGCAGACCAATCTTCCCTCTGATGGCACTGTTGAATTTTGGACCAGAACTATGGCAGAAGAAAAGACAAAAGACCTGAGTATTTGAATTCAAAATTTCCTGTCTGTACTCACATTACACTCCAAGTGCTCCCCCACCCTTGCCTCTGAACTTGTCAGCATTTCCATTAGCAGCACTCACAGCATGCATCAGATAATCAGTTGGTTACCAATACATGCAGCACTTCAGACCATACGGCACAGAATATGATCCTCCCCCACTTTCATCTACACCACAAAATCCCAGAATATGCAGGACTCTTCATGAGACAGTCAGCCATAGCACATTTGTATATGCAAACTATTCTGAGCTACAGTTACTGTTATAACCATTTTCACCTGTCTTTTTGTCCACATGCAAGTTCTACATACTGACGACTGCAAAGCATAACATTCATGGCCTGGAACTCTGCTTCAGAGCTGTATGCCAAGTGGTACTGGCAGGATTACTTGCTCAAGTGTAATATTTTAAAATCAAAAAGTTCCAAGAAATTTAAGGTGCAAGAGCAAACCAAAAGTGGCTCCATGCAGGCACCTGCAAGGGACATGTTCACTAATGGTGTCTCGGCTCTAACCAATGAAGTGCTGCAAATATATAAATGAAGCTTCCTTAAAATTCCTAATGGCCATCAAACCACAAAAACAGTGAACCCAGCAGTCAGCTGCATACAGACATGTAACCACAAAAGGAATCCAGCCTCTTGACTCAATCTAATTTAATTCCCCAGGCTTCACACAGAGTCTCTTAGAACAAACTGTAACCTGCCCTTTGCTTCCACGTTCAGGACAGTCCTCTTGCTAGTTAATGGGGCACCCAGGAAGAGACTGTGACAAGAGCAGTAAGATATATCCTATTGTGCTCTCCCTGAATTTGATCTCCTGGTAGAGAGTTGTTCAAAAGGCAAAGAACAACACCTGTTAACATTCTTCCTGTATCTCCACCAAACGCAGAGGCACTCTGCACAGACTGAACACTGTGCACTGGGCTTTGGCTTTCCATCTGTACACAATTGATTCTTTCTGCTGTTGCTACAAATTGATGTAAAACACCCTGAAAGACACGGCAGGCTGAAGACATTAAGTAGTCTTTCACTAAATCCATTTGGCCACGCAATTTGTCTGAAAAACGTCTTCTTGCTCCTCAGTGGAGCAGTAATGCTTATAGTTAAACTCAGCATCCGCCACAAGGAGGAGGATGCCCATTTTTTTAAGCATGTCATGACACAGGTGGAAGCAGTGGGCCAAGATCCAAAACCGTGCTGGCCAGGTTAAAGCAAGGGAAATATGGCCCTGTACAACACTGGAAAAAAAATAAAGAAAAAAGACCATTTAGAAACTACTCATGAAGAGAAGATAACTACTGAGAGAAAATAAGACATAAAACACAGACACATGTGGAGATGAGATCACATTTGATCAAAACCAGAATTTTTTTTTTTTTGCCTAGGAGAAATTGCTCCCTTTCCTGCTCAAGTCCAGACAAATTATTGCCAGGAGTGTCCATTCAGGTTCTTCAGTATCTATGGAACAACTGTCAAAAGCTGCATCTGGAAATACTGGTACTAATTTCAGAGGCTACCTTCTTATCAGACATGGGACTACCTTGCATTTTCACATCAGATGTAAAACATGGTGCTCTCTATTTTAATTCAAATGCAGACAGACAAACCAATTACAGTGACTCCAGAACACTAACATGTGGACCCAACTAAACAATAATAAATAGTTAAGAGCACAAGTTTTCAAGGAAAAGGTGAAAGAAATATTTTAAGTACTCATCTAAATCTAATGAATAACAAAACCAAAACACAAACAACTGAGAAGTAACAGTTTTCAAATGCATGCACAAGGCAGGGGTGGGGGTGGAGGGAGGAGGAAAAAGCAGCAGCGAAAACTCACAATCCATCACAACTCCAAAAATCTCCATTTTTCTTTCTTGACTAGTACTATCTTATTTACAGAACTCCATGACACCAACATTAAGAAACCCCAGACCACTGGAACACACCAAGCAGAAAACTGCCTAGGGCAAGGTGAGAGCCCAAATTACCTTCTCAAAATCAACAGCATACCCTTTTCAACAGTATTCTCCCTGTGCTTTTCTAAGGAGACTTGCTTGTAAAGCTGTAGATCTCAAGTAAAGTTTCTGCATTGCTTCTACTGTCTCTACAACTGTTGCCCAGTTCCTGCTAACCTGTACGGAAACACCGTGTCACAAGCCATTAATCTCTATGTCTAGGAGTCACCTTCTTTGTAAGCCAAAGTCCCGTGTGCTGCCAAAGCACACACTTCCACAAAGCCTAAGAGATGCCACAGGGCCCAATAATGTCAGGTCAGAAGACAGCTAGCAAATTATCAGCTGTTACCTACTCACTCATATTCAAGATTCCAACAAAAAAATGTTGGACAAGGCAAACTCTGGCTAACAGAGTCCAGGAGAATCACAAGGAACTTTCAATCATCATTGTAATAAACCTGTTTTCCTAACAGCTTTGTCTAAATTTGTAATTTCAAAATAGAAACAGGATGGTCTAAGTGACTGCTACTTTATGTTAGCAGCAGCTGGGATTTGCCCAGCAGATGTCTAAGCAAGACTACTCAGTCAAGTTCTTTCTCCTAAGAGACCTTATGATACAGCTATGTAACACTTAAGGGACAACATACGTGAAAATAACATGAGATAAAAACCCCTGTGAACACTAAGCAATGCAATAGTCACCTAATTTTAACCTAATTTAAAATTAAAGCATTTAACCACATTTCAAGCCTAAAGTGAGAAACTCAAAGTTTTCAGGTTGCCTGTAGCACTCTCCTCTCCTTTTCCTTCACAATTATCTATACTAAACTTTTTTCCTCACTACTGCTGAGATGCCTCCTAACTACTCCCAGCAATAAAACCATCTTGGTTTACAGAAAATCAGCTCAAAATGAGCCTTTATAAAGCTCATGAGGAAGACCACAAGGAGGAGGAAGAGTAAAAAGTAAGATAAAATAGAAGCCATTAAGCAATTTGATCTAGATACTGCAGTTAGCCACAACCCTGTCAGCACTAACTCCAAGCCAAAACTACCAGAACAGCCTCACAAGAAGAGATTCCAGAAATAAATTCTCCAGCCAGAAAGAGTACTCTGGCAGTCACTTTTGAAACACTGAACTTATGCCACTGATACAGAGACAACTTCTTCAAATGAAAGCTCAGTATTGGTAGATCCAAAGGTGGCTGGTGATGCAGGAGGGCTTTATCACCAAAGTTTTCATCTCTCTGAAATTCAACATCTGTTACATAGATTCAAAAGTGAGTCCCTGCATTTTAAGAGCCCTGAACAGGAACTCTTCACAATCCCTTCTCTTTCACACATTTAGAGCCAAAACTAGAACTCTGGAATCACATTAGCATGTTTATCATTTTAACAGGACTGTTCATCCTCTACAACTAAATGACAGCAACTGCTTGCTGACTGCCATCAGTCAACACCAAACCTTCTGGGACACATGTGCTTGCCCCATACCAGTTTTCCACAAAACCATCTCAACACACTAGAATTCTACTTGGTTAAGTGAAAGCAATGATTTGGCAACTGAAGCAGTGAACAAACTATCAAATTAACAGCACAACTATGTACCCTCAGAGCATAGTACATTATCCCTGCTTCTTGCTCCCTGTATCTCAACACCAGAGCAATCACCCAAAACAGCTACGAGAGAGTGTCAGGATAGCAAAAAAGACCCCTTGCAACTACTTACCTTTCTGGCATAACATATCTCAGAGCATTAAAACAGGCATGGGTTATTGCAGAACAATACTTTCAACCTCTACTTGCAGAAATTATTTTGGAAGACCAGAACACTGGAACTCCCAAATTTCTCCAGGTGAAAAACCTTCTCACCCAGTGACAACAAGAAAAACAAAGAATAAAAACCTCCAACACAGCTGGAAGAACGCAGCAACTCCCAAGAGCTCCCAAGCAACCACAAGATGAAACAAAGGACATCCTCTCCACACAACACTGCACTGGAGGGAAGGATGCCAGCAGGCTCCATATACAGAAGGCTGAAGTTTTTTATCAAGGTCCTCTGTACCTTGAGCCACAACAGTGGCACTGGCATAACCTAACCAGCTACTGTCATCTTACACGTGCAACAGAGTTGTGGGAAAACTACTCTGCACTGCTGAAATCTTTACAGCTGAAGTCCAGAGCCGTGTACAGAGGCTCTGATACTCAAGACAAAGGAAAAGCAGGGCTGATACATTATGATCCCCACATACACAGGACTAATGATACACAGGACGCCGTTGCACCTTAGAGGACCCAGGAACTGCAGCAGGTTTTCATGACAAAAATGCCAACATCCAGATGACTTGGCATGGAGTGAGACCCTGAGACTTCAGGAAGTTTTTGTTTGTAGTCCAAGAGTACAAAAAGCCCGAAGAAAAACATTCATGTCCATAAAACTGGACAAGCCTACAATTTATCAGAAGGTAAACACTGTCTGCTCAAACATCTTGAAGAGATTTCTCTATCATGGATGGCATTATATGTCATGATTAAAAAAATACACTCTTTTCAAATGCCTTCTTTTAACATCATCTTTCATTCCAAAATTTGACAACAATTGAGATGAGACCTGCACAACAACAGAGACAAACAGCAGCCTCAGGTAATCAATGACAGTCAAGCATACAGCCCAGTTCTCACTGAGTTTCTGCAGAAAAGAGGCAATGGGAAGCATAGGGGAGAGCCACAGCACAAACCATCAGAAACAATACTGATGAAAAAACATCTTTTGAGAATTGATTTACAAATGTCTGGAACCACCTACCACTGAAGTTCTATCAAGCTAAATATCTGAGAGGAATTGTCAGCCTCTAAACAAGTCTGAGAAAAAAGCAGGGCAAATCTGCAACACAAGGGCATTACTAAGACAAGATGCTCCCAGTTTGGATGCATAAACATGGAATATGTTTGAGTGAATATCCATTTATGGAGTTAATGTTCAAGAACAGCAAGACAGTAAAAATCTTTAGTAATACCCAAAAAAAAGGATACGAGCCTGGAACCAAATAAACATACTACTATTAATTTTTTGGCAGTTAAGCCATCAAGTTCATATACTTTAAATAGTTAGGGCATGGAGAGAATTTGGTTGTTATACTGATTTTGTGATAAACTTAGTTTTCCACTCAGCTGTACACATTCTTTCATTTGCTTTCCCATCTCTGTCTTGGCTAAGAATGAAAACTAGAAGAGGAATATTACTATCCTCATTTTCACTCTGTATTTACTGACATTTTTTAAACTTCACCTCTCACTTTCTTTTCAATTATAATTATTGACCAATTTAGAAAGCAGAGAGTGAAACTTCAACCTTCCATACTGTAACAGTGAAGCAGCACACACGCAACTCTGAACAAATAACCTACTAGGGACTTCTGTAGCGGCCTCTGAATCTGCGGTCTCTGCTCCTAGACCGGCTGCGTCTGCGTTCTTTGCTTCTGCTCCGTTTCCTTTCCCGGCTTCTGCTCTTTTTCCGTTCCCGATCTCGGCTCCGTTTGCGTTCCTTACTTCTGCTCCTCTTTCTGTCATGGCTTCGACTTCGACTCTTGCTCTTTTTTCTCCTGACAAAGAAAAGTGCAACTTCAGATACACATACAGTTCAGTGTTATTTACCCCACATTCCCTCTGTTACACACACTGATGGGAAAAGCTTGTACCTGACGGTATTTGTACTTTTTATTGTAAATGGGTGACTAAGCATGTCAGCAATCTCCTTTCATGAGCCACATGAAATCGGCAACAGCACATTTTTCTCTTAAATTTTTTAACTGCTAGAGAATGCTTTCAGAGGAGTAAAAGGACTAAAAACCCATTTCCTATGTTAGACCTAGTACACAGCAGTTGCAGTACTTCATCTGGTGTTTAAACATACTTTGTGATTTTAAGAATAAATTACATAGCAAAGTAAAACAAAATGCAACAAAAACAGAAAGAAAGAGGCAGCTCTGGGTTTGTTTCCTCTTAATACTCCCTGCCAATTGTTTTTTACATGCTGCTTAAGAGTTTTGCTTCCTACTTGCTACTCCCACTCATATTATTTAGAACACAAGTAAAAGCATGTAATCTGTATGATTTCAGAAGGTGACAGCAGCATACATGCTGACTTCAGTGCATTTCTGTAATACACAGCTAACTTTTCACTGTTTTGTCAACTATCAGCTTTGTAATTTTTCTCTTTACATCAATAACCTCTTCACCAAATTATGCTTATAAGGTAAGGAATTTATTTTACAGACTACACACCTTTTGGGTATCACATCCAGGTGTTCACATCCTGGAATTACGCTTGCTGAGCAAGGTGTGCTTGTACTCTTGTTTTTTAAAAAACTTGTATTATAAATTTAGACATCTTCAAAGGGCAGGGACGCAGAGAACAGAGCAAGACGATTTAACACCCTAAACCTTTTCAAGAAATCACTGGTGTCTTTAACAGCTTTCCACTGCTCCAAACCACAATTCTACAACAAATAAGTTTTAAAATGCAAAATCCATTGCATAGGTAAATTAACAAAACTAATTTAAATATGCTGAACATACTAAGTCTGCATTTTTATCTGATGCTAGGTGAATGTTTCTGCAATTTAGATTACATCAGTTGCAAAGGGTATTAACTACATTTGTAAACAAAATAAAATTTCCAAATTGCTGCAACTGCAAATTCCAAGCTTTTCCAAACTACTTCCTTAAACACCACTGACACGGATTCACAAGTCCACAAAAACCAGCAGCCTCTACCCAAATGCAGAGAACTGAGAAAATACTTACTTCTTGCTGCGTTCTTCATGGCCATTGGCACTGCTCAATTTGTTCTCATCCTAAGCAGGGTTGATAGAAGAACATCGTGAGGACGAAGTGGAAATATTTCAAGTGGTCAAAGGGTAATGGGAATAGGAATAAGAAAATAAAAAACAAAAATTTTAATACTAAATTACTTGTTTACAGTTTAATGTGGAAAGCTTTAGAAAATTTAGGTAGGCATGTTTAACCACTTTGCTGCTTAAATTTAAGTCATACAATTACAAAATACAAGACTTACATCATTTAAAAGTGTGTATTAAATTGTAGATACTTCCATACATGGTTTAGAGAGCAAGTTATCCTGTAGAATTCAGCACTCAAGTGACTAAATGTTATTTCTATAAAATTTAAGAGGAAGTCTGAGGTGTTTGCAAGCCCCTCTGATTAGTACCAAGGCTATATCTCTGCCTAAGCCCCGTGGCTACACTAGCAGCCAGCCACTATGGATTTCCTGTGACCGATGCCATTCCCGAGATCTTCACTCATTTTCGTTGAAGGGTTGTAAGAGCTTGATGTCACCTCTGTCACACATCTCGCCCTGAAGCAAACAGGGATTCACACTGCTTTAGTAACGTCGACTCCCAAGAAAGCCATCAATAATCCACCAGTGCAGCCTAAACATCCCCTATTTCCATACCTGTTTACATGGAAAATATCCATGTTAAGCCAGGACACAAGAATTTTAACACAACAGTTCACAAATTTCTCTTCAAGATGTAAACATAACTGCTAAATATTACATTAACTAAATATACCACTTAAAACTTACAAATGCTCATCCAAAAATTCATGACATGGTTGTAATAAACACTGCAGAACAGACTGACAACAGCTGCTATATAACTTATATACTGGCTTTACAGTTTAATCACATTGGTTACATCAAAAGTACAATTCCTAGGCGATTTAAACTTATATACATTTCTTCCAAAATCAGTAGCTAAAGCATGCAGTCTGTTAACACCTCACCACCATCTGGTGGAAAACAAAAAAGACAGTATTCATTTGCTGCTGGTTTAAGTGAAGGACATCACTAAGCTAATTGATAAAAATTTTACAGAAAAATTGACATTTCCTAATTAAACAACTAGGACAGAAGAACACAAGAGCTTCTTTTAGAATGATACCGCAGACTGTGATACTGTCTTTTACTTGCTAAGAACATTCTATTCAGGGATCCAAGAATTTCTGTAAATTCATTCACTCAGCAATTGATTTTCATCTGCCCTGTTGAAAGATTACCCGCCAGCAGCCTTCTGCATTAAAAGCAAGTCCCACTCTTCTCGCACTGAGCAGATTGTTCAAATATTTACTTGCCATGGGACTGGTGAAAAGGTTATTCTTGGAGCCCCGCTGTTTTCCCAAACCACTGCATTCACCTTGTTGCTATACCAAACTAGAATTCACAATTTTAGAGGAAAGGTTTTAGGATTTTGGTTTCTGGGGTTTGTTTCATTTTGGTTTTGTTTAGTTGGTTTTTGGGTGGATTTCTTTTGTTTTGTTTTGATTGTGTTTGGTGGCTTTTTTTTTTTTTTTTTAAACCTAGGGGACCACGGTACAGCGATACGTCACTCAATTACTACCTTATGATTGACAGTTCACACTGGAATCAAAGGTGAATTCATGGGAGTAGAGGTGAGATATCGTTAGGCAAGTCTACAAAGAGAGATAGATGGGCATTTATTCATCACGCTGAAGTGAAACTACTGCACAATATAATTACATTAACAGAATATATTAACTTGAAAGTTACATGTAATGTATGTCCAATAAGATAAATCATGAGGGCTCCAGGGATGTTAGTTTACAGTTCAGCAGTAGTTTCATGAATAATGCTAAATTAAGGTAAACGGGACCTCACTGGCATATTTTTTCTCACCTTCTTGTAAGGAGCTTCAAGCATTGCTTCAATATCAATATCATCAGCCATTTTTCAGGACACCTGAAAGAAGAAACAACTTTCACCTGAGTTGGAAAACACCCTTGTGCTTTATATTCCAAAAGCTTTTGTTTAAAAGGTCATCACTGCATTGGCTCGAATTCACTAAATATTTAAAAATTCAGTAGGTATTTCCAACAAAAACTGGAATGAAGTTTTGCCCAATGAGATAGTAACAAATGTGTCCAAAATAATTACAGCTGCAAACAACAAAATGTGACTGAACACTATTAGCCAGAGGAAATCCAGAGGCATTCCATTAATTTCTTTCAAAACAAAGAGCACAGCTTATTTATGACACAAACACAGCTCTGGTGGCCATCTTGAGAAGTGCTAGAGCTTCAGCAAGGGACAATGAACAATCAGGCAAACCTGTTCACAGCTCCTAGCCTTTGCCACCATCATTTACCAATCTCAGCATGGGGACACCATGGTGCTTTAAGAAATGCAGCTTAATCCATTACAGGGATCACAGGAAAACAGTTATGATTCCAGCACTAGGAGCTACTAAAGCATACAAAAAGTCCATCCACTCTGGAATTTCACATCCCAAAACGAAAACATCCATCACACCAACGAAAACATCCATCACACCAGGTAACACTTGACACCACAGACATTTTGGGTTTAGCTGCTCCTCTTATTTCTAATTTCAACCCCTTAATATAATTTTATGTTCACTATACTCTGAATCACTTTGACACTTAGACTCTTGGTTTCCAGCAGTCTAAAGTGGATTAGGTTATGGGGTGGACAGGAGGGTGAAGTTGTTGTGTTCCTTCACCAGAAATTGTTCTGACGCGACGATTAAATAGGGCCTGTGGTCTGATCTTCGTCCTTTTGGCTGAGGGCTCGATGTGGTTCGATCAGATTAACAATGCCCGCCTTCGGCCGTGCTCTTCTGCCAGAAACTACACCTCCCTTCATGGCCTAGCGGTGTCTTGCAGATTTTTTTAGCCACTTCAATTCCGAGTAAAACAATCTGTCAATGACCTGCTCTTCAGGTGCAGCTTTTGGCCCAAGCCACTGCAGATTGCTGGAGCCCTGAAATTCCATCCAGTTTGAAATTTCACATCTCAAAGCAAAAACATCCATCACACCAGGTAACACTGGACACCATAGACATTTTGGGTTTAGCTGCTCCTCTTACTTCTAATTTCAACCCCTTAATATAATTTTATGTTCACTATACTCTGAATCACTTTGACACTTGATTTCCTCTCCCTATGCAGGTATGCTATTAAGCACCTCTCAAGACTCTTGGCATTAAACTCAGATATTCAACTTCCTCAAATCTCTTAGTGGAAGTTTCTCTTCTTTTTCTTTCTTAAGCTCCAGAATGGCCAGTCCTCTAGATCAGAGTCTGACAGCCCAACACTGAAGATTTGTGTGTGCACCATAAAATGGATTTTTAATTATTCAGATTAGTTCTTGCACCTTATCTACAGGCAGTAGAACTGTGCTGTCCTGAGACTTCAGCAGAATAACAAAAATGCTCCAACACATCAAGATCCTTTACACCGGTTACTTATAACGTCGTAATTGAGAATACTTTGCCAGAGCTGCAGCACACCTGACCCTGGCCCCGGGATACATTCCAGAATAAAACACCATCCTCAAGCAGGATCACAACACTGGAAGTTCACATTCAATACTTAATTGAGGCATACTAACCTCATTTTCAAATTATTACTCTTGGGCTACAGTGCTATCGCTTACAGATATGACTGTCCTTCAAGTGTAAGAGCTCAATTTTACTTTTTACTACAGTATTTATAGTCAGCTTTTCAAGCCATCTACATACATGCACGTGATTTGATTCACAGCTGTTCTACCAGTAGGTAGTATAAATAGTACATCAGTGTGATTAAAGGCATGGAAAAGGCAAACCCAGATTTCTACAAAAAAATTCCCCCTGGTGACAACTCCCACCCAAAATTACATTTCCAGACGTGTAATTTAGCCAACATATCGAGCTACACTTGGGGAGGAATTCTTCATCCTGAAGAGGGGTGGCCATAATAGGGACCACCAAATCCTGAAAAGCATGGAAAATTGCAGAGAGAATGACTATTACTGCATTCCCCCAAATAATAAGTGAATGAACTATCATCTAGTGGATTCAAAACAATGGTCCTTATACACAAAGCATTTAACCATTGAATTCACTGTTGAAGGGCACTGTGGATCCCAACAAAGAAAAAGAAGCACATACAATGTTTAAAAAAAAACAAACCAAACCAAAAAAGTTTAAAGAAAAAGATTTTCATTAAACAAAGGCACGCCTCGTGACCCTGAACTACAACTAACTGACAACTAAGCGCACACAGAGAGAACTGTCAACGTGTGACTGCGCTGTTCATTCTGCTTTTGGCTTTTACTGCCGGCCACCAGCACTGAACCTCCTGAGCTGCATGGACCTTTGGCCTCACCCCAGTAATCTGTACCCTTTGTACTCTTTACAAAACACTTCCACTGGGACAATACCATGTTATCAGAATTCCTTCTCTCTACGTGTACCAGTCCTGCTATCAGCCCTGAGACGCATACATGTAATGCATATAATCATGCTTCATCCAAAGATGGAAGTAATTTTTTAAAAAACGCAAACGAAAACCCTTAATAATTTCAAATTACTAGAAAATCCTGACAGATTCTTAGGTATCTTTCATTAAACAACAACGGTCCAAATAATTGTCCTAAAAGCCTTTCAGCTTTCTCAAAAAAGCTAAGCATGGCTAACTTGTTCGTAAAGGGGAAAAAGGAACCAAAACCACCCAAACAAGCACACGAAAAACACCAACAAAAACACATACCAAAACATCAAAATTTAAAAAAATGAACTACACCTGAAACTTTGTGGATCTACAGAAAGCGTAAAGGGACATGAAATTTATTGCAACGGAACTAGTCACTATTTGGAAAGAAATCACTCTCTTTCTGCTAAACTATACTACATAAAAGGAATTTATAAGGGTCCCGTTCTCAAAATTATTTGTTTTAGAAATCCAACGAATGACAATTCGACACGTTTTTCATGTAGTGTCCGGGAAGAACATCAGGAAACTTTAGGGAGAGCTCCGACGCCTCCGAAGGGAAGCCAGCCTCTCAGCAGGACCCATACGTCTGCGGGCAGGTCCACAGCCTGCAATTCCCAATTCCCTCAATTCCCACATACTCCTGACAGGATCGAGCGGACCGAATTCGGTTTTCCCAGAGACAGCGATGCCCCGCGCTGTCTGCCCCGCCGCGGCCGCCCTCCCACGTCGCTTCTTCCAAAGATTTCACTCCCAGCCCGCCCGCCCGCGGCGGCCGCTGCTCCCCCACCTCCGCCCCGTCTCCCTGCGCGAACGGCCCCAAGCTGCTCACGCCCGGTCCCTCCGCACAGCGCCATCACGAGAAGAGAGGGGGAGCTGGAGCGGGGGGAGCCGGGGCGGGGCAGCACGACGCCGGGGGCAGCTGGGCCTCCCCGCGACGTGGCCACGGGAACAACCAAACCGCACAGGGCCTGGCCGCAGGGCGGGGACCGCCGGCCGCGCTAGCCCTGGTGAGGCGCAAAGCGGCCGCGCGGGCAGGGCCGAGGCGGCCATGGCAGCGGGAGGGGCGCAGACGGCCGGGCCGCAGCACCCCCTGGAGCAGGCCGCCGCTCGCCCGGCGCGGGGCCCGGGGCCCACCCGAGTTACCTGCGCCGCGGGCAGTGCGATCCTCGCTAGGGGCCCGAGGTCCGGCAGCAGCGGCTCCGGCGTTATTACCCTGGCGGTGGGGAACGGGCCCGAGGACTTGAGCACCTTCTCCAGGCGTCTGAATATTAAATGGACGGCGGCGCTCAGGCAGCCCCGGGGAGCGGGCGGCGAGGGGCGGCGCGGCCGTGAGTCGATCCCGGTGCCGGTCTGGCCCCGTCTATGGCTCCGCAGCTGCTCCCGAAATGGCGCCCGGCCGCTCGCGGCTCCGCGCACGGCACAGGGGCGCCCAGCGCACCGCGCAGGGGCCTCTCGCGAGACTCACGGCCAAACAAGCACTTACATGCCCGGGCTCGCCGCCTCTCGCGAGATATTGAGCCCGGAAGCAGTGGCTCAAATGCTCGCGAGATTTGGGTTGCCATGTGAGCTTGTCACGCGCCTTTGCGCTCTCGCGAGGGCTCGCCCGCCTGCCGGGAGGGGCCGGGGCCGGGGCCGGAGGAGGGAGCCGGGGCCGCGGCCGCGGCGGGCTCGCGGCGCGGGTGCCTCCGGCCCTGTGGCAGTCCGGTGCGTTCGGAGCAGCCGTTCCTTCCCTGGCTCTGGAGGAGCCGTGTCCCAGATCCTTCAAGGACATTCTTGAGCCCCATGCCGAGGCCTTTCATAGACTCTTGGTTTCCAGCAGTCTGAAGTGGATTAGGTTATGGAGTGGACAGGAGGGTGAAGTTGTGTTCCTTCACCAGAAATTGTTCTGACGCGACGATTAAATAGGGCCTGTGGTCTGATCTTCGTCCTTTTGGCTGAGGGCTCGATGTGGTTCGATCAGATTAACAATGCCCGCCTTCGGCCGTGCTCTTCTGCCAGAAACTACACCTCCCTTCATGGCCTAGCGGTGTCTTGCAGATTTTTTTAGCCACTTCAATTCCGAGTAAAACAATCTGTCAATGACCTGCTCTTCAGGTGCAGCTTTTGGCCCAAGCCACTGCAGATTGCTGGAGCCTTGAAGCTTAACTCAGCAGGGAAGTAGTGTTTTGTGAAAAAAGCCCCTCTTTAACAGTGCTCGATGCTGTCTCATTAGCAATGCTTTGTTTCCCTCAGAGCTCACAGAATTGTTCATTTGTATTTAAATATAATAATACAGTTTGGGGCAATTGTTCAAGGTAGGACAGACAGCATTAAGTACGTTTCCTGCTGCAATCAGCATGAAATAAATTGTTGCTGGGGAATTTTAGGTTGTTTTGTTGTTGTTTTAGAAATTTGAAACAACATAAAGAGAAATTCTAAACAAACTTTGCCTCCTGAAGTTATAATTTTATCTGAAAATCCCAGACTACTGTCTCATTTAATTTCATTTCTAGCTAAGTTCCTGAAATGTTAATAGCAGAAAATCATCCTGCAGCTCTTGCCCGGAGTATCCAAGTCTTTCTAAGATGAAGTAGTCAACTAGTAGAGTTTGGAACATTTAGGAAAAAATTTCTGTTTAAAATTAAAAACAAAGCATTACTATAATAGGGTTTTTTCCAACCTAATCATTTCTGTACCTTTTGGTTGTAAACAAAATTACTAGTCTTACAGACAAAATGCGGTTTGTTGTATTTGTTCCCATGCACTGCTCTGGCTGCTTGTCTCTTACCCCTCGGCTTCCAGTCAGCCACCAGGTCTGGTATAACCATCTCCATGTTCCTTGTTCCCTCACTTTGTTGTGATTGTGACTGAAGTATGCGCATAGGCTCACGTTGGTGGATTTACCTTCGGCTTTTCTCTATCACCGTTTGCCGTGGAGCCAGGCTCTGGAACGGGTACACAGACATGGGGTTTTTTGTCTACTCCACTAACACACTCCTTGCCCATGGCTGGTGCCCAGGCAGTGTGGGAGAAAGGATGCAACCCCACGCTAGCAGTACTCACGGAGAGAGTGAAGATGGCTAATGAGGGACCTGGAGTAGTAAATAGCTGCACAAGCTGCGTGTCCAGCCCTGTTGCCAGACCCGGCGTATCGCAGCAATGCCCCGACCCATCAGCTGTCGACGCTCAGCTCCGCAGGGCTGTTGGTGTGGTCAGTACACACTTGGCTGGATTCACCTCTGGAGCTGAGGGGAAGCTCTCATTAACACACTTCCTAAAAAAGGTTTTCTTGTTTGTGGGACGGCTTGATTCGGAGGAGAGAGTGGCTCTGCAGTGCTGAGACATAATGCCGACTTATCGCCGGCGTTCCTTACTCTAAACCTGGCTCCGTACTCGCGCCAGGAAGTTCGTTCGCCTCAGGTCCAGGGTTGCGGGCAGGAGTTTGTGTTACCTGCGCTGAGAGGGGTAGGAGGAATCGCGCAGAACCAAAAAGCAAGCACGCCAAGGAAATAAAACCATTGCTTTCCCACACCGGGAGTCGAACCCGGGCCGCCTGGGTGAAAACCAGGAATCCTAACCGCTAGACCATGTGGGATTGCATACTGGCTCTTTATTCCTGAGCCAGTCAATTCCTACACAGCTCCGTCCCTGCACTGTCCCCTGTCTGCTCTGCTTCCCGCCTGCGCCGCCCGTCCGCGCTACGCGCTGCCCACCGCTCGTTTCCTGCTGCCCGCCGTTCGCTGCTCGCTGACCTCTGCCCGCACCGTTGGTCAGGATCAGGGAGTGGGGTGAGGGGTGCACGGCCACTCCCTCACTTACTTAAAAGATGAGGCTGGAAGTTGACAAAACTGAAGAAGTCGGAAATTACTAATGGGAAGATGAACAAATGAAGTACGACCTAAAAAGGCACAGAAACTTCGCAACAGCCACCGATGTGCTCTGTAACAAATCTGAGCAACGACAAAAGCAGGCAGAACAACTGCACTACCCAGTTTTGACCGAGGACAACCTTATCAGACAGGTACAAGGCAGGTAACAAGTGGCGCACTGAAGTGGCTGGCTGCAGATATGCAGGAAGAACTGACTGCTGAGCATGTGGAGGAGTAATGCTGGATGTTGAAGAAACTTCAGAATCAATGTACCTAAACCATTTTAATCTTCCAAGATGTAGCTGAATCCCTATATGTGGAAAATTCAGACCTAAATAGGCAAAGGAGAGAATTAGGACTATTGTAGTGAACAGAGTGTAAAACCAGCGGTGGTGACAGTAATGTATTTAGGAGGTTAGAGTTGCTACCAAGGCAGAAAACATCATTATGAAAAGTCTCCAATTTCCCCCACACTGAGTGAGTAAATGTTACATCAGCATATCATGTGCTTGCTACATTTAGATATCACAAAGGTTTGATTTTTGGAACAGCTGGTTGGAGAACATAAAAGAAGCGACTGGGTTTAATGCTGAGTTTTGTGAGGGGTTGTTAGAACAGTTATGCATAGCAGTGAGTATAATGTACTCTATCTGGTGACATTATAAAAACAACATCAACAAAGAAATTCCTGCCTCAAGAGGTTATTAAAAAATGAATAAACAGAAAGGATAACATGGTTGTAAGAAGCAGGGAGATTCTAAAATTACTCAGAACACTTGTATTACCAGAAAGAAAAAGCTATGGCTACAAAGCACCAAAAAAAAAAAGGTTATGGAAATATTAAATTAAAGATAAAATACCCTTCAAAATTTTAAGGTGGCGTAGACCATGTCCATATGCCAGCAGAGAAAATCCTGAATAGGTTATAAACGATCAAATTAATCTGACAGTAACTACAGAATGTAAATTTGAACAGATTCTCTTTCCTCGCATGGATCCCAAATGCAGCCCACTGACCTCCATGAGGTTGCTAAAGAAATGGACAAGGACTGGGTGACAGCCAGACAGCCCAGCTTTTTTGGCACACAATGATCTTAGTCTGTCTCTGAAATTAGGGGGAAATTTGCTCCCCAAGGACTTGACAGCAGTGGTGGAGAGATTTGAGCTTCTTCTATGTATCAACCTGCCTGTCCTCAGCTTCTCTTCTAGTTCTAGAACTAGATTAATCTCTTTCTCCTTCCAGAAGGCCTAGTGAGATGTCAATATTAGCAGCAGTGCCAGCATCTATGCCACTCCAATTTTGCTTGCTTAGGAATTGCATGTGAAGGAAGGGCATTTGACTTTGTCAACCATCCCTGAAGATCGGGACCAGGGGGAGGCAGAACTTTGGGTTCATTTCAACTGGCCATGCTCATGCTGTTAATCTCATCTGTCTGTGAAGTTGTTCTCAGGGCCCCAAGAGGACTAACAAGCACTCAGGCCAGCCTCATTGAGGGCTTGTGCCCCAGCCCTGCCCAGGAGCCCCAGTTCACATCAGCCCTGTGTGGCAGCAGCTCTCTCCACAGACAGCAGCAGGCAGAACTTTCCCAGGCATTTTCCTGTGGAAGGCTGTGAGAAGATCAGAGAAAAAAATGAGAAACAATTCTTATCTCCACTTGCTGCACCTATTGTTGTGCACATGTGGAATGCGTTATGGACATTTGTTTACCAAAGGGTGATTTCTTAATTGGACACTGGTAATGGTGTTTCGATTGACTGACCAATTAGGTCAAAGCTGTATTGGACTGTCTGGAAGGGGACGAGTTTCTTAAGGAGTATAGTACAGGATAATATAGTGTAATAAAGCAATTGATCAGCCTTCTGCAATCAGGGAGTCAATGCCAATTATTACCAGCTGGGGGCCTGCAGCAACAGACCTGGACCCTCGGGCCCTATCTGAGCTGCATTGAGGTGTGCTTGTCTCAGTGCACACCTCATCAATTGTCCATGCCCATGGCCATGCCCAGCCCTGAGCCTCTGACCCTGACCTGGAGCCTGCCTGCCTGACCTAACCTCAGCTCTGCCTTGTTACTACAGACCTGTCGTGGGCTGGGTCTGTTCCTGGTCACCATCACTGGCCTTATGCTGATCCCAGCCTGCAGACTGACTTTCCAAGTTGACCTCAGACTTGCCTCATCCCTATGAGCTGCTCAACAGTCTGGGCTACCCATGAGACAGCTCCACCATGGCAGGGCTGACCATGACCTCCTGCAGATGTGCTATTCTGGGGGACTACCGGCAGGTTGCATGGGGTTGTCCCCTGAGACACTGCTCTGTTGCAATCCCAAGTGTTTTCTCTCTCCTCTAACAGCAGCTGTTCACAATGAGCAGCCTCAGAGGTACAGAGATGGACAGAGATGCACAAGTTCAAAGTGCCAGCACCCAGCCTGAGTGCACAGCACTCAAATTAAAATATAAGAACCTGTTGGTTGAGTTGATCTGCTTAGTAGATCTCCAAGATGTTTAAAAAACTAACAAAGAAGATCCTTCAGAGGGGTCTGCCTAAGGTTGAATACCTCTTTGCTGAGAGGAACCCAGCTTGCCTGTCACAGTCAGCGCAGCACAGGAGGACACTGAGCATTGCAATGCTGGCAATAACAGGTTTGGAAACTTCACTTCCCCCTTCAGTTATGTGGTAGAGCAAAGAATTTGCTGCTGTTCCCACTGAGTTAGCAGGAACGTGGCTGGTCCTGAAACCCTTGACTGTATGAGAAGGATAACAGATGAAGAGTTATAACCCACTTCTAGTGCTCATGATAGGATTTCTGTTTTCATTATGTATAAGTAAGGAGGTGTATAAGTAAGTATGCAGACAGAGGTCAAGACAATACCCAAGAGCAAAAAGGATTGAATTTTAAACAATGAAATCTGTTTTATTTTATTGAAAGGATACAGGAAGAAATAACAAAGTGCATAAATTTCAGTTGAGGACACCTATAAACAACAAAACGGAACAATTTTTTTTTTTTGCTAGTTAAAAAGAACAGGAATAATGGGATGGAGCTGAGAAAACTTAGGCAAAATACCCTGGCGGGATTTCAGATAGGTGTCTGAATGGTCATCCCAGAGACAACAAGGCCAGGAAGAATTAACCCCAGAAATGCCTCTGCACTGGTCAGAAATGGTGAAAGTGATCTCACAAATCCCCATCTTTCTTTATGTCTTGAGACCTGACTGTGGTTCCTGCTTTCCAAGTTACTCACAGAAATGGGGATTAAATTAGTTTGTCAAGGCTAGTTTGTCAAAAAACATCAGACTATAGGATTAACTTGAGGAGTTACAGGTTCTGCCTGTGGCTAAACAATAAACTCAGTTCTTGCCAAGAACCTAGAATATTACATTGCGCAGCACAAACGTCAACCACAGCAAAGCCAGATTGTAGCAGTTGGTTTGAAGGTCCCCGGGGGTCCCCGGGGGGCCCCCTAAGCTGTGTGTTCGCTGGTAGCAGCAGGCAGGCAAGGAGACTCCACACGGCTTCTGAGGGTGCTGATTAGATGAGGGTTTATTGGGGGTCCCACCCCCAGGAGCAGCATGGTTCCTGAGGGTGAAGGGGGGAAGAGGGAGAGAGGGAGAACCTAGGGAGAAAAGGGCCAAGAGAGCATCTGTGGTCTCTCCCGCACAGCTTAACAGGGAGATTCAAAGTGAGCACGGAATAAGACTTGGGCCAATGGGTTTACAGATGCATGATACTGCAGGGGAGGATCACAGGCTTGGAATAAACCGTACATTTTCGAGGGGCGAGACAGAGCATACCATTTAACTAAAATGTAACACCACACCCAAGCAGCTTGTGCAGCCCAGCGGGAGAGTGAGCAGGTAGGCGCAAGGAGGTGGCACAGTGTTGCAGAATGAGGCCTTTGTCCAGGATGAGCCATTTGTCGGTGAGGGGAGACTCGGACACTCAATATGAGTGATAAGCAAGTTCCGTTTATTGAAGAGAGCATCAGACACTTATACAGCAAATAATAAGCTTATGAATATTCTGTAAGCCAAGCAATCTATTGGTTAAACTATACCATCAACTCTTCCTCATTCCTTTGGGCCTACATTCCCTATTCCCCACGTCTCTCTGTCCACTTGTTATCATACCCAGCTAGGCCCAAGGACACGCTATCTTGCAGGTGCAGGACTTGGAATTAGCCACGGCCTTGTACTTTTCCAATCTCTAGTCAGCTAAATTCCCAGCAGCACAGCTCTGTCTTCTCCGCTCATGCTGCTCTTTGGGTGCACTGGCGGTTCTAGCTCAGTTTTGTGTCATAAGCCCTGGCCACAGGCCTCTCAGCAATCGTCCTCTGCTCTGGGCAGGTGTCGCCCAGCTCAAGGCTGCTGGTGGTGAAACAGTTTCATGTTTTCCAGAGTATAAGGTCACCTGTGGGGTAGAGAGCACTACTGGCCAACTTAGCAGAAATATATTTGAGAGCAGCAGAGTTTACCAGAAACAGAGAAGTATGGGAGGCTGTGATATGGTAGAAGTCCTTTGGAAACCTGTCAGGAACATAAGTACCTTATTTTGGGGAGTTTTCATCCCACAGGAATTTTGAAGTAAGGCAGACAAATCTCTGCTGGGGATATTTTCCTGACCTTCACTGCCAGCAACCTCAGAGTTTGGCTCCTAGAAAGCTACCTGGGAGCATGCACCTCCTTCCTGTGTCTTGTCTAGTATTGGAACAAGGACTACCCTGGACAGCAGAGTCGATCTGGTTCACAAGGGACATCCCACTTCCACCTTCCTCCCCTATTCTTCTGACCCATCCTGGAGTGTGGCTGCTTTCCTCATTCTCATCCCAGTGCTTGCCAGATCATCCATCAGGCCAATACAGGTTCCTAACTGTCAAAACACTGCTCACTTTTAATGCATGCCAGTTTAATGAGCCGATGGGGTTCACCCAAGATCAGGTGAACACCAAAATCAGGACTCAGAGCAACAAGAGAAGCAGGACTTGTTGGGTCCTCGGCTCAGTTCAGCTATTTCACCCACTGCACCCTTCCTTCCCATGCAAGGGTATGTTGACATTGTATCTAATGCCCTTCTGCTCTTGGCAGCTTTCCTCTCAAAGGATGCCGCTTCCCTTTGCAGAAGGGAGATGTTACCCCCGCTATATAATGCCATGGCTTTGTCAGCAGCCAGGAAGCCACAGCAGCAGGGAACATGGCAAAAACCTCCCCTGTATGTTTTTACTCACAATCTGTTTTAGAAAGCAGGAGAGGAAACAAAGAGCATTTGCTGCTCCATCTGTTTCCATGTCCCATACTGCACAGTTGGGTTACAGCCAGCTGCTGCATTGCCAAGCAGTAACACGATAGCACTGCTGCTTACTCTGCAAAGGAGCTGAAGACGGTAAGGCAGAAAAAATTAGGACACAATGATTTTTTAAAAGCCCATTGCGAAAGACCTGGCTAGTTATATAAATTTACATCATGCCTGCTAAGGGAAAAAAAAAAATCTAAACAAACCACCAAACCACTACAACCTGCTGATCGATGCTCAAAAACATGTATTTTTACAAATGGTCAAATATCTCCAACTATCCTTTTCCAAAGGACTGTCCTGGGCTATTCAATATCATCATCTTCACAAAACAGACAGGATTAATGAAGAACAGGGATGTTTTTTTCTTTTCCTCATACTTGCTAAGACCATTTGCCAGAGAGAACTCTCACAGCACACAATCCAAAAACTTCAGCCAGCAACGCCTGCAACCAAGTCAGCCTGGTTCCATACAATAAGGTCTTGAAGACACTGGATACAAGATGTCTGTGCTGAAATACTGAAGAATTCACCACATATGGTGCAAATGTCTAGCTCCCTGATATGGAGTTACAGACGTGTTGGTTGGGAGGGACCTTTGGTGAGCATTAGCCCAAACTTTTGCTTGAAATGAGACCCACACCAATACTAGATCAGATAAACCATGGCTTTACATAGCCAAACCTTGAAAATCTCCAAGGACAGAGATCTCTGAGTAAACTGTGCCCCTCAATCAGCCCAGCACTTTATCTTTGTTGCAGCAAAGAGCTCCCCATGGTGAGCCCACATGTAAACACTCATAGGAGTATCTGGGCAGTAGTTTGACCTATTTAACACAGGGCTTTCACAGAATGTGTTTTGGTATTATTGGCTCCCTCATCACAAGAGCACACTGACTGACTGGCTCCTGCTCCTGTCCCCCCTTACAGCCGTGGGGGCTTGGGGTGCTGGAGGCAGGAGAGGATGACAGATGTGACGTGACAGGATGACAGGAGACAAGGTGACAGTACGACACTGCCATACTCACCATGCAAGAGGAGCAGAGAGTTTGGTGTCAGTAACCAGGGTCAGCCAGGGTTGAGTGACTGCTGACCCAGTGAGTGGGCCTGGCACAAACTTCAGTGAGTGGAGTACAGCTGAGGTGAGGTCAAGGCTGAGGACTTGAGCTCAAATGCAGCTCAGAAGTAACATCGGGAGTCCCCAGTGAAGCATTTCCCAACTCATCCTCCCACCATTGCTGGTGCCCTGGAAGGTGGATCCAAGGCTGCAGCTGCACTGGGGCAGTGCTGGCTGTAAGCCTAGCCATACAGACCTTGCCAAGCATTTTAGGCATCTAATCCCGGTATCACCAGTCTCTCAACAAAGGTTTGTCAGAGCTGACTGGAGTTGTTACTCCCTTCCTTGCTGTACACGGAAGACAGTTGCTGTGGGTCTGGTGCTGGACTGGGCTGGTTCCAAGCTGTGCAACCCAGTTTGTTAAGAGAGGCAGAGTAAGGGCAGTGCCTGCTGGCCCAAACCTCTAGGACTGCGCTCATATCTGTAGTATATCTGCCTGGGGATTGCCAGAACTCTCAGCCTGGGACATACAAGCAGGACAGCAGCACTGCAATCCTAAGCTTTCCATAGCTTTAGCATCACTGGTTATTCCACACCCCCACAAGAGAAATAACTCTCATGCCAGGACCTCCACCTGCAATTTCCTGACATGGAGTGTATGCCCAAGTATTAGCACCAGACAAGTAGTTTTATGAAAGGGTGTACAACTCCAAATACAATTACTTCCACTTGGGAGCAGTACCTGAGAAACAATTCAAGCATGATCTCAGGAAGCTGCCTCATTTTGCAGTTCTGTAGTGACAGTTATACAGTATATCCTTCAGCCAAGTACAGGCAGCAACAAGATGGTTTAGTCTGGAAACACTGATCTCTTACGGCATCTTACAGTGATCTGGTGTTCACAGCCTTACAATTAATGAAGGCTATTTCTTCTTTTATTAGCAAGACAGCCAGGACCCTCTGTTCTCAGAGACACTGCAGTGTTTTTTCCATGCTCTCAAGTCATTTCACATTCACCTCCTGCTGCCACTTTTGGTGTACTGATAACAGGTCTCATGACTGGTGGGCTTGATATCCCAAGCAGGTGTCACAGTGACCCACCTGTATCTCTGGAGAAGAACTGCCCTGTGTTATTGCCACGAGCAGAAGTTTTCCTTAGCCCCTGACTGTCTGAGCTGTCAAAGTATCTGAAAAAGTTCCCACAAAAGAAGCTTTTCCTTTAGCTTCTTCCCCCTCTGGGATTACTCTCCCCCTCTCCGTTTCACTAGTGCATCAATGGCACCTACGTACAAGGCTCAGCCTCAGAGCTGTCTGTTGTGTCGGAAAATTGAACCTCCTATCACCCAGCTTTCCTTCTCCAGCAGTGGGGACCTCTGCTCCCAAGAGTATCCTTGATGTCAGCAGGTGTGTAACCCTCCTCTAGTGGGGAGGTTCTGCCTTCAAGGTGGCTTCCTTGCTCTGCATTTTGATGCCCTTCTGCTGTGTGACTTTGTGCAGGTCAGCACAGAGCTGCCAGCTCATGAGTTGGACTGACTGGAGATGTCATGATGTCAGTGTGTCCTCTGTGTCCTTGAGAGACCCCAGTTTGCCCATTTTAGCCTGAAGAGAGACAGGATCTCTTAGTGCAGAGTAACATCCCAAGAGTTTGAGCTGTGGCAGCCAAGTGGTGATGTTTAGGTTCTTCAGCAAGGCTGCCAGAGGAGTAGGTGGAAAACAGCCTACACATTATCATCATGCCCTGAAATACACAAAATAAAATGAGAATGTTGCAAAAAATGAATATTTTGTCTGGTCCATCCTGCAGCCAACTTCCCACTTACTGTGGCAGGTCACTCATTTTGGGGGGCCCTGAAGCTGGGGCCCTGAAGCTCCCATGTCCCCAGCATCTATTTTCAGCATGCCCAAAAGACCTTCTGGCACAAAAATGATGATCAAACTGTTAAAATTCTTACACACTAAGTCTGTGTCTACAGGAGCCATTGAACAGACAGAGACTATCAGGCTGCTATAAGCATTTTCCCAGTATTACTGTTTCCCTGAGGACAGGTATAACCTGTACTGGCAAAGGTAAGCAATATCTGCATCTCCACAAGGAGGGATGCCAATTTAATCATAGTAGAGCTACACCAGCAAATTTTTGTTTGCAACACAGACCTGGTTCAACTCCTCCTTTTCTTTCCTGTTAGCCTGTGCCTCAGTTCCTGAGCTTTGCAGTCCCACAGAACTCAACTTCTCCTGCCTGCTTTCCCACAGCACCTCAGGCATCTCCAGCAGCTTCACAGCCCCTGTGGGGGCCCCACTCGCCACTGGCCCCTGGCTGCCCAGATACAATCTTCCCCTCCCCCCCCCCGCATAAGCACAGTGCAGCTGTGTGACCAGCCCACAAGTGCAGCAGCCATGATCTCACTGTCTCTCTATTTGCTATTTAAAAATGCAGTGGGAATTTCTTGGGAATGTCTTAAGATTAAGTTACCCTCAAGTTCTCAATAGTGCCAAAATGCCATCTGAAAATGAGTGCAGTTGCTCTGGGTGGGACCCTGACCATTGGCTGGCATGGGGTCATTAATAAGCTGAACAGACTAATTTCTTACCGTAGCAGACATTTGCTCCCTGGTGCAACATGAGCCCCAAACCACTCTGTTAGTGGCAAAATCCACCAAGAATCTGTCAAGTCTTGCACCCCTAGTTATAGGATCTGAGGAATCCAGGCAGCTCAACCCTCAGGATTTGCATCCACATGGGATTGTTTCTATTCCAGAATAATAGGACAGTAAAGGATTCCTCGGGAGAAGTGGCACATTGCAGCAATTACTGATATACAGGAGCCACCATGCCAAATGACATACCCCAAAGCTGTGGCTGACAGAAGCTGATCTATCAGGGCTGACCTTTAGAGCACGGCTTGTTTATTTAGAGTACTCATGCTGGCCGAGAAGCAGGGCTCTACTAGTTCTTGAGGTCTCTGAACCTATGCTGTTCGTACGCCGCTGGTGGATCTGTGCATCTGCTGGAGACACACCTGATATTCCTGCACAGCTTTGACCAGTCTACTATGTGCTCATGATAGAGAAGAAACAGAAAGTCTACAAAATCTGCCCAGACAAAGCTGCTGGGGCAAAAAAAAAAAAAAAAAAAAAAAAAAAAAAAAGAGAAAAAGAGCAAACATCTGGGCAAACAAAGGTCTGTACCCTCCCAGCTGGAAGCAGAGACAGCTCAACATCTAGCATTGGCAAAGGAACTTTCCTCTCAGTGTTCCACACTAGTTCAAGTCCCCCTTGCCACTTTCCATCCACGCTCTTGCAGGATGTCGGGAGTACCAGAGGGCAGAGCAGAACCAATAAAGCCTCATGTGCCCAGGGCAGCGGCAGGCAGCGTCGGGAGAACACGGTTCACCGGCGCAGCTGTGATCCAGCGGCGCGCACAGGCCGTACCTGAGGCCTACAACTACAGCGCTGCCGAAAGACCCCCGAGGCGAGAGCAGGATGTGACCTGCCTGACCACGGCTTTCCTCACAAAAGAGGTCACGACCACTGACTTTTGCCATTGACCAGTAGCTCAAATAAGGCTTCAGCGACTCCAAAACTGATGTCCCGGCACCGCTTCCATTCTCCTTGTTTCCACTCCTCGGGTTGGAGCTCCGCGAGGCCAGGGCTCGGCGGACTAGATCGGGTTCCGTAGCGACCGCACCCGCCGCTAGGGGCTGCCCTCGACCCGCGGCTCCACCACTGACGCCGGCTCCGCCAGTCCCGGACAGTCCTGGCCCGCTCCTCCCCATTCCGCTCCGCTCCGCTCCGCTCCGCTCCGCTCCGCCCCGCCCGTCCCAGCACAGCAGCCCCCGGCAGAGGGACCTGGGGAGTGGCTGGGGGTCCCGGGTCCGGCCGCACCACCTCCGGGCGGGGCCGGGATCGGGTTTCACATCCTGTCCCGCTCGCGGGCAGAGCGGCCATGGCGGAGAGGTGAGTGTGGCCGCCACGCACCTGTTGAGTCGCGGGAGAGGGGAGAGACGCGTTGCCGCTCTTCGAGGCAGTGGGCCTCGGCCTCGGCCAGGGCCTGGGCCTGGGCTTGGGCTTGGGCTGGGGCCGGGAGCAACTCCCGGCTAGGGTGGAGGCGAGGCCGGGGAAGCCGACCTGGCAGGTGAAATGGGACCGAGTTGAGTCGATCCGTGCCGTGCCGTGCCGTGCCGTGCCGAGCGGTCAGACTCGTGCGGGGCGGTGGTCCCGGGTCGCCTCCCGCCGCGCTGGGCTGTCTGTGGGGGGACCTCTCTCTCGCACTGTCCTGGCTCCCGCCGGGGCCTCCGCCTGGGGCTGGGACTGGGCTGTTTGCGGCCTCCGAGCAAGGCGGGCGGCCATGAGCTCGGCTGAGCGTAGCCGGCCCGGCCCTGACTCGGGGTCCTCTCTCCTGCCGGGTCCCGGCGCCTCCCCGGGGGCTGCGGCCGGACTCTGTCGGGTGCCCTCACACCTGCAAAGCCGGGCGGCTCGTCGGGAGCACACCATGGTTTTGTGCCCGTTCCAGTCCGGGCTCGCTGGCGCTGAGCTGTGTGCTCCCGTAGCTTTCTCTCTTTCGCTTAAAAAATAAGCGCTTTTACAGAATGACAGTGAAAATACTATCGGGTGTGGCTGTTGCAGGGCCAGGAGAGGGTTCTGTCCTCTCCTGGAAGTGGGTAGGGAGACAGGATCACCTGTTGGCAGTGAAAATGGAGGGCCAGGTAGCCAGGCCAGTTTCCCAGGCTGCATCCGGCTTCCGACAAACTCAGGCGGATTTTACGGCTCCAGTGAATAACCCCATTGAAGGAGAACTCTTCCTGGTTCCCTCCGCGCCTGGGATCGTCGGCCTGAAGTGGTTAAATTAAGTTTGATTCTGCCAGGAGGAACGTGCAGAGGCACTATCCTTGTTGTTGCTGATACCAGTTGCAGTTGTGCTGTTTTGCTGGTGTCTTTTTTTCATTCTAGGTTAAATACTTGACTGATTTAAAATTCCTGCAGTGTGATTCTCTCTTCAGCTGGCTTCTCACGTTCTTGTTGGCAGGGGGAGAGTTGCACTGGCCTTTTACTCAGTGCCTCATTGGTGATGCAAGGTGTTTGGAATAATTTTTTATTTCTCCTGCGTTTGAAGTTGTTTTATTTCTTTTTCCTTCTGCATCTCCTGCAGCAGACCAGGGTTTGAGTAAGTCTGTAAGGAGCATCTTGGGAAGGGATAGCAAATCCCATTGAGGGTGGCCCTAAAACACCAGAATTCAGACTGAGCAAAGTGATGAGCACAGCAGCATTCTCTCATCTTGCCAGGAGCAGCACCTCACAACTGCTGCTTCTGCCTCTGTGCTTGTGACAGCCAAAGGCACTTGGAGATCGAGGTTGTAGATTCGTCATTTTGGGGTAAACTCTAAAGGCCGACAAAATCTTGTAGATTTGAGGCTATCATTCCACTAGCTGGTGCAGATGAGTACAAAGCTTCTTGTGCTGGATTTCAGTGTGTTTTACCTGTGTATCCCTTGCTGTTTCTTTAGTGCTTTTGAATTTGGTTTTTGCTGGGTTGACAAGACAACTCTTCCTATCAGTTGGATGGAGGCTGTTTGGAGGGATGCTGTGATTACAGTGGATTATAGGAATGCAGATTTAGAAGCCACAGTTTTGTTCAGATAGTTCACATGCCATCTATATTCACAACAGGCTTGCCTAGCTGAAACAGATATCTTGGCCTTAGTTGGGCAAACATAAGCTGCAGTGAGATCTCAGTCCACACGTCTGGTGCATTTTGTAATTGAGAGAATTTTACGGTCATCCTTGTGATGCAAAAGTCTGACTTCAGCCTCACCCTGACTGGATTTGCAGCAGAAATCCTCATGGGAGACATGCATGCATAATATGCCATGCAGAACAGGGCTTACTGAGTGCTGCCCTGCTTTAGGGACACAAAAGAAGTGCCTCCCATTCAACTGACTTACTTGATTCCTAGAAAAATATAATATGTGGTACAAAGATCAAAGGAGAGCCTGGAATTCCTGTAGTGAGCTGCCTAAGGGGTAAGAACAGCTTGTGGATTTCCTTGTATTGGTGTCTGAGCTTTGAGGCATTTTTAAAATCCATTCTGCCATTCTTTTGGGGGTGCCTTCACAGGATTGGGGTAACTGCCTGATAACAAACCGGTAAAGTTTTGTAGATCAGGGACCAAGGGATTTTTTTCCTCTGAGAGCAGTGGAGGAAGAATTATTAGCATTGTTGAGGGACTGTGGGAAGAGCTGTAAGATACATAAAATCAGCTTTAAGGGAATTACTTCTGCAATTAAAGGTAAGAGAGCATAAACAGCTATAGGAGTCTGACTTTTTGGCCCATGACTGTGGCTTGTTTTTTTCCTCTGGAAGTGCCATTTAATAAATATTCATTCACCCTTTTTTGGAAGTCATATATGTCATATCTATATTTCCTGATGGGTAAATGCTATAGTAATGATACTACTTGGGTTGTCACTTTACTTATGGAGAAGAAAGCTTTTAAGTTTGGACTTGCTGTTTTAGCAGCATATTTTTGGCTGTTTGAATTAAACTGCCTCAGGATGGGTGCGAAGGGAGATCTTCCAGCCTACCCAGAAATACTGAGGTTGCTGAAGTCATGTTAGCTGGGTGGAAGGACTGGGAATGGTACTAAGTGTGTTTGTTCAGCAGGAAACCTGCTGTTCTGGTTGGCTGTTTTAATTTGATTTATACAAAATGTAAGGGATTCTTGTGTTTTGTGGGGATTACAATGAGGACTCTTCATTTTGTTATTGAATCTTGAATCACTTTAGCGTACTTTGTTGTTTTTAGTTAATTCAGATTAATTCAGGCTTTGAGTTTGCATGAATACTAGTTTCCATGTTTTTTAGGAACTTCCATTTAGGAGTGAATGAAAACTTTGACAATTCATCGCTCTGCCCTGGAGCTGCTGATGGGCTCTGTGTGTCTGAACTCAGCTGTGACTTTGCAGCAGAGAGGTCTTCTAGTTTTGGCAGGGCATCCAAGCCTCTCACTGTTGTGCCGTGCAGAGCCCTCCACATCCTCTGAACTGGGTCCATGTGCCCTGTTCTGGTTTAGTCTCTTCTTAGTTGGCTTAAATAAGGCCATGAATAAATATCCTCTCTGTAGCTAGCTTTGAGTGCAGAACACGCCCATGCCCCACAGCAGGTCATCCCACTCTTGTCTGCTGAATGAGCCTTTTCTTGGATGGACTGGATTGTGGTACTTCACTTGGCAGTAAATAAACTGGGATAGCAAAAGTCTCTGTTAGCTCTGCAAAGTCAGTGGAAATAAGTGCAGGTGGGAGAAGTTATCAGCAAGCCTGACCTCTGCCATATGCTTGCTCCTGTTGTCACTACTCCTCTAAACATGCTGCTGAGCCTGGTAAGCTTACCAGGGAAGTTTCCTTGGAATGAAATGTTTTAGAGGTGACTGGCTTTAAGTGAAGCCAGGAGTTTGTTTTCCTCCAGTAGCTCTTCTGGCAGAAGCAGAAGAGGGGCTGTAGAGGACAAGGTGGTTGTCCTGTCTACCATCGCTGCCAAAACCTTTTTAAGGTGCTTTGATCAGCAGGCCCAGCATGGCCCGGAGCTAGCTCCTAAGGGGCAGTCAAACCTTCAGTGTTTGCCTGTGCAGATAAAGCCTGGTCTTTGGGAAACGCCTTCAGACAGATCAGAGTCTTTTGATGGAAACTAATCAGAAGTTCAAAGGAAAGCAGTGTTTCCTCCTTCTTGTAGTCTTGTAGTCTCCTTTTCCTGCTATACTCCTGAAATGGCTTTCTCAGTGGATGATGCAATTAGGAGGAGATGCTTGCAAGCTTTCAGCAAATACATAGGTTAGCAATTGAAATGTTCCATTTAGGCTCCATCAGTCCTTCTTCCCAAGTGGAGTGCAATTATTTGTGCCTTGTGACGTGTATACGCTTGTGTTTCTATAAAAAGTCCCCCAGGCAGATTCAAATAGTTCAGGAAGTGCCTCTTATCTGTAATAAAAAGAAATTCCAGAACAGGCGCTGGGATTTGGTTTTAGCTGGATTCATAGGAGGTTCCTGAGTTCTGCTGTCGATATTACAGATTTAATGTTTATTCCTGCCTTTGCCAAGGAAGGCTGTTCCCATGTAGGAAAGACAGCCTTAATGAGCAAATAATTTCTTGTGTTTTTTAGTAGCTCAGTCATGAGTATCCATTGAAGCAAGCTGTCTGTTTGATGGGTTTTATGCTTTTCATGAGGAAGAGTACTCTACTTTGGATAGTTTCTTAAAGCAGTCAGTTCTAGAAGTGGCAGGAAAGTATTAACTGAAGCAGCAGCCTTGAGGTCCATCTGCCTCGTACATCTGGAAGAGACTGTAGGTCAAGAGAAAATTCTTTTGTGCTTGGTCTTTGTCTCATGGGATATTGGAAGTACCATTATTTGGCATATATTCACTCATCCTAATTACTGTTCTGTGAATTTGAAGTTACTGCTGTAAGAATTAAGTGTTTTATATTTCCAATTGAGTGTAGCCCAGTAAATTCCAGTGTAGCTGGTGTCAGCTATCTTCCAGCTTCTCTCCCAGGCTTTTTTTCTTTGTGCGTTGTCAGCTGCCATTTTTTGGTTATGCAACTCACACAGCCAAAAGATATTTGGGAAACTTAAAATGAGAGTGCTGGAGGTTCAGATTGTTTGGTTGCAGCGAAGCATGGGAGAGGGAAAGCACTCTGTGATTCCCAGGTGAATGTTGGCATAGCAAGGAGACATGGCCTCCCACTGTTACATGCTTCAGGCAAAAATAAGAGGCTTGAGGTAGACAATATCAGCTGTAGAAAATTCTTTCTGAAAAAAACCACACTGAAAGATTAAAGTGCTGGAGATGCTAAGTTTATTGTTTTTTCAGGCTCTTTTGTCTCTTTTTGCTTTAGGTCTTGTATGAAATTCCAGCAAGGGCTCTATGCTGCAGAGTGCTAGAACTTCTGAAAAAAAGGGTCTTATTAAAATTATTTGCTAACATATTCATCAACCACTAGAGGAAAATAGAAGTCTGGTTCTCTAAGGAGGGTGTATTTTCTTACCCCTCTTGTATTCTGCTTGTGCCCAGCTCCCTGAACCAAGCTCTTGCTATGCTTTGCCTTCCTCAGTGGCAAGTGCTTCAACACAGATGAAGAGGGAGCACCCTGTGCTCCCCAGATTTGCTGTGTTCCTGTCTCAACTTGAAGCAGAGCAGTCCTGGGCCTCTCTAAACCAAGCGTTTTCTTAGCTGCAGGGTTTATGATCTACCAAAACCAAACAAGCCTAGCAGGAAGGGTTCCCCACACAAACTTGTGCTGGGTTCACTTGTGTGTGTAACTTTGCAGCTGTGGGACACTGCCATAAGGCACTTTGCTGTGACAGATGGGGCTGTTTCCTACCTGGGCAAACAAGGTTGCTGCTTTTTGCCTGGAAACCTGTTACGGAGGCAGAAAAGACTCAATATAGTGGGATTTTGTGTGATCATGAACATCATGAACTTGTGGCCCAGGGCCAGGTGCACTGTAGCAGGGATAGCCTCTTTGTTTTGTAGGTCTGGTATTTTCTGTTTGTTTTTGCTTGTGTCATTCATCTGGGAAAAAATAAACAAAGAGGCTTACTGTCTCCATCGCTAGTGATACCAAGAAAATCCCTGCACAATGCTGCCTGATGAACTGAGACTGAGCTCAGCAAATCCCCTTTAACCACATGGAATTCAGCTGTCTTGGGTTTTTCTGACTCTGAAGCAGTGCAATATGTTGTGTACAAGCAGCCAGGGCTCAGGTTAAAGGATGAATTGGTGTAAAATATTTTCAGTCATAAAGGAAAGTCAGAGAAAAACTTACAGGAAACTTTCTAGCTAAATAATTAAATACAGGCCCAGGGAATGCAGTGCATGAGCTGTGCTGTGGAGTCTTGCTTGGAAGGTTCCTCTGCACTGGCTGGAGTGGCTGACTCACATACTGTTGGAACTCCAATCTGCCTGCTGGTCCTGGCCACCTCACCTGCTCCGGCACCTGCTTCTCACCCCCTGCTCATCTGCTAACACAGTTGTACCCTGCCACATGGTCTTATCTGCCCTGGGCTGGTCCCGGAATGCTATTGGTGCCATGTGGGAAATATCAAGTGCAGGGCTGTTTCCAGACCTGAGGTAAACTGCGGGTGGTCCCATTGTAATCTAGGCACTGAGTCTTCCTTACAGATGTTAAAATAGTAACCCAAGGATCAGCTGTTAGTTTCAATGTGGTCAGTTTGCTGTAAAGTGATAAATGCCATATTTGGTCCTCTTCTGGTCCTGTATCTATTTCTTCCTTGTGTACATTGTAGTTCTTTGATAGTCCTTTGATATCTACAGTTATCCAGCTGTGCATCAACCACATTGTTTAGCTCTTCTTGGCTCCCTAGATCCAGTAGTTATGCTTGGGATTTTTTTTTTATTAGACCATCCGACTATGTATTGCTCTAAGCTAGGGTGAGAGGAGAAGCTCCAACTGTTTTATGTATTCTTGATCATCACTGATCAACATGAGGTGAAGCAAAGAGAGATGGTGAAATGGCTGTGAGCTGAGGTGCAGAGCCTGGAATAGAGCCAGCATGAGGAGCGTTCAATGTAGTCCGGAGGACAGACACTTAGCACGTTGTAATGTGGAGGTGTATGATCTTGGCAATTTATGCCCATGTAGTACAGTGAATAGTCTGGGTGAGATATGGCTGAGTTGTATTTAATCAGCCTGGTAAAAAGAGTGTGAAGGAAGTAGCATTGGGGCTTAGAGGGCAACTTTGTGCTTGAGTTGGTGTTGCCCTTGGGCTCTCATCTGCAGTGCCGAGTTAGAGTACAAACGGCCCACGAATTGCGGTTTTGGCTTGGAAACTCCTTAGGGTTTCCAAGTAATCTGCCCCTGAAGTAATCTACTCTAGTGAAAACCAAATATACTCTTTTTTTTTTTTTTTTTTTTTTTTTTTTTTTTTTTTTTTTGTATAGAGGGCTTAGAAGCTGCTGAGGAAATGCCTGGTGGTGATATGATAATCCAGCCTGAATTCACTAAAGCTGTAGTTTGAAATTAGTCTAAAACACATGTTTAAGATTCTGGAGACTTCCAAAGTAGAAGTCTGTTTTGGGATGGCAATAAGCAGAAAAAATTAAAAAAGACAGTGATGATCTGTGGAGGTGAAGCTGAAGCTGTGCACTGCCACCTTACCTTTTTTTTTTTTTTTTTTTTTTTTTTTCTGTTTCTGAATCCTGTTACCAGAGTCGGTGAGTTCACTAAAGCAAGAGAAAACCATCTGCTGTTAGTTAGCAGGCTGAGTTATCCCTGTGAAGGATTTGAGGAGCTCTGCAGGCCTCACGTGATGAGTGCTGGAGATGGGGAAAGAGTGGGAGGGGGGGCATAGAGAACATATCACTGAATCATCCACTCTGATTTTAGTGTGCCATTGTGCTGTGATGTTATCATCCTGTTCCCTCTCCATAGTCTTTTGAGCCAGCTTTGAATGTAATGCTGTTGAAGTGACTTTGGCCTTGAATTCTAAATGCTGCTACAAGAGGAAGGCTGGCAGAGATACTGTGGGCATAACTTCCTTAGTGGTGACACTTCTTTGGGTTGGTCTTGTTCTTGAAACCAGGAAGGCTGATGAGTTTGGCAGTGAGGGGCATGTCAGTGATTTCAGCCTTTCTGGCTCCCCATAACTCTTCCCTAGTAAGGTGGCCTCTCGATGTCCAATGACACCTCCCTGTCAGCCATCCAGTGCTGTAATAGCTGAGCACTTTTATGCTTAAACTTTATTTGGTCTTGGAGGGATGAAATCACTCACTATTTTCACTTCAAGCAAAGCTGCTGCTGAGATGTGAGAGCTGTCTGTACGTGGAGAAAAGCTTTTTGGGTACTTGGTGTTCAGTGAAGTTGTACTTGCTGCAGGGGTACAGGGAAGTTTCACCTTGGGCTGTTTTGTCCATCCCACTCTCCCTGGAGCAGGAAGCAAAGACTTCAGGTGGGAAAGGGTAAACAGCGTGGTGATCATCACATGGTTTAGTGAAAGTACCCAGAGTTCAGCTGGAAATGCAAAAATTAGTATCTTCTAGTAGTTTTGCTCTGGCCTGGATGGCTTGGGTGAGCCCCAGAGGTGTTGATTTTGTGCTGCTGTGGAGTCTCATTGGGGAGAAGCAAAGTTTTCTATTTTAGGGTGTCTCCTGATACACGGTATATCTTGTACTCTGGATGAGAAATAAAATAGCCACTGCAGCTGGCCCAGACAGCTCTGTTACCCTGTCTTGCCAGGGCACATGGCACCAACTGCAAAGTGGAGTTGGGCCTCCAGGACCTGCACTTGGTGGGCCCTTGGTGCAGGCAAAGGAGGGCATGCAGTTAATTCCTGTTGCTTTGCTCAAGCCGCTGCTGTTTGCAACAGTGGTTATTTTTTCAAGCAAGGACATGCGGGTGGTCAGAGAACAGACAAATTAGTCATGGAACTGCCAGCAGTGCAGCTTTCTTGCCCTTCAAATTCCAGCTGGACCTGGCTTAAACCCAGAGGTTTTACGTACTGCAGAGGTTTGAGGGACTCTAGATGAATTAACAGTATTCCCCAGAAGTTACCATTTTGGGTCTGTTTCTTATGATAGGAATCTGTACTGCTTTGCCTATGGATCTATAGCTGTAAACCCTCCTGAATGGTGTGGCTGTTTGCCCTGGGAAAGGCAAATGTGAACTGTGGCACGAAGAGCTTTAACAGTGAGATGTGTCTGTGCTAGAGCTGGGACTGCTCAGTTGGCCTGCTGGGAAGCGTGGGCTTTCATTAGGACAGGCAGTATGTGGGCCCATGGACAGAAAGCAATATTAGGGTGGCTGACTGTGAAAACTGGGTGCTGCTACAGGGGACGTTCAGCCAGCCCCTTCTTGGGTGTAGCTCTGTTGTAGCAGAGCTCTCTGCTGCTCAAGATGTAGGGCAGTATTGGGCTTCATCTTTCAACTTCCCACCTTGCTAAGCTGTGAAAGAAGATGAGAAAAGGAATGAACAGCTGAGGGATGTAATACTCACTTTTACTGTGCTTCAGGCAATAATTGATCCACGATGCTTTTATTTTTTAGATTAAAACCTGTTGCTGACTAAACTTGTTTTGCAGTTTGTTAGCCATTGGGCCTAGCTTTTTGTCTCTTGTATGTCTCCCACCAAGGTCCTGCTGGTTTCAACCTTAGCTACAGCTCTGTGCTCAGTAGTGCTGAAAGTAAACAAGGGAGAAGGTCCAAGCTGTGGCAGTTCCTTGGAAGGGAAATGCTGTTGCAGGGTGCTGCTCTCCTGGAATCTTTTCTGCCCATTGATGTCATCTTGTATTCCTCCTGGGAAGGAGAAGCCTTGACCCCTCTACCTCTCACCTGGTGGCTGCCTCAGGAGGTGCTTTGTTTGTGTAACATGGTTTCCAGCTAGAAAAATATCTAGTTTTGGGCATCTGGAAACTGTGAATGTGCAGTTACCTGTGAAAACTCAGTACTTGTGTGCTGAATAGTCATAATAATGCGAAGCCTGGGGTTATGATGGGATCTTTATGACTGGCAGCATAAAAATAAAATAAATGAGACTTGTCTGCCTCGCCCCAGAGATGGTGTTTACTCCTGAGTCTGCTAAAAAGGGGCTGTCTGCTGCCTTGGAAGAAACCTGAGATCTGTTCCTCGGCTTAAGAGGAGTTGATTGGAACAGAGGGGGCACAGAAAGTATTTAGTGGTTATATTACCAGCTCAGAAGGAATGGGTACCTCCACCAAGAACAGATCAGACATTTTATTTGGCCTTTTAAAGAAAGACACAAAAAAGGGACATGTGCGGAGGAGAAAAGGACAGTAGAATGAGAAGCAGGCTTACCAAAAAGGGGAAGTTGTATCCAGGCAAGAAGACCAAAAAAACCTATCTATTTCAGCAGATTACATGTAAAATCAAAATAAGGTGGTCCAGATTAAGACTTTTGAGGAGTGAATTTGCCAAATATGATTAACTTTCAAATGCATTGAAGCCTTTTGGAAACTGGCAGCAGAAGAGATCAAAGCATGAGAGCCACAGAAGATAAAGCTATCACAAAAAAATCTAAACCATTTGTGGCCATCTTGACTCCTGTGGAGGAGCTTTGCAAACTTCAAGCTTGCTACAGAAGAACTGTTGGAGAAGTTGTCTCGCATTGAACATCAGTAGAAATAGCTTTAGAGCAAAAGACGAGCTGATAAGAAGCTAAGGAACAGATAATATTTACTCAAGAGTGCCAAAGGATTTTAATACTGAAATTGTTGAGATACTTTCATGTGTATCCTGCCTCTAAAGTGCCCTTGGTATCACATAAATTGGTGGTGGTGAATGCAATAGCATTTTAAAAGGTTGAGTCTTGAGGAAATTGGAGAAGTGGCTCAGTATTTGTGCAGGTGCACTGCTAGGGAAGGGCTGTGAAGAGTATTCAGGATTCCATGGACTGTTGGGTCTGACCCCTGTGCCTAAGTCTTTGCAATGAAGAACAAGTTTGCTGAAGGCATGGCCAAGCACAGCTGCTTGGACCAGTGTTAGAAGGGCTATTGTAGAGGCAAGCCCTGCCCCTGCCTCACAGACCTGCTGGAGATGAGCATGCTGGGAGCAGGACCACCAGGCTTCATGTGTCTGTGTTTTCAGACAGTCTTTGGCAAGTTTCTCTGCCAAAGGCTTTGAAGAAAGAGTCGCCACGGGCACGGAGGAAGGGTCTTGTTACGGACAAAGAGCTGGTGAAAGCATAGACTGCAAAGGGCAGGGCTTACTGGTCATTTTTTAACCTGGGGAAGTCAGCAGCAAGGCCCGAGAAACTGGTGCTGGGAGTGTTTTGCACCTTATGGGTAACCTCAGGTATAGAGGGGTGCAGTGACATTCCCAGGTTTGCAGAGGATCCTCAGTTTCTTCAGTGGGTTGAATAGCTCACTGAAGATAAGGAAATCCATTAGAACCTCAGAGAACTGAGCAAGTGGACTGATACATGACAGGTAAGCTTCAGTGTAGGAAAACATGGTGAACAGGGAAAAATTACCTGTACTGAACCTGTTTGATACTCAGCCTAGAACTAGTGGTTATAGCTTGAGAAGAAGCTTGGAGTCACTGACAGTTCTCTGAAATCATCAGTTCTGTCTGTGATGTTTGCCAAATAAACCAATCAGTTTTGATCACCATCAGCAATGGAGTTAATACTGAAGCAGAGGACATCAATTTGACCCTCTTTAACACTTTGTTCATGTCTTGGAGACTGCATGCTGTTTGGATTTCTGCATTGTGAGAAGGACAGTGATGTTAGAGAGACTGCAGTGAAGATAATTAAAATTACTAAAGGACAGAGCAGCTGCCGTAGGAGGAGAGAGCATAAAATTTGTGATTCCTTGGTTTGGAAAAGTCTTGCATAGCAAGATCAAGGTATGCAAATCATGAAGGTAGTAGAATCAGAGAATGGTTTGGGTTGGAAAGGATCTTAAAGATTGCCTACTTTCAACTCCCTGCCATGTACAGGGAGATCTTTAACTAGGCCCGGTTGCTCAGAGCTCCGTTCAGTCCGGCCTTGAGCAACTCAGGGAATGGGCATCCATATTTATTCTGGGCAAACCCATTCCAGTGCCTCACCACCCTCACAGCAAAGAAGTATCTAATCTAAACCTACTCTCAGTTTGAATCCATTCCTCTTTTTCCTGTCACTACACGCTCTTGTAAAAAGTCCCTGTCCATCTTTCTTGTAAGCCCCCCTTAGGAACTGGAAGGCTGCAGTTATGTCACCCCTAAGCGTCCTGTTTTCCAGGCTGAACAAACCCAATTCTCTCAGCCTTTCCTCCTAAGAGAGCTGCTCCATCCCCCTGATTAACCTGGTGGCCTCCTCTGGACTGGCTCCACCAGGTTCGTGTCTGTCTGGCACTGAGGACTCCAGAGCTGGATGCAGCACTGCAGGTGGGGCCTCAGCTGAGGGGACTGGAGGGGCAGAATCCCCTCCCTTGACCTGCTGCCCACACTTCTTTTGATGCAGCCAGGACACGGTTGGTTTCTGGGTGCCAACACACAGGGCCAGGCGTGTGCAGCCTCTCATCCACCAGCACCCCCAAACCCTTCTCATCAGGGCTGCTCTCGATCTGTTCCTGCCCCGGTCTGGATCAATACTGGGACTGATACCCAGCTCAGATGCAGCACCAGCATCTGGCCTTGTTAAACCTCAGAGATTCCCGTGGGCCACTTCTCAGGCTTGTCCAGGTCTCTCTGGATGGCCCTGTCCTTCAGGTGTGTCATCTGCAAACCGGCTGAGGGTACACTTGTTCCCTTCATGTACTAATGAAGATATTAACCAACGCTGGTCCCAGTATGGACCCCTGAGGGACCCCACTTGTCACTAACGTCCATTGGGACTCTGAGCCATTGACCACTACTCTCTGGATGTGACTGTCCAACCACTTTGTTACCCATCTAACAGTCCACTCATCAACTTCATCTCTCTCCAATTTAGAGAGAAGGATGTTGTGGGGATTTGTGTCAAAGCCTTTACAGAAGTCCATATAAATGACATCTCTGTCCCCTCCCTTGTCTACTGAGCTATGCCATTGTGCAAGGCCACTGAGTTGGTCAGGGAGGACTTGCCCTTGGTGAAGCCATACTGGCTGTCCTAAATCACCTCCATGTCCTTAGTAGAGCTTCCAGGAAGGTCTGTTTCATCACCTTCCCAGGCACAGGGGTGAGGCTGACAGGCTGGTAGTTGCCAGGGTCTTCCTACTCTTTTAAAAGTTGGGGACAGTGTTTCCCCTTTCTATGGGTAAGTTGAATTTTTTCTACCAAGTCTTGTGACCCTAGAACTATTAGCACTTGGTGAAACCTAAAGGAAGAAGGCCATTTATTTTACACAATCTGTGATGGACTTCTGATTTCAGTGTTCTTGGGGGTCACGGATGCAAAAGGCATCATCAGGTTGAAAAAGTATTTGCGTAAACTTATAGACAGTTAGTCTGAGATAGTTACTAGGAAGAGCAGCCAGCCATCTGCCTTTAACATCTCTAATACATGTGTGGATTCTTGAGCAATGAGGGAGAAGATGGAGAAAGGGCATGACCAGGCTTACGTGTTTTGCTTAACAAACTTCTCAGAGTGTCTCACCAGTAGGCAGAATGGAAGGGGCACTTGGCTTTACCAAAGGTGCATGACTTACGCTTCAAAGTTTCCAGAAACCAGTATTAAGTGGGAACATAAATGGGTGTGACATGTTGGGGAAGAGCCAATATGGCTTTTGTCGACCAAAACTGAGCTACATGACTCCCCTGGTACTTGGAAGGTGTTTCCAAGTACGTGGCAGGTGTGATCAAGTGGAGTGGTCTGCTGGACCTCACTGAAATGTTTCAGCAGAGGTTATCGAGGAAAAGTCCATCATGGGTGGATAAATGGTTAAAAGATTGGGCTGCAAAGATGAGGAGTAGATGGTCAGACTTCACAGAGGAGGGAACTCTTGGTGGAGCCAGGCTGGGATCTCTGCTGCTCACAGTGTTTGTACCTGATCTAGAAATGGGGACAAAAGTAGTGGTTGAGGAAGAGCAGATGAGGGAAGAAATCCTTAGCACTACAATTCAGGAATGAGTTTAGGGTAACAGATGGTTCTGGAAAGTATTAGCACTCTGTGTGTGCTCAATGCTTGGCAGTGCTGCAGGGTGGAAGAGGGGGCTGAGAACTGCAAAGAGGAAAGCAAAGGACAGAATAGCACAGCATGGTGATCTGCTGCCATGTTGGATATTGAATGTCAGGTCATCCCATCTTGGAAGACGCCCTGCTTTAAGCGCCTCTTCATTTATTTGCTCTTTTTTTTTTTTTTTATCGGTAGCAAAATCTATGTATTGGGTACATAGTGTTTGGCAGATGAAGACTGTCTTGATGGATATCAAACAATAAAAAGTGAAGTTGAATATGGTCCAGTTTCTGCCCCAGTCCATCAACCATGCCATTGCAGAAGCACAGAGAGTGATGCCTGCTTTAATGTCTTTCTGAATTTGCCTCTTTTTTGCTGTCTTCCTTGCCACCGTTGAAAGTGAAAAGCTCAGTTTTGGACTGAACACAATCTAATAAATGTGTGGATTTTGGTGGGAGAAAACATAAGGAACTTGTTTTGGGCACCAAATCAAGAAGTGTATTGTTCTCATCCCACTGTTCACTGTTACCATGTATAGCAATTTCTGCCATGGCAACACATATTTTCATGAACCAGCCAAGATCTTCCAGGGCTGCAACATAGCTTCTGATACTTGCTCATTGTGATGCTATTAATAACTTTGTTTCCCCTTATCGTAGCCCGGAAGCTGCTTCTTCCTCATAGACCAAGTGCAAGCAATAAGCTCATTTTAAATCAACTGTGGGGAGAATTGACACTGCGGATTTCCTGGGGTTTTTTTTGTTCTGGAGATCCTGTCTAGTACTGCCAGCTCTGTGGCCACCCACTGCACTGTCTCTTTTTTATAAGAAAGTCATGTCTCAATTTTCTTTTAAATTCAGTTTCTTTTTTTCTCTTATTCCTTTCTCCCCCTTCCTTTAAACCAGGACAAACAGATGATACATATTTACTTCTCTGGCTATGCAAAGTAGCTTAAGTGTTTATCTCAGACTGACTTGGTGAAGCGGAGAACCTGGTGCAAATCAAACATGGTCTGGGCCAGGCTCTGGTCTACATGATTTCTTTACTTATCTCTTGCTTATTCAAACAAGATAAACTCTGAGTATTTAAAATTGCAGCTCAACTGTTCTTGGCACTAGTTGAATTTAGTGGTGTTTAAAATCCCAGAGTGCATTAGCATGTCTGCATGAATCTGCTTGGAGTTGGAACTGTGTCAAAAATACCATCACCAGCGTGGTTTTTTGGAACCTTTTAAAGAGCTGTGGAAAAGGTGAAACCTGGGCTTTTGCTTAAGAGGGTGGTTCCACTTGAGCCTGGGCAACTGTGAAGAGCTGCAATGGGTTCGAACCAGGGTCATGAGTCTGTCCCCAGCTCTGGTTCTGGGTGTACGCAAGTCACAGTTCACCAGTTTCATCCCTCCGGAGGAAGGAGTTGTTTTGCCAGATCACTCTCCTCTCATTCGGGGAGTTCACTTTTCTTCTGCTGAAGTGTAGGTGTTAACTGTACAACCCTCCCTCCCTTTCTTCACCAACTTGAAATTTTTTTTGGCAGACTTGAAACTTGCAGCTTCAATGTCGCTGTCTTTGATATTGCACTTTCCCTGATCTCCCTGACCTGCTGGATTGACCGCCTACTGTCATTAACTGAGGGAAAAAGATATAGTGAAAACAGGGAATTCTTTATCCTACCGACCTCCTTGGAGAGGCTAAAGAAATGAGCATATGCCCTGCAAAAGGTTTGTCCATAGCAAGGAGTAATTGTGATGTCCATAGTGAGTGACTGCATCATTATTTTAATGCTGCTCTCCCCATTTCTTGGGAGGGTCTGTTCAAGGTAGTACCTCCAGAGGTGCTGCCAAGGGTTGAGTCTTCCTGGGGAAGCATCATATGCCATGCAGGACTGCCTTCTTCTGCAGCCCAGCTGGTTTTTCCTGAGCATCTCCAAGAAACAACTGAGAGCCTTTGGTGACTGATGCAGTCATTTGCCACGAGCTGCCTTCTTGTGGACTCTTGGGAATCACAGAATATGCTGAATTGGATGGGACCCATCGGGATCACTGAGTCTGCAACCTCCTGGCCCTGCATAGGACACTCCAGTTATCCCACCCTGTGCCTGAGGGCGTTGTTCAAATGCTTCTCGAGCTCAGACAGGCTTGGTGCTGTGACCAGTACCCTGGGGAGCCTGTTCAAATACTCAGCCACCTATTGGGTGAAAAACTCTTCCCTGATATCCAACCTAAACCTCCTCCAACTTCATGCTGTTCCCTCAAGTCCTGTCACTGGTCACAAAAGAGAAGAGATTAGTACCTGCCCCTCCACTTCCTCTCATAAGAGTGTTGAAGACCATAATGAGGTCTTCCCTGGTTAATCTCCCCTTTGTTTCTATGACATGGTGAGAGCAAAGGCTAATTTGGGGCTTTAACTAATGGTGCTTTATTTTGTGAAGTCTTACATCTGTGAGATCGAAGAGATGTTCAATTTTTAAAAAGCTGTGACTGTATTTTAAGGCAAGGTCAAACACCTCAGTCTTTGTTTCTCATTAAATCAAGCCAGAGCTTGTTAAGGACAAAGCACTGGAACTATAGGTAACTAGTATTTTGGTTTACTGAGGGTTCAAGGTGTTACTGTAGTCCCTGCTCTTCTTGCAGATGCAAGTGTGTAGCAGACAAAACAGAGGCTGAAACGCAGCTCATGGGATGTGACTCCGACTCACACTGTAAAGTTGTAGAGACAATCAGGAAAAGAATGTCAGTTTGGGGCAACAGTTAAGCATGCTTTTCCTTTTGGAGGAAGCTTTTTTTCATGGTTTATTACATCAGAATAAAAAACAAGATAAAAGAGTCAAACGTGGGCTGTGATTTTCATCCCAAACTAAGAATTTACTCAGGGATAGGTGAGCTTTCCAGAGCTGGAGCTGTGCATAGAGCAGAGACCCATGTGCTTCCCTGTGGGGCAGGCATGCAGGAGGGGAGGCTCTGGGGCTGCAGGAGGGACCGATGCTGTGGGTCCAGTGCATTGGCTTTGCAACATCCTGACTCTGTTGTGTCTGATGTGCTTGTCATTCAGCAATTCCTGTAGGCAAAACAAATGGAAGGACCTCTTTTCCATTATATATTTATTTTTCTTGCTTATTGGTTTATAAAGAGCTTATGAACTTTGTGACTGAGGTTTTCAGCTATTTACTTACTATCTCTTCTTCTTCGCCAGAGGAAATTGGTGTGCTTTGGGCTGGAGAAAATGATAACACTGCTGTGGCTCCTCTGCACAGAGTCCTGTTGGGATGAGCTTCCTGATGGCATCTCACAGGACAGGAGAGATTTGTTTGTTTGCAGGTGGTTATTCCTTTGACTTGCTGCGAACACTCTCCTGTTCTTTCCTTTGATTTGAAACCAAATTCCTCTGCTAGCCTGGTATTTTAATGGTTAACTTGAGTCACACATAACAGGCTTGGACAGCTAATACTTTCAAGAGCTTCACTGCATCTGTTCTCTTGTGATTTTTTTTCAACGGAATTGGCAGAGACAGCTGCAGCTGGAGAGATTTGCTGAAGAATGAATAACCCTAAAGAAGTTATGATGAAACACTTATATTTGTTTTGTACTTTTAGCCCCCAGTGTTTTGTGGACTCTGCTATCTGAGGAATGACTTGGTCCCTTGCTGTCCGTGGCTATGTTGTGCATAAGTTTTCAAGGGACCCTGTTTTTCAGCTCATAAATGACTGTTAAATGAACAGAGACAGAGGGCCATTATTTTGCTAATGTCCCACTTCTAGGAACTTAGCTGCCTCAGATATGTAGCTTTGCTGAGTGGTGCTTGAAAGCATTATGCTCTGTGGTCTGGCTGTTTGTAGGGCATCCTCTGTTGGCACCATGGGTGACACTGTTCAGTTGGCCATGGCCTGGCAGTGCAGGTTCTCCACCCTATAATTACAGCCTCAGTCTGCTGTTCCTGACCACTGCCAACTCATGTTCTGCCTTTAGAAAAGCTACGGTTGTCATGTTTTTTTGATGGTCTGGTGGAATTATTTTAGATCAGAGGTGGGTGTCTTGAGAGGTCCTTAAGTCTCCAACCCTGCATGCTCTCACTGTGGTGGCCATTTGGTCCTGAGGACCTGGCTGATGGGTTTCCCTTTGCTGGTTCTGGAAGTATCTTTTCTGTTCCTGTCTTCCTCCTCTTCACCCTCTGACACTGTTCAGAAATCTGTGTAAATGTTTTATTGTCCTTACTCAGTGTTCCTGTCTGCAGCAAAAAGCTATCCCTGTGCATGATGCAAATGAGCCTTGGGAGCTGGCTATTTACTTTGGTCTGTTCTGGCTGCTATGGGCTCTCTCTTCCCTTCAGTGAAGATGACACGAGAATGGTTGTTCTTTTGCCCTTCTGTATGGGGAAACTATGCTGCACTGCAGTGTGTTTATGTCTGTGCAGTGCCTGGTGTCATGTCACTGAGCCCAGGATGATCCGTGTACAGAAATGACGGAAGATCAGTCGCTGTTGAGTCCTGCTCCTTCCGCAGTGTACAGGTTGTGGGTTGCTCCCAAGGTACTGGAGCAATTGCTAGGTTTATGTGGTAATGGGGCTTTACTTAAACAACTTCTGATTGGAGAGCCTCCTATTCCCAGACTGCTTTCTTTGGCATCAATTCTCTGAGGCAGCAGCTGCTGTGCTGGGCCCCTGGCTGCACGGGCTTCGTGGCAATGCTGGGAGGAATCCCTGGTATCAGTAGTGGTGACATAGGAGGCGGTGAAGAGTAAATCTCAGTCCTGAAGCAGCTGGACAGCAAGCTAGATAAATCAAGACCTTTGTCAGTAATTATAGGATGACAGGGCAGTGACTGCTGCTGAGTCCTTGAAATAGCAGGGATATCATTGACGTGACGTTGCTTGCTTTGGCCCAGGGAGAGCACTTGGTGTATGCTGCTTCTCCAGGGCTCTGGGCTCTTGCCCTACCTCATTTTGGCAGGTACAACTTCTTCACCTCATTCCTGCAGTTTAAGAAGAGCATGATGCTCTTCACCCAAGGTGCAGTTTTATTGGCACTGGGAAATGTCATCCTGCTTCAAGTCCAGTTTACTTCTGTTCAACAGCTGCCAAGAGGTATTGGGGTCTTACAGATCTGTGGAGCCGTGTTCAGCTTTCTAGTCACTGACCAGGGTTTCAATCAGCAGGTAGTGCTAAGAGGTGCTGGGGCCCATTGAGAAGGCAGGAGATTAAGGGGTCCCATCTCCATCCTTTTCTTTTGTTTGTATGGATCCTCCTTAAAAAAACACAAACAGCCCAGACCTGATTTTAGAGTTTCTTTCATGCTGCGAGGCTCTTAGCTGCTTTGAGTACCATTGTGGGCAGATCCTGTATGATTTGGTGGTGCCTGCATATGCTCTCAGAAGAGAGTGAAGCTCAAGTCTGCTTCAGTTGGTATCATATGTCTTAGATTGTGCATCCCAAGAAGATGTGGAGAAAGTAGATCTGTTACCTTGGGTACCTGCCTGCAGAGATTTACACTCCTGGAAGGATGTGGCTAGTGCATCTGGTGGCGACCTTGCGTGGGTCCTGCTGCCCCCTTTGGTGGGATCCTATACAGGTGGGATGACCATGGCGATACTCATCAAGCCATGCTTGCAGCGTGACTGCATGAATCCTCCCTGAAACTAGGGGCATCACCATGGGAGCAATGGGAAGTCATCAGGCTGCCTCCTTGGGACTGAGCCCCACATGCTGCCATGGGGGAGCACCAGGGGTGGAAGGTAAGCAGTACGCATCCCAGCTGTGGTCATCATTTTTGCTGTATTGGCAGGTTGTCCTGTAATGCCTTTACCTAAGCAAATATTTCCTCTCTAGGATATTGATAAAATCAAAGTTTTCTCATTTAAATCCTGTCTGGTTGGGGCAAAGTCTAGTTATGAGCATGTTGAGATGGGATGTAGTCACTGTCAGATGCTATGGTGCTAATATTGGTCCCAGTCCAATGACAGACCTGACCATGTGTCCTGGGATTGATGCAGCTTAAGGCTGTGCAAGTTGGAGGCCAGCACCAAGCTGTGCCATGTCTCAGCTCCCTGCCAGGGTGCCTTGTTTCCCTTGGGCAGGGACCGTCCTGCTTCCCCCCACAGCCACCTGCCTTCCAGCAGCTGTGGTTTGGAGGCAGCTGTGGATGCACACAGTACATTTTGGAAGGAGAAGAGATGAAGACTGCCAGGTTCTTTTTATCTTCTGCAATTTGTTCTTAAATATTTAGCCCCTTAAAAGGAACAATAACTCTGCTGAAGTTTTCATTGAGCTTAGAAGGTGCTACTTCTTCTGGAGGAAACCAGAGCTTTGGGGAGGCTGTTTAAGTACTGGAGTTTTGGGCTTTTGCTGTGACCTGCAGAATGAAAACTCTAGCCATAAGGCAGAAGAGACCCAAGGTATGCTATCACAGCAGCTTGAGAGCTGGACAGGGTGTCAACGCAGGTCCCATAGCCCAAGGAAGCTAGCTCACTTCTCTGCAGTGGCCTGGGGCTCAAGCTCCACAAATTATTTTGCTCCTCACCATGTGAAACCCAGGGGCTGGATGTGACAGATAGGCAGGAGAGGCTGCCTGCCAGATGTGTGTCCCTGGCCAGCCTGTGGATGATTGCAAAGAGTAGAGAGAAGCACCTGGAAACTTCTTTATGCTGAATGTTTTTTGACATGTCTTCTGCCTTCTGCTGAGACTGCAGTGGCCACAGCTTGTCTCTAGCCATAACACAGGCCAAGGTGCTCACCCTCAATGACAATTTGGGGACAGAGAGAAGTGAGAGACCCTTGGCCTCCAGAGAAGCAGCAGATAGCTCTCTGGTGAAGACCTGTGCCCAGTCTGCATCACCAGGATTTTTTAACAGGAGTGGATTTTACTGCTCCTCCTGCCCTCAGGTGCAGTTTCCTTTAGTGTTGGTCTGCTGGTCACCAGGCAGTGCCCTGGTGCCTGTGTCTCCAGTATGGAGACACTATGGACACTATGACCACCTTCTGCTCAGAGTGTCCGTCCAGCAAGTGCTTTGTGTTTTGTCTCAAGGCCATGAAAACAGGGATGTTTTCTGTCCCTTGGTCTTTCCTCTGTTGCAGAATTGCCCATCCTGTGATGGAGGCACCGAAGGATGGGGTGGGGATGAGCAGCAGTTCAAGCCCTTCTGTCTTCCCCTCCCCTTGGGGTGCTCTCTGTGTGGCCCCAGGGAGTGATTTCAGGACCCAAATCATTCCAAACCTAGTGGACAACACTTGGCACAGAGTGGATGATGGAGAAACATGAAGTTTGGTGTGGGCGTGCCTGTGCTGCCTTCCCTCCTCCCTGGTGACATACAGAGCTCTAAGATGCCTGTGCATCCTTTTCACCCAAGGTTCAGGTACTGGTCTTGGGCTGTTGGGCCTTATGCCTTTGAGACTGTTCTGGACTTTATTTTAAGCTGATTATCATTGGGGCATGCCTTGTCATGGTGTCTGTCCTTCCTTATGCCCCTCCTCTCTCCTTTTGCAGAGACCCCCAAGAAATCTCACTTGTGTCCCAAAAGTCCTTTTTACTTACTTCTTTCTCTCTGAGACAGGATCTTGAGAGAATTTGCTGGTAATTTTGGTGTTGCCCCAACCTTCTTCCTTGGACTGAGCTACCCCTTTGCTGTCTGTTCTGTTCTGGATTTGGGATGAATCAAGAGGCTATAATTTTTGTTAGAAGGAGGCATGGGTATTCAAAAGAAGTTATAGAGTGTGTGTGAATAAAGCCTGAATTGTCTCATTCAGCTGAAGGAGGATTACCATAAGGAGCTGATGCTGGAGACCTTCTGGAGGCTCTCTGCAGCTCGAGGATAGAGATTAGTTTTACATGCTTGTCCTGGCTTTGATATGCAAATCTGAGTGAATCGGAGCCACCTGGAGGTTGCACTTGGTTTCTCAGCGTCTGTACTAAGTAAACTTTTCTGAGGCCTGTTGTGCCGAAGGTGAAGGGGCAAGCGCGATTGTCTTTAAAAAAAAATTCTGTGGTGATATTTGAGTTCTTGAACACAGCCTGTGCTGTTTTTCAGTCAGCCAGGAGCCTAGACCCACAGAGGAGCAGCAAGGTCAGCAGCAGTGGAGCCTCTGGGCTGGTACCCTCTCCCCATTCCTGAACTGGCTTGCCATGGTCTGCTTCAGGGGCCTCCTTTTAGAGGACTCAAGATGGTGAACATGGCATCATTCTCTGTATGACTGGATCTACTCCTTTTCATGGGTTGTTTGTCCTGTGTGCCATTAACAGCAAATGAAAGAGGATTTGAACTCGTCTCTGTGGGGCTGATAATTTCAGATGCCCATCCCCATCACCCCAGTTGATTGCTACAGCAGGTTGCCCTGCACGCACTTCCCTGCCTTTGGCTGGTTTCACACCCTGGCCAGTCTCTGGGAATTATACTTCACTCTGTGTGTGATGGCCAAAATGCATTCCTCCTCCTCAAGGAGGACCTGTTAACAAGGCAGTTAATTTTGGCATAGGCACATCCTCAGCTAGATGGTCTCTGCTGATGGCAGCAACTGGCATCTTTGTCTTGGGACTGGCTTTGAGTATGCTGCAGGCCTCCATTGAGGACATTAGTCTTGAAAAAATCCTGCTTGGTATGGAGCCATGTTTGGCCAGGAAGGACTTAGTATTGCCCCAACTCTCTGCAGGGCTCATCCCAAAGAAGGGAAGTGGGGGGAGGAGGTGGGATCTTGGCTTGAAGCACAGAAATCCAAAAATTACAGAGCATGGAAGTGGAATGGGAGGAAGACCAAGTCATAAGAGGTGTCCTTGTAGCCATGCAGAAGGGTTTGTTGGCAGCCTGGTGTGAAGCTCCCTGAGTCAGTTGATTCTCTTGGCTATCCTTGGTGCTCTCTTCCCCTTGGTTAATGTTTGCCTTCTCAAGCTGGTGCTGAGCAGCTTCCACATGTGGGGCTGCAGATCACATTAAGCTGATCTTGAGCTGACAGCTCCAGCTAAGAAAACATCTCTACTATTCTTACCTTTTTACAGCCTTGGGAAGAACTTGTGGTGTCCCAGACTGTGCTTGACTGCCTGGGCTGTGTTGTCACTTGGGTGATGGTGGCAGGAAAACCAGCTCTTCTCTGAGGGAGTGGCTGTTTGACTTCTTGGGGTTCCTCAGCTCTTCCTGCAACTGACTCTTCACCTGTACCTGGTTGTCACAGACATGTTTTATGAAAAATCCTTTTTTTTAGGATTTTTATCTTGAGAAGCTGAGAGGCTTTAAGAACAAAATGTAAACAATTATCTGCTGCTGTGGAATGCAACAGGTGCATCTTTGATTGGTCTATGTTAGTTGTTTCTAATTAACAGCTAATCACAGTCAGCTGGCTCAGACTCTCTGAGAGTCAGGAGTTTTTATAATTCCATTCTTCTTCCTTTGCTTGCTAGCCTTCTGATGAAATCCTTTCTTCTACTCTTTTAGTATAGTTTTAATATTTTATATATATATAATAAAATAATAAATCAAGCCTTGTGAAACATGGACTCAGATCCTCATCTCTCCCCTCTTCCTGAGACCCCTGTGAACACCACCACACCTGGTCCTTTCCGTTTCTGGTCCTGGTCAATTCTCTATAGTTAAAAAAAAAATTATTCCTTCCTAGACCTCCTATTAAGCATTTACAGTCTTTGTGAGAAAGATCTGGTCAGGAGATGCTTGCAGATGCCCTCTCAGGATGAAACACCGTTTCTTTAAAATTACTGCTATTATTTTTTTTCCAAGGCTTTGCCAAGCAGGAGTGGCAGCCAGGAGGAACTTGAGCTGGTTTTGAAGGAGCAAAGTTGGTACATGTCCATCCCCTGTGTCCTTGAGGCTGCAGGACAGAGCACAGCAGCTTGTCTCTTAGCTGTACTGTCTATTACAACACTTCATTAAAAAAACAGCTGCCCATCTGTGAGGCAAAGCCTTCAGATGGGACTAAATCTGTCTGCCTACATGAGATGTGATTATTCACAAAAAGCCCTACACTTTCTTCTGCTTTTTCCATGCCTAGTGCACCATCCTGTTCACAGCACGCTGCTGCTTGGGGGCTGACCCCTGCAATGGCCTTGCCACTCCTCCAAAACATCAGCATGCTGGAGGCACAAGCCATCACAGCTGGGGGCCTTTGCCTGCTGGAGTGAGCAGCTGGAGCTGTGTCCTCTTTCCCAGCTATTCGCTCTGGAAAGTATTACTCAGGACACACAGAAAGCTCCTGGACTTTCTGACAGTACAGGAGGATGCACCTTGGGAATGTGGACTGCTTTTGGAAGCGAGTGGGGGTTTTGTGGAAATCCCTCTGCCTTGCAGGCTCCGGTGACTGCAGTAGTTCCCTGGAGCCATTGCCATGCCAGCAGGCTGGTTGTCCTGTGCTGGGGTAGTGGAGGGCTGTGGTCTCGCACTGCAGATGGGGCCTGCAGGCAAGTCTTGTTTTGGGGACACTGAGTTACAGGAGCTGTGATGAGGCGAAACCATTGCCGTGATCCTGCTGGTGCGAGCAGGCGCTGCAGTGCTCGTGAGCGTGGGCACCCACTCTGTGTTTGCTGCATCCCTCAGCACTTGGAGCTGAAAGGACAGAGAAAAGAATTATTTAAACCATCCCCAGGAAACTTCTTTAACCTTGTAAAGTGGAATATGAATTAATTTTGGTTTTTGTGTGTTTAAGTTACAGCCTTAACTGCAATCTTGGGTTTATCGCATCTTTCCAGAATTCTTGATATTATGTTTGAGGCTTGTGTGGCAGCCTGGCGCTGGCCCTGCTTCAGGAATGTACTCTTTGCTTTTCCTCAGTTTTGAGGACTGGCCTGCTTTTTATGAGTGCATGCCAGACTGCTCAGCATTGATTGTTGTCAGTCAAACCCACAGTTTTCCTAGCAGGGAGGTGCAGTGGGCAACTAAACCCTCACCCCGACTTGCCTGGTGATAGGAGATATGCTGACCTTCCTCAGAAAGCCAGGGCTGGGCACAGGAGCCTGGGCTGCCATTTCAGGCACTGCAGTGCTGCCACCATCACTCCTGACCCTTCTGAGGGTGCAGGCTGGCAGCTGAGGGTGTGAGAGGGATGCAGTGGGATCTCCCATCTCCCACTTCTGCTGTCATACCCTTGCTGAAGAGCAGCTGGTGGTTGTGTCAGAGTGAACCCCTGGCAGAAACAGGTTTCAAGAGGGGCCTTGGACCTGTCCTTTTCATATGGCTTTTATTAATGGCAAAAGTAGCTTCAGTTAAGGCCCTCCTTCCTGCAGCTTCCACCAGCATTGGGATGGAGGCCAGGCTTTGGGGTGTAGGAGCAGGACAGGCTCATGTTGTTTTTCAGCATGCTGAGCATACAACCTGGTTCATGATCACTTTAGGTAACATCTCTCCTTTGCTGAGGGAAACCTTGCTGGGTTTGCGCTCCCTTCCTCCATTTACCTGAGCTATCCAAAATGGTTTGGGCTACTGCATTGGGGAGGCATTGGCTTTGCTGAACTCTTCAGGCCAGCTCTTTAGGGTTGGTGTGTCAGTGGTATGGTTGATATGACATGTATGACGGCTGTGCAGCCCAACACCTCTGCATGAAAACCACTGTGCTGATCTGCCTGAAAAGCAGTGGTTCAGCACTACCTGCTTTGCTCTCACTGTCTGGGCCGGTATGGGTGCTGATAAAGGACCCTGGGGCTCAAGGGGTTCTTTAGGGCTGCAAAGGTTTATGCATCAGCAGCAGGGCCTGTCCTTTGGGTCACCTTACACCCTGCTGAAGGCTCTGTCCCATCAGCCAAGGGATAGGGGGAAGAGCTTGCAATGGAGATGGTCTCATCCACCAGTCATTCCCCACATATATCTTTTGGACATATAAGTGTGGGCTTCGAGCTGGGTCCATGGGACCCAGAGGTCCCTTCCAGCCCCACAGCATGTGGAGCCTGCAGGCAGGCACTTGCATGGAGCAGGTTGCCCACATTGTTGGGAGCCAGGGCTTTGGTCTCCCCAGGTGGAATGTGCAGCTCTCAAAAGGAGCAGATCCTGTTCTGCAGATACACCCTGCTCCTGAAAGTCAAGTCCCCTCCCCTCCTGCATCTTGCACCCTGCATCTCCCAGGCACTGGCACTCCTGTGACTGGGCCAGCCCTTGATGTGAGTCATCCCAGCATCAACAGACTGTGCTCGCCAGCCCTGTGGGCTAGTCCTGGGCTAGTGAGTGGGAGGTGAGTGGGCCAGGCTGATGGGACTGACCTCCCCTTCCCTGTGCCAAAGGACTGCTCTTTTGTAGCAGCCCCATCTCAAATCCTTGTCCTGGCCTCTCCTAAGATCGTTAGATTGCTGAATAGCCCCAAGCAATGCTTTGATCTGCAAGCAGGCTGCCTGGCCCAGTGGCAGCAGGTTTGTAGGACTCTTCAGACAACCTGTTTGCTTTGGGCCTCTGGTCCAGACTAATATGGCTCTTGTGTCCCTGCAGCTCGGACTGGGTGGAGATCATTGAGCCCCGCTCCCAGGAGCGGATGTACGTGAACTTGACCACCGGGGAGTGCAGCTGGGAGCCCCCTCCCAACCTGAAGGTGCGCCAGTCAGACCAGAAGCAGTGGTGGGAGCTCTTTGACCAGAACAACAACCGCTTCTACTACTACAATGCCATCACGCGGCAGACAGTGTGGCATCGGCCCCAGGGCTGTGACATTGTGCCCTTGGCACAGCTCCAGGCCATGAAGGGCAGCTCCCAGCCTGACTGCTGTGGCCTGGAGCACCGAGGCAGCACTGGCAGCGGTGGCAGAAGCACCCCCATCCAAATGGCCGTCTTGCAGGAGATGGAGAAGGGCAAGAGGAACAGTGTGGCAGAGAAGAGGAAAGATCCTGCCAGGTATGGGGAGAGCTTCAGCCTTCTCTGTTTGTATCTGTGGGGTGAATTTAGCTGCCAGGCCAGCCCTGTTAGGCAGGTTGGGAACTGTGGTTCCCAGGAGGGTGCTGTACTGCCCCAGGAAGGTGCAACAGTGGGGCAAAGTACCGCCAGACTCCCAGTCACTACCATGTGTCCTCCTCTTCTTGGGGCACAGCTGTCTGCTGCCACCACTACCTGAATGTCCCCAGCTTGGGCCAGGCCATCTTTGTGTGAGTCACCATAAAAATACATGTCAAAAGGTAATCTTTGCTCTGGGTGCTATAATAGACGGAGAGGGGACAGGCAGGAGTGTCATGTAGTGATGAAAACGCTCTCAAAAACTCGCTCTCAAAAGCTCTCCTGGGCACAGTTGTGTGGTCTCATCAAACCTGAAATAAAAGACCAATAACAAGATGCTATTTTTATGTTTGACTAAGAGATTTTTGTTTTTACACTAAAACTAGTCTGACAGCAATTGGGGACTTTTTTATTGTATTGAAACTATTATTTCAGCTTCAGTTGCACAAAAGTATCCCTTCCCCAGTCTCTGTTGGGTTGGCCCCTCTGCCTGGGATACTGTGTGGGGCTGCTCTGCCTCCCTTCTACTCTGTCTGGGCATCATCCTGCCCTGGAGGATGTGCTACTGACAGCTGGGGAGGCTGTGCAGCAAGCAAAGTTGGGTCATACTGAGAACTGACCTGAGAGCTAGAGCAGCTCTTGGGTAAGCCTGATTGTCCTGCCATATATGCTGGGATGCCTTGTTCCGGTTCTGGGCAGTGCAGCAGGTGGTAGCACCTTGGTTTTTGGATCAAGGCTGCCTCTCTGCGTGCCTGGTGCAGGCAAGGATAGAAAAAAAAATGCCGAGTTAATGAAAGCCACAGAGGATGGCAGTTCGGGAAAGTATATGCACCCTGAAGTGAGGTTGCTTATCACATGTCTGCTGCTCCCTGTATTCAGTGCAGATCTTAATGGCTGCAAGACACTGGTGATGCACATAAAGTGCACCAGAAGGAACCCAATACTTTACTGGTGATTATGATGCTCCCTGTGCTTCCTGCCCCAGAAGCAGCACCCCTGAGCTGCATGTCCATCCAGAGAATGGTCCCTGCCCTGCCAGGAGAAATCCAGTAAATGTCTCAAGCTGTACCTAAGTAGTTCCCAGTTCTCTCAGGTCAAACCCAGTGACTTGGGAGGGAGTCACACAGTTGAGCTACTGGCACATGGGATTTGACATGAGACAGGCGACTTTCCTTCTTTGTCCATTTACAGTCTGCCACTCCAGGGCAGCCAGGATGGGCACCATCAAAACTACATTACATGTTTCCAGATAAATGAGTGTAAGAGCCCTGATAGGGCCCTGTGAAGCTCACAAGATACTGTGAGCTTCACAGAGTCCAAAGTATTCATGACTGTGCCAGTTTTAACACCAGCTGGAATTAAGCTCCAAATAAACCACTCCTCTTCCCCTCACTGTTTCCAGTAAGAGAGAGACAAAAGCAGAGATTACGGGTTGAATTAACAATTTACTGAAAGCATAAAGCAGTGGAATAAGACACACACAATAACAACAGCAATGTTAATAGCAATAGTATACAAAAAGAGGAGGTGTTATGCCCACAAAAAGTTTTTCACTATTTGGAACAAAACCAAGATGGCAGATGCTCCTTGTAAGCTGCATCTGCATGGTTTTCCTGGACAAAGGCAATGTGGTGGCCATTCATGTGCTGCCTGTGTGGCCGCTGGGAACAAAGGCAAGATGTGGGAGAACTTCTGTGACTAATGTTTGCTTCTCCCAACCAGAATCCACAAAAACCAGTAACATATCCCCTGAAAGCTGGATCGTCTGAGTAGGGTCCTGCAGCTGTCTGCACAGGTAACTGTGCCACCATTTCAAGCACCCCACCTCACTAGAGGTCAGCCCTGCAGGTCACTGCTGCTTTTTTGTCATACTGCTCAAACGCACTCCTTTAGGCTCAGTTTGGCTGGGTTTGGCAGGGCTCCTTTCCGCTTGGCTTGATGGGCTCAGCGGGATTGGGGTCACTCCCATTGCTGGACTGTTGCCTTCCAGCAGCCTCCTCCTCGCCAGTGCTGTTGGTTCAGAGCTGCTATCAGTTTGCATTTTCACCGCTGTCCCTTTCAACGCCCTGTTCCATAGTTGTGTACCGAGAAAGCAGGAGGGGAACTGGCAGGAGGGGAGCAAAGGGACTGGGTCCTGCAGGGGTTGATGCTGACAGTCCCTCCTCTGGAGAGAGAGGGAAAATACCACGCTTCAGATGGGGTGCCTGGCTTTCCCTGCTGAAACTGTGGTGTGGTTCAGGAGGGAAAATGTTATTCTATACCATGATGTGCATGGTATAGAGTAACAGCAGCGCTAAGCTCTGGGCTTGTCTGCAAACAGGACGCTGACTCAGTCTCTCGGGAGGGAACATGGCCTCCTCTGCCTTTGTACTGGAAGTTGCTGTGCCTCAAGGGAAAAGTGACGCCAGTTTTGACCCATCCCTCAGTTCTTCAGTCCTCTCAGTAGAAAAGACCCTTCTACAGGGTCCCCTCCTATAGAAGAAAGGGGGGTGATGCAATGTGGGCAGGAGTTTGCTGTACCTTTCCTTATCTCCCAGGGCAGCATCACCCACCATCACTGTTGATTCTCCTGCAAGGAGGGGAGGTGGAAGGCGTTCTCCATTGTTCCATCCCTAGATGAGGTTTATGTAGCAATCTTGGGGCACCTTGAGCCTGCAATGAATTAAAGGGCAAGTGCTGAGAAAAGCATGAGTGGCAGCTTGCATGGGAGGTAACAGGCTACTTGGATATGCAAGGCTCTTTCAGATTACAAGGCTCATACCAGTAAGCTGACGTCTCCGAAATGTGCTTTCTTGGAAGCAGAAGATTGGGCATTGTTTCCTTGCACATCTATCGTGTTTTCTCTTCTGTGTGAGCAAGGGTTGTGTAACTGGTTATAATGCAGAGTTTGATTTCCCTAGTTGAACCTCACACCCAAGGAGAGATTTCTTGCCTTTTGCTAGCTTGTAAAATGGGGAGCAAAGAGCTGAGCCAGAAGCAAATGTTCTCAGGTGGGATCTAATGCCATTGCTGGGATGTCTGGTATACTAACAGCATGAGCACACTAAAGTTTTCAGCTCTGTTGTCTGTGTTGTTCTTCAAAGACAACCTGAAGCATGTCCTCCTCTGCTCAGGAGAAATGCAGCTGCGTAAACAGAGGATGAACACACTGAGTGCTGTTGGTAGTATTTGACATCTTTATAGTTACTTAGTTCCACTTTTGTCTTTTAATGTCAGTGCAAAAATAGTGGTTTTCTTTCCTTCATGTTTGTCATTCTGTGATAGATGGAGAGACCAGCAGAGACCAGTGTAGTCCCCAAGAGAAGTCTCCTGCAAGCCCACCCAAGAAAGATCTGGGGGAAGGGATTTCATTCTGGTTTTAGTTATACTTTGTGGTCAAGGCTTTTTCTTTTAGTAAACTGGTTTTTACCACCTTTCCTCTCTTGTGCCTTATATCAGCACCGCTGAATTTGTTGTGCCCCCTGCCACATCTCAGTGCTGTGAAACCCTCAGCAGCCTCGAGAAAAAGAAAGAAGCTCTCCAAACCTGTTCCCTCTGTCTCTATTCCCATGCCACCCCTCCCTCAGTGCCCCACAGCTTGCTGCTGCTCTTCCAGCTCTTGCAGTGGCTTGGAGCAGCCTTCTCTAGACATCAGCCTTTGGCCTCCCCAGGTAGTACAGGAGGGTAGACCTCCTAGGGAAATGGCAGCTTCTTGCAGCAGGGTAAGGCACTGGTGCCATGGACCATCTCTGGAGCCTTCTGGGGAAGCTCCTCTGCCCATGCTCTTGCTCCCATATTGTCTTTCTGCCACTCATGCCTTTCTGTGCTCTCTGAGGCTGCCCAGCCCAGTGCTGGCTCTGTTTCTCCCTTGCTGGACAAGAACAGCAAACAGCACTTGCCTCACAGCTCCAGACTCATCCTGAGCTCTTACAATCCCGTTAGGAAGCAAACTGGACTCTCTTCAGGGGAAATGATGGCCAAATTATCCTTTCACACACTGGAAAGCTCTGCAAAGGATGGACATACTCCCTTGGTCTCACAGTCCAGCCTGGGGTTGAATGCAGCGTTTTGGAAGTGTACTCTGAGCCACTGCAGCCACGCTGAGCTTTGCCGGAACTCCAGGGTAATGGGTGAAAAAGGGCTTGGTGGAGTGCCAAGGCCTGAAGAAGGCAGTCTTTCTGGGAGGCTGTGTGCTGGTCTGCAGCATTTCAGCACACTGCAGGTGAGGACTGTGAGCAGGCTCTGCTGTTCCCAGCCCTGCTATCCGTGCAGTACCAGCCCCTTTACTCCTCTTCCCCTGTTTCTCATAAGGTCAGCACTCTGAAACTGGAGTTTCAGAGTGCTGTTTCTGAGGTTCTCTTTGCAATAACAGGCTATCTTAAAATCGTCTGTAAGAAAGCCACCTTCTCTAGGAACATTCTGTCCCCCAGAAGAGGAAGGTGAGGTTCCTTTCTCCATGGGCAGTAGATTGTGCTGCCTATCCCTTCCTCACCCACCGTTCCCACAGCTCAGCATCCTTGACTGGGAAGGAGCAAGGGCTTGGTGTTACAGTGCCAGGAATATGTGCTGGAAGAGCAGTGAGAGGGAATGTGTGATTAGGTGGCTGTAAGAGGACCTCTGCCTCTTCCAGCTCTGATTTGTTTCATCATGGGCTCATGGATCTCAAGGCACAGCATAAGTAATGCAACTGTGAAGTTTTCATAAGCAAGAAAGACCATCAGAATCCCTAATACAGGCTTGTTTCCTGCTTGTGCAGTTGGCCTTGGGGTAGGATATACAAACACAATGTTCTTTGCACAACTCTGCAGAGTTTTTGGTTTGGGCGGGTTGTATCCCTGCCTCCAGTGTGGGAATTAGGGGCAGAGCAGCAGTGCTGCTGGAATACAAACATCCCTGTTCACTCACCTTTGTCACAGCACCAGGAAAACAACTAGTAGAAAGAGCAGAGCTAAGGTGCAAGGCCTTTTCTCCAGGCTTCTGGGAAGGAGGAAAACAAACATTGAAGATCTGGAGCCTGGGAAGAGCTGCTAGATATGCTGTTGGAGCTAGGTGCAGGCTGGGAAAATCAGTGCCAAGTTGAGGCCTTTATATTGGAGCTACTTGAAAGCATTCCTCACAGGAACAGTCCCAGGGTATTCATCAGAGTCTCTGCTGCTATTGGCTGAAGAGCTCGGCTGAGAGGCTGCATTGGGACACTTCTCCACCACTGGCTTTGCTTTTTGTCATGGCTTTCACAGGGACAAGACTGAAGCTTCATGCTGGGAAGTCAGGAAGTCCCTGTTCTCTTCTGCTTGGTCTTCCCAGCAGCCTGGGGATGAGGTTGAAGGAAGCTCTATCCAGATATGGCCCCAAGAAATCATTCATGGCTGTGGAAATGGCCTTTTCAAGACAGCTTTGTCTTTTCTGTGGTGGTGCTTCTTTGCTCTCATCTCAGGCAGCCAGGGAGGCTGCAAATGGCATGATGTGTCCATGATGAGACTGATGGGCGAGGTGGGGTACTGTACACATTTAGAAGTTTCCCTTCACCATCACATTCCTGGGTGGGGGAGCATGGTGGCATTTGATGACATGGGAGTAGCACAGCTTCCCAGTTTCCCCTGACCTCTGCAGGGCATCTAGGTGCTTTGCCTCTTACCAGTGTCCATGGTAGCCTAGCTGTGGCAATCCCACATGTTTCTGCTTTTCCTCAAAAAGAAGCAGTGTCAGTGGGTGGCTCTGCTAGCTCCAGGGAGGTGCAGCGGTCTGGAGCAGGCTGGCTCCCAGTGTGCGCCTTGACCTAGGCCTGAAGGAAGGGAGCATGGGCTGCATGTTGGGACATGGACTACAAGTGCCAAAATCCTGCTGCAGGGTGGCAGAGCCACTTCTTCATTACCTTGCTGTGGCTGTCTAATTTGTCTTACTGTCCTGCCATCTGGGCTCAGGGGAGGTGCAGAGAGAGTCCTGTACCAGTGCAGAGCTCCTGCTGCTCTCCATCATGTCCCACCCATGTGGCCAAGTCTGTGCTAAAGGCCCAGCGCATCTTCAGTCCTGGGCAGGCCCAAGGTGAGGGATGTCCCTGATGAAGGGACTCTGGGCAGTGAGGAGCTGTTGTGCTTTGGAGTGCCTTTTGCCCTCCAGCTTGCTGGGGCTCGCAGGTAGGTAGCTTGCCTCTGCAGGAGGCTATGAGCACAATATCCTCTTTTTTTTTTCAGATCAAATCCCTCATCACTCATCTGAGGACTGAAATCTGGGCTGTGCTCTTTATCACAGATGGAGGGGCAGAGGTTTTTGCCAGTTGAGGTCCCACAGGGCCCTAAAAGTTATAATGCCATGCTGGAGCAGGAACCCATCTCTGATGGGCAGGTTGGTGATGTTCTGCAGATGCCCAGGCCCACACCTGAGCAGTGACCAACAGGGATGTTCCCAGTGCTGCTCTGTGGGTGTGAGTTGGAACCGATGGGGCAGGAGGTGGTGCCAGTGCCTGCTGTATGGACAGGGAGGGGCTCCTTCCTGTGTCTCAGAGCTGAGCAAGGAGGTGGCAGAGCTTCAGGCTCAGTTCCTGGTGATGTGATTTTCTGGTGCCAGACAGTAGCAGTGTGTGATGAGCCTGGACGGGGCGCACAAGTCTGGCCATGCTGTATCTGGCTGAGGTGGGTCTGCCAAGCCTTGGCTGAGTGGATGGTTCAGCTGTGCGCAGCTAGCTGGGCCTGCAGTGCTGCATGTCAGGGAGAGGAAAAACTTCAGGAGGTGGCTTGTGGTATGTGGGCGTCCAGCACCTTTCCACAGAGCACAGGGTTATTTTCCAGGCCTGCCATAACTGGAGGTCTTGTAAGGCAGTGGGACACATCTGCAGCTTTGGGCTATCCTTCTGCAACCCAACAACTGGATAATGCTGGTCCAGATGCAATGATGGTTGCTGTAGGGTTGAGCTAAAATATGTCCCAGTCACACACTTGTGGCCTGCCTGCTGAGTCAGGGGCCTGTGGATTGTTCTGTCCTTTGCCAGTCTCTCTTCTGTGCCATGAAATGAGAGACTGGCAAAGTGTCTCTCACTGATCCAGCCATGGAGGTGTCAGAAATACTCATTTAAAAGCCTAGAAGGTGTTGCTGTTCTGGTTCTTCCTATTAGTCCACACACTCTTTGAGAAAGAGTCTGGTCTTCAGCAAGGCTTGGGATTGAGACTGGAGCTTGAGTGTGCCAAGGGGAGATGCCTTGATGCAAGGAGCAGGCCGTGTCCCCAGGAGGAATACTTGGTGGAGCTGGGTGTCCTCCTGAATGCCACTCTCATGCTGCTGTTACCGCTGGTGGTTCCATGTGTGCGTCCTCACTTGGCACCGCTGGCGCTCAACCCCTGCATGAGGCATCATGCCCCAGGAAGAAGCATGTGGAGGACAAGCCACTGAGGGCTAAACAGGAATGGGAGAGCAGGGGCTATGCTGGATGGTGGCTTGGGCAGATGGAGAGAAAATGTCAAATTTGTCAGTGTTCCCCAAGCTGCTCTTGGCATAGGGCTTAGGTCAGCATTGGGCTGCAGTGCTGTGAAGAGAATGAAGGTGGAGGCTGGGAGACAGGCTTTCCTCATGGCAGTTGCATCACCATCTTGAAGTAGTGTCAGGAGCTCCCTTAAAATAAAATCCTTGGTGCCTCTGTGGGAGGTATATAAGAGGCCCCAGAGCAAGAGGGGGCCCCAGGGTTCAAAGCAGAGGACCTTTGCTGGCCACAAGCACCAGAGAGGGTTGACCTTTGCTCAGCCTTCTCTGGCCACACCTGGGTAGTTGCACAAGAGAGCTGCACGGACTCTGTTGCGGGAAAGGAGCCAGCCCTGCAAAGACGGAGGTGCAGCAAGTGTGATCAGTGTCATGAGGCCTTTGAACCCTGGCCAGGGGTCAGGCACTGTGCCCATGACAGGGCAGTGCCAGCCTCGTCTGTGCCACTCATGATGCCATTGTGTCAAGATGGGATTCACGACACATTGCCAACAGAGAGCATGTTTTGCCAAAAATATGGTAAGCAGTGGATAGGGAAGGAGCACACCACCCCTTTAGGAAGGCAGTGATTGGGAACAGATGTGAGACATTAGCTGTTGGACAGAGGATGTAGGGAAGGTGACCAGAGTGCACCAGGTGAAATAGGACACCCACAGTGATGGGGGGCAGGTGTAGGGAGAGCAGGGGGTGCGCAAATGCACTGGCAGGATAACCATGGGGGAAGGACAGGCAGAATACCCCAAGGAAGCTGTGCTGAAGGAGGTGGCTGGCACCTGGCCAGGTGAAAGGGCTCTGGAGAGCAGGAGTGGAGCAAGAGGGCTAGTGTCCACATACCTTGGGATTTGGTAGGGAAAGCACAAGAGAGCCAGACATGGTGGGAGGCACCTCCGGACATGCAGCAGAAGTGGGTGTGTCTGCCAGCACAGAGGCCATAGAGGACAGGTCAGCAATGTGGAGTGGGGAGCAAGGTCAAGGTACAAACAGCAGAATAGCTATGAAGGTGTTAGGGGAGCATCTCCTGTCTCAGATGGAACACATGCAGTACACCCTCAGGTTTTACCCAGTGATGGCTGGTAGCAGATATATGGAGGTAGGGCACAATTCAAATGGAGGTAGGGTCAAATTCAAGTGGACCTTCCTGGGGACTGTGATGCCTTGGAAAACCTGGAAACCCAGCTGGTTTAATATCCTTTCTATTCCCTTTTCCTCAGAGCTCACAAACACAGACTGGCTGTGGTCACAGCCTGACAGCAGGTGGTTGTTGCTACACTGTAGAATATATCCTGGAAACTGGGGTGTTGCAGTGGGCATGTTGGGTTGTGGTGGATCCCGAGTGCCGCCACAGATCAGAGGTGATACTCCCAGCAGAGGAGGGTTTCACAGCCATGGGAGCTGAGCAGGGCCGGTTGGTGTGGTCAAGGGTACCAGATCCTAGTGCATCTGGACAAGGTTGGGTGGAGACGTGGCAGGTTGTGTGGGAATGTAGGCTGTGAGTGGAGAATGGCCACCCCCATGTGCCTCCCATAGACCTCATAGGTTTTTCTACAAATAAACGCATATCTGGAAACTTATATAAAAAATAGCATGGTCTGGAAGGACTGTCATAGTTGGATAATCTGAAGGCAGGTACTTCAGGGGACTATTCAGGCACTTTGAGACTAACAGTTTGGTATTTGGGTAGACATAGAAGGTACTTCAGTAAATATAATTCTTAAATAATTGTGTGTATTTGTATCTTTCTTCTTTTAGGGAGACTCCTACCCACTGGCAACCTCTGCCAGGCACGAAAGCAGCCTTGTTGGTCAAAGTGAACAGTTTGAGGCAGATGCAGAACTTTTCAAACAGTTCTCTTCAGCTGCAGGGTACTCCAAAGCCCAACAGCCCAAAATCTCTTCCCAAACCAGCTGTATATGCTCAGCCTCAATCCACATCCCAGAGCCCTGGAGCCACAAAGCAAATGCCTACTGGAGAAACAAAGCAGTCTATGCAGATCAAAAAGACCGAGAGTGGTGGGTTTTGCCTGGTGATGATGAATGGTCCTACTTCTCAAACACCTCCAAGAAGCCGGACAGGAACCCCCCAGCCTGCATCCCCCACATATGCCTCTCCTGCACCTATATATGATGAGCCATCTTTAGAGTTGCCAATTTATGACGAGCCACCAGTAGATATGGACACTGAAAGCATTTGTGTGAGTGGGATGTCTCCACCAAGGTCACCAAGCAATAGCTTAAAAAAGCAGCTGCAACCAACCAAATTTTTGCAGCATCCCAGTATTCAACAACAGCAAGCTGCAAAGAAGCATGCAAGAAATCCCTCTTCCACTGAGTACAGCCCAGCTGGCAGAGAATACATAAAACATATGGTCAATGTTGACCAATCTGCCAAACTCTCCCACTCTTCTGTTGCAACAACAGATACCTCCACTAAACTGCCTGGTCAGCTTGCTTCAAAGGACAGCTTCAAGGAGTCTTGGAGGATCTTGGAAGCCAATGTTCTCAAGAACATGGAACTCCACCACAGTCGGCAAAACAGCCTGCAGACTCAGGAGTACCCAACTGGCCATCAGGATTCTGGTTATTCAACTGGTCCTTCTCCAAGCTTGAGAAAAAGGAAAGGAAGGAGGCAAGGAGCAGGTCAAGCAAGACCTGGCTCTGTGGGCAGCAGCAGTGAGCTCACAGCTCTGAATGATAAAGTGATTGCTGAGATGCGTGCTGTGGTGGGTAGGTCAGCAGCTTGCAGGGGAAGCAAAGGCAGCCTGGATGCTGAGGGCCTGGAGAATGGTGTTCCAGCAGAGAGCAGCAAGGTCAGGTTTCAGTCTGACCGCTTGAAAAAATCCATCACCCAGAGCTCCAGGGATGATGTCGCAGCCAGCAATAGGTCTCTGTACAGACAGGACCTGGAGATTAGGGAATTCTTTCCCAGCAGTGTGGCTACTCCACAGGACACAATGAGGCAGAAGAGAACTTTTGAGAAAATAGATTCTTTAGAAAATAATGTCACCAGCCAGACAAGCGTGACTTCATCAGGTGCTACACGCCATTCCTCCCAGGTACCTCCCCATCTGTGCCATGTTAAATTTTTTTTTTTTTTAATTGCTAGACTCATCATAGAGAGCCTGCTTCTGGGGGATTTAATTCCAGGGGTATGCTGCAGGCAAGACACATCTGTTCCTGCAGAGTAGCAAACAGGTCATAAAGCTTCACATCTTTGCTCGTGGAAACCCTGTTTGAGGCCAGTGGCTTGAGAGGAAGGAGAATTGTGGGATGGGGCTCATGTCCAACAAGGCCTCAGCACTGTGGGTAGTTCTGCTCTGCTACTTGGGTAAATGTGCTTGCCTGATCATGTTACTGTCACTCATGTCTTCCCTTATATGTACTTTCTTCACTGGAATGATCTGAGTTGGTGGGTATGGCATCAAGATTTGCATAGCCACATGACAGCAATTCCTCTTTTTCTCTCTGTCCTTTTTCAAATGGTTCCTCATAATGCTATTCTCCTTCCCAATTCCTGAACATGGAATAGCAGTATTTAGAAGATCGGTGTCAGTGGCTCTAGCATCTTGTTGGAAATAGCTATTTTAAAGCCCCATTAGTGTGCCTGCACAAGGGGAGTAGTTTTCTCTCTAACACAGCACTTCTGCAGGATTATTTTGCCACCTTTTTTCTTTTTTCCTCCCCTGAGCCCTTGGATTCAAAGGAATGTCCTGCTTCCTGGTTTTAGTTCAGATTTAGGTTCTTTTTAGATAGTTTTATATCTCCTGAAGCTTTTTCCCTTTTTTGTCTTTGCTCACTCTGTGTTCCCATTTTGAACAAGCAGGATCTCTACATCAATTTGATAAGGCAGAGCTGACAATCATCCTCCATGCTGAAAAGTGGCTTCTTTTCTCTAGTTTTTCTTCTCTTTGCTGGTACGAAGTCTTTCATGAAGAAACTTGGGAAAGCTCCTTGACTATTCCAGATTGCTCCAGCAGACCTGTGAGATTTACCTTTTCTTTGAAAGCCAGGCTGACAGCTCTCCGCTCTATCAGATTTATCTGTGTGTGTTCTCTTTATTGCTATTTTGGATCAATAAGTGCCTTGCTTTCATCTGAAACCTTTTGGAAAACTGATATCATGTTCCCACATTTCCCACTTTTCAGGCACAGAGACACATCAAGTTTACATGACTTACGTGTTACTATTAATAGTTCAGCAATTTCATTTCATAGCCTCTTTAGACTTGAGACGGATGCCTTAAAAGAGATGGATGTTGTGGTAGAGGCAAAAAGAGTCAAAAAAAAATATTCACAAAAATACTCAAGAGTCCAAGTAAAGAAGGGAGGAAGTTGCAGAAAATCTGGCAGCAGAATCACTGCCTCACCTAAAAATAACATCCAGTGGCTTGAGTGAGCAGTGATGTCTTGTGCTGGGCTTATATGATACAGAGGAAAATTGGGAGATAAGAAAACTCAGTATTGGAGGAGGGTGGGCAGAAGTTCTGGGACAGGCTAAGCAGAGGTGGCTGTGAATGAGATGTGAGAGAGAAGCCACAGAGAGAACAGAGAGAGAACCCAGAGCTTCCTGAACCTCAAGATAGTATGAGGAGGTGACTCCTCAGAAGGAACATGCTGAAGGAGCAGGTAGGGTGATAGATGGAAAACCAACTCCAGGCAGGTAAGGTGGTTTGAAGGAGACTGAGGATGTTAAGATGGCAGAGAACTGCAAGTGGGGATTTTTAGTCAGTGTGTTGAGTGAATTCAGAGGGTGAGGAGGTAGAGGAGTAACTCAAGGGATAAAAAGAACAAAGTAAAAAGCCAGGAGAGATTATTGTGCCCCAGGCTGGCAGTGAGGGGTGGAATGTGATGTGTGCTAATCCCATCATCCGCATGCAGAGACATGTGGGGTGTGAGATGGGAAAGGGTTGGACTGCAGAAGCCTCTGTCCTGAATTCAGGAGTTCCTCTATACTAAGAAGAAAACACTGACTTGCTCTAAACTTCTAAGAACTAATGTGTATTTTGGGGTTAACTGTAGACCACTGTCTCATCCTCTTCCTGGGCTTCTGGAGCTGCATTGAAACTGAGGAGTGCAGAGATACTTGTTTCCTTGATGTGTGCTTGGTGCCACAGAGCTGTGCTGCTGCTCTGGAAATTGGCTCAACTCCTGTCTATCCCTGTAAACTCAGCAACTGCTGGGATGCTCAGCCCTGTTGCTCCGTGTCCCAGCACTTCCCTTAGGGACAGCATTAGTGTGTGGCTGTGCCAGCCAGGCTCTTTCAGAGCTACAGGTGTTATCCACCAATTCTAGATGTACCAAGTCATGTTTGTACAGATTCACCACTGTGCAGTTGCTGGCAGCTTCATGTCTCACTGTGGATAATTTTCCTAGCCAGGTAAGGAGTCACCTACAGGTAAGGAGTCACCTAAGCTGCTTTTAACATGTCTGTTCTTCTTTGCAGCCTGAGACCATAGAGCTGGAGCCCAAGCAGGAGGGCAGCAGCCAGCGTGGTGGCTGTGTGGAATGCCATTTCCCTTACAGCACCCTACGGAAGCCCATCTCTCAGAGCAGCATGGCAGATTGGGCTTCCAAAAACCTGAACATGCACACACAAGGCATCTTTCGACGAAGGATCTCCATCTCCAACATGCTGTCCTGGAATGGTGGCTCCATTAAAAAGCCAATGCTCATCACTAGCAACCGGACCATCAAAAAAGAGGCATGTGAAATGTTCAAACTGGTGCAGAGCTACATGGGAGATCGTCAGACTCGCATGGACCGCAATCACGTGGCGTTGGTCACAGTCACCAAGTGCTGGAGCATGCAAGGCTTGCGGGATGAGCTCTACATACAGCTGATCCGGCAGACAACAGATAACATGTGCTACCGAAGCCTGGCGTGGGGCTGGGAACTGATGGCCATCAGTCTGGCCTTTTTTTCCCCATCACCCAAATTTCAGTCTTACCTGGAAGGTTACATTTACCGCCACCTTGACAGTGATGAAAAGAGTAAGTGCCTCATGCACCTCCTCTGTATGCAGCAGCATCTTTGTGAGTTGTGCCACATAGCCAAGGTTGTCTGGGTTTTAAAAGTACAGGTAGTCCCCAGCTAGTGCTGTGGGCTCTGTTAGTGAGAGCACAGTGTACTGTCTGAGTTCACCTTTCATCGGTGGGATGAAGCTGCCACCAGCTCGTGTCTGGCAAAAAATTGCAAATCCCAGACTGTGCTTACCTCACCTGTCAGCACTGAAATGAGCGGATGTTATCCCTCCAAAGGCAGAGCTTTTCTGGGTTCTCTGATGACATAATTTACTTTTAAGATCCTTGAAGCTGGCAAAATAAAAGGATTGTTAGCATCTAAATTTTTAAGGGAGCCATTGCAGACACTGAGAACAGACCTTGCCTGTTTGGGGATCCTGAAGAACACAGGCTTTTAGTGTGAAGAGATGAAATTTATGTGTCTTTCAGAAGTTTGGGGACCAGCCCAGCTTATATTCCATTATTACCCCAATTTTAAATTGCTGTAGCATCCAGTTGGAGGGGGTGGGGGGATGGGGTGTGAAGAATAGAAAAAAAGCAAAGTACCAGCTTGGAGAGTATTAACTGGTATTTATTGGCTTATTTCCACTATTTCAGCCACACGCACTGTATCTTGTCCAATCTCAGGCCAGAAACTAGACACTTACTTTCCTCTTGATCTCTGGGGACCTGCTGTGTTTGAAGCCCCCCCAGATCTCCAGGGTGGCTACTGGAGTTCTGCCCCTGCTCATGAGCATGGCGGCAGAGGTCAGACCAAGGGGCAAGTGCTACACTGGCAATATTTGCCTTCTTTTTTTATGATTTTAGCCTTAATGTGGGATTTCTTCACTGAACTGCCTGTTGTGCAGCACTAGTTTAAGTTTTATAAAGATTTTCAGCCATTGTCACTTCTGTCCAAAAACATTTCCTCCAGCTGTGCTTTGCCTAGAATACAGGCAACCAGGAAGAGTATTCTGAGATACCGAGAAGATGGTTCTTTTGCTGGTATTTAGCAAGTTTAATTAGGTATAAACTTTTCAACTGTTTGGCCATTTGGAGAAGCTGAATGTTCTGAGCCCTCATTCAGGTTCATTGGGAGCTGGCTGTGGTGCAGGACCTTTCTCCTGACAGAGCTTCTTATTGCTGGAGTCAGGCTGGCTGCCATATCTCAGGGCAGTTCTGTATTTTGGTATTTTAGTATATACCACATTATTAATTGAGACTCTCTTCTGAATTTTCAGTTGCCCAGCACATCAAGGAGCTTGTGGATCTGAAAAACAAGAAGATCACAAAATCCAGGAAAAAGAGAAAACAAAACACAGAGGATGAAGGTAGGGAGAGGCGCAGGAAGCAGGAAGCTGAGAGAGAGGTCTGCACTGACTTTAGGCAGGCAGCAATGCTGAGCTCTGCTGAAAATCAAACCATTTCTTTAAATACAGAGACTTGGGTTTGGGAAAATTTATCTGGTGGCAGGCTGGTGTTCAAGATTAGATCAGAGCATGGATCAGCAGTGCGAGTGGCAGCTGGGCTGCATTTGGGACAGGTGGGGGCCCTTTCCATCACAATTGTGCAAGTTGTGTGAGGGATTTTAAGTTGGATGCAGATTTGGTGCTGTAATTCCTCTGATCTGTGCATGCCACATTTCCTGGAGCATATTCTGGTGCTAGAAGCCAGAAGCCAAATGAGCCAATGTGTTGAAAAGAACCTGTCTCAGTTGTCTTAATGGATTTTGTAAATCACTGCCTAACCTGAGGCTCTTTCTGGACACTGGTGAAGGACACTGTCTTTTTCTCTTCAGAACTGGCTTCCCTTGCCCACACTTTCTGGGCTCTGCAGCCCAGGGCTTGCCCTGGCATCTGTGCGGAATGAACAAGAGCTTGCGCATTCCTCCAGACTTAGTTTAATTGCTGGCTGCAGGATAACACTTTATCTGACTAAAGCCTTACTAGGCAAAGTCCATTCAATATTTTTTATATTGCTTTCAGGAAACTTCAGTTAGCCCTGTGAATTCCTCTCAGGCAACAGTTTATATCAAGTGACTTCCGTGTTTTTAATCTGTGAGAGCTGGAGTCCAGCTTCCTGCATTCCTGAGCACTCCCAGCAGACAGCTGCTGCCTATGGTGGCTTCCCTGTGTCACTGCTGTGTCACCCTGTTTCATGAGGCAGCTGCAAGTCAAGGGGTAGGGCTGAGGACAGCCCTGGGTTGAAGCTGCTGCACTAACAGTGTTCATTGTTTCTCTGTCTCGGGTGGGATTCAGAGCAGAGACCTGCAATTACATCGAAGAATTATATTTCTGGTAGGAATATGTGTTTTTTCTTTCCTGTTCAGGCCCAGGAGAGTTCAGACCATTCTGAGCCTTTGAAAATTCATTTTGCATGTGCTCTGAGGGACTAAGACATCTTTATGAGACAACTCCATGGAGATTGTTCTGTTCAGCAGGGCGTGATGTGGGCTGAGTGGGCTGTTCTGTGCAATAACATGTCTAAATTGTGTGTGCTGGAGATGTGCTTAAGAAAACAGATGTAGTTTTTACCTAAAAACAAACATTACATTTAAAATTTAAAACAAAATACAAACAAAAACCAACAGTTAGACTCTTTGTAGGTCCCTTCCAACTCAGGATTTTCTATGTTGCCTCTGATACATATTTTTATATATATATTTATATATATATATATATTTATATATATATATATATATATATATATATATATATAAAAATGTTGTGAAAAAGGCATGCTAGGATAACTTTATAGAGTTTCCAGAAGGAAGCACTTGAAAGTCAGCTGTGCCTGTGTACCTGTGTGGCCTCAGCTGGGGCTCTGGTGACAGGTCACACACACTGTTACCTTTTATAGAATCATGGAATCATTAAGGTTGGAAAAATCCTCTGAAGTAATTGAGTCCAGCTGTTCCCACAGCACTCTTAAGGCCTCCACCAAATCATGTCCTGAGGTGCCACATCCATATATTTTCTTAATACTTCCAGGGATGGAGGTTCCACCCCTGCCCAGAGCAGCCTGTGTTCCAGTGCCTAATTACCCCTGCAATGAAGAAATTTTGTCTTATATCCAATCTAAATGTGCCCTGGCGCAGCTTGAGGCTGTTTACTCTTGTCTGTCTTTCTGGCCCAGGAGGCTGCTCTGGCAGGGACCAGGCTATGAGTTGTTCTGCAGGGGTTTAACAGAGGAGGCAGCAGGGCTGGCAGCTCACTCAAAACAGCTTTTTCGCAGTGACTGAAACTCTGAGGACTTTTCCTAGAGACTGACTTTAGAATTGCACCTGAAGTAAGGGGAAATCTTGCAGGAACATGCCATGTTCTCTCTGCTGCTGGCTGGAAAGGTCAGGTTTTTCCCTGGAGCACCTACTTCTGGTTGACCAGCCGTGCTTTCCAGATGTGTGAGGGGTGGGTAGGATGCACCTGAAGCTGCAAGGCTGTTGCGAGAAGTTTCTTAGTGGCTCTGAAATACTAAGATGCTTATGGATGCTGTAGCATCAGTTTAACGGGGAAATCCATAAGGAAATCAAATGCACTGACTTTGGTCAGAACTGAGTAGAAGATAAGTAGGCATCTATGTAAGTCTTTCAGTGAAAAGATGAGTTGAAGCAGTGAATCCCCACACATGTGCACATAATGCTTTCAGTCCAGAAGCTCATAGGTGAGTAAACATTTACCACCTGACATATACCCAAAGAAAGAATTCTGAAGTTTCCCACACTTAACCTCTGCAGTATTCATCTTCTAGCTTAATTCTCTGTGAATAAATGAAATATAAATGTGGTTCAAGGTCTTTTTATGCATGAATAACCTGTTGGCAGGCAGAATAATAATGGGTAGGAATAAATGCTGTGTTTTCAGAAGGAGGATTGTCTGCTGATCCCACAGAAATGTGAGCTGGTCTTTGGATTTGTACAAGGAGACAAATCATGAGGTGACAGCTCAGTGTTGATAGAAAATTGTTAACAGCTATAAAAATGAAGGGTGCAGAGGGATCTGGCGAGAGTGACAAACGGAGCGATCAAGCAGCAGAGAATGTTGTGTCACCAAAAGCAATGGTTTTACATGGGGGAGAGGTCTCTAACTGCAAGTGCAGGGGGAGGTCCCAGTTGAGCCTTTTTGAGGAGGGAAAGACGTTTTCCAGCTAGTATATGAATTTCTGTGAACACATACACATTGCTAGGAAGTGGTCAGAAACCAAAAGAGAGATCAGGAGCTTGCAGGGAAGGGACAGAGAGCAAAGCAGCACTTGGCTGTAGTCATGCTGTGCCCACCCTGTATGTCCTGCCCAGGGGTCCCTCCAAGGCTGATGAGTGAGGCAGGGAAGGTGACATGTGAGCTGGACGTGGAGGAGGGAAGAGGGGCGATGGTCAATGGGAGGAAAGAAACTTAAGATTACCTGGGGAAAGCAAGAGGAAAATTTCTCACTGTGTGCCATAGCAGAGCTGAAAGCTGCCTGGTTTTGGTGTTGGGCAGCAGGCTCAGTAATGGTCTGTCCTGAAGCACAGAATGAAATCCCAAAGGGCTAGTACATTGTTCAGATTGCCATGACATTCCCAAAGAAGCATCTTGAAGAAGACATCTCAGGGCCACAGGCACATCTATGCTCATGCTGGGTGATTTCAGTTCTGCCGTGATCCAGGCACACAGAAGGAGAGACGGGGTCTTTGTGTGGGGTTCCAAGGAGAGCCTTTATTGAGCTGCTTCGTCAAAGGGATCCAGGGATAAGCAGCCACTCTGGCAGGCAAAGCAGAGTTTTATATAGGGATCCTGAGGGGCAGAGCAGAACACCAGGGCCAATGGGATGAGGGCACAGGGGTGGAGGGAGTGGGAAGGGCCAATGGGATGAGGGCACAGGGGTGGAGGGAGTGGGAAGGGCCAATGGGATGAGGGCACAGGGGTGGAGGGAGTGGGAAGGGCCAATGGGATGAGGGCACAGGGGTGGAGGGAGTGGGAAGGGCCAATGGGATGAGGGCACAGGGGTGGAGGGAGTGGGAAGGGCCAATGGGATGAGGGCACAGGGGTGGAGGGAGTGGGAAGGGCCAATGGGATGCATTGAGTCTGCACATTGCAGCAAGGCATGCCGGGAGAAGCTTTTTTCCTTACCCTAACAAGGGTGATTGTGGCTTGAGAGGTTTTCTGTCCAGGGGAGTATTGTGGGTTCTTTCCTTGTTGGCCCACCAGCCCCCACAGTTCAGAGCATAAAGAGGCTTAGAAAGAAATGGGACAAATGCGAAGAGGGGAGGTCTGTCTCTTGATGGCTAATGGTCCAGGTGCAACACGGCCTGAGGGTATTGCCCACCTGCTGTTAGCTAGGAGTTTTTTGAAGGGAGATACCAGTTTTTAAGACATCCTGTATCTGTGTCTTGGTGACAGGTGCAGGCTGCTGGCTTGTCTGGCTCATGAACATGGCATTTCCCATATAGGGAATGGTGATCCAGAAGCATTGTTGGAGTGTAGAAGGAAACACTTGTGGTGTGAAAAAGAGGAGCTAAAGCAGTGCTGTAAAATGGATCCTGGGCAGATCTAAGCCAGGAGAGCAGCACTGCTGGTGCCAAGCCCAGTTTACCTGCTCAGGAGCACCTACCCCTATGCTATAGAGTGCAGTGAGATGGGATCCTGGTCTGAGAACCTGCTCTGGCTGTGCCAGGCTGAAATCCAAAATGCTGTGGTAAATCAGAGGAATATCTAGACAACAGCTTTCTGTAGTGCTAAAATACATATTCGATGGCCAGGTCCTAAATCCACACTCTTTGGTGAATTTTTAGGACTTTTTTTTTTGCAGGAAAGCATTTAAGTCAGTTCCAGAAGGTATGTTCCTGCATGTGTCTAGTCTGGATTTTAACTTTTTCTAAAAGGAGATGTTCTTTAAGATGCTGTCCACATGTGTTTCTAGGCTGGAATATGGAGAAATATTTTCCTTTGAAAACTATTTTTCGCTATGTGGGCTGTTAGTAGTCTTCTGTTCCAGAGCTCCTGAGGCTTCTGTGATACCATAGGGAATAACAGATCATCTTGGATTTCTCAGATTCATTATGTGCTCACAGAATTGCCTTCAGGATTAGCCCTTTCCAGGCAGTGCAGATGAAGCTGCCCAGCCCTGCAGCAAGAGGCTGGAGGGAGTACCTGGCCCACATGTCTGGAGATGTCAGTGTGCGTGATGAGCTCAGCGGCGGTGGTCAGTCTCTAGCTGAGCGTTCTGAAAGCAGCAGATGGTTGGGACAGGTTGCTGGTTTGGAAAAGCTGAGGCTCAAGCTAAATTCTACTCCTCTCCCTCATGTGCCTTCCTGCAGCTCAGCATGTGCCTCCTGGCCTCTCCATGTCTCTCTCCATTGTTGCCCATCCCACTCTGCACATGCCAGGAACACTTATGTTGGGGCAGATGGCTTCTGCTCTGGAGCGAGGAGACTGCATGGAAGCCATTGGTCTGTTCCCTCTGGGATGAGTGCTGCTTACCCTATTCCTCAGGGCTTTTGCCTCTTTTTTGGCCATTCAGGTCTATGGACAGTAACTCCTCCATCCTCTTGTGCACGTAGCAAGTTTATTTTTCAGTTACTTAAATTTGGTCAGCTTCACACGTGACCCCAGGAGGCCCCATTGGGTCAGAGGCTGTACGTGGTTGTCATGGGAGCAGGAGGCCTCGCTGCAGAAAGTGCTGGATGTAGGTTTTAGGCTTTTTCTGAGACTGGGAGCTTCCTGGGAAAATGCAAAATAGGCTTCAAGCAGGTGTGTCTGCCCATGCATCAGCCATGCAGAATCTGCAGGACACCAGTTTCTTTTGCAAACATTGTTAAACTTTTAGGGTGATTATGTGTTTCATGGTCTAAATACAGTGTGAAAAAATACTTATTATTATTAATTGTGAATGTGCTGTCTCCTGCAAAATTGCTGGGATGCAGAGACGCAGTCCAGCTTCTTCCCCTTCCCCTCTGAGAAGGATGACACCTCTCTTCAGGGTGTGTCTCACATTGGACAGCAGAAGCTGTAGCCTGGGATAGTAAAGCATCACAGGGCATCTCATTTGGTTTGTTTCCTTTTAATCCTTAGATATTCCCAGTGTAAGTCATGCCTAGCAGGATTTTTGCTTACAGTGAATATTTTGCATTAGATATTCCCTAGAAAGAAATTCCTAAAACTGGCTTTCCTTCCCATTGCCTGTGGGAGATGGGAATGCTGTTGTGTACCTGCTCTGGTGCGGCTCCAGCTGTGAGGCAGATTGATGGAGGCAGGAGGTGCTTGTTTCATCGAGAGGAGCCGAGGACTGTGGTTTATCTGCTGGCTAAGAGGATAACACATCTCCCACCTCTGCTTGGGAAGAGTTTGTCCTCCCTCTGCATTAAGAGGATTTGAAGATGTCCAAGCTCCCAGTCAGCATGCCTAAGCCATAGGGTGCGTGAAAGGCTGATGTGAAATGCCCAGCATCTGACTAGAATGTAGACTTTCACCACCACAAGTATTTGAACTCTGCTGCAAGCTTTGGGCCTGGCAGGGAATCAAATAGGACAGATCTATTCACTGCTTTCAGTGAGCAGTTTTAGGTTTTACTTGAACAAGAACAAAAGGCCGATGGTTTTGGAAAAACTCTCTCAGCAGTCAGTGCTCTGTCATTGCAAACATTTCTCTTGGTGTCACGGGAGGATTATCTCTGTGAATGGTGGCTTGCACTTGCCTTCAGAGTACACTGAACCAAGCACAAACAGAGCAGGTGCTCTTGTGGAGGGCAGCAGCTTTTGAGGTACAGTTCCCAGGCTTTGGTGTGTCCCATTTTCCTTGTCTCACAGAACATGCCTGAGCTGCCTGGTACAGGCTTGTGTTGGAGAAGATTGCAGGCAGGAATGTGAGGAAATCTTCTGCAGATCTCTGGGAAGATAAGATCCCATCAGCTCCCCACGCCTCTTCTTGTGTCCTGAGGTCACTGTTGGTGCTGCCACTCTGTCCCCACATACCTTTCTCTGCTGCTCCTCTCTCACTAGCAAAGGAACCAAAGTTCTCAAATAATAAACAACCTTGGCTGTGCCCAGCAGGCCAGGGCCCAGGCCTGTTGTGTGCCCACGCTGTGAATGCTGAATGGGTGCCACGCGTGGAGTCAGGGTGGGGCAGGTGCGCTCCGGGTGCAAGAGGCAGAGATCTGCAGGAGCAGGGATGGGAGGTGCAGAGCTCTGCACCTTCACTCTGGAGATTAATCTTTCTAAGTCCAAGCCCTGGCATGCACTGACACTGTCTGCCGTGGGACTGGGAGACTTCAAGGTGCTCAGTGCAAGTTTTGGCAGTCCCGCCCTGCTGCAGTGGGCTGTGCATTGAGGGGGCTGCTTGTGCCAGAATGAGCTGCTGTGCTGGAGCTCTCTGAAGGGCTTCAGTGTGGGGGTGCATGGTGCTGTGAGCTGACCACTCATTTCCTCTTTCCCACCAGGTCTACCCATTAGCACCTACGCCAAGTACTGCTACCGGAAACTCCATAAAGTAGCCGTCACTGGAGGCAAAAAGGTGAGCAGTTGCCCTGGCTGCGGGGCTGGGGGGCTGCCTGGGGGACTCTGGTGGTCACCACTGATTCAGTGATGGGAAATGGAGATAGAGTGAGCATGCTGTGCAGGTATCTGCATGGCTCCCTGCTTCCTGGCCTCAGGGACAAAGACAAACCCAACACTTACCTGTTTCCAGGGTAAAAGGAGCTGTCTGTGCACGGGATACTCATAATTTTGTTTCTTCAGGTGAGGGAAGAGTCTCCCTTTGCACTGAGAGCTTGGGTCTTGCAGCTGTTTTACTGCAGAGTTGTTCATTCCCAGTTCAAACAGTCATACAGCAGAGATGGGTGGTGCAGAGGGGAGTCTGTGCTCTGTGTTGTCTGTAATCTTCCTTTCTTCCCTCTGCATGGTTCTGCCTGTGGCCATGAAAAGTGGTAGATGGCCTGTCAGTTTTAGGTCACTGAGCCAGATCTGGTCATCGGGGTTTTTTTTTTTTGGAAATTCCTTTGGGGACTCCCTGCCATCTGAACTTTGCATAGTGAAGAAATTAGCTGAAATACCTTGAGAGGGGTGAAGGCTCCTGGCATCCTGCCAGGGGCAGGACAGTAAGCCTCCAAACACACATTGTACACAAGTGCAGCCCTGGCCACTGACCCTCAGAGGGCTCAGTGGGAGCTTCTCCCTGTCGTGTTCCCCACTTGGCTGCAGGATCACTGCTGAAGGCCACTGTGCTGGGCAGCCTGTTCCCCCTGTGACAGCTCTGTGCTTTTCCAAACTGCTGCCAGAGGACATTCAAATCCCCCTTTAAGTGTTGGTATTTGTCAGAAGCAACAGGTACCAATGCCTACTTTTCAGATTTTAGCACCCCTGAGAGCAAAGCTTTCCCTGGAGTTGGAAATACCTGGAATTCCCATCTCCAAAGGACTTTTTACACCTGTCAGTGGCTTAAGCACTCGCCCGATGCTTGGTTGGGGTATGGGTGCCCTCTGCTGACCTCACACAGCTGGGGCTGGGCTGGGCTCCACTCCATACTGCGTCCTGCAGCAGGTGGAGCTGCAGCCAGAGCAGTCCTCTTGCTGTGCAAAACACAGCAACAGAATCTCTGCAAAACCGGCCCAAATTCTCCAAAGTGGTCTCCTCTGCTCCTCCTGGGCCTGATGAATAGACCCACCCCTGATTTTAGGCAGCAGAACAAGAACCATGCTGCCAGGAGGGTGACAAGGTGCCCACACTGGGGGTCAGTCTTCTCTGTCCTGGCCACTCACCATCCCCATCCCTGGATCACTCTTTCTCTGTGGGCTGGCTGTGTCATGGCTGCACAAAGCTTTTCTCTGTCCTCAGGGCCTCCGTAAGCCAACAGTGGAAGAGATAACACATGCCAGGAATGCCATCCTCACGCCATCGCTCTTCGGCAGCTCCCTGGAGGAAATCATGCTGCGGCAGCAGGACATGTATCCAGGGAACAAGCTCCCCTGGGTGCAGACACAGCTATCACAGCAGGTCCTGGCCCTGGGAGGGGAACAGACTGAGGGGATTTTCAGGTGAGCTTTTGCGGTACTGTGCTACTTTTGAGCAAACCACAGTCAGTCCTCATAGCCAAGAAGTCAAGATCGACCTCCACAACCTTCCTCTTCCCTAAGAATAGCACTTCACTATGGACTGGGCAAAATCTGACTTTCCTCAGGTTCAAGAATCACCTCTTGTAGTGTCATTAGCTAGTTTGCATGTGTTAGCACAGAGGGGACTGGTGTAGGTGTGACTTAACTATGTGGACAACTCATCCCCAGGCAGGGTGATGAGCTTTCATCAGATTTGGCAATGGTGGTTAGCCGGTGTAGGGGAGGGAGGAGCTCCCTCCCTGGTATCCTGGCAGAGCTCTTTATCTAATGCAGCACATCAGCCTCAGTGCTGCACAAGACACAAGGAGTCAAGAGAGACACAGAATCTGTGTGGTGAGCATGGGGGACTCTGCTTTGGGTTTGGGTTTTCTTTGTTGTTTTCTTTGTGTGTGGTTTTGTTTTGCATTTAAGATTTGAATTAGTTTTTCAGTACCTAAACTTAAGATAGTTGTTAAAAGGCTCACTTTACCTTGTATGGGTAAATTTTTTGATAGATAGGTAGATAGATAACAGATAGATAGATGTGTGTATGTATATAACTATATTTAGCCAGAGATGCTGCTCATCTTTCGTCTGAACACGCTGCAAAGAAGGCTGGTTACAGAAAATATTCAGTCCTGAGAACAGAGATAGTTGATATCTGAGCTAGTTAGAGCCCCCACTTCAAGATGGTGTATAAAAATAAGCACTCCCTTCTCTCTGAGGAACTGCTGCTGTGGCTGCCACAGGTGCCTGAGGCCTTCTCCCTGCTCCCTTCTCCCTGAGGCCCCAGAAGCAGCTTCGGAGCCATGCTTTGCAGCCTCACCAAGCACATTGCCTGGCTCACTCAAAAGGACCTTTTCTGTGTCTCTGCAGGATACCAGGTGACATAGATGAAGTCAATGCATTGAAATTGCAGGTGGATCAGTGGAGAATCCCAAACAGTCTCAGTGACCCCAACATACCAGGTACAGGACTGTTGCAGGTGTGATGCTGCAGCCTCAGCCATGGTGCAGTGTGGAGGGGCAGGTGCAAGAGCAGCTCAGTGTGTGTGCTGCTGCTTGGCAATGTGTACACAAGCTGTCTGCACTGACCAGAATTTTGTTCTGTGTCTTTTCACTGCCTTTCCAAACACTGCCCATAGAGGAAACGTTGGGTGTGGGGAGAAATCTGTCTCTGATGTAGTAAGGCTGTGCAAGCTGGGCAGAGTGGTGGGAGTCTTTCAGGTCTCCTTGTCCTCTTCTTTAGGCAGTCCCAGAGCTGCTTCCTAGAGGAGCAGGTAGGTAGCAGCCAGTATTTGCCACTAACTGGTCTGCTTGGGTCCCTGAGCATTTCAGAGCCAAGACTGAATTAAGGTGAAGCAGCACAAGCACAGAAATTGCTTCTCTGCCATCTCTCTCACTGCCAAGTTTGCCCCTGAAGGGAGTGGGGAAGTGACCAGAGCTGTTCTCATGCCCCTGCTTTCTGCCCAGCCTCTCTCCTCAAGCTGTGGTATCGGGAGCTGGAGGAGCCTGTGATCCCCCAGCAGTTCTACCAAGAGTGTATCAGCAACTATGAGAACCCCGATGCTGCTGTGGCTGTGGTGCAGCTTTTGCCAGAGCTCAACAGACTGGTGCTGTGTTACCTCATACACTTCCTGCAGGTAGGCAGCCCCCACAGCCCTGCACTGGGGCCAGGAGCATGTGAGGCACAGTTAGTGTGACAGCTGTGCCGGGACCATCAGCACAATTTTAAGATCTCTTATCTGTATTAAGGTGGGATTGATGGAGGGGTGTTTGCTGGCCTTGTTCCTTATGGGAGCAATAAACCCTGATCCTGATCTTGTAGAGCCTGGGGTTGGTTTCCTGTCTGCCAAGGCTGCTGCTCTGTTGGTTATGTCAGAGCACAGTGCTGTTCCCTGTGGACGCGTGGCACTTGGGGCACTGTCCTTCAGGCAGGCTTTACGTCTGCTCTCCTTGCACCTTTTCTTGGGCCATGTGTTTGGACTTCCTTGCCCTTTCCCACCGCTCCATCTGAATGTGTTCTTCCTATCTGCAGATCTTTGCTCAGCCATCAAATGTGGGCAGAACAAAGATGGATGTGAATAACCTGGCCATGGTGATGGCCCCCAACTGCCTGCGCTGCCAGTCCGACGACCCTCGCGTTATCTTTGAGAACACACGCAAAGAAATGTCTTTTCTGCGCATGCTGATAGTACACCTGGACACGAGCTTCATCAAAGGGCTGGTTTGAGCCACTGGCCCCACACTGCAAAATGTTGCTCTAAGGAGTTGCTAGATTAAGTCTTCTCCTCTCCACTTAGGTTTCTTCCATTGTCCTTACTGTTGTCATGCCCTGGGTTAGCCCTTCAGCATCTCCCAATGTATGATCACAAGGACTGGACATTTCTGGAAGGCTTGGTTCTGTCAGCACCAGGAAATCCTTGGGCATGGCAGGTCAGGTTTAGCAGTTCCTGGCCTTTCAGTGTGCAATCCTCTTCCTGAGAGCCACAAGATTGGGTGCTCAGTGAAAGGGCTGTGACATGTGTGAGGAACTGCTACATGCGGCAGTGAGACTCTTCATTTTCCTTCTGGAGGCAGAGTTGACTTGAGGTAGGAAAACATCACTCCTGTGCTGTGGCAAGATCTGGTCCGAGGGAAGGTGCTGCCTCATCAGGAATAATCCTACTACTATGGGGCCAGCCTTGTTCACCTCTGCAGACTGTTGGCTGGAGGTGTCAGAGTTGTTCTGACGTCCCACAGTGCTGTTGATAAAGGGCTGTGAAAGTGCAGAAGTTCAAGAACTGTAGGGCTGTGCAGCAGTCTGTAGGACCAGCCCTGTGCTGAGTACCCACCCACACCATGATGCTGGGTACAACAGGAAGGCCACACACCTAACAACAAACAGGTAAACAACCACTTTGGCATCCTCTTAATGAGGGCCATATCTTCTGGAGCAGTGACCCCAGTGGCCTTGCAGCTCCTGTTTGCTACAGACAGCATGAGCTGACACCAGCTTTGCTGAGGAGCTCCTGAGCCTATGCTCAGAGCAGCATTCACAGCTCCAGCTCCTTGCACCCCCCTTCCTAATACCACATCCTTCCCAGACTATTCTGCCAGGAACTAAATACCAGTTTGACCCACCCTTCAGGCTCAGCCCAGGTCTAAAGAAAGCCCACAACAGTCAGAAGTGCTCCTGTGCTCAGGTACACCCTTCCAGGCAGAGCAGCAGCAGCGCTGTGTGCTTCAGAAATGCTGGTACTGTCTGTAATCAACTGTGGTATCCATGCTCTTCCTTTGAGGTGTTTTCCTTGCTGGAGGCAGGTCTGCTGCAAAAAAGTGTGTTTTGGGATTACTGTTGCAGTGCAAAGTCTGCCAGTATCATGCAAGGTTGCATTTGTGTTTCTGTATCCCCCTCCCTTTCCAGTGGGGACCTGGGATCATCCTCTCCAGACTGCAGTGGGGAGCTGAGCCCTGCCCACAGTGAGGTTTAGAGCTGATGCCTGAATCAGTGCCAGTGTGGTGCCATGTGCAGAGTCTTTCTAAGAGGGTTCCCAGAGCCTATGTTCAGATGAGTTTGAATGAACTCCAGAACAGGAATTCAGTTTGTGCCCAGCTGAATAAAGGTTTCTCATACCAGATGACCCTGTGGTCCAGGAAATCTTGCTCCCGTGTTAAAATAAGCTTTGTCAAGCATGCCCACAAAATGTGCCAGCATTTGTTTCACGTACACACCCATCTCCATGCTTTGATGCCTCTCAGCTTGTTCTGTCCTTCTGTAGTGCTGAACAACTTGTTCTTCACATGTGAAGCTACTCCCCCAGAAGTGTAGAGACAGGCAGAGGTTACCAGCTCTGACATGCTGTCCTGAGATTTGAATTGCTGAACAAGCTCAGGCTGTCCTGTTGCCTGCCAAGGGCTGGAGCAGCCACGTGGGACCTGCCCTCCCTCGGGCTGCAGGTGCCTGTGTCTGTGTCAGGCTTTGCCTGCAGCCACTGCAGTGGTGATCCGTGTTACTGCTTGCACTCAGCCAGAGGCAGTCAATCAAACCATAGGCATTTGCTGCTAGTAAAAGTGAATGATTCTGGCAAGAGTTGTAAAACATGCTCATAAAAGACACTGGATATTATTGTCTTTGCCAACAGATTTGTAAATATCAATCAGTAAAGTAGCTTTTCCTCTGTTCTAATAGTAATAAATACAATCTTCATGGCTGTATCTTTTGTGAGTTGTCTTTTTTGGGAATTTCTGCAGCATGATTACATCTGTGTGGGGCTGCACATTTCAGCCTGAATGTCAGTGCTCTTGAGTAAGATTTGAGAATCAGCATGAAGTAAGCATTTGGAAACCATGCTTTGGGCTGCTTCTGTTGTTCTTAATTCTCAGGCAGCTACCAAAGGACACTTAATGAATCTTGGAAGAGAATGGTTTGAAACAGGTAAGAGACAATACTGCTTTACACATATCTTCTGGAGCCTTTCAGGGTCATAAAGGTATGAGAGAATTTTATGGGTAGTTGGAGGGTAAGAGGGATATTCTTCTTGTGTCCCTTCTCCAGCAGCTGGGAGTGCTGCAGGTGGACTCCAGGAGGTGGCCACACAGGCATCCTCTGCATGGCCTCCTGCGGGGTCTCTGCTGATGCAGATGTAATTAATTGGGCTGTTAGGCTGACCTGATGGGGACATTTTTATGTTCAGACTAGAGCATTCTCTCATCTTTCCTTGCTGGTCATCCAAAAAACCACTGGGAGCAGTCTCTTGGTGCTCGAGACTCGTGCTGGTTGCACGGTGTTGTGGAGCTGCAGGGCAGATGCCAGCTGTGCTACTTCAGCCACACAGGAATGAGCCCAGGCTCTGGATTGTGTTGCTGGTGCTCTGGGGGGTGGTCACTGTCTTGTCAGACTAGGAAAAGCTGCTGCACTTCAGACAAAGCCAACGAGGACTGTTCTGTCACACCAGCAGTTAAGGATCACATATGCTGGCCATACCACTGGGTTTTCCCACCAGTCTGGCTGGCAGAAGTGTTGTAGGTGGGCTGTGGGGCAATGGAGCACAGAAGGAAGACCAGGAACATTGTAACCTCACACAGCCCTTTCCTAGGGGGATGTCTGCAGCCCAATTTCTGAGTGTTCCCCAAAGCTTTTCTGTGAAATGAGGTGATTTTTGCCAAATCAGAAAAGGCCACAAACCAAGTGCTTCAGCTCAGGCTCCAAGACTCAGGCTTATTCCTGCAGTCACCATGACCTGACACCTGGATCAGTTAAAGAAGTGATGGCCTTGGAACAAGCTTGTGGTTTGTTCTGGGCTTCTATGAGCAGTGCAGTTGGAGCCAGTGCTAGAGGGCAGCTGGGACGCAGCTCCTTGAGAGGAGGCACCAGTGGCTTGTCCATTACCTGCTGCTGGTTGTGAGAGACTGATGTGTTCCAACGGGGCCAGCACTCCTGCAGTGCTGGGTGCTCTTGCTTGTGCTGTTGGATTTCTGGCTGGTTTGAGTCTGCTTTTCACAGACCCTTACAAGAACTTTTTGCTATGCCTGCAAACAGAAATGGTGAAAGCAATTCTGCTTATGGCTGCTGATAGACACCATGCCCTCATGTCTGTTGCCCATGTGCCAACTCAGCTCCTGAAAAGGCTGGGCAGATGTTGTGGATCACAGGTGGATTTTGGACCTGTGTCCTAGATTGCAAGGCAATAGTTATCTTCTGTTAATTGGGCAGTTCTCTTCATCTCTTCCACAAACCAATCCTCCCTCTGGGGAGACATTAGCTGTTAATGGGCTGTTGAATGTCACTGCATGACTGATAAAAATTACAGCATCCCATTGTGAGATGCCCCGCCCAGACGGAGGAGCCAAGGATTCTTAACTGGATATAATCTGAGTTTTTGGGACACCAGATCAACCTTTCCACTGGATTCTCAGAGGAACAGCTGCCTTTTCCGCTGGATCTTCAGAGGAAGACTACACTCTTCTACAGGATCACTGCTCCAACAGAACCACATCTGCCACTCCAGGAAGACTGCAGCCACCATTCCAATTGGACTGCTACCAACACCCTGACCAACAGGGTGTCAGGTTGTATTCTGACTCTGTCAGTGGTTTTTCTTTTCTATTATTGCATGTTTTGGTTTGGTTTTTTCCCTTTTCCTAATAAATTGTATTACGTAGAGTCTCTCACTGGTTTTGCTTTCAAACTAGAACAACCTACCTGTAGGTTCAGCTTGAGGTGGAGAAAGGGCTTAGCTTTGGCAGCTGCCTGATGTTTTACAGGACAGGGCAACCACAAGGCTACCCCTCTAGTAGAGAAGTTCCCCGCTGTCTTTCCTTCCATTGAAAATGTGAAGGGTCTCCCTGCCCTTGTCCACCAGAGATGCACAGAAGTTCTGCCACCTCCTCAAAGCTCCTGGGTAATACGAGGCCAGTTTTTAGTATAATTCTCATGTAGGTTTTTAGTCCAATCCTTACATGGAGCTTTGCACTAAATCAGCCCTGTGGGAAGATAGAGACCAGAGGAACAGGCAGGTCTGCTTTGGGAGCCCTGCAGCACTGGCAGGAGGCAGAGATGGGAGGCTCCCTGTCCTGATTCTGCCCCAGTGCTGGTTTGATGTGGGTACAGCACAGCACTGGCAGATTGAGCAGAACTGGCCCATTGAGACAGTGCCAAGCTGGGGCTGTGTGGAGCAGGGCTCTGGCTCTGGCACACCCATGGACTGTCTGCGGGACACCCAAAAAAAAAAAGAGATGGGAAAAGTTGAATTAGTTGCTGAGGTTATTGCTTTTAGAGGTCCTGTTGTCCTATACCATTTGTCAGCCATGGTGAACAGTGGCAAGAACTGGTTGTGGATGCAGTGGGCTGGGGAAACCAGCTCAGGCATTCATCATCCCATGACGAGGGAACAGGAAGGAGCATGGGTGTTCTGAGTGAGGTGGACCACATAGGAACCTGACCAGAGTTGAGTGCTTACAGGTAGCCATGCAGGAAATCTTTTGGGACATATGGAGTTCACTCATCAGCTTGACTATTCCTTGCAAAGCAGGGGACACCAGCTGAGGACTCTGTCCAGGCCACAAGGATTTGAACCTGCATCTCCTGCCCCAGCCTCTGCCTGGACCTTCCTCTCTCTCACCATGTAAACTATCCATTTTGTCTGAAGTGCTTAGTGTTTACAGGTACCATAAAGGGAGCTTGTGTCTGAGGACTGGAGGACTGTGTGACCTCTGCTGTCAGGGCTGGATGCTGGCAGAGATCGAGGCCCGAAGTCATGAAGGTGTTAGGAAGGTGAAGGCTCTTAAAAGCTGCAGCTTCTCCCAGAGAAGAACTAGTGGGTTACATCAGTTCACCTCCGCTCACAGACACATTTCTTCCATCTCGTCTGTGCCACATCTGGTCTTTTGTTCAGATTACAAGTGAGGTGGGAGACAGGTGGTCCATGAGGGATGTAGAGGGTGGGGAATGGAGGAGGGAGTGGGGCCCTTCCTTTTCAGTGAGCTGCTGGATTGCCTCAGCTGCCTTGAAACAGGCTTCCCTGAAACAACCTGGCCGTGGTGCCTGCTGGGGAAGACGAGGGCACTGCAAGTGCAGACAGTCCCCAAATACTGGGCTAGGGTGTCCGCTGGTGGGTGTTACCTCCTTGCTCTCGGGACATGTCCATCAGACCCCATAACCCCAGGGACCACAGAAAGGCCTGTAGAGCCTCCTCTGCAAATGGACAGCCCTGTAAAGAATGAGGAGGTGAGGAATCTTCAGCCTTCTCCCTTCTCCCAGCTAAATTGGGATGTCTGGGTGTGGTGATGTAGAAACGTCTGCTTGTCTGTGTGTCCCTCCCAGCCACTCCCTGGATGGGGCTGTGCTTGCTCTGGCCAAGGGCACAGGGTGAGGGTGGGCACCCATCCCTGGAGATATGTAGCCAGTTCCCAGCCTCTGGTGCTCTGGTCAACAAAGAAGGGGTGAGAAACTGTCCCAAAGTAGAAGGTACCCAGAAGTGGAATTCTGCTATGATGATGGCACACTGACCTGGTGAGTCACTCAGCTCCCATCCTTTTGTGCACCTTGGGAGCAGTCTGGAGGTCAGCTAGACCTGTGGGACCTCCAGCAGCACTCTGACATAAACAAGTGCAAGCAAGGTGAGGCACAGTGGGAAGAGCAGGACACAAAGCTCATCCCTGGCCTGCTGCACATTGGTGTGGAGGGTGGAGACCATGTCCAGATGAATCTGCAATGCTCCTGCCCCAGAGTGGGATGCTGCAGCAGCTCTGCAGACTGCAGGGCCCTCATGGGGGCTGTGTTGAGGCAGCTGAGGGCTCTGGCAGAGGTCTAGAGACAGGAAAAGACCCTGTTGGCACAGACTCTCCTCCTTCCCCCTGCCATGCAGGCCCCAGAGTGGCCAGGCAGGGAGGAGTGGAGGGTCTCAGGCAGGAATTGCTTCAGCCAGGCACTGAGGCCTTCGTGACTGCTCTCTGGGGCTGCTCCTGGGGTGCATTGCCCTGCCACAAGTGTGATTGTCTCGGTTGGAATGTAGGGAAGCAGAGCTGCTAAGCTCAGGGCCAGCTTCCCAATAGCACCACAACAGCCAGGCCCTTGAGGGGAAGTAGCTGAAGGACACCTCACTGGGAATTTCCTCCCTGTTTCTCAGGAATGTTGCCTAAACGCAGACCTTTGCCCTTGGACCTCAGGCCCTTGCCTGAGCCAGGTCAGCCATTTCTGTGATGATAGAGATCCTGGTCTAAGCCAGGATCTCCTCCCCTGAGCTGCCTCATTGCTGTAGGATTTTCCAGTGTTCATCTGGTCACTGTCCCTGCTTTGCTCCCATGTACCACTGGCCTGTCCTGTGCTGGATAGGGCAGTGCCCTCCCAGCTCAGTTCCTGCTCAGCTGTCCTAAGACAGCTCCTGCTGCTCTCTGACAGTGAGTCGTGTGGAGTGCACAACTCTGCTCATGCTGAGCATAAATAAAGGATTTACAGGTGACACCTGAACTCCTTTGCAGAGAAAGCAGAGAAGATCCAAACTGATCCTTCCACTTGCTCAACAGCGAAGCTTGCTAAACAAGACAAAAAAGCTGGCTACTTCTGGCCTCCCTACCTCAAATTCCCTATAAAATTTGGTCTCAGCATGATAGAGGCTGAAGAATGAAAGATAGGACAGGTTACACTAAGGAAAATGCCCAGAGACAGTATGGTCTAGCTAAAGAAAGCACAAACAAGGCCTTGGAAATAAACTCTTTATTGCCACTACAAGGATATGGTCTGTGTTTGCTGTCTGAGGGCTCTTCAGCTCTCCAGTCACACACCTCACTTGCATCAGATGAACTTTGGGCGCTTTGCTTGGTGCTGTCCTCTGGCCTGGGCTGGAGGGATGGGCTGTTGGGAAGGCGATGGGTCCACAGTAGGGAGAATGTCCTCAGTGGCACAGCTCTCCATTCCACCTTGGGATGTGGGTGGGTTTGCAACAGGCCCTTGAAAGTTCTTGTTGAGGACTGCTGCAGGCCCTGGTTGACTGATCCGCTCTAATACTGAGTCAGCAATCCGATTTGACATGGTCCTTATTTCCAAAGTGTTGGCTAAGGCTGTTGACTTTAGGCTCCTTTTTCTTTCCAAGTTCTCCTTCACCATTGCTTTCAGGCTCTGCTGTTCAGATGCTCTGGGGAATCCTTGTCCAGCTTCCATGCCCTGCCTTGGACATGTTTGGGATGACTGCACTTGTCTGTTGGAGACATTTCCCCCAGGAAGCTCCAGGATTTCAGCGTACTCACCGCCAGTGTCTTGTTCAAACTGAGAAGTTATAGAGGATTCCAAGGTGTAGTGAACACTCTCAACAATTTCTCTGGTGAGTGTGTCAAGGGAGGTCTTTGAAAGTACTCTGTCTGCAGTGTCTTTGGATTTGTCTGCTTGGGTGGCTCTTGCAGCAAGAGGCAGGTCCTCCCACTTGGCTGCCCCCCCCGCCTCAGCAGCCTTGGATGTGCTGGATGCCAGACGGTCCCCCAAGATCTCCAACACTGTTGCTACAAGCTCTTTCGCCATCACTTCCATTTTCTGATGGTGATCTAGAGAAGTATCCAAAAGTTCTACTCTCATGCGGCCTAAAAGTCTTTCTCTGATTCCCTGGGCAACCCTCTGTAAAAAGCTGCCATGCTGATTCCTAGGAATCTTCAACCTCTCAAACACTCTGTACACCACAGTCTCAACCAGCTCTTCAAGCTTCTTGGCTTGTGCTGCAGTTAGTTGCTCAAACATAGCATTCAAGAGGCCATTGTCAGTGCCATCTGGCTTCCTCTGGGAGTCAGCAGCAGTGCTGGCATCCTTCTGCCCCAGCTTAGCTCTGGAGTAAATTTGGCCCTTGTTCAGAGCTGCTCTCGCTTTTCTGCATGCCCCCAGTTTTTGGCTCTTGGGTACGCTGGAAGGCTTTTGAGGCTGCAGCTTCCCCTGACAGGAAGTGTTGGTGATTCTTGGCAGGCTGGGGCCATGCTTAAATTGGGCCCAGGATTGACAGAAGGGGAAAAAAAGTGAAAAGTGAAAAAAAAAAGTGACATCTTCCTGAAAAATAACACCAGGTTGTGGGTCATGTTGCTCAGCCTCTGCATGCTGAGGATTCCCGCAGGCCCAGGCCAGCACTCTGCTTCAGCCAGGCACAAGGGCAGGGAAGAAGGGCTTCCCTCAGTACGGTGTGTGCCTGCACATGGCCCTGCTGCCCGTGCCCAGCTCAGTGCCCTGTGCTGGCTCAGCTCCCAGCCCTGGAGTCCTTTCCCCACCACAGCGCCCGGCCCAGCAGCACCGCCCTGCACAGTCCCATGCCCCTGAACACAATGCTTTGCTTACTTCTTGCTGCCCCAAGATCTGCTCTGACCGTAGCTTGATCCTGGTCAGGTACTGCCTGTACTCGTTGAACTCCTTCACAGTGCAAATCACCTATGGAGGGACGAGGGCAGAATCCCCCAAAAACTGTCAAGCCATGCAGTCGGCCTTCCCCAAAACCGCCCGAGCCCAGTGGGAGAGGAGCTGCCCCCAAGCCCTCCCCTCATACCCTGGTGTTGGGGCCACTGCTGTCCCCCCAGCCAGGGCTGAACAGGCAGCGTGGGGCAGGCTGAGAAGGGCAGGACTGGGGCTTGCCAGGAGGACGTTGGCGCTGCTTCTGCTCCCAGGGACAGCAATGCACAGCCCTGTCCTCTGGCAGCAGCAGCAGCTGCAGCAAGGGCTGTGGGAGCCCTGCTTGAAGAGGGCTGTTCTTGATCAGCCTGATGTCCAAACCTACCTTGTTTTCTCTGGTGACAAAGCCCCGTTTCTTCAGCAAATGCAGCACATCCTTGCGCTTGTGGTAGTCCTGAAGGACAGGGTCATGCAGGCAGTTGTATGCTGGGCTGAGGTGGTGACAGTAGGGATCATCCAGAGTGAAACAAGGAAGCGGCCGGTGGAGCTGTAAGAGAGAGTTTCCAGAGGATGAGGAAGCAGGAGAGTGGAGCGAAGAGGTACCACATGGTACCTGTGAAAAGGTAACGGTCTTCTCCACCCTTCTGTAGGCACAGAGACCTGCACAGACAGACTACAGGGCTGGGCTGTGATGGGTTAAGGGAGAAAAGACAAACTGCACAGCAATCCCACCTGCAAATAGGTATCTTAGGTCACCAGGAAGAACTGCAGACCCATCCGCAAATTAACCTTCAAAGGTTCAAATGCAGCCAGTGGAGAGTGGATGAAACCAGTCTCCTTGGGTTAGGCAGGCCCAAGGGCTGTGTTGGCTACCTCCAGAAAATCTCTATCTTGGGAAGCTGCAGCGCAAACTGGAGGACAACAGTGTGTGTATACCGCAGGCAGGGAAGCCCAATTTATTCCAAAGGTGCCAAGAAGGCAAGCAGAAGGTTGGAATCTCCCTTACAAGTGCCCCAGGGGGCCTGACATTGTGGGATGAGCTGGAGGAATGAGCTGCCTTGGCACCCAGACACACACAGCTGTCTGCTGAAGGCAGGGGCCCGGCCACACACATGCACAGTGCCAGAAACCAGTGCAAAGATGGACAAGTGCTTTCTCCTCTGTATTCCAGGGAGCCTGGAGTTTCCCTTGCCCAGTCCTGTCCAGTTGAAGGGCTGCAGCTCCTGATGTAGAGCAGGTGGCCTCAAGAAAATCTTTGCATGATAGGGACTCTATGAAAGAGATTTTCTATCCCTTTCTATTTCCTTTACCTTTTCACCCAGCTTTCCCCTGCAGAAGACAGGCTTGGATCCAGGTGCCACAGGGATCTTGACTGCGAGTGGGAGGTTCAGCAGTTCAGGGTCCATTTTCCTGGTACCTCCTTCTCCCAGGTGTGGTCTTCTGGGGCTGAGATGGGAAGACACAGACACTCAGGTGTTGCCCAACAAGCCTCCTGCATGGCAGTCCTGGAGCCCTAGAGCATCACCCCATGTCCCAGGCTCCCCAGCAGAGCCCTCTATATTGGCCCAGTGGTCCCCTCCCCCCTGATTCCCAGGGCACTCAGCAGTGCCTCTGCCTTTTGGCAGGACACCAGCAGTGGGACGGGACTCCACAGCTCTTGCCAAGACCTCTCATGGTGTTGTGATCCCACTCTTACTCTTGCTCCAGAGACACAGCAGCTGCCTCCTTGCTAAATATAGCCAAGGGCATTAAGGGCATTGTTACATCATGGTGATGTAACAGTGACATCCCCGCATTGTCACATCATGTGCTGACACCGTGTCACACAGAATCTGCCCATCACGCCTGGGGGGAGGTTGGTGCGCCCGGAGGCTCCTTTGGGCAGCCCTGTGGGCCACCCCCTCCCTGTGACCCAGCTCTGAGAGCTCCTGTCCACAGGCCCCTTCCCCTCCCCTGTCCTGTCATTCTGTGTGGCAAAGCTTCCTCACCAACAGGAAGGGATGGGAGAAATTGCCACACCAAAGGGGTGCAGTTTGGGTTCTGCTTTTCCCCTCTTTCCCTTTTTAGGGCTTCTTCCCTATCATGGCCAAGCAGCCACAACTGCGGAAATTGCAGTAAACTGGATATTTGGCCCATCCCTGGCAACATCTAATTCCTGGTTCACATTTCAAGAAACAGTAGAGAAATAGAGGCTGAGAGAAATCCCTCTCCTCCTCTTTCAGCAGGCTCCCCTTCAGCCCAGACACCTTTCTGCCACCTTCTCAGTCTCCCCTGCCCTGGCTTCTGCCATCCCCATTTGCTCTCACTTCCTACAGCTTCTTGGCTGGATTTGGTGAGATCTCTGGTGCCCGTTCCTCCAGCCTGTCTGGTTCCTTGGGGCAGCTTTTACACTGCAGAGCCCTGCCAGCCTCGCTCTTTGCACAAAGGCAAAGACAGGCAGAGCAATCTGTTGGAGATGCAGTGATTGATCCCCACGGGGCTCTCGGGAAACAGCGAGGGGCGCAGCCCAGGGATGGTGTTCCTGGGCTCCCAAAGCCGTTTCTGGCACACGCTCCAGCTGCAGCTCTTCTCCATCTTGGCCAGAGGAGGAGCAGCATCGGCTGTGCCCCAGCTTCCCTGTGCCCCGGGTCCTGCTCAGCCCCCGGGGCCGTGAGCCCCATACCACATTCAGCTGGTGACATCCCTGCAGAGAAATCCTCTCAAGTTCACAGTGCAAAACTGCAGCAGCTCAGCAAGGGTGGGAGTAAGGAGGTCTCTGCCTAAAATCTTGGCCGGGCCTGATGGACAAAGGGGACAGAGGAAAGTAGTGCTGCCTGCCTCTGTTCTCACCAGTTTGGGCTCCTTCCTGGGCCAAAAAGCTTAGTTTGTCCACATTTACTGCTTTCCTCTATGTGAGGGGAAGCTCTGGACCCAAATTTATCCAACTGATCCAATCATGATCTGTCTGCACCAGAGCAGGCAGGGACCAGCCAGGTCTGTGGAGGAGTTCCTGTTCCCTGGGAAGGGCTGCTGCTCCATGGCCAGCCACACCAGGCAAGTTTGGCAAATGTCGGAGCACTCATGATCATTTTAACCATGGACACTAACATCAGAGAAGCTGGATGCATAGACAGCGAAAAAGGAGAAATGTCACAAATTGGCACAGACACATCCCTGAACTACCAAGAGCCATGTGCTCTCCGTGGGAACAGCAAAGCAAAGGAGTCCAGTGGGATCTAGGAAGACCTATTTTGGAGAAGGAAGTGGTTCTCAGGGCAGGTGTGCTATGAGTCTGTAGGTTTTTTTAAGTGATGAAACTCCAGAATGAAATACAGTGCTGTCAAAAACCCCATTACATAAACACTGTGCTGATCTTTTGGTAAAATAAAATAATTTTCTATTTATCTCAAAACTTAAGGGTTATTTTCCAGTTCTTTTCTGTTTTAATTCTTTCTGCAATTTTTTTTCTCTTCTAGACACCTGCAGTGTTAAGACCATTTCTGAAATATTCAGGTTAAAATACAAATCTGAAAACCGTATTTTCAACCTTTTTTTCCTCCCTGCTGCAATACTTTTAGCAAGCCATTCTGCTTCCACAGATTCCCAGCACACACAGTTCACAGGCTCTGTCAGAAAAGCACTAGCACCTGCTGCTGTACAGTGATGGGGACACTCTGCTTCAAATCATCCTTTGTGCTCCCTGGGTCCTGCGATGCTCCTGGAACTGGGCTGAGGCTGATGTCAAAGAAGCAGCCAGATTTGTGTAGCAACAGCAGTTCCTGCAGCTGGAGGAGGAAGAAGGCAGAAGGGAAAAGCCCTGGGGCCATGTTGTGTCTTCCTCTGAAGCCCAAAAGCGCCCGGTGCTGTGTGGACACCTCGGCCACAGCAGTTACTCATTTAGTCACAAAACCTGACAGGCAGCAGCCCTCTGCTGGTCTGTGGCCTCTGAGCAGAATTTCAAGGGTTATCCTAGGAAACTGACCTGAACCAGGGAGAATTTATCCACCTAATTCCAGCATACACAGATTTTTGCTCTTCTATGTCAATCTGGTTTGTGCTTTTACCCAGCATACAACTACCAAAAAAAGAAAATGAAAAAATGAAATTAATTTGCCCCTGAACAACTCTGTTATCTACAGCTGAACCCACAGTCTTCTGACTGAACCAGAGGGTGAGCACGGCTGAGGAACAGTGACGATGCCCTCGGATGGGCACTATTCAGGCCCACCCGCGTCCCGGCCCATGGGGCAGCAGTGCGGGCACCGAGCCGAGCCGGCGGTGGCTGCGACAGCCACGGGCGGGTGTGCGCAGAAGCGCCCACATCCCGACATCCGCCCCAAGGAAGGCTCAAGGGAGCAGGCCGCCAACTCTGCCCGCTATTTCACGGCCGTGCGACCGCAGCGCTCACGCTGCCGGCAGGGCACCGCGGCTGCGCCCCGCTGAGGGCCGAGCCCCCGCCGCACCGCCCCCACCCCGGCAGCACGGCCGGCCCCGCTCGGCTCCATGCCCGGCCCCGCCCTCTGCGCGCGCCCTCCGGCCGGAGTGGGCGGGCCTTCCGCCCCCCCCCCCCCCCCCCCCCAGCGGCGCCGCATCGCGGCGGCCATTTTGTGCGGCTGCGGTCGGTGCGCGGGGCTCGGCGCGCCGCGGGCCCGGTGGGGGTGGCTCCGTTCTAACCCTTTTTCCCGTACAGATCCCTCGGTAAGAGCGCGGCGGCGCCCGGACAGGCCGGGCCGCCTGCCTGATCCGGCGCTGCGGGCCCGCGGCGCGGCGGGGAGACGCGGGGAGGGAGGCCGGGCGGGCGCGTTCCCGCGCACAAAGGGCCGGGCCGGGCGGCGCCTCCCGCCTGCGGCCCCGGGGCACCGAGCGGGGCCGCTCCCGCCTCGCCGCAGCCCGGCGCGCTGAGGCCCGCGGCTCGGGCCGGCCCCGGCCGCTCCCCCGTCCCTGACTCCCTGTCGCCGCCCGCGCACGCCGGCCCGCGGAGCTGCGCGGGCAGGTGAGTCGGTGCGGGCCGAACGCAGGCGCCGCGGGCCCGTCCGGCGGGAGCGGCCGAGTGACCTTGCGGCGGCGCCGGGGCCCGAGCCGTGGCACGGGCCGCATGGCGGGGGCTGTGCCGGAGCCCGAGGCGGGGATTTGACGGGTCCGGAGCGGCGCCCGGCGGGCCGGGTGCGGCGGGGAGCGGGACGTGCAGGGCCCGGCGGCTCTGGACTCCGGGGGCGCTCGGCGGGGCGGCTGTTCGTCACCCTGACCCGCGAGTGGCGAACCCGCGCTGAGCAGGTACTTGCCCTGCCAGATGTTCAGTGCGGCAAGGGGAGGCTTCCGTTCCTTTCCTGTCCCATTAAATCTAGAGCATTTCTTTATCTCGCTACGCTCTGTCCCTTTAAACAATTTTAAAAGAACAGAAATTACGGTGGATATTTTCACTAACCCCAAAGTTGCCTCATGTCGTACCTATGTAATGCGTACGGTTGGGAGGCACTGGGGTGTTCTTCCTGGCAGGTCTGTGTTCAGATACGGCTTATTGCCAGCAAAGTGGATTTTTGCACCAGTTGGTAATCTGTAGCCATTCCAGGGTTTAGTTAATCTAAACACATACAGTTTCGGGAAACCATTTTATCTCCTTTACCGATTTAAAATCTGGGTACCAGAGATGTTTCTGTAGTCCCAGGCTGTTGTTTTTAGCCTAAATACTTAAAAATAAACCAGGAGAGATATCTGAAAGTTGATGAGTCCAAGTTAAGTAAAATAAATGTCACTAGGCTACAGAATTTTGTTGTGTTGTATGCAGAAGGGAATTAAACAAAATGTTAAAGCAATGATAGTGACTTGAAATAACCTTTTGTAAGTATCTGTACAGCACTTAGTAATGGAGCATCTCTGTAACTAATGCTTTTGACCTGGGTTCGTTTAATTTTCTATAATGTGTTATGAATCCTTTTGCAGAACCAGTTTTGAAAAAAAAAGGTCAAGCAAGAAGGCTTAAGCAAAGATCAGTCATATCATAATTCTCTGTTTTAATTTTTGTGACTTCTAAACTTTCATAGTAATAAAGGGAGGTGACTTAGGTGAATGCATGTTATTTGAATGCATGCTAAGTCAGCTTGTGGAAGAGTTCGGTTGTTTACGCTCTTGCTGATAACTTTGTGGATGTCTCCTCAATGGAAATAAAATTTTACTTGAGCAGGCTGAGAGTAAAATCTGTCTGCCTGTAATTTTAAGGTCAAGTTGGGAATGAGGCTAGAGTATTAATTGTTCATAACGGTGCTGCCTTGACTGAAATGTAAGAAGCATGTAATTTATTCATGCCTTTAATTGGCAAAGCTCTCTGTAGCACTTGCTTTTGCTCCTGTAATTCCTGCATGACCTAGGCAATGATATTGACTTAAATTCTCCCTCTTGGCCAGGAAAGGAGAGCACAACCCCTAATTTAATAGTAGGGGATGATAAATTCTCTCTAACTGCACATTTTATTTATAACTGCATCTGCAGAAGATAGGTATTGTCTGTAGCTGTAATTTGTCAGCTGACAGGCTGACACTCTTGCCTGGCTCTCTTGCCTGTGTGACCATTGTCCTGTGCACGTGTGAACACTTGCATTGTGAGCTGAGCTGAAGAATGTACGTGGGACAGGGGAAGGATTTATTGCTCAGCCCTACAAGTGGTTGTTGTCAGTATTTAAACTGTACTCTTGATGGTTGTCTAGTTGCATGGTTACAGTGGGGTTTTTTGAAATCTTAAAAAGAGCAGTCCTTTGGACTGGTGCGTCATACCGAGAAGTGTTGGGAAGTGCTAATGAGCTCATTGTATGTTTGAGTAAGTCATCCTTTCTTTTTTGCTTCAATTAATTCCTTGTCTTCATACTTCGTACTTCTGTTCCTTGCTTGCCTACAAGTTTGTTTTGACTGCTTGTACTTCCTGCAGGAAAATACTTTCTTCAGGTGAAAAGTGGTGGTTTGGAACTCTTGGTTTGTCCTTGCTGTCTGAATACCAGTAGCTACATGGCCTGTATATTTCTAAAGACCTTTCAGAACTACTGGCATTCCAATATTTTTGTGACTGCAAACACCAGGGTTAAATGATGATGAATGCATGGGTGTATACTGTGTCTGTGGTGACTAGCTGCAGATAATAATATTGGAATATAAACACTCCTTTTGGAGGCATGTTAGTTTGTTGACACGCTTGTGTGACTTTTTATTGGGCTTGAGAACTTTCAGCCAGCCTTATTTAAGTGTAGGCAGCTATGGTCTGCCTTATTTTTTCTTAAATCTACCTGAAATGGAGTTAGAGAAATTGATTAGAAAGGAAAACATGTCTTCAGCTTGGCTGCCTGTATTAATGAAAAGAGAGGAAGCACTGTTGCTTATTGTGTGGGGGTTTTGTTTTGTGGGCTTGATTCTTGTTTTTTGTGTTTTGTGGACTTTATTGTTTTTGTTTGTTTTGGATTTTTTAATATGAAGTTAGCATCAATTGACTCACATTTCTGCTGCTTAAAATCAGCACTTCTTTTCCAAGGAATTGGAGAATATCCTCTTGTTCCACAGAGTCGTTGAGTAAGGAAACTGTCTTCAACACCTCTGTGCTCCAGATGCAGAGCTGAGCATCCTTAGCCTAGACCTGTGTGTCAGCAATGCAGAGTGCTATTGGTAGGGTTGGAGTTAGAATTTTTGTTAGTTTTAAAAGCATGTGTTGGCATAGCAGAGGTTGTGAGTACACCAGGCTGGAATTGCCTCTTCCCTATACTGTAGTTTGCTAATGGCTTTTTTTGTTCCAAGATCCTGTGTGTTTGTATCAGTCATTTCCCTCTGCTGCAGCTGTCTTTTGTTGCTGTTACCAGGCTTGCAGAAATAGGCACTTAAAGTTTTTTTGTTTTCCTTCTGTCCTTTCATCTCAGCTGGGAGACAAGCCTGCAAGCAGCCTTGAAATGCACGCCTTTCTTTTAAAACAAATAGGCAAGTTGCATTCTTCTTACAGGGTGACTTGTGCACAGATAATCTTTCTGCTTAATTAATTACCTTAAATAAAGACATAATTTTTTATCAGTACTTATGGCAGTATAACTTGGAAAATTTTCCTTTATTTGGATGTCTTGAAAATATCCTCTTCTTTATCAACAGGTAGGGTAGATTTGGTTCTGTCAAGGCAAGAAGCAATGAAACAGAATGCTGTGCCTAGGAGTCAGGACACTGTACTGACTGGGTGGAAGCAGTGACCGCTGGAATTTTCACTAGCCAGTGTTGCAAATTATCTCTGAAAAATGTTTTTCAGACTTTTTTTTAACGGATATTTTTACAGGTAGATTTCTTCTAGGAGTAAAAAGTCCCAAGTCCAGTTACTGCTGCAGGTACTGTAACCAGATAATTTTTGTGCTTTCTGATTTGCTCCTTCCATTTTCGGTCATAATTTTTTCATCTGATAGCTAAAATTCATGTTGATGCTTGGTGGTAAAATCTTAGCTTCAGCATCCTGCTGTAAGAGTGTACTGTGCTGCTGGAACACCCAGAGCAGCCTCCAGGCTGGGATGTCGCAGCTGATGGGTGCGGTGCTGGGTGGTAATTTAGCCAGGTAAATGGGATCCCTGTCCTGTGATGCAGGCATTGACTGGGAGAGCAGGAAGAGGACAAACATTTAGCCTCTGGAGGCAGCTCCTGTCAAGTGTGAGGGAAAGGTCCTCTCTCAAGGATGATGATTTAGTGCAAGAAGGTGGACCACCGTAGAGAAAGGTATCCACTACCCAAGAGAATCAGCTGTGCTGGGGGTAATCTATTGGGATTCAAATAACGAGCAACCCCCTGTCAATCCAGATGAGGTCCAGAGTACATAAATGTTGAGCCCCTGAGCTCACTTGGCAAGTTTCTTTAAAGAAGGTACTACTTTTCCCTGAGGTGAGCACACAAGAGAAATGCTGCAACATTCTCAGGAGGGTAAAAAAACAAATCTAAATGGCAAACTTTAGCAGAGCAGGAATTTAGCAAAATTTAAAACAAAACAGTCAATTGGAATAAAGCCTTTCATTTAGCAAATTCCACCCATCCAACCTTATATTACCCATATTCCAAGAAGGGGAAGTTAGGAGTGAAGAAGAGAGAAAACCAAGATACAGCTACCATCTTTGATCCAAGTGCAATCTCAGCTATCCTAAACTCCAAGGATGATAGGAAAGTTACCACATGCATCTTAAAGCAGTGGGTTTTACCTGCTCTGGTCTCCTGTGGCTATGCTTCCCAGGTGGGACTTCTGGTTATCTCTGGAGCTAGATTGAGGCTGCAGGCATGGGGTGTGGGGCGTTCCTTTCAGTGTGACAGTGCCCGACAATCATTCTGGGCTGGACTAGAAGTTCCTGGAGGTGGGTTGTGGAATGGAGCAGTGCACCTCCCACTTTCCACAGAACTGCCCCCTCCCCTTCAGTTGATTTGAGCCAGTAATAATTTTCTCTAGTTTTTCACAACAATCCATGTGGCAGAAGTTTGGATGGAGTGTGCCATTGTCACACACCAGGGCATTGCCATTGATGTCAATGAAGGAAGGAGCACAAGAAGTGCTCCAGGTGACTGCCTGATTCAGCAATTTGAGATCATTTTTCCTCCTGACTGCCCTGTGGCTGTGAACTGTCCAAGACTGGACAGACTTGAAAGACTCGAGCAAGTTGGAGAGGAAATGTCCTGTAGTCCTAATTGGCCAGTGCATGGGTGCAATGGAGAGTGGACACTGCCAGTGAAGTATTTTGGCCTGAATGAAGTCACACCATCATCACACCATCACGGAGTGCTACTGTGCCAGACATGCTGGAACTTCAGTATGACCTGAAGTCCAGGGCAGCAAAGTGGTGCCACCATTGAGATTGCCAGTGTGTTTTTCTCCATTCCTTTAGCAGCAGAGTGCAGGCCACTGTTAGTTTTTACCTGGAGTGGCATCCAGTACACCTAGAAGCGGCTGCCCCAGCGGTGGAAGCAGTCTTACCATTTGCCATGGACTGCACTGGAAAAGGGTGAGGTTCCAGGACACTTGCAGTACATTGATGACATCGTTGTATGGGGGCAACACTGCAGGGGAGGCTTTTGAGAAAGGGGAGAAAATAATCCAAATCCTCCCAAAGGCTGTTTTTGCCACGATCAAGGACTTGCCCAAAAAAATCAGTTCCTAGGAGTAAAATGGCAGGATGGATGTTATGAGAGTCCGGTGGATGTGGTCATCAAAGTAATGTGTCTAGACAGCAAAAAGGAAACACAGACTTTCTTAGGAACTGTGGGTTTTTGCAGGATGTGTATTCCATAAGATAGTCAAGATTGTAAGCCCTCTCTGTCAAGTGACACGGGAGAGCCACAATTTTAGGTGGGATTCTAAACAACCACAAGTTTTGGACAAACTCAACAGAAGATTGTGCAGCAGCCTTTGGGCCACTCAGGACAGGATAAGATGTGAAAAATATGCTCTACATTGCAGCTGGGAAGCATGGTCCTTCCTGGAGTCTCTGACAAAAAGTACCCATGGAGACTTGAAGACAATCCCTGAGGTTCTGGGTTTGCTGATAAAGAGGATCTGAGGCCTGTTACACCCCAACTGAAGAAGAGATCTTGACAGGTTATGAAGGGGTTGGCACGGCCTCAGAAGTGATTGACACTGAAGCACAGTGCTTCTGGCACTCGGACTGACAGTGCTGGACTGGATGTCCAAGGGAAATTCCCTTCTAAACATCATGCCACTGACACCACATGGAATAAGTGAATGGCTCTAACCATGCAGTGAGCTCAAATAGGAAGCCCCAATCACCCAGGGATCTTGGGAATAATCACAGTGGCACGAAGGCAAAAATATCCGTACCATCAGAAGAGGAGGAGGAAAAGGTGCCACCATGCTAAGGAGACTCCACCATATAATCAGCTACCAGAAAATGAGAAGTGATGCTCTCTTCACTGCTGCTTCCTGTCATACCACAGGGACAAATTGGAGATGGAAAGCTGCCATTTGGAGTCTTACACAGTGAGTTGCAGAAGCTATTGAAAGACAAGGTGGTCCTTGCAGAGCTGAAAGCCATCCAGCTGTCCTCAAATATTGCTGAATGAGAGAAATGGCGAATATCCTACCTCTGCATTGGTTTGTGGATGGTGGCAAATACTGGGGGGAGGGGGGCTGGACCAGTGAAAAAAGACCAGTTTGTAGTGCAGAGGGAAACCCATCTGGGCTACTGAAGTGTGGCTGCCTGGGTATAGAAATTGACTGTAAAAGTATGTTGTGGAGATGCACACATATCCAGGAGTTGGGCTACTGAGCAGTATTGCAACAATGAACAGGTGGATCAGGCTGCCAAGGTTAAATTGCCTCAGGTGAATTATTTCTGTCTTGGGCGGCCCATGACACCTTGTGTCATCTGGAAAGAGATGCAACATGACAGATGGGCTCATGACTGTGGGGTGGACTTAACCATGGATACCATCTCCAGGTTATCTGTGATGGCTGTGAAATGTGTACTGCAGTCAAGCTGGGCCAAGTGGGTAAAACCCCTGTGGTATGGGGGGGGCAATGGTGAAAATATAAATATGGGGAGGCCTGGCAGATTAATTACATCACACTCCTGCAGACTCACCAAGGCAAACGTTACATGGTGACGGTGGTGGAAGGTACCACTGGATGGTTGGACCTACCCCTTGCCTCACAGCACTGCCCAGAACACCATCTGGACCTTGAGAAACAAGTCCTCTGTCAGCATGGCACTCCAGAAAGAATAGAGTCAGACAACAGCCTCATAGACATCTGAGCCAGATACTGTGGGATTGAGTGGGTGTATCATATTATTTAACATGCACCAGTCTCTGGAAAAATTGAGCGGCATAATGGACTGTTAACAACCACATTGAAAGTAATGGGTGGGGAACCATCAGACATTGACACCTACACACAGCAAAAGCCACCTGGTTAGTTAACACTTGAGGCTACACCAGTCAAGCTGGCACTTCACAGTCAAAGCCTCCACATTCTGTAGAATGGGGTATGGTCCTCGTCAGGGATAGATTATGAGGAATATATTAGGGAAGACAGTTTGGGTTAGTCCTACCTCAGACAAAGGCAAGCACATTTGGCGGATTGGTTTACTCAAGGACCTGGGTGCTCTTTGTGGGTAATGCAAAGGGACAAGGGAACATGATGCATACCTCAAAGGGACTTGATGTTTGGGTGAGAAGAGTCTGTAATGTTGAATTGTATAATATTGGTTGGTGAATAATAGTGCCACTGTGTGCCATAACTGCAGTTGACAAGGTGTGTAGACTGCTCCAGATATACCAGTTGTGAATTCCTGATGCAGTTTGCCACCAGCCCTCTTGCCCTAGAAGACCTGTGATGGATGGAATCCACAGTCTTGGACTAAATCAACTCAACAGACATCTTGGAGGGACAGCCATTAATGATGGAAATGATACCCGTGCTTTTGTAGATACCTATGTCTGTGTGTATATATATTTATGTGTGTGGGTAGTTGGAAATGGGTAGGATTTGGACATGATGTATGTGGTACAGAATAAGGGATGGATAATGTCCCAATAGCCAGAAGAGGGTGTGGCTAGAAGCTGATGTGGGTATGCAGAGGGGTGTCTGTGTGTTTGTAAGGGCCTCTTAAGCATCTCTCTAGTTTGGACTGCAGCAGCCTGCTGACCTCTACTGCAATTCTGTGCCCCCTCACAGCATTTTCTGGGCACTGGGGAAAGGGGTTCCCTTCCAGGTTGGGGTGCTTTGGGTGTGGTCAGGTTAAGTCAGGCTCTGCGCTGAGCATTCACGTGTGTATTGCTTGCCTCTCTTGTACACTTTAATACCATTACTTTTACAGTTCATTTTCTTATCTTATTGCTTTCATTTGTTTTCATTAAACTGTTCTTATCTCAACCAATGATCTTTACCTTTTGTGCCTGTAATTCTCCTTTCAGTGGGAACACTTGCTGGAGGAGTACTATGCCTAAACCACAATAGGTTCTGTGCAGCTTCAGTTCAGGTAGAAACTGGGAGCAGTGTCATTGCAGTGCCAAATCTGCAGCCTAAATTGGGCTTCTGGAAACAATTCAAATGGCTGTCTTTCCCACTTCTGCAGTGCGAGGAAGCCTACATGTATTGACAAGAATTAGATTTGTGGATGAAGAATCAATTCTGGGAAACTCTTGTAGTTTGTTCTTGTATTAGCAAAACACAGCTCCTTCTGCCATGTGGTGAATGTAGATTATCCAATTGAGTATGTCTTCATTGACAGGAGTGGACTGCTTACTTAGTGTGTAGTTAGTTAATACTGCACTAAAGTAGGAGTAATGATAAAGTTACTGGTGACTTTTAGTTGACAACAGATAAATAAATGATGGAGAAATATGATGTGGATATGCAGAGAGAATGTCTGTGTGTCAAGGTCTCTTAAGAGTCTCTCTAATTTGGATCACAGAGCCTGCTGACCTGTACTGAAATATTTTCAGATTAAATTTTTATTCTAGAGTTGTTATTCTATTATGCAGGTACTGTTGACTGTAGAGAGAATATTTTTTTGAACTCTGAACTACTTTTAGTCTCAGAATTCACATGTTTTTGTTTTTCCTTTCCTGTAGCTACACAGCACTGGTTGGAATGTTTGCAGCAACATAAAAACAAGTTTCTTGGTGAGTATAAGCATAGATCCTTTTTTTAATTGTGGCTTTTCCTTTAGCGTTTGAATTTTGCTTTAAAGTTCAGGTTTTACTTAAATACTATCCACAGAGCTTCTGCAAGACTTATCTGCATTGAATTCTTGTAGTCTTAAAGGCTGCCATTTTTTCCTTAAACTGAAAATAAACAGCCTCATTAAAGTAGGTTTACATTAATATTGCTTTATTTAGGAAAAACTTGATTTATTTTATGTGACTTAAACCTTTCTCCAATTACTTCCTGTTTGTTCAGTGCTTAGGTGCTTGTTTTTTATCTTTAGTCTTTACAGGAAAAGAAACCAGAACATAGGACATGATCAAATCCCTGAAAATAATTGTTTTCAGTAATGACTATTTATTTCTTTAATTGCACTTGGTAATTCAAATAGATTTCATTATAGAAATATTCTTTTTTTCTGTTGATTTGCTTATATTCCTTATTTCTGCTTCCATGTTGGTCTGTCCCAGTCTCAGCGCCAGGTGAAACTGACAGCACAGTTACCTGAGGTGTTGCTGAGGGGATGAAAATGACGTTCTCTAGGCTCTGTAATCTCAGGAAGTGAGGATCTTGTTCAGAGACTCATTCATGTAACGCCTTTTCAGTTTTGTCACCGAGTACTTTGGGATGGTCTTGGTTCTGCCTGAGGAGAAGGGCAAATGTAGATTTTTACTGGTCAGTTCTCCTAATCTGCTTGTATAAACTAGAGCAAAAGTAGGAGGCTGAAATCAAGTCTTATGGTTTGAGGGAATGTCAGTGGTGAGGAATGAGCCGTTCAGCATTCTTGTTACAGAGATGATGAGTTCAGGATCCAGTTTCTGTTTTGTGTGGCTCAGAGGTCACCTGTGTAGTTGTTAATTGAATCTGGGAAGCTTTTAAACCAAGTAAGTGCTGGTGAATATGTAGTTGAGGATGTTATATTGTGCAAATAGGAACTGCATATAGTCCTGTGTCGTGTTTGAAATGTGTCTTTTGGATAGAAGAAGGGGTGTGATGCAGTACTCCTTGAAATTTGTTGCAGTGTCGGGTCTTCCTATCTAGTTTAAATCTTTCTTGTTTAAATCTTTCTTGCCTGAAGCATTGTGGTTTGAAACACTGTTGTGAAGGACATAATCTGAAACTTATGGTCACATCCAAAAACAGTAACCTACCTTTGAAATGATACACAAAACCAACTTGAGGCAGGAGCAGACATCCTTGGATGAACAGAGGCTGTTCTTGGGTTAACATGTTTAGCAGGTATAGTTTTTTATCTGTTTTTATGTGTAGGGCAAAACACAGTAAGGCATGGTAGCACTGCTGCTGTAGTCAAAACTTGCCAGGCAGAGGGTGTTTTGTCTGCAGGCAATAAAAGTCTATTGTAATCAGTTTACCAGTGCCAATACAGTTTTTAAGTGGTGCTTGTGAGACTTCCACTTAGTCTTCATAAGATGCCATTAGGATTGTATAGTATAAATGGTGTCTGTAAATACTGTTTTGCAGTCTGATATCATACCTTTTCTCATCTGCAGGTGTGTGGTTTCAGCACAGCATGGCTGTGGTCATCCACTTGCAAGTTGTTCCGATTGTGGTGGGGACCATGAACTTCTCTGGACTGACCATTCCTGATGGGGGCGTGCATATTGTAGGGGGTGAACTGGGTGAGGCTTTCATCATTTTTGCCACTGATGGAGATGTGAGGCTGGTGTCATGGGTGCAGATGATAAAAGGTCAAAACGAATACATCGACGAGTAAGAAAAACCCGATGTACAGAACGTGAATGGACTTAGTCCTTGGCAGTTCCATACGTAGATGTGCAAGCAGATTTGGAGCAGTGGTGCTGGAGAGGATGGCAGAGTCAGACTTAGCCTTAGGCATTGTGGAGTCAGCTTTGTCCTAGAAGGAAACAAAACAGGCTTGTGTTGCTTGTGTGGGAGTGGCAGTGCTGCCTGCAGTAGCCCAGGTCAGCAGTATCTGTGCTGCATCTCCAGGAAATACAAGACAATCTCTGGCTAGTTGCTTTTACTTCCTGGTTTTGCCAGTGCTTTTTATTACCTGTCTTACCCTGTAGTCCTGAAGAATCACCACCAAGGTACTGAGTGCTTCCTAGGAGCTGGGACAGCAAGCTTCCCATCCAGAATAAAATATAAATTCTCAGTGCAAATTAGGATTATATTTATGCAGACTGTCAAAGTTGATTGTGCTTCTTTATCAGGTCAGAGAACTGTGGGGTTTTTTTCATGGTGTTCCTCTTTTTTTCTTTATTGTATCCTTATGGCAGAGGGAGGGAAATCCTTGGGTTTGGTGTGGATGCACAAAAGAATGAAGGAAATAGGCTGAGTTGTAGAAGTGAGTTGTATTTCTTCAGAACTGCTTATGAAGCAGCACTGAGACAGAATTAAGTTTGAAAGTGGGGCTGATTTTAAGGAAAGGGTTTTGGTATGACACTTTGTAAAAGAATGGTTTAATCACTCCATGGGGATTTGGAAAATAGTTTTGCCAGGGTAGGTGTCGTTTGGAAAAGGTTGCAGTGATTTTGCAGTTTCCACAGAGGAAACAGGAGAGGCTGTTATTAGTGCAAGTTTGCCATAACTGCTTGGGTTTGCTCTGATAAGATGAAGCAGATTTTCAGTTGCCAGAGGAGCCCACTTCTGTTAGACCTTGGTGTTATGCCAGGTTTGGGTCTCTGGAGAGAGTAAGAACAGCTACAGGTGAAGGTGTACAGGACATGCACTGTTAGCAGAGCAGAAAGCTTGTTTTAGGAGTCAAAAACTCTGATCCCTGAAGGGATCAATATTAATGTATTTTCCTCTGCATTGCCCCGAGATAAGTGTACCTTTGTCACTGATATCTGTCTGATTAGTCTTGAATAGTCTTTAAAAGTTATATTATCTTATGATGACTTTGATGGAGAAGAAAAGACTGTGTCTTTTAAATAACATGTATTTCAATAATACAGATTTAGGAACATTTTGTTTTGGAAGTAGTGACTTACCTAAATCCTGATCCTGAAACAGATCTGATCTTCATAGAGAAGTAAGACATTATTTTCTGGTGAAGAAAATTTTAGGAGAGATATTCTGGCAAAATATTCTTATTTCCAAGTTGTAGCTATGAATGTGTCATCAGTCTGGGGTTGTTTGTGGACAAGCCGTTTTAATGTAGTTCAAGGTTTTAAAGCAATCTTTGCTGTAGAGGACAGGGGCAGAAACATAAAACCTGAAAGCAGGCAAGCCCCTGTGTTCAGTGCTTGCTTTCTGAGAAGTGAAGTTATCAGTATGGTCATGATCATGCTGGTGAAGCATATTTTGGCCCTGCCTCTTGGCCTAGTTTGTGCAGAGCCATGTCATGGTTCTCAGTAAAAGTTGTGTCTCATGGTTTCAGTCTCACTCTAAGGCTGGATATTTTGGGGTAAAATGGTTGAGGCCTTCTGCTGGGTAATTTATCTCATGTTATGTTCTGCCAAGTATACATCTGCTTGAGGAAACCATTCCTGAAATTGGCTGTAAATGGAAAAGCCAGCCTGCTTTCATGGTCTGAGGAGCAGGACCACAGTCCAAGCCAGTGGTAGGATGTGAGAGAGAACCCAAAGCAGCCCAAGTTTTGTAACTTTGGAGGGGAGAGAAATGAAGACTTGGGGAGGAGGGGCCAATGATAAGAGATTTTTGCTCACAAAATTTTTTCTCTCTTTCAATTTTGTGACCTTCTGCCTTCTAATGAGCTTAGCCGAATTAGTGAAGTGCAGTGTGTGTGTGCTTTTACTAATGTTGGTGTTAGCTGACTATGACTAGCTGTGTTCAGATTTTCATGGAATGTGCTGCCTCTCTAACTGATTAAATGGCTCTGGCTGTTTTCTTCACATTTCCTATTAGCTGTGATACTCATATTTTTAAAATATTTGAATGAAACCATAGTAAGATCTTCTGCACCAAAATGAATGTGTTTATGGAAGCCCTAATGTGTGTGATCCTGTTACTGAAATCAGCAGATGTGTATGTTCCTCTCCAGCCCCATGGAGGTGAGCTGAGATTGAGTCCCTTTCATCCAGATGGCAGCTCTTACTGAGGAGAACCACTGTGGGAAGCTGAAATAATGCACTGAGAGTGCCTCTGGGTTGGCTTTGTCCCTCCTTAGAGAAAAGGAAAAATAAGCGTACTAGGGAAAGATTCACCTTGCAGATATAATTTCTTCACGTGTTAAGCAAAATGTGTGTCTGCTTGGTGTTTGGAGGCATGAAATTCCCTTGCTGGAGTAAGAAAGGGATATTTCAATAATGTAAATCTGCAAAGAAAATAGTGGCTATTTGAGGTGTCAGGGGATAAACCTCTTAAAGTATAGCTTTGTATATGCTGCCTTTTTCTTTTTTTCAAATTCTACGTTCTGATGCAACATAAACTGTAAAACCCCATCCATCTTAAGTTTTTCTTAATTTCCTTTCCCAGTTAAAAGTTATGGACTCCTGCCCCAACCATTAGAAGACTGGGCTGATTCAGATCCAGTGTGATACTGTGAGAGCTCAGTCTGCTATCAGGTGTTACTCTAGGAGATTAATTTTTTTCAGTTCCTCGGTGGCTAGAATACTTTGTCTTTTGCTGTGAATCAGGCTTACAGGCAATAGTATATTTTCCCCTATACTCTTGCAGGCTGCTTTAATAGAGGCGAGGATCAGTCTAAAAGCACTGTTTTAGAGGAAGGCAGCAGATGAACTTTTGGTAGAGAAGTTTTTTTGTAGTGTGGTGATTGAATGGAGCTGGTTGGGCTGTCTCTGTGGTCAGCCCTTGGCAAATGGCCTGGCCTAAAAAGTGTGGTGAAGGAGTAGCTTTTCCCTGTTGTAAAAGCTCTACGATATTCCTAAAGATCTTTGATTTCTGAACCACACTTGAAATTAGAGGAATTCTTGACGATGTTAATGTTTTTGTAGATGCAGCTTAGTTGACACCATTGCTATTTATGCCTTATGTGAACGAAAGTGCTAGTGCTTATTTCTGTGCATGTCTCCTTGTTCATGTAGTGTAAGACTAGGTTTTTTATTTTAACTTAAATCAATTTTGTCCACCTCTAATTGAATGTTCAAGATACAACCTTACTCTGAGGACAGTGATATTGAATAAGACTTACTTGTGGTTTTGGATCTTGTGTACTTGAAGACTACAGGAATGGATCATAATTTGTATCTTAAAATTGCTGGAAACAACTGACAAAAAAATCAGGAAAAATAGCTGTTGATCAGGCTTTTACACTATATGTACCTTGAGATAAAGATTTCTTAAACTTTTATGTTATCTGTTGGAAACAAATATTAATGAAGACTTTTTTAATATTCTGGTTAAAGCACTGGAGAAGTTGGACAAAAACAATGCAAATATGCAAGGAGTATAGAGAGTCTTCTAAAATTGGGTTTAAAAAGCTACATATTTCTAATGTCTTTGAACTTTATTGCACTTCTAGTGATGAGGTGACATAGTGTTCAAGAGTGTCGCTGATGTGGCAGCTGTTGACAGATTGTCATTGTGTTTGTTTTGCCCAGTTCCTGTTTACTGGATTCCTTGTTTTCATCAAAGTGGAGAGGGGGGCAGAAAATATTACGAAACTTCCGTCTCATTTGTGAATAAACCCTGGATTGTGTGGTTCTTAATTGACCTGGAACTTGGACCAATGGACAGAAGCTGAGCTTCACTCTTTCATGGTCCAGTAGCTGCCATTTTGAACATACTTTTGGAATCCTTCTGCAGACTGTCACTTGGGAACCCTTGTTTAAAAGATAATTGCCCCCTTACTTTCTGCAAACCAAAATTACAGCAGTTCCTTAACATCTGGCTTCTGGGAATTATAGTGCATAAGCTTATTTTGTGTATGTCTTGATTAGTGATTGATATTTAATTGCATTTTTCAGGGGAATAAAATCAGCAGTGTTGATATTACAAAATGACAAAACATCCTCCGAATAGAAGAGGGATCAACTTTGAGGTGGGAGCCCAGTTGGAAGCCCGTGACAGATTAAAAAACTGGTATATTTTTAAAACCATTCATCTTATATTAATTTTAAGTCTTTACTATCTATAACATTTTGTATTGATTCAATATTTAGAGTCGTAGTTATTGGTTTGTAGGAAAGTAGTTAATTTATAGAAGTTTATATACCAGTGATTGAGATGGGCAATAGATGCTGGTATGTTGTGCTGGCCCTCCAGAAGTGTACTGGTGTTTTGTCTGGGAATAGGACTGCTCCTAAATCTAGTTGGACTTCAGGCTCTCATTCTCCTGAATTCACCCTTAAAGTTCTGTGCTATACTTAATATTGCAGAGCAGATATTATGGAAGAATAAATTCTTTGCAGTACAGAATATCCTTGCTGCTTCCTTTCCCGGTGCTGTTGTGAATTCATAGGCTCTAAAATCTGATTGAGTTTGTTAGGCCTGTGCTCATATGATGGTGGTCAGCTTTAGAATTAAAGAATTGTGTGGAGAAACATGTTCCATGCTAATAAGTCTGGTCTGATGCCTGTCTTGCAGTTCTCAGCTGTGAGGAAGAACATTTTTCTTCATGAACCACTGGATTAGGATGATGAAAAAGAGCCTACAAATTACTTAGCCTAACTTTGAATTTTCTGACTATGTACATTTCAGGTAGTCAGCTCAAAACTTAGCATTTAATAATTCTCAGTGAATAAGAGATAAAATGAAAATTACCAAAGCCTTCTTAAATACAGGAATTAATTTGGTTTTGTTAGCTCGTGTAGATAACTTCTCTTTCCATAAGTCACCTGTAGCTGATTTTTATTACAAAGTCTCTGTGGGTTAGGTATGATTGTACTTGAAGCTCTGGAACCTGCCAACAGGTGAAGTGTGCAAAGTCAGTGTTGAAAACTATTTGGGCATCTCAGGAAGACGGTGCACTGCCTTAGACACAGGGGATTTCTTCCAGAAGGTCTTGGTTGCATGAGAAGCGTGTTCTCTCCAGGTACAAGGGCATTGGAATTGTGAAAATGAGAAAACATAGCTCTTTCCATAAAGAACGTAAAATATGAACATTAAATCCTATTCACACGTTAATTTGGCTTAGCTGTGTATCCAAGACTTGTGTAGGTAAGCAAAGATATGAACCTACCTCCATTTTTTGTATTCTTCAGTTTTGTTAGTACAGCAAAAAAATTAGTGAAGGCTTACAAAAATAAGATCTCTTAGCCTGTCTGTAATGTAGGCTTTTTAGCGATGCAGTTTGGTGTAGCTGCTGTTTGAGTAAGGCTAATAACTAGTGTCCATGACTCTTATCCTTCTGATGTTTGCTCAGCAACAGTGTTTGAGTGTACGTAACTTTTGCACGGGAAGACTTTGGGGGGGGGGGGGGGGGGGCGTTCAACAACCTGCTCTACCTTCTGCATATCCCTTGGCTTAAATTTGAATTTTGGGCGTGCTATTCATTCCACGTTCTTTGGTTTTTGGAAACACTTGATCTTAAATTACCTGTCCTACACGCTTTGCAGCTCCGGTCTCACAACTTGGTTGTGAACTCTCCAGTTCTGAAATCTTTTGTTTCCTTGCTAAGCTTCGAACTCTGGATTGTGTGCATTTGCATTTTTAGGGTTTCTCAGTCAAAATTTTTAAGAGCTGGGGGCTTAGCAAAACTGTCAGTGCTGACACAACTCACTGGGTGTGGATTTGTAGAGGTCAGCAGACTGATTTTTTTCTCAGCTGCTTACATCTGCCCCGTGCATCTGCCCCAGGACCACACTGTGGTGTGGTTACCATGCACTCCTCTAGGGGCACAAGATTTTCTGTTTGCTGACACTTGCTTTTTCCTTTGGAGGTCCAGACTTTTCTTTTGTGTACTTTTGTTGCTGTATTGGTGCTAAAACAGTCACAAGTTTCCTGTTTAGTTAAAGTGCTGGCTTTGATTTCTGTTCTCAGTACCAAATACATCAGTCAATTCATGGCCCACTATTACCAATCTATTGGCAGTGATGCATTGGAAAATATTTCATGTCAGAGTACCATATACCTCTCTTTCATGTCAATGGCTTGTGCTCCAAATTGCTAGTTAAGGACTTCAGGGTGTTTGGATGTGTTGTCAACCCTAGTAAAGAAAAAACACTTTTTGCCAGCAGAGTAGTCAGTGTGGAGCCTGCTCTTTGTCGAAGTGCAAAGTGAATTTTGCGTCTTTACTGCTCATTCCAGAGGTTGCTTTGTTGTATTTGGAATCAGAGCATATTGGCAGTGCATTGCAATTCCTGGTGCAGTTGTCTGTCACGTCCTATACTTGAACTCCAGGGAGCACAGTGAGTCCTTTTGGTGTTTCACTTTAGGTTCTTAGGGCTTGGGTTGATGCATGGGAAGTGTTGTGACAGATTTGTCTGTTGGCCTCAGGTTGCTATAGGGAGAGAGCCTCTGTGGGTGCTGAGAGGTCTCATAGTGCTGGAGTTCAGAGGATGAAGGAGGGAGACTGCTGCAGTAGGACAGTCCTGAGTGGAGGGATCCCTGAGGGAATGCTGTAGCCATGGACATGGTCGCACTGTTGCAGCTGAATTAACTTTTTGAAGCCTTTTGCATTGAATCATTTAAACTGATTGAGTGGTGTCTAGCTGTGTCCTCTCTTACTGAAAAGAGGATAGCTGCACTGGATGCCTGCAGTAGGCAAATGATGTTACCTTTTGTTACCTTATTGTAATGATATATCCAAGTTTTTCTATTGTCTGAGTAAAATGGATGTGAAGGGGCTTTTGATTATGGTTAGAGCTCTTGAGTAGTATTGAGTATGGTGCTACCCTGTTAAGATTCAGATTGTCAGTCCCATGAGTTCAGTTGTTCATGCTGTCAGGAATTGGTCTCTAAGTACTAAAAAGATGAACCACTGTAGCTGTTGTCCTTCATGGTGCTGGTTCTCCTAAGTGCTTCCTTTCCTCTCTGCATTGCTTTGACTGCACTAAGGTTGTCCCTTCTTAGTTCCAAGGGAGTGGGGGTTTATAGCAGTTCTGGTTTGGTATGTAGGAAAAGAGAAGGGAAACAGACCTAGTCCAGGGAATTTCCAGATATTTACCTCTTCCCAGAAGAGGATAGTTTTGCCCCTCCTGTATGTTGCAAGATATTGTCTCCAATTTCACAGTGTTTCAGCGAAATACTTAAATCAGTACCATTTGGGGTTTTCTTACCCAGAATCTGTTTAGCTGTCTTGAATATCCATTGAGTCAGCTGAATACTTCCGTTGTGGTTTGGGGGAGGATGTGTTGGGCCACCCTGAACATATCTTAGTTGTTCTCTGGGGCCTTATCCAGGCTTCAGCTATTGGCCTTTCACTTAGTGTATCCTCTCATAGTATTTTTTTTTAATAAACAACTCTGAATTTCTTTGAAGTTACCTCTCCCCTATGTATGTCCTTTGGAGGAAGGGTATGGGTAATGTTCTGTTACTCTTCTGTATAGGTCTGTGAGCACTTGCACCTCCTGATGTGGTGCGCTTGCTCAGTTCTACAAAAGGTGTGAGAGGAAAGAAGCTTGGCCTGTCAGTGTGTGGTGCTCAGGGCTGTTGAGAACCTATGAACCTTTCTGTGACCCTTTCTGCTTTGTTTAGTGACTGCCAGTGCTCTCATCTGAAAAGAAAGTAGTGTCCCAGTGCCAAGGTTTGTCAGAGTACATGGATAGGTCTAGCACAGCTTGTAATAGGTTTACTGCTTCAGTCAAGAGCACTGAATGTATGTTAACTCATGTTTATTGCTTCAGAAAGAGAGAATGTTGAGGCTTTGCAGCATGTTCTCCAAGAACTGAAAGCTCTAGCTCAACCACACTCAGGTAGACTGAAATTTGGTTTCATTGTCGGATACTTTTTTGTTAATGATCTTAACTCCCATTAGTGAAGTGGGATAGGTGCAGATGCTACTGATATATGATTCTGGGATGATAGTTCTGGTGGAGAAAATTCCTTCTTTTGCTGGATGTGAAGCAGAGAGCAGTATTGCATCATTGAGTTAGCTGGCTCTTGTAACTTGGGCTTGTCTCATCTCAGTGGTAGATAGTGAATTGTGCTTCCTAGAGGTGGCTGTTTGGACAGGATTATTAGCTTTGTACTGAGTCAGCACTCTGCCCTTTTTATTAGCTTCCGTCTTCATCATTGAAAAATCTCAACGAGTCCTAGGCATACTGCAGTCCCAATGGCAAGAGCACCCTTCTGGCTGCTCTCTTGTTGAGAGGATATAGGATTTCTTACCTGGTTTTGCTGGTCTCAGATTGTAGGGAATGGGATGCTGATTTTTGTCATTATCTGTACTTAGTGATATCCAAAAATAATGTTTATGTTGTGGCTGTAACTACTGCCCCATCAAGAGCTTGTGGAGGACAGTACTTGAGTTACATAAATACAAAGTATATTGACTGTAACAGGAAGAAAGTTGTTTTTTTTCCCCCCCGCAAGAAGTTGGTGGCCAGTTACAGATGTCCCTGCTATAAATATCTCCCATTGGAATTCCTTTCCTCCACAGCCTTTGCTGCATGCATTTTGGTAATACATGGGGATGAACTAATGGCATAGCTTGACATGTGTGGTAGCAAGTATCCTTAGTCTGTAGTTGCAATGTAAGTCTCTAGTGTGGCCTATTCATAGGTCTTTGTGAAGTCATGACTGGGCATGACTTAGATCTGGTGGAGGATTTCAGTTGTAGGTAGATTTGCTTTCTCTTTGTGTAGGGTTGTAGAACAGTAGCCTGGATTGCATTTGAGTCTTAATTCTTACATGTCTAGGCTTTACTGTTAGTATCATGCTTGATCTTTTTGAGATGCCACTTCTTTCTACCACTTGTTCTGTCTTTCAAGTGTGGTTTACCAGATAAAGAATACTTGTGGATTTGAGTTTTGTCTTCAGCCCTTTGTTCAAGAATTCACTGGGGCCTTGTCTTTCTTCCAGAATACTGAAAGCACTGACAAATGGAAATTTTCTCTTGATGTTACTATTGCGGAAGGGAAAGCTTTGTGCTTGGAATGTTACCTTTAGTTGTGATAGTGAAATAGCTGTGATTCTGAAATCTGTACTGAAGTTACAAATTACCAATGCAATTTAAAGAAATACAGAGTTTGCTAGGTCTTCCTGATCAGAAACATTTAAATTTGACTCATCTCAGATTCCCCTACTACTAATGTACTAAGAAGTTTATATTTTAAAATCCCAGGATTTTGCAGATGAAATTTAACTTTGAGATTCTAAAACTTAAATTATGTTTAGTGTGCCTGCTGGAATTTTGGTGTTATATTGGGTAGATGATTTATGATGCCTGGTGATGGGTATCTTAGAGAAATGAGTGTATTGGCACCCAAGTGTTAGTCTTGGTAAGAGTGAACTGAAGCTATTGATTTTGTAAAATGTGATATGTCTAGATGTAGGGAAGGTCTTTCTGACTTCTGAATCTGTAGTTATTTTTTTTTTCCACACCAGAGTAAGAACTCCTTAGTTGTCTTCTCTTGCTGCAGCCAATGTTTGCATTTTGTGTTCAGTTTTGGGTTTTCTTATGTACTTTGCTCTGTCATTATGTAGCATCTTTATTGTTTATACAAGTGGTACATCAAATTAAAACAATTGGAGGAGCTAAACCGAGGTTAATGTGTATAAAGTGTCTGAGACAACTTCCCTTATTCATAATTAAAATATTTTAATCTACCTCTGGCTAGGTATCCAGCACACATTGAAGAAATTGATTATGAAGAGGGCAAAGTACTTATCCATTTCAAGCGCTGGAACCATAGATATGATGAATGGTTTTGTTGGGACAGTCCTTATTTGCGGCCCTTAGAGAAAATACAGTTAAGAAAAGAAGGATTGCATGAGGAAGAAGGTTGTGCAGTAAGTGCAAATTTGAGAATATTTGTAACGGTTTAGTGTGTGTTTGTATGAATGATGACCTTTAAAATGCTTCAGTGTTGCTGTGTTACCTGCTGTGTAAATTTTATGATTTCTTCTAAACATTGAAAATTAATAATTGAAATGTTTTAATAAGGTTGTATGTTTCAGTAATTCTCAGATAAAGACGCTTTTAACTACTGTTTTGTAGGGATTTCATATCAATGATCGGGTACTGGCATGCTGGTCTGACTGTCGCTTCTATCCAGCCAAAGTTACTTCTGTTAACAAAGATGGTAAGGATTTCTGGTTTTGTCACACTTAGTAGTTATGTATTTCTAATTGTGCTGGAAACTCATTTGGGGGAGAGATACTACAGCAGATGGAAAACCGCTTTGAAAATGCAGTTTTGTGTTTTAGATGTGTTTTAGTCTGTCATTAACTCTTAACCTCTTACCTTTATTACGAGAAAAGAGCTTTCTGCTGGGCTATCTAGTCAGTACTTGCTTTAAGTATATATGTGAGAAAAGTTGTTTCTTAAATTTGTTTTTATTGCCTATAAAGTGCAATAAAACCTATTGTCAGAGCTGCAGAATCCCCTTAAAAATCAGAATGGGAGGGGGAACTGTGAATGATTTGTTTTAATGTTGGGCTTGCTTTAGATTGTCTGTGTTGTAAGATCAAGGAGAAAAGAACTGTGTGATTATATATTGCAATATTCCACCAAAAATATTTTGGGGTTTTGTGAGTAAGGTGCATCTGGGGAGCAATTCTAAGATGAGACACGCTCCTTTATTTTGACCAGAATTGTTTTGGATCACTTTGCTGTGTCTCCCTGGCCTGTGATAGGAGCTCTGTGTTGAGGATTCTGACAACACAGGTAAAGCAGCTTTCGTCTAGGGCTAATTGTGCAGCTGTAGTGTTGGAGCTATTAGCTGGCACTGTGTTAAATACCTTCTGATCTTTGAACTCTTACACTTTGTTTTCATATTTTAGGTACCTACACTGTGAAATTTTATGATGGTGTAGTTCAGACAGTCAAAAACATTCATGTCAAAGCTTTTTCCAAAGATCAGGTAAGGATGGTGCTTGTGCAGCTAGTGTATTCTTAAATGAGCAGTTCAGGTGGCTAGATTTGGTGAATTATATAATGTGAAATTAATGAAAAACCTTTACTGCTAAAATGCAGTATGTCTGAAATAAAGTCCCTTAAAATGAAAAAGGGTGATGAATATCTCAGGAAAGGGAAAAGGGGACTTCATTTCTCCTTCATTAATGGGAATCCCTTAAAATGAAATGTGAATCTTTGTGCTGTGATTTGCAAAGCTCTCAGGTTCTTTAAATGCACCTCTTGAACTAAAGAAGTCATAGGTATATAAGTAAAACAGATTTCCAAAAGTCATTGGAAAATTCAGAATGTACATACTAAAGCTAGTGGTAAGGTTTTGAATCACGCTGTGATTGTTCTCCCTGTTCGCGATTACTTTAAATATATATATATGAAATATATATACATTTATACACACATATATATTTAAAAATAAAGGAGTGACAGCTATGGAGTGGACAGAAACTGTTCTTTTCCAAAGTAACTGCTTAATATTCATGAGGCACTTAAGGAGCATGACTGTTAATATTTCGCCTCACAGCTTTGAGAAGGTCAGCTTTTTTTAACTAGTCCTTGTTTCTTTTCTGTGGTTTGGCTGTTTTACCAACCCTTCACTTGCTCAGCACTTGCTGAGTAGCTTCAACCTTCACCTCATGAGAGAAAGTAGTAGTGAGCCATTACATTTTAAAAAATAGAAATTCTTCTGCTGATGGTGAGGAGGAAGAAGTGCTGCTCTGTACTTTGATTTTCATGTACAGGCACGTAGGAAAGGCTAGTTAAGTTCTGGTCTTGAGTAACTTGGTTAAAACTTCTGAAATAACTGCTTCAGAATAATTTTCATTACAGACAGGGTTTTCAGTCTGATCTCTTGCCACACATTCCTGTGTGGTAACTGTAGTATGTGGGTTTTTTGGTCATACTCTCTGCCTTTAGTTTTCTGAAACTTTAAGTTTGAGCAAAGAAATTGAATCTGTCCCCTCAGTACAAGTCTTAAACACAGATTCCAGTAATGAGTGTCAGTGGTACAATTTATATTTGTCACTGTTGTGGAGAGGTATGGCAGTCCTCCAGATTTCTGTATCTGCCAGGCTGGATTGGAACACTGTTTCACGTTTGCCAAAAGTGCCCTTAATAGCTTTTAAATGGTTATCATTGTGTTGGTAGAAAGTTGAGTAATACTCACAAGTGAACTAGTGCAGAATCTTCATTTCCATGAGAAATGTTTTGATGATATTTAGCATTAAATAAATGGAGTTGAACAATCTGCAGAAATACTCTGCATAAGTAAACAAAAATATTTTGTCTCTCTTTTATGAAGTTTCGTGACGCTGCATAGTTTTGGAAAGTTTTGAAAGGAGATGAAAAGGGGTTTTTAGTTAATTCTTTCTGTTTTCTCCTTTTATCCTTTGTCCAAGAAGATTTCTCTTAGCCCAAGAGAATCTCTTTAGTTATGCTAGAACATTTTTTCTGTCCTTTAGCATAAAAAAGTATAAAGTGAGAATTTCCTAGTGAGCTCTACTTATACAATCAGAAGTAAAGTTTGAAAAAAAAAAAAATACTTGAGCCACTGGAGTGCTCAAGAATGAGAAAAAAACAGGTACAACAGTAGTGTAGCAGCATGGTGGAAGTGGACTGGAGGTGTCTTGTTCCTGTTCTTCAGGAGGAAAGAGTGTAGTCATGAAGGCAGACATGGCTCAGATCTTAGTACTTGTTAAGGAAAAGTGCTCCAAATCATACAATTCCTGAAGGGAGCAACATAAACAGGTTTTTTACAGTATTAAAATACTGTATTTTAATATTTTAATACTTTAAATATTAAAATATTTACAGTATTAAATATACTGTCCCTGTGTAGAGTGTGTAACTGGCTATGTTGAACAGTGATGGTAAAATGCTAATGACCTGTAACTGTAACAATGTGCCTTTGCAAGGACACACAACTTTTAAGAGTTCAGGAACACCAAGAGGTAATTCAGACATACTGTATTCATGATTCAGTTTCTTGAGAATGTTTTGATTAGGATGGCTTAGGAGAGTTCCAGTACCAAATATTTGATTCAGATCAGATAGTTTTGTAAGCATAGAAAGTGTTGAAACATAGTTGCCTGAGGGTTGTTTTTTGAGGTGGTAGATGTTAATTTGTTTGTTTGGGGTGGGTTTTTTGTTTTGTTAGTTTGTTTTCCCCTGATGTTTGAGTTGCTGCTTCCCTGAAGCTTCTCCCATAAGGAATTTACAGAATACAAACTTCTAGGATGTCTGGAAAAAGGAGTGCTCAGACACGTGAAAGGCTTTCTTCCCATTTACCTGTCTGTTTTCGTGGAATGTACAGAAATTTCATTTCATGCTTTTAAACAGTGACTTTTTTTAAAATCACATCTGTAACAAGTATGGTTGAAATAATACTATAGAGAATGGAGCAGATTGCATGTTCACCATTTTAATGCAGCAGTATTATTTCTTGAGGCTACAGTCCGAAAATACCTGAAAAGGTATCACTTCATGTAAGCCACAGATAGACAGGAATACTGGAGGGGGATAAGGCAAGATGTAGTGCAGTACAAGTAAATAGTCTTAAGTGGATTCTCAGAATTTCATATGCCTTGAAGCACGTGTTCCACTTCCTTTCCCCAAGAAGGTGTTGAGGTATTTAGCCTTTCCTGTCCTCTGATCCTGGGTCAAAGTTCAAGATTGTTGGGCCCTATAGAACTGTGTCTGGGAAGGAGCATGGTGCTCTTTAGTGCTTCAATTAGGCTACAGGAAGAGAGATGTTAGTTGAACTAAAGGCAGTGTTGATACATGACCAATATAAATTTTTAATCCGCGTGCAAAGGTAGAAGATTTCTGTTCATCTAGGACAGCCTGTAGCAGGATCACTGGAAGGGGAAAAAAACATAATCAGCATGTATCATCCTCCCTGCTGCTTCCCAGTGGTGTAAAGCCTGATCACAAAAGGGGAAGGACATGGAGTACCCGTAGCAATATTAGCAGCAATGATTAGTACAAACAAACTGCGTGCCTGTTTTGAATGAGACTCTACTGTGAAAGGAAGAGAGTTTGCACATCCAAGTGATTGACCTGTCTGCTGTTTTCTCTGCTCCTGACTCCTACTCTTTCTGCAGTGTCCCAAGTAGATTTTATGTAGTACTGCACAAGCTAGTAGGGACCCAGCCTACTTCTGGGAGCAAAGGAACAGCAGTCTTCTGCCATTGTGTGGTGAGGAATGGTTTTCTTGCCCTGTCCTGTTCACATTGCGCAGGTTCTTCACCAGTTCAGGTGCCTCTAAGTTTTAATCTGTGGGTTGCAATAGAGTGTGTACTTTTATCACTTGAAAAACTGGACAAAGATGCAAGTCTGCTGAATACAAAGGGGAGGGGTGGCTTTTAGACTACAGTGAGTTGATTTTCCTGTCATTCTCTTTATTCTAGAATATTGGGGGTGATGCTAAGCCTAAGGAAAGAGGTAATGAAATTCCATCATCTCCTGAAAACCAGAAGTTTAAAGAGCAGAGGAAAGCAACAGGTAATGCAAAGAAAGACGAAGATGAAAAGACATTAAAGACTGAGAAACGAGTTAAACAACCCGATAAAGAGGGAAAATTTGTAGTCATCTCGGAAAAAGTCAAGATCTCAGAAAAGAATATATCTAAGAATGGAAAAGAAGATAAAGAGAATATATCAGAGAATGATATGGAATATTCAGTAGATACACAAGTTGAGAAGAAGCCTGAGAATGACAAGGTAAAGAGTCCACAGGAAAATGCGAAAGAAACTAAGCGAAAGCGTGGCAGACCACCAATAACACCTCCCACGGGTATGTAGCCAAGCTTAAATGTTTAGCATGTAACAGAACACTTTTAAACTTACTTAAAGGAATAAGCAGTGTCTTGCTCTTTCACAGCCTAAATCTCTAGAAACTCTTAAAAAACTTTAAGTTCATCTTTGTTTGACAGTCAGGAGCGTGCTGAAATTTGGAGCCTTGGTGGTTTGGTCAGAGATTGGATTTAGGCAAGTAACCATCACATAATATAAAGCATACCTGTCGCAGGGTTAAATACTACTATATGGGTTTTAGAAGGCCATGTGAAGCTGTATGTATGCAAGTGCAGTATTTTAGATTGTGAGGCTTGGGAATTTGTGTTAAAGTGTTTCACAGGTTTGTATTCAATCAGTTTTTCTTCTGTTATGTAAATATGTAGAGCCAAGTTCTCAGACATTGCAGCCCATAACTTTGGAGTTAAGACGTCGGAAAATACCTAAAGGATGTGATGTTCCATTGAAGCGTCCCAGGATTGAAAAAACATTGTGTGAGTTTTTTGATATTCAGCTCTCACACTATGTGTATGTGTGTGTATAAATATAAAAGTTCTTCAGGCTTAATGGGTGGAGGAGGGATAAAACAGCTCTGGTATTAATCTTGAACTGTGATAGATGCATTGACTGAAATGCAGCACCTGTTTTTCATAAATTTGCCATTCATATGTGGCATCATCATGCTGGAATTCCCCCCTAAATCTTGGAAGTTGGTTTTGGATAAAAGAGGCATAAGTTGTGAGCCTTGATGTAAAAGTTCATAGATGTATGGGTGGCAGTGATTATATTGTCTCCAATATATAGAAGGCTATGGAAGCCTTAGAAGTTGTAGAAACTTCAGTTACTAGATGAAAGATTAAAGCAATGGCACTTTAATACTATGTAAATATTTATGCCACTACAGTTGAATAGCTTCTACTTTATCTTTCTGTGCTTTGTGTGGAGGCTGAAGAACTTGAGTGTGTTGATGAGGAAAGAAGATTATATTCTCTGTAATAGTGTCATGGCCAAGGAGATGAAGACCTAAAGAAAACTCTTTCCTTAATACCACACTCTTAAACTTCAGTGTGTGTAGGTTATCCAGCTCAGTCACAGCTTTTGATGTGTCTGAATTGTCTCATCTAACTCCTGATATTATTTATGTCCATGGAACAGTTTGTTTAGACCAGCTCCACTATAAGGGGATGAACACACCCCCACTGCTCTGCAGTATGCTTCTGTGTGCATTTTACTCAGTGGAATTCTTTTTTCTCAGTAACAAACTAGTAAGATATTGATCTGTATTCATACTTCAAATCTGTTACTAGAAGAAAAAAGTAGAGAGCTTTTGCTGTATTTTTATGCTTATTTGTAACTTATTGTAGCTTTTACAGAGGCCTGATTTTCCAGGCTTTTTAGCTTTTAAGGTATTAGCCTTAATTCTTAAAAAACACACTTTGAAGGGAGTCACGGGGAGGGAAGAACTTAAAAGTTTGCTTGTGATCTGTTTGTACTCCTGTAACTGCATAGTACCATTAAATACAACTGTTCCAGCTCAGGAAAAACTTAAGAGCTCTTCAGATAATGCTGAGAGAGACCAGATCAGGAGGCGATCTTCAAGACTCTCATCCAGTATTAGCCATGAGATTTTAAATACAGATCTTGTCACAACTTCCACGGAAATTCAGACTTGGAAAGATGCAGTACCTAACCAAAATGAATCTGAGAAGGGTGAGTGCCTTCACAGTGTACCTCAGATTTTTGTGACGAGGTGGTCATGTAGTTGTTGCAAACTCTGTATTTTCAGTTGCTTAACCTGCAGGCTCTGTATCTCCCATTAAAACCTGTTTGCATCAACAGTGCAGAGAAAACTCATGGAAAGTTTATATTGCTCTGCTGCCCTGATTGCTTTTGGCTTTTGATTCCCTTTCTGTCAGTAACCTCAGCATTTCCCTTGGGTGATGGGAGCTTTTCCAGCAAAGGAGAGCTCCATAGGCTAAAATTTTCCAAGGAAATAGAGTTTTTTTGATTGTTTAGTTTTCTTTTGTAGGGAATACAGGTTCTGATTGTGAAAATGAGGTAATTTCAAAGTTTTAACACTTTCAGATTGTAGAAGTAACAGCCCTAGTACTGAACTCTTACAGTTCTTACAGATTAATCCTATTGTTGAACACTAAAAGCATCAAATAGGCTGCTTTTATGCTTAAACAGGGTTGAGATAACACTCCCTTTTCTGCCCTGTGCTTCACTGCCTTTCCTTTTTGAGGGAGCTCTTGTATGAGATCCATCCTGTTCTGGGCTAGAAGCAGTTAGCTTGTGTGTTTCTAAGCAGCTGTAAGTTCAGAGGGGTACTACAAATTAGTTGTGTTGCAAAAATTTTGTGTGACCAAGAGCAAGCAGTCAAGAGCATGGATGGGTATTTTTCTCCATTATCATTGATGAGGATTTCCCCTCTTCCCCCCCCCCCCCCCAGTGTTCTGAAGTATGCTTTTGTATGCGTTTTACTCAGGGGAACTTTTTTTCTCATTCCAGTCCAGTTAGAAATTCCTGTTGAATCTGACCAAAGTTTTGGTGAACAAGGATCACCTGGAAACACATTGCATAGCACAGCACTCAGTACAGATGCCAGTTTGGAGGAAGAAAAAGCTGAAGACACTGAGTCTTCCTCTGTTCCTGTCAGAACTCAAGAACCTTCTGCTGCTACAGGTTCAGGTTTTTCATACTTAATGTTGATGCATTTCTTAAGGCAACTGACACCAGGTGTTTTATACTTGTGCAGGTGTTAAAACTGTGCATTTTTGCAATGTTAACTTTGGTAAAAAAATGCATATTGTTACACTTGTGGACTCGGTTTTAATCTTGTGCTTTCAAGTTGGACAGCAGTCTTAAAAGTGGAAATTGTAATTTTTAAATGACTGTTTGTCAGTTTTGAAAACTTCTTGTTTTCAGTGTTTGGAATTCTGGATTAAATTGAACTTAGCACCATAAAAGGTCAGGTTCTTTTCTCCTTAATGTGCTGCAAGTATGTGGTAATATTGCTATTTCTGCTGTTTGGAAATCCTGATTGTGCATTTTTATATCCTTTTGTTTAGTCTTGGAGAATTTAGTACAAATGTATGAAATAGTTCAAACATTTCAGTTTGAACTGTCTTAATATATTTACTCTATTTTCTTTAGCTGAGGAGTGTTCTTACCTTGCCTTTTCAAATTAAAATTTTCTTTGCAGATAGTAGACTGTCAAAACATGGTGCTGTCCTGTGATTATTTCTCATAACTTTCATCTTTGGATCTACAGCTAACTAGGGAAACTTGAAGTACATATTTTCTAGTTTATGCTCAATTTAACAGTGTAACAGAGCACTTGGAGAGATTTACGATTTCTCAGCATTGCTGGAGTAAACTGTGTGTTGTTTGTTGGTTATTTTAAATTTACCTCTTGTTTGCACTTATTTTCTCTCGCTCACTTGGGTGTAACTGTTCAAGTCACATGTCCTCTCCCTTTCCACTAATGGGTACCCTCAGTGCTGGAAGGAACTGACCTCTTCGCTTTGGTTGGATGTGTAAATGAAAATGTATGCATTTACACTATTTAGAAATATGAGCTCTTTTGATGTTGGTCTCCTTCAGGTGTTGCTGAGCATTTGTAATTTGGGTTTAATCTCGGGAGAATTCTAACTGTATGTTTAATATTTGTGTGTGTAGTGTCATTCACATTAATGGAATGTGTGGGGTGTGGCCTGAGCTTGCTTCAATGGATACAAGCAGCAAAACTGTGGGAGCAGGGCTTGGCTAACGCCTGCCCAAAGGCTCTGATAGGCTTTGTGCACTCTTGTTCCTGGCTCTTTTGTCAGGACTTGAGCAAACTAGATTAATTTGGGAATATTCATTCACATTGCATTCTGACCTGAAGTACAACACTGTTTTTTAGGTAAAAATACACACTTCTGAGTCTGGATTTTATTTAATTGAAAATTGTTTCAGTTAACATTAGAAATCAGACATGCACCTCAGTGACATCCAGATGTGACAAGCAGGTGTTTTTATTGTAAAGGATTGGTGATAAAAACTATGCAGGGTCTTGGAGGAAATACTGTCACCTGAAATCCAACTGCAAAAGTCTACATTTCCATACTTAACCAACATTAAAAATGTTATTAACAAGCAGTTTTAGAAAATTCATATAGTCTATCACAGATAAATCCTTTGTAGTTAAAAGTGGATCTGTGTTTCCTTCTCTGTGCTCTGTCTTGGTTGTGGGATTGTACTGGTACACCCCAGTGCTGATGAGTTGCTTGATGGGGGAGCAGCAGGGCTTGGTATTTTACCTGGTGGTGGTGCATGTGTAGCAGCATGACAGTGACAGGTGCCTCTAGGTGGGATCTGAAAATACCTCTGAAAATCTCCAATGGCTTCTCAATGTTGCAGAGCCCAGGCATGTGGTCCTAAAAATAGCTGGTGTTGGAGACTGGCAGCTGACTTAAATAATTTATGGATGATTATCAAGGGAACAGATAGGCTCCAGATAGAATAACTGTGTGTCAGTTATGTTCATTAGTGTGCCATGTGTTTGAAAGAGATTTGGGTCTTGGGCAGGGGGCAAAGTACATTGTTGGAGAGTAGGTGGTCTGTGTGGGAGAAGAGGGTGTCTGTTGCATGTGAGATTCCTGAAGTACAGCATGGAAGTTAGTCATTGGTAGCTTTGCATATGTAGAACAAAGGCAGTATTGTAATCCAGTATTACCATTATAATTTGTCTGTAGACTTTAAATCTAGTCACTAAATGAGAATGAATTATCTTCCTGCAGGAGAATACTGTAAAACCTATGTTTCCCTCAGTGTGATTTGTTAGTGTCATTTTGGCATTGTTGAGTAGTACATTCTGGTAGTACAAATTTTATGTTGCATGATCCTTAGGAAGAAAGTTATTTTTATAGCATTTGAATATCAGGAATTTTTAAGGACACAAGCATTCCTTTTAAAGGATATTTTTCTAGTCACTGGTTGTAGATGATTCAAGATTAATAGTGGTTGCAGACATTTATAACAGCAAACACAGTCTGGAGGTCTTCCTATGACTGAGATGTTTTAGAATGGAACATGTTCTGAAAGGGCAATATGGCACTGTTTGTCAAAAATGAAGTTCCTTTTTAAAAAGCTTCACCAAAATTCTGAATAATTACATGTACCGAAAGATTAGAATCCTGTTCTCCTGGCTTTTGGCATCTCTGATGACAAAGGGACCAGAAGTGGTGATCAGAATTTAGCTAAATCAAGCTGTCTTTCCAAAAAATATGTGACAGTCAGTTGGCAAATTTTTGCAGCCAGTTAAAGGTCTGCATACATCTGAAAACAAGCATTTCATAGCTGTTCTTATGAGTTTACTCTTAAAAATTCCTTTAAATTTAAAGGCGAGCTGCCTTTGCTTTGCACACATGCACTATCCTGTTTGTAGTTGTATTTGCTAGCGCTCTTGAAGTTACTTATTTATTTGCATAGACATGCATCAGGGATTCTGTATACTTACACCTGCTTTTCTGATTTTGTTCTGTTAGCTTTGGGTTTTAGTTAAGGAGAAGCATAAGCCCTTTTCATCAGGTTGAAAGAGCTGCTGTTTCTCCTGCAGCTCGCCTCAGTAGGCTTTAATCCCTTCACGGTAGTGTGAAAGTTGTATTTTTGAGCCTAACAAGATACGGTAGGTGAGTGAGTGCATCGTGCCTTGCTCACCTAAAGCTCCCTAGGGTGGGGCACCTCAGCCTGATTGCAGTGTTTCAGTTACAGGTCAAAGTACAGGTAAAGCCTTCACATCCCCCCCACCTGGCCCCTCCAAAGGTAAGTTGAGGTGTGAGTGGTGCACTGCAAGGCTTACGTACTTTATTACCCACTGCAGGCTGCTTTTATTGGTACCAATTTATTTCCAGCACAGGGGGAAACTGGTGAGTGGAGTGCCATAAGAAATACTGTCTTGAGTAGTTCTTGCAATGCTAGGTAATGTTAGAGCTCAAAACCCCATAAGTTTATAAATATGTAATGATCAGTGATTATTGATGCTGTTATGTATTTCTTACACCAGGCATCTGCTTCTGTGGATTCTGGATGCACTGGAAATTCTTGGATGCTGTCCTTACCTAAATTAGCTTGAGAAGAGCAATTAAGCAAGATGGTTTTTGTTTCACAACTGAGATATTGTGAGGGCTTTGGAAAATAAAGGAAGAAATGTAATTTGAGAGCTGAAATGATGAAACACTTGGTGAGCTCAGGAAAAAACAGCACAAGATTTCAGAAGAAATAAGTTGAATGAAATAATTAATTAGTGAGGACACTGCCCAGTGTGAAGTGGTCTAAAGCACAGTGTGAAAACTGTCAGCACAAGCATGTTTGTTACCATGACCTGTCATGAAGATAATATGCCAAAGAACATGAGTTTTAGAGAGTTCCAATGTGTTAAATTAAACAGCAAGTGAAGAAATAATTTGATCTTCACTTAGTATTTCTTTGGAGACCAGGAAGTAGAAAGGGAAGGTCTCCTCATTTTAGCCAGCAGTTGTATGTGGAAGTCTAATAGCTCGAAACTGCAGTAAAGCCATCTTTAAGTGGGGAAAAATGGAAAGAGTTCTTTGCACTGCTGCTTCTTGGATTGTTTACCAGGATGTTGCAGGAGATGCCACAGGATGGCAGACCTTCAGTCAAGGTACAGTGGGGCTGCCAAATATTCCTGTCCTGGCAGGACTCATGTCAGAGAGAATTGGTAATGGTGTAAAAACACCTCTGGTGGACTTGGAAACTTCACACTGTGCATTTTGCAGTGAACTTAGTGCTAAACATGGTCATAGCTTGACCCTTGGATAATTCAGCCCAGTGAAACGTGAGAATGGTTGCTGATGGGAACACTGAAGGAATGTTTTGCTTTGTAGTGAAGCTTAAAGGACAAAGTGATGTTTGACCATGAGTGTCTGTGCTTAATGTTGTAATGGCTGACTGAAAAGCAGGTGAAGAGTTTGAATTTTGATTATAATAATGAGAGAAATAGCAGGTGTCAATTTACCATTCATTTTCCTCTGTACTTGTAGAAAATAGCCACCGAACTGCTCTGTAATGGCAGTTGCCTGAAAATCTGAAGACAATACACCAAACTTGTTTCTCTAGAAACCAATTTAGTGTCATATGTTGTGAGCAAAAATTCTGTATGTAAGGAGGGTAGCTGCCCCTTTAGGTGTTGGTGTAGGATGTTATTTTCAGAGTGTCTGGGGCAAGGACTCTCCAGAGGCTACCCTCGGTGGCAGCACTGGTTCTCAGTTTCCTACTGTGCCTGGGTGACAGGGAGTTCTATTGTGCTACTTGTAAAGAAGGAAAATGTAGCGATGGGAATGACTGAAGCTTTGTTTCAAATTTTGTGGCATCATCTATATTTTTATTACTCTGAATACATTCCTTTTGCACACTGCAGTAAGTTTTTTGTCTGCTTCCTTTCCCTTTGCCCCATGTCTTTGTTATCCCTATTTCTAACTTTAGCTAATGCAGTCCTTTCATTTTCTAACTTGTAGCCGATCAGTTAGAAGCCATTCCCTCTGTCTTCTCCAGAATCTGTCCAGCTTAGTGGAGAACAAGTGCTCTGAGCTTGGATGTGGGGCCTCATCCTGACAGTTGTGTGATGGTCACATCACAGTTGTTGACAGTTGTTGTCATCTTTGTAATGTTTTTTTGTTAGGTCTTTGGACCCCATTACTCCCTTCTGCTGCAGTTGTTTCAGTTGTTTTCCAGCTTCATGTTGGTTATTAAGTAGTAGCTAGTTCTCAGCATCTGTAGTCCCAAATGCTGTTTTTTTTCCTTTAGAGTCAAGAGAACCTTTCTGTGTTTGCTTTCACTAAACCCACAGGCCGTTGCACTGAGCCTTCCTGAAATACTTTTTCATTCTTCCTGAATGCAGCTTTTGATGGTCTGCAGTATATTTTGATTTTGGTATTGGCAAGCTTCATCATTCTGCAAGTGTGAGTCTGGCTTTGCTGCAGTCTTATTGATGTTCCTGTCAGCATGTTCTTAACGTGGCTATGCCAAAGTGTCTTCCTCCTGGTCATTACCACTGTGAAACACCCAAAACTAGTGTCTTTCTTTGTACTATTTTGTTCTCCAATTTCATTGCATATTCCTTCTTTTAACCAGCTTGGTGTTGCATATGACTTAATCTTTCCCTATGCATTAGGGTACAACTAGTTGTGTTTTCTCTGTGTTAGAGATTTGTTTGTACACAGTACTTAAAGGCTGGATGTGCCTCAGAATATAGATGTTTCGGATGCTTCTCTGCACTGTGACAACATTTAAGTCTGCTGCTCAGTAACACCATTTTTGTTACTGCATGCTAAAAACTTGGAAACAAGCTGTACTGTGTTTTTACTCCAGGATCGTGTTGGCACTGCCTTTGACACTCCTTCTGTTCAAAGCCTTACTGCACTTACAGGAAAATCTTATTCTTGTTCATAATGTTTCTGGGTGCTTTTGTCTCCTGCTTACTTCTAATACAGTGTCTTAATTTTCACTCGTATGCTGCATCCCTTCAGTTTTAGTCATGGTTGCTAGGTTTGGGTCTTGCAGTTAAACACTGTTTTCTTAATCCTGAAAGTCAAAAACTCTTGTAAAGATGGAAATAACACTTTAGTACTGGCAAAACAAATTAAAATCGGAAGCTGGAATTTTTTAAAGTGATACCTCCTTTCCATTGTCTTCTAGCTGGGGAGGGATTTTTGGATGCTGTGTGTGTATTAGTGATGGATAATTGCGTAGATCTGTTTAGATCTGTTTCCTCATTTTTACCTCTCATGTGTTGTATTGAGTACAGATACTGGTGACAGTAATTGATTTAGTTCAAAATGTTTATTTTGTATGTTTCTTAGAAATAATATGAACTAAAAGTTCCTGAAATTCATGGTAGATACAGCCCTGGGTTGCAGACCAGTGCTCTTTGGAATAGGTGCCTTAAAATGTTCTTACATTTGAATCTTTAGGCTTTCCTTACTTTTTTGAGAAACTAACTAAGTATAGCTCATAGAGAACATTTTGTAACAGATGCAAGCAATTTTGTGCTTCATTGCTACTTAAAAATTGAAATAAATTTCAGTTTTACTTTTAAAATGTTCTAACATATTGCTTCTATTGTCTTTGGAAATAACCAGGCTTTGGTGGCAAAACTGTGCACCCAGAAAGCAGGTAGCAAAATAATTGTAAGCAGAGAAGCAGAACTGTTTTCTTGCTTTCACCAGAGATGTGAATAGTTGTGAACAAATAATCTTTAGTATTTGGACATAGGGATGTAATCTCTGTGTGATTCAGTCTTCTATCTTCAGGAGCACTACACAGTGAGATCAGCTGTTGGGCAAGGGCTCAGGGAAAAAAAATATTTTAACTTATTCATAAAAACAGTGGTGTCATGACAACTGGATTTATGAGCAGTCTAGGGTAGAGTTTTCCCTTTAAAGTTACTAATATTGAAGGCAGATAAGGCATTAACATTTTATTTCTAGCATTTCATAGCTAATGTGTGTGAATGCATGCTTCTTTTTGCTGTTGAAGTTTAGGAAACCATTTGGTAAATATAGCATATGCATGGGGCAATTTATCTGTTTTGTTCTTACAGTAACAAAACCTTGTAGGAGAACAGATTTTCTTGCATCAAAAAAAGCTGCAACTGTTGACCAAGATCACAAGTTTAGATGCAAGTTCTTGGACTGTTCAAAATCCTTCCGCAAAGCCAAGTTATTGCATTATCACATGAAATACTTTCATGGAGTGGAGAAGGCTGCAGAACAGCAGAACCCTGTAAAAAGAAATATTCAAACCAGAGCTTCTTTGGCTTCTGAAAAAGCTAATCAAGAAAGGTCAAAAAGAGGACGGACCACAGCTGGTTCACTGTGTAAGTATGGTATTGATCTCTTTCTTTTTTAAACAGCAGCAGTCAGGACAGACAGAAAATACCAGAAATCAATTTTCTTTTGGGCTGAAGGAGTCTCTTTCAGGGCTGTGTCTTAGCATGTTCCTGTATGGAGAAGAAGCATAATATGTGTGCACATCATGTTGTAGAAAGATATGAAGATGTTTCTTCTAGAATTCAAGATCATTTTCTGGTAAAGATCCCACTGTGCAGCTTCTCTTATTTTTCTGTAGCAGCTCACTTGCATATTAAACCTCTGTTCCCTTTTAAAAAACCCATTTCCCTGAATTTCTGACTTGATTTTTATTTTTCTCCTGGCTTATAAATAGTATTCGTTGGAGACCTCTGTCCTTTTCTATATTAGGGAACAGTTTGGCTACCTCCAGTTCTCTCCTATTTCTTCCTTATCTTTAGACTCTGACTTTACTTATCTGTACTTTACTGCCTTCAAGCACATACCCGGCTGGAAATCCAGTATGATTTTCTGCAGTATTTACTGTTCTATGTCATGAAAAATCGTAGTATTTACGAGTGCAGATGTTTCAGCTGTGCTTGAAAAAGATCTTCACACAACAGATGTCAGTGGAAAGGGATAAAAACTTACTGGTTAGCCAAAAAAAAAAAAAAAGTAAGTTTTAACTGCTTTGCAGTCTGCAAAATCACATTCACTTCTGCTTCACCCTCATTCTCGGAAGCGCTCTCTGCCTGCCATGACACCAGAGTGGCAGTCTAGGTCTAATGTTAACTGCAGTGGTTGTTGGTAACCTGTCCAGACTTGGCGCTTGTGGACTGATGTTGCTGTGTACTTCATGTCCATAAAAGTAGTCATGTCTGTCTTCTCATTGAGCCTTTTTTATAAAACCCATCTTTCTCCTTGCTGAATTCCCTAACGTCTTTTGTCTTTGCCGTTCATCTTTTGTTAATACGTTGTTTAAGAACTACAAAGTATTGCAAGTTGCTCACAGAACTCCAGCTCACTACAGCAGGATATATCCTGCCTTGCTTTGCTTTGTGGCTGCTTTTCTTAAGAGTCTAGAAAATGAGTTTTCATTTGAGGTGCTACTGCTTGTTCCTAGCAAGATAAGTGTGACTTTACACACTGTAACTACATATGAACCCCAAATATTTCTGTATCTTTAAATAATGCAAAGGCATAATCTTGGATTAGGAATGCATTAGGATGTAATGATTTGTATGTATTGTACTCTGTATGCAGCTTAATTGAACCCAAATGTTGCCTGGAGAAACATACCTGAGATAGGCATGGTGTGAAGACTGGCTACTGACAGCTGCAAATTGATCAAAACAGGCTTTGTGCATGTCATGGACTTTTCAATAACCAGACTTCTATTTGGCTCTTTTGCACTGTGTAATTCTTTTTGATTTGAGAAGTTGTTTTGTTGTGATTGTCTTGAATGCACTGACTAGTGATTCGAGATCTTGACCCTTCCATTTATCCTTTCCTCCAAGTGCATACAGTCAGATGCACCATCATCACTTGCAAGTAATTCCTTGTGGAGCTGAGGTGTAACTGTATTTGGTTTTTTTAAGCCTCCACCCCTCTAATTCCCCATTTGTGGATGGATGCTTTTCACCTGGATCATTTCCGTTATGTACTCCATAGCAGCTCTCTGCAGAGTGCCTGGGGTGTGCTCACAGCAGTTGGACTTTGCATCAAGGTGATTGGGGGGGGCAGGTGGGCTGTAAAGTTCTCAAGTCACCTTCACAGTTGAAGCCTGCTGTTGTGGAGCTATAGTACATTTTTTCTTGATGAGGAAAGACAATGTCATTATATATTAGTTATATGTCTGATACTAAGTGCCATTGTTTTCCAACTCAGTGTGTTCTTTATGACTCTGATGTTTGTTTGGTGGTGCTACACAGTTGAAAGCAGAGTTCATGAGATTCATGAGCTCTTACTTTGAAGTTGTATTTGAAGTTCTGTTCTTTGCCTTAATGGCATATATAGAAAGCCTGTCTTCTAGGCAAGACCTTCTGTCTACTGAGCACTTATGCCACCTTTTCAAAAGGGTTTTCAGGAGGTACTGCTTAGAGTGAAAGCTTTTGAATCTATAAATTCAGTCTGGTATGTGATGGGTACATTTTCATCTTTACTATCCTTTCATGAGCAAAAAATCTCCTGTTTAAAAAGAATATATTTAAATCATTTTACCTTTTGGTACAAATGTGATTTTCTTGTACTTCACTATATTAGGTCGATTTTAGTGCTTAAGAAAAGGTGGCAATTTCTAACAGATAAAAATTTCAGCAATCATGATTTTTGTTATTCTATAAAATTTAAGATGCTCTTGCTTTAGGAGCTTTGTCACACTTGTCTCACAAGTTTTATTTGAGACCTCTGTAACTCCTTACTCTTTATGCTGCACATAAAATAAATGGTGGGGGTTGTCTGGTGCTGGATTTAAAGTGAAAGTACTTACTGCTTCTAAAGTTGTAGGGGAACGTATAAAATTGAGAACAGTTGCAAAACCTTTTCTTTGCAGTGCTTAAAATTAAAATTTTGGCACACAGAAAAGAAGATGGATGTAAGTGGTCTTCAGTGACCATGTTGTTAAATTTGGGAAAGAACAATTCAAATATAGTTGCTTTAAAATTTCTTGTATGTAAGTTGTGTTACTTGACATTGGAATCAAAGCTTGAGTGAGTGGGAAAGGTTAGTGTGGGACTGATTTGAACTGTCTCCCCCTCTTTCCAAAGAAGGATCTTGCCTTTGCAGTAGCAAAATTGACCGATAGGTCTCTAAATTCTGTAGTTGCTCTGAGCAGAGAGGAAGGTACTGCTATTGCCTGCAGCTTGTATTTTACATATGCCTTACAGAATATGCCTAAACAGAATGACTAGGATTTCATGGCTACTGGATATGTTCAGGCAATACCTTTCTTAAATTTATCAGAAAGTAGTATGAGGTCATTATGATGAAACAGCTCTTCCCCCGAGTGCATGTTACAATACTTACCTCCTTGAGTTGTTGCTGCTTTTGGTCTTCAGGAAAGAATTGTCCTTACATAGAAGAAGGCAGTTGATGTTATGTCCCCCTGGGCTAGAGGAGATGCAGGTGTACCTTCCCTCAGCTCTCAGGCTGCATTATACCTCAGGTGCATTGCAGAGCCACCTGCAGGCCTCTTTTGGGAGAATCGAGATCTGTAGAAAATATATGTGGATGTTTAAGCCTAAAAGAGGCTTTTTGAGTCTGGGCTGCAGATGACTTCATTGTTGGTCTGAGATGAAAGAGTTGCTTAGATTTTGTGCTAGCTCAAGAAGAGATGCTCTCTGAGAATAATTGGTATCTGTGACAATTTATGTGAGCTGCTTATTGATTGTTCTGTGCATCTGTACTCCATTTTTTTTATTACAGCATTCTTAGTTGGAAGGGACCCACAAGGATCATCAAGTCCAACTCTTAAGTAAAACTGAATTCTGTGCCCATATACATTAACCTTAAGACAGGTTTCTTTCTTTGTGGTCCCTTCTCTTTTGCTGCAGAACCCCTTAGTGTACTGTTAAAGTACATTATCCCATTCTGTGACTTGTACCCTGCAGACACTGTAAACAATTTTCTCTGAAGTTATCAGTTGTCTCTTTCAGATATGTCTGTCTGTCCATCCATGTTATTTTGTATCAAGTGCTTGCAAAAGATTTTTCTTAATAAAGATTGTCGTTTCCTGACCTATAAAAATGTTTTTTTTCCTGACCTAGACCGCTCCAAGGGCATGAGGCATAGAGTAGTTTCATTTCTTTCTTTGTTACCTGCAAGTCACAATTTTGACATCTTGACTTGGAGTTTTTCTGTCTTGGTGACTCATTTTTTTAATGAAAATCTGTCCATTTGGAGATTTGCTAACATATAGTTAATGCCTTTGGGCTGAACGCATGTTCTGAAATCCAACAGTCAAGACTTGCGTGCTTACACAGCTGATGTGTCCCCGTGTTGTACTATGGTGAAGCTCTGTACTTGCTGGATGCTGAATATTTCTCAGGAGACACAAACCTCATGAACAAGTAGGGGAGTTGGTGATGGAAGTGCCATCTGAGGTGATTTGTGTGCTCTTAATAACTACTTAGTACTGGTGTCAGCACAATTGTACTGACAACGATCTCATGAGTTGATACCCATTGACTCTTAGGACACAGTTTAGCCCCTCTCAGGAGTTTTGGTAATAATGGAGCCAAAGTCAGTTTTGGAACTTCAAAAGCACTGTACAGTATTAGGCTTTGATTTGGAGTGTGGGTGTAGTACAGTAGCCTCAGTCTGGCAAGTCGCTCCCACTCTTGGCTCTCCTGTGTTCCTTGCCATGAGGAAGAAACCAAAGGAAGAGACCTGCAATTTTTAGATTTGTAAAAAATCTGTCCTTACTGTGGAGTCCATATAAATCACTTAAAGAAAGAAAAAAATGTTTTGTCAGTAGATTTAAATTTTTTCACATAACCTCATTTTTAGAAAATTCTGCCTACTCAGAGTTAATTACAGTATGTCCTGTTAGTGTATAAACGACTCCATCCATGAATTCTTTACATGAGTAAAAAAAATAGGTATTTTGTCCTTATTTGTGTTACTGATGAGAGCTGAATTGTGTGTGAGTGGAGTTGGCAAACCTGTTTTGACATCTTAAAATATCTCAGGCATCTGGTTGTCTCTAACAGCTGTTCACAGGCAAACCTCTGGCCTGTTGTGTAGTGATTGTAAGATTAATCCTTTGGGAAATTTTCCTATATCCTCTTGATTCTGGCTGACTGATGCCTCTTTGCTAGGCAGTGGGTGTGCATGGTGGTCTACAAATGTGGGCTTTTTCCTTGGAGCCAGGGAAGATCTGCATAAACACCCTCTGTGTTTGCAGAGTTGCTGGTTGTATTTGGCTTACCAAGACAGTACTGCATTTGATTTCTGGGGAGTGGCTGTAAGTCAAGATGAAACATGGTCTCTCAGTTCTTGAAAATACCACTGGAAGTTCCCAGCAAATGATCTCACAGCTGTGGATGGTACCTTTGTCCGATTCACATACTTGGGAATGCAGTCTCTGCTTCCTGTGAATGCTGAGTTATCTTCTTACCTGGGGTCCTACATCAGGGTTCCAGGGGACAGAAAGCTACTGCCTTGTCTGTCACTGAACCTTGATGTGTTTAGTAGTAAGTTTTCTAAAGCTCTGTCTGTGTGGTTTCTGCACAGTTGAGGTAATTTCACATTTTGGGTTTGTATGTGTTTCTAAGATCCTTCACAGCTTCTGGGTCAGCTCTTGGTACGACAGAGGATACTTCTTCCAGGCTTAGGAGAGAGAGGCCTGAAAGAACTCCATGGAAGAAGGCTGGAGGCAGTTAATCAGCAATCCTGTTCATCTCCAGTATCAGTGAACACCCCTCCTGTCCTGTTAGTGATATTCAGCATCATCTGAGCTGGAAATTAATCTGCTCTGATCTTTAATCACAACATTACTGTTCAAGGACAATGAAAGTGACATTGTCCAGGGTGTCAGGAGGCTTTTTGTGCCTTTTGTGGTTTCCCTGAGGTGGGACACAGGTGTTGTATGTGTCTTCATGGGGCCTGCACAAGCAGCTTTAGGAAACGCTTAGGGATCCCCTGTGTACTCCTCATAGGAATATCCATGAGCGTGGTCCTGCTGTCGCTGCATCCTCACAGCCCAATGCTCTGTGACTGGGTGGAAGCAGAGGGGTAGGAAACCTTCTGGAGGGTTAAGGTTGGCTTGGGGAGACCAGAGAATGGAAACAGATGGCACAACTCTGCAGGCGGTACTAATGCAGAAAATCCAAATGTGAGAAATGTGCAAGTTTTAAAGTCACATGCCTAAATATAAGGTCTTAGTTGTGTTTGTTATGAATAATTGTTCTTTATTCTTTAGGGAATGATTTTATAAACTGACCTGAGTTATACTACCAAATGAAGAGGAAAAAGAACACTTTAGTGTGGAAGGCTTGTAAGCTTGTATCTCCATGGCACCACTTTTAATATTTGCTGTCTCGAAAGTTTAGGATAAATTTCCAGGTTTAATCTCATCATCTCAAATTTATTCACGACTTCTAAAATGTATTCAGAGTGCTCAGAGATCTTGTAGACCCTCTAAACTTTCTTTTCAATGGAACAAAGATGTTTCAAAAGCTAGTATATTTGTGTCTGTTACTGGGGAAAAAAAAGAAAAGCATCCAGTGTATGATGGAATACCATGACCCCTCCTCCAGGACAATGTTACAGCTTGCTGAGAAATCTTACAGAAATAGATTAACCTGTGTGTCATAAAAAACAGGATGTATTCTTGGCAAAAATCTCCTTGAAGTTGAATCTCACAAAGCTACAAAAACCCAGTGGACGTGAAATACAATTTTGCTCCACCAAAATCCTGTGTGCATCTGTGTCAGCCCACAGGAAGCTAAGAGGCCTTGTGCTGTTGCAGACTGTGAGGATCAAGGTGGCTGTGGTGTTCTAAAGTGTTAATTCATGGGATTGAGTTGAGCTGTTGGGCAAGGGAAAGTTAGGAGGCCTAAATGAAGGCTGTAAGGTGTGTAGGAATTTTTGTATTGTAATTTTGAGTTTCACTGATGCGGTGTTCTGTAAATATTTTGGAAAATTATTGCAGAGTAGATAATTAGGAAAGCTGCAGAAAATATTGTTTGTGTGACTTTTCACCCTGTACTGAAATACACCATTTGCATTTCATAAATTTTATTAGGGTACTGGTGTTCCCAAAGAGACTATGTAGTACCCGAATCTTAGTTCTCAGCTACTGTGTACCATGGAAAAAGTTTTCATCTGAAACTTTTCTTCCTTTGGTTTTGTCATCTGAACTGATGATATCTTGACCCCTAGTCATGGGCGTCCTCAGAGGAGCAGGAAGTAAATATAGACTTGACTTAAAAAACACCCAAGTAAATAAAGACAGCGCCAAAAACCCCAACCAAACAAAAAATTACCAAAAAAATTGCCTGTCTGGACAAAAGGCATCTTTTAGAGGATCTTGTGTGGTAATTGGGTTTTGGTTTAATTTCTGTGTTTTGTGGCTGCTGTAGATCACTAGGGCAGTAGACTAGAAGATAAGTTTGGTTGTGGAAGTAGTTACAAGTGGCTTTTCTTTTTTTGTTTGGAATTCTTTTTTTCCTTTCAGTTCCAACTTCCTAGAGAGAGAGGACCAGGGAAAATGTCATCAGATTTCTGCATCTTGGAGTTTCTTTTGCTTGAAGAGATCCATGTGATTCTGAAAGCTCTAACAATATCTTTTAATGTGCCTTGCTATTTCTTCAGCTTGAAATGTTGATCAGGGCAGGGTGCTTGATCTAGTTTCTTCTCCTAAGTGTGCCCTCTGGGACTCTTTCCCTTTTCAGTCACTTTCAGGTTCTGCTCAGAATTGTTCTATTAAAGGTGTCTAAGTATGGCATGTTAATCTTCAGATGAGAAACAAATTGCCTTTCTTATCCTCTGACCTTTTGAGATGCATATGATGATAGAGCCAGATATTTTTGATAAATGTCAGCATCCTGTCACCTTAGCTACTGGGTCTCATTGACCAGGATACTTGATGTAATACTCCAAAACAAAATAGCAAATGGTCTTGTTCGGTCCGCTGTCCTATCTGCCATGCAGCTTTAGCTTTTATCACCTTCACTGCTCTTTTTCTGTGTCCAGGAGTCTTTTCAGGAGGAGTTGCTACTTGCAATTAGGAGGATGAAACAGTTTGACTTAATTTAAATAAAATTGTAATCTCATATGAAGCCATGTCTGCATCTTAAGATTTTTATGAATTTCAGGTAGGGGTTCTGAATTCTTGCATCTCACTCTTCATTGAAACACTGTTGTTTCAGTGGTACGTATTTAAAAACTGTTCTTCCTTATATGTGCAGAGCTGCTTTATGCCACTTCTGTGTATGTTACAAAGCACACTTAGGAGAACTGGCTGTGGTTCCTCTAAACCAACTGGGCACTTTTTCTCTTGAAGGAGCTAATAGAAATGACCCAACCTGTGTCTCTGCTGAACTGAACTGTTTCTGTTTTCATCTTTTCTCAAAAAAAAAAAAGTCACAGTTTTTCTGGAAGAAGAGAGATTTGGGAATGGACAAGTGGACATCCCGTGTTTATTTTTGAAAGAAAAGCTCATCAGCAAATCCAGCAAAAACATTGGTGGTTTTAGCATTTTAGGGCTAGGACTGAGTTGAGCAACGTCTGATCAGAAACATTCCACATGGTCTGTCAGAGCTGCTGCTGCTGAAATAGACTGACTTTGGAAAGTATTTAAAGCTTGGACTTGGTCTTTGTTCTGTTTGTAGATGCTCCTCTACACATAACCCTCAGGAGTACCCCATATAGAGATGAAAAAGTAGAAAAGAGAAGAACTTCAACTCCTGTAAGTGCACTAAATAGTCACCGACATTCTATTAGAGACCAAACCAGGAACCACATAGCAAGAGCACTGCGGAGACCTCGGGAAAGAGAAAGAGTTCAACATGGTACGGCTTTTGGTTTAACATGGAAAGGAAAAAGTCTTGAGAAAGTTTTAAACATTGTAAGGAACTGATAATATTCTGTATACCTTTTTTATAGATGAGTAAATGGTTGGTTCTCACAATTAAGGGGTAAACATTATATATATGGTAAAAAAAGTTTTATAAATGTATAGTTATGTGACTGTGATGTGCTCCCCCTGGCATGTGTTATCATTGGATGGTCTTGGTAATCCAGGGATTTGGGAAGGTTGGCTTGTTACTATGGCAATACTTGACCTCCAGTCAGAATGTAAGAAAGTGACTTCCACCACTGGATCATAAGGAAGGAGTTGACTGACAAGGCTCTAGGAGAGGCTAGAGATACAAAAGGTGAAGCATCCACCTTGAAGATGAGCCAAACATGTGGTGGGCAGCCATGAGGGCAGTTCCCAGGCCTGCTTTTACCTAGTCTTTGTTGTATTTTTGTTAAGGTTTAATAAACCCTTTAAATTTTTTTAAGTGAGCGGTTGTTTCTCACACCTTCATTTAGAGAGAGTAATTTTGTAAAAATGTATGGCATAAAATGTAAGCAGTGTTTTTTCAATGTAATTTTGTAAGTTTTCATGCTCTCTGCACTAGGGTTTATTCTGCCCAGTCAGTTGGTAATATTTATAGGATGTAAAAAGTACTAAAGTATTAAAGGTCATTAAAAAGTTGTAGGTCTTAATTCTGTTAAACTCCTGGTTGCCCAAATCATTAAATATTTTAAGTAATCTTGTATGTACTGAGATACCTAAACTTAAAAGAGGCGGATGGGGGTGGGCATGAGGCACGATGACCTAGGGTGATATGTTTTGTAGGGGGTTATTTTCAATAGCAGTTGACCACTTCTTGTAGTCACCAATTGCTACTAGACATCTCTGAAGAACTTCATGACTTTGACTGTTCAGTGGTATCATGTAAACTCTCTTTATGCTGAAATCTGCTGTAGTATCCGTGGGTAACAGCCGGACGGACGGGGGGATGTATGTATACACACACATACGTTCATAGAAACAATACATATTAATAATAATATTTTGTATGTATAGAAATAATATATAAATAATTCCCAACATACTTCTAGATTACTGCATCACCACTTTCTTTCAGTAAGAAAAAACGTGAGTCACAGTGATGAGGAAAACACAAACAAAATCTGAGGTTAGACTGCTGTATCTATGGCAGATGCTCTGTGTCCTGGAGATCACCTCCTTAGCTGCCTGTGTCTGTGTTGTCCTGTTGATCATAGCAGACAGACAGTACTTAGCATCTTGTTTATTCTTGTGCATCCCTCGCTGCCCTTCCTTGTGGGAAGGTCTGAATGAGGCCCATCAGTATCTCCTCACCCTTCCTCACTCAGTGGGATGTGTCCTATGTGCACGTGTGGCATTTAGATATTATAATGAGCTTTCACAGTGGTGATGTGATGGAGGATGGTGAGCACTCATCCCAGTTCTTATGAGAGTCTGCCATTCAAGGAAGTTGAAGTCCTCTGTCTTTTCAAAAAAACCCCAAACCATTAAAAATGTAGTTGTTTTGTGCTTAATTTCTAGGATTATGTTTCTCAGTTTATCTTTCTGTTAGATTATGTGAATCTGTGAGTATGCTTATAACCTAGATAAGTCTCTCTGTCTGGTCTTATGTCAGTGAAAATTCATTACACTTCAGAGCACTTAGAAGAAACAGCTTTAAACAATGAGATTGTTTAGTACCTAGTTTTGGAAGATTCTAGTGTAATACTCGAATACTTGTTCTTTGAAGATTTTTTTTTTTCATGGAAATATGCATTAACTGCTGTGCATTTCAGAAGATAGCTTCACAAAGAAGTTTGCAAATATTTAGATTTTTTTTTCAGATTTTAAGACATATGGGGAAGCTTACGGGGGCAAGGTGGATAAAGTGACAGTTTCTTTCATATTTATTTTGAATATTTTGATAGTGGTTTAGGAAGCTTCCCATGTGCTCTTGGATATCTTCAAAGAAATCCAGTAATCTGATCATGTGAATTTGAATTTTCAAATGGAAAAAAGGAAAATTTTCCTACCTCTGTTGAGCTCAGTTATTCTCTCTTTGCCCCTTCTGGAAGAACAAAATGGTAGAACTTTCTTGCATCCCTGTGAGCAAAGAGAAGGGAATGGTACCAAGAGGATCCTGACCATTGGAAGTACAAGAGATGAGAACAGATGAAAGTAAGAAGGAAGTTGGAAGCACTGTGTTTGACACTTGAATATGCACCTTTTCTTTTCCTGTTTTTTGTTTTGTTTTTAATTTATTTTTAATTTAATAATCCCTCAACACCGAGAGGTGGAACAAGGTGACTTTTGTGCTGCCAGTCCTGCTGCCAGGTGCCTGGTGTGGCCATGTGGGTGAGCTCCCTGAGGTGCCTTTGCTTAACCTCATGCTAAGAGGGGCACAGAAATAGCAAAGTAGCAGGAAATCTTTGAGGACTCAGAGAGATGGGCACATGCAGAGCTAAAGAGTCTCCTGAGGACAAGCTATTAAGCTTATCCTGCATGCTTACCAGAGCAGAGTAAATGTGACTGCCATTTGCAGTTTCTCACTGGACTGTTTGTGCCATAAATACTCAGCCAATGAATCGGGGACTTTACTGTTGACGTGTGAAAGGGGTTGATATAATATGCTGGTATTGCTGGTTTACTTTATAAATGGTTACAGACAACCTAGGGTTCTCAAATGGTTTGTGCAAGTGAAGATTTCTTACAGTATACACTGTCTTCAAGTGCTTATTCAGATCTCTATCATCTGACATTGAAATAGGTTTCTGAATGGGATGGTGAGTGTCTAATCAGCCAAGCACTCTGAGAGCAGAGCCATTTTGAGATACAAGACATCCTTCCATAACAGGCATTGATTAATCTCTGAGTCAGGGTAATTTACATAAAGAACTGCATAAGTATCTAGAAATTGTGTGCTGGGACCTAAATCTGAAAGATAGGATGGAACCAAACACTGGGGTCTGGAAAGCAGGGATTTGTGTACATGCCCTTGCAATAGGCTTATACTGAATTGTGCATGCTCTGGAAGCATGCTTTGAGGATAGACTTAATTGACAGCTGTCAGTCATTCATAATTATGGTGTGTTTTTAATCCTGTAAAAATAGAATGGAGAATGGATGTTGAGAGAGTAGTTAAAGCCAGCTGAACCATTTTTACTCCATTTTCAATATAAATAAAATATTTGATTGGGGAACTGAACTTAACTGAAGTTTAGGGTGTTGTTCTGTTACAGTGCTAGTGAAATGTCCAGTCATCATAATTTAAAAAGTGGACATAACAAATCCCTCAGTTGTTTTTATGATCTCTGAAGCATGTAAATAATAAGTGGGCACTACTGTACATTTCATTTCTCCTACATGATGCTTATATTTTGTTACGGGACAGTCAAATTAGGATTTAAAATAGATTATTCCAATTGAGAGCTGGGGAATTCTTAAAAGTAAGTTTTCTTCTTCTTGGGTTTATTGTTTTGTTTTGTTTTTTTCAGGGAACTGGCCTTGATTGTCCAAAAGAATGGGAGGCTTTTAAGAACATCATGAAGTAGAATAAATGTATATATTTTTTTAAACTAATTTGGAATTTTGTCTAATTTCAGTTGTTAAAGGACATGAGAAGAACAAAGAAAAAAAATCCAAAGACTATGAAAGATCCAAGTCAAAGAAAAAGAAAAAAAAGAAAAAGAGATCTAAGCCTGGTAAAGTTCATTTTTCTTCTGTAGATGAAACTGGCTTCATTCTTTTGTTTTATTACCTCCAAAAAAATCACTTTAGATCACTTAAGATCAGGCATTGCATTTCAGCCTTTTTCTTCACTTAGCTTTTATTTTATTAAATAATTGATTTTAAATTGTGGTTGACAAGATAATCTATTTCCTGGTTAAGCTTCCTCAGTAATGCTGGATGGTGGCTTGTAATAGTGCTTGTAATGGCACAGAATAAATGTCACTCCTAAATGAATGTCAGTGTATAAGTCAGGCTTTTCCTTAATAAGTGTGCTTCTGTGCAGGCTTTGCCCAATTAAGAGAGTGCAGATGCCCTGTGTACTCTGGGGCTGCTTTATGAATGCTGGAGTTTGCAAACTTTGAGTCCTTTTTTTCTGCTGTTAACCTTATTATTTCTTACACTTTCACTTTGAGGGGGAGTGGGCTGTAACAATGAGCCCAATTAAACCTGTCACAGCCCTAATTTCTTTCTTAAAGAAATTTTGTAGAGATTTAGTAAACGCCCAGTTTAAAGTCTAAACTCCAGCTGTGTCCCTCTTTCATGTCTCATAACATGGTGTTGCATTACATTAAAATGGCTGTAGTAGCAACATGTATTCTTGGTTTCATCTGTGGGGGCTTGGGAATGCTTTCCTGGGGCCACTTCAAGCTTTGAATTTGAGACAGAGGCCCAGGTGTTAGAGGTAATGGATTCTTCGCTACTGAAAACACAGCCCATTCTGGAAAATTTGTTTGAAACGTTTAAGGATCAAGTGTGACAACATCCTCTGTTATTGATGGGGATACAGCATACTTCAGTCTGCTAGGCATTGTTTGTGAAACTAGATCTCCCTAAGGAGGAGTTTCTGAGATAGAAAATTCTCTGATTGCTGCCATGAATAGGGCAAGCTATCAAGAGAGTGGATTGGAAGAACTATAAGCCAAGTCACTTAGAATTGTACTGCAACAAATAATTTTAATGAATTTCTGATTGTATGGTGCTCACAAGTATAATGATGAAGTGCAAAATATAATCTGTAGATTTATGCACCAAGTCCCCACAAGCCACCTGTCAGTCTGTCATTGGGTTTTAAGATGTTACATGCCTTTTTTTGATGTTGACCTTACGGGAATTCAGTCCAGAGCTGTGAAGATTTTTTCCAGGTAACTGGAGAGTGCTGCTTGTAACTTCAGCCAGCCTTGATTTATATCCAATGTAGGCCTCACAGGGGAACTATTCAAGGTGTTTTCTTCACACACTCTTAATCTGGGCTTGTCCATCTGTGCATTCTGTTCCATACATAGACTAGGAAAACAAGTGCTTTCTATACACTTTGAAGTCTGAGATTAGGGAATGTGTATAACCTCATGTGAGTAAGAGTGGGATGTGAGGGGGAGGTCTCCAGCTAGTGGTGCTTGTGTGAAAGTGCCTGTAAAGCACAGGTATTTGTACACCTACTCAGTCTGAAGAACAGTTCGCCTGGAAAGGCTGATCACTTAGACTTTTGTCACTTCTGACAGCAGTAAACAGTGACTGAGCAGCATAAAATTGTCTGGTTCAGAAAATACCTTCTTGCCTCTGGAAAGCTTGCACATCTTGCAGCAGCATCACGCAGTCCCAGAGCTCCAGCATACTGGGAACTGGCTCAGTGAGTTACACATTTCTGCTGTGGGCATGCATGGTGCTGTTTCTTTTGTCAACTTTTTTTGACCATAGATTTTTAATGATTTACTACAATTTTGCAGGGTATTCAGGCACTGGGGAGAACACAGATATCTCACAAGAGCTTTCACCTGAAAAATCAGTTATCACAAAATCTAATTCTTCAAGTAAATCATTTGCTCATCCAAGCACCTTGCTTCACTGCACTGATTCTGGACAGCATAAGGGAAGATCAAAAGCAAATGGTGAGATGACTCTCCTCTATGGCTTTCTAGTTCCATCTTTCATTACCAGTAAATATGTGAACAGCACTAACATATTTGAAAACTGGTTCTTATTGTATAAATTTGGCTATTCTTACTCAGGACTGTGTATATTTCTTTCCCCCTGCTTGACAAGACTGGACCCAGTTCATTTGTCTGAGCTTGATGTTGCTGCTTTTTACTTTGGCTTTACTTTCATATACACTTCAAGATTGTTGCTCTTATCTCAGAAATCAAACTCATTTTGTGGAGTTTTTTTTCAGTGCCTTATTAACTCCTAAAATAACTATGTTACAACTTAATAATTTTTTTATATTTCCAAAAGTTTCTACAATGTAAGAACTCCTTCAGAGTTAAAAGTGGGTGTTTTGTGAGCTTGCTGTGTTCAAGAGACCATTGGGTGTGGTGATGTGTAGTTGTATTGATACAGAATGGATATGCTTATAATGATTTTCTGAGCTTCATATGAGAAGCTCTTGAGTACTGTTTATTGATGTCTTCTTCATAGTACTTCATACACACAACCCTTGAAAATCTGGCTGCTGTGTACCAGCTTTCATTATTCTCAATGTCTTGCTCCATGTTACTACTTACTGATACAAGCTGGTACCATAAAAAAGATAAATGTTTGATTTTTCTCTTCTTAAAAGTCACAGATTTGAAGGAAATAGAAAATATAAGACAGCTTGATTCTGTACATGAACGTCAAATTCTTTTTTGTACAGATACATTGTTGAGAACAGTTTGAGCTTGTTTTGAGTGTTTTTGTTTCTTTTTGTTTGCGGGTTTTTGTTGCTAGCTTGTTGTTGTTTTCCATAACTTTCTTTGTTTTTAGACAAAAGTAAATTTTAGCTTCATTTAATTCCCCTTTATAAGTGAAACAGGAAACATTAAAAACTACTGAAGTGCAGATAGTGGTAATGTCTTGAAACACGTTTTGCAATCTGAGCAGTTGTGTTTCTGGAGTATATCAGCCGTATGACATACAGCTTAGTAACTTGGCCATCAGTTGCTCAGACTTCTTTTGGTCAGTTGATAGATATTGAAAGTAGTGAAAAATACCAGAAATTATTTTATTTCATCCTTTTAAAATTGTTTTGTTACTTTTTGCATCTGCAGAATTTGTGCCTAGGTAAACAAGATCTGGTGTAAACAAAAGTGAAACTTCTGTGTAATGTGGAAGTGCAGTGTGCCCATCCCGTCACTTCCACTGTACTTTAGGAAAGAGTGTCCTAGTTCAGAGGTGGAACAGAACTTCTAAACATGAAAATAAACTATAGTGTTGGGTTCTCACCCTTTGACAACAGATGCTTCCCCAAAAGATACAGTTTATGCCACAGACCAGTAGTTCTGTTTTTGCATTCTATGAGCTAAATGATGAAAGTAGTTATACTCATGGTAGGTGAGACCCCACCATTGTACTTAAGACTAAAATTTTTACCTTCCATTCCCCTTCTTCCTCTGACCCTCACATTCTATCCCCAGGGAAGATGCAGTTGTTGATTTAATATTATTGAGATAAGATTCTCAATTCAGCATGCTGTTCAGTTAAAATTTTCTTGGCAGTTTTATTCAGTCTAGGATGCACTAATGCTTCAGCTAAGTAGTGTGGATGCATTCTGGAAGAATACCTTGTGCAGTACACTGCCTGTGAGTTTATAAATGCATCCTAAACAGAAGATTAAATTAAAATAATTTCTGAAGCAGGATTGAATTCTGTGTTGGACCCAGTATTTCTGTCACGAAAACATCACTTCGTGAGATTAAATGGTTCATAAAACAGAACCCTCTTGCATCTTTTTGAGAGCTCTACACTAGAAGTGCCAAGTCACAATTCTGTACCAATTGCAGCAGCTAGCATGAGTCCTATTTGAATGTACAAGCCTGGTTTTGTTGTTTATAGTTTTTTCTGAAGAGATTTCATGCCTTGGTTTGAGATGCTGTATGCTGACAATACAGTTTTAATGACAAAAGTTGTTAAGATGGATATTTTGAGAGAGCCATTAATGAGACTATAAAACTTCATTATGTAGTAACCTTCAATAAACTGTTAAAATTGTGGTATTCCTTAAATTGCACTGTGAACTCATGCTTTTTGGAATGTGTATTTGCATACTTGGGATGAGATTTTGAGGGACCTTTTTTTATAATTACTCAGGATTTTATGTAAATACTTCTTGTACAGAGGATGACACCCTGAGTGAGTCATCTATGGATAGCTTGCCATGGAGTGACGATGACTGCAGTCAGGATGTTGATGTAACCACCAACCCTGATGAAGAAGTTGAAGAGAGTGATTTTGAGATTGTTCGGTGTGTTTGCGAAGTAAGAGAAGAAAATGACTTCATGATTCAGGTATGAAATGGAGGGTAAATGCACATTTTAGTGAATGCAGTGGAAGGTGTCAGTAGAGAAACTTTTGTTTTGTACCTGAAATAATAAACTATTGTTGTCTTCCAAAAGCATAGCATTTTTTGAGGTAATCTGTAAGGGTGACTGCTCCGATAGTTAACTTCTGCTTCATAGTACAGTTTAGGATTTTTAATTGAAAGAAAGAGGGAACATTCACTCCAAGTCAAAAATGGTTGGTTTGTTATTTGGGAATTTTGCTAAACATAGAAGACTTTCTTGATTCTGAGAATGCATATTTGAAATCAGTGATTTTTCTTTTTTTTTTTGGGCTCCCTCTAATTTAGAACCTGTTCAGAGCATTGTCATGAGATAGTACTGTACTTCCCATTCCTCTGCCCTGGTAAGAAGCTTAACTTACACATACAATTCTCCAGACAGGCTGGAAAAAAAAAAAAAGAAAAAAATTGAGAGTTTTGCTTTAAAGCAGAACTGCATTTGTCATTTGTCCATTCTGCAGTAGTCTGCAAATTCAGAGCTCCTAACCTGCTTAAGGCCATCTGTCCATTCCACATATATCTGCTCTTTTTAAATCAGCTTCACTGAAAACTTGTAGAGGCTTCTATTGTCTCTCCTGCTTAAAACTGTTGATAAGAACCTCCTTGGAAGTTACTTGCCTATTTACTTTGAGATGTTTGTAAATTATCAGAAAATCATGTTCCTATGAATTTCAAGAGGTGAAGTCAAAAAATCAATTACATTTCTTCATAATTTTTTGCTCTAATTAATTTTCTTTGAGTTTCCATGCTGTTTCATGGAACCTTGCTGTGGAAGGTATGATGCTTTTTCTCTTAGTGGTGAGTTCACTTCACACAACTTTGTTTTAGTGTTGGATCCTGACAATGCAGGGCAAAAAGTAACTTATGAATTAGTAAGGAAGGGTGGAGTGATGGGCAGTGGTCAAGTGTAAGTAAATAGCACCAGACTGTACATGAAGGAAAAGGAGTCCGACAGTGGTGACCAAAGGGGGGTAGATACCCTCTGAGGAGATGGCTTGCAGAAAATCACAAAGAAATAGCCTGGGAGTATAACTGGCAGAAGTAAGTTCAATACTAGGTTAGAATTGCAGGATGTAGGGAGCTGTCAACTGGCTCTGGATGCAGCCTATGGATGCCTTTCCTTTAGAGTTTCATGGGCTGTTTCTAAGATTACCTTGCTAGCTTGAACTAGTTTGGGCAGGCTTTTTTAGCATATTGCAAACTTTTAAACATTTGAATTCATTTGTGAAAGAACTGGTCTCTGGAAGAGGGATGCAGATTAGCAGTATTGTGAGTATCTGCATTCTTGGTGGGGATTGAGGTAATAGGAAATATGCTGGCACCTGGGATACCTGCTTGAGTTTGCTGCGTGCCTGTCTTGATAGCGGAATGAGGAGCCAGGGCAGTTTCTTCATGGATCTGGCAGGAGGTTCATTGCTCCCAATATACATGTATCCCCTCCTCTCTTACAAGGGGGAGAATGCTAAGCGTTCTCTTTCAGCTGTGTTCATTACCATGAATGTGCCAAAGATAGAAACAATGCAGGAAAATGTTAATTTTAAACATATCAGCACCTTGTCCATGAAAGACTGGGGAACATTAAAGTTTAATGAAACTCATACACAGTTAAAATGGGAGTTCCTTTAGGTATTTAAACTAATAATTTGCCCCCACATTCAAAAGATTTTATAAAAAGTTTTCTTTGACCTGTACTTGCCTTAAATGAATTGTCTTGAGCAATTTGTGCATTAAGGATGTCATTTATTGCACTGGGATGCAGAAATCTAGGTTTGCATTTATAGAAGTATCTGCTTCAGTTAGTAGAAATTAGATCTGGAAAAAGAAGTGCAGAAAAATAGTGTGTTGTTGGTTAGTGCTGTTTTGTTCCAGTCTCTACAGGGAGGTTACTAGACTTCATTTAGGGAGCTGGTGTAAAGCAGCAGTGTAGCGTTGCCCTGTGTTCCTTCTGGAGGCACAGCAGTCCGATTTTGTGGTGAGACCCAAAGAAATCCAGACAGACTGTTGTTGCCTCATCTTTCTAGTTTTTATATCGAAACATTGGTGAATTTGTGTATGATGCAGAAAATTCTGGGGCTGGATTTGATGGCCTCAGAGGTGATGGATGTAAACAGACTTGAGATATTTTTGTTCTGGAAGGTGCAAAACTGCTTTAAATACACATCTTTTGGGTTTGTTTATTTATTTTGTGACTTGAATTTCAATTTAAATATTTTTGCACAATGCTGTATGTTTTTTTCTTCTAAATCTTCTGCTTGGAATGCTTTGAAACTCCCTACTACCACCTGGGCAGGGAGTAGTTTCCCAGTAGCATGTGCCAGAGCAGTAACCTGTAGCCTAGCAGCCACCATGTGCAGTAGAACCTGCAAGTTAAAGAATACACCTGTACCCTGAAGGGGTGAATATTTAAATATCAGTTGAGTGAAATTTTAAAAACTTGGGATGTTTGTGCTGGTTTGAAAGTAAACCAGCAGGAGAAATGAACCCCACAGAAATACCGTGAGAGAGATTTCAGGTCAGAGTTACAGTGTCATTAGGAAGATTACAGTAAATGCAACAATACACAAAAACTGGCTTAAAGTCAGACTACAGCCTGGTGTTCTGTTGGGCAGGCTGGTGGTCTCAGTCCTATCAAATAGTGACAGTAGTCCTGCAAAATGATGGTTGAAGTTGAGAGCAGTGGTCCTCCGAGAGGTCTAGTCCTCCTATGGAAGTTCAGGTCCTCTTCTGGATCTGCCCAGTAGTTATGGTGTCCTAAATTCCTAAAGCACCCAGATAATTTATGGGCAGGATGCTCAGTACCTCCCCCAGGGCAGGGAATTTCACAATGGAATGATGTAATCCTATGAGTCATAGGATGTTTTGGGGATCCTTGATGGCCTAGGTCTTTACAGCTGCCCATTGGGGCATTAAGGCCTGATGGCAGAGATGACCCCCCCTTAGGCTGGATGTAGTTATCACAGTTAAGTCAGTTTGTGAAGACAAGAAAACTACCCTGATGTACCTGGTTTGGGGGTGGTTGGCCTCTTTAACTCTTGCAGCCTGCTGGCTGGTGTGCACTGGGCAGCTCTTGCAAACAACCCATCATTAGCAGTTCATCAAGAATAGTGTAGATGGGAGTAGAGTGCATGTTTTGGTTACAACCACACTTGCAACCTAGGACAGATGCTTCACTAGAGTTCTGGGCAAAATTGCCTGGAAAAACACTGAGTGCAGCGCTGTACAATATTACATGATCCATAGGATGCAGGTGTAACTAGATCCAGGAGCTCCCTTCTTATTTTTAGCACAGTCTGTTTCTCTCAATCTGTTTTCTTTGTTTTAGAGCAACTTTTTCTGACTCTAAATTGTGAAATGGGGATTATGTCTGCCTTTTTTGAAAATATCTTCCAACTGCATTAGGGCTATTTACCCATTTTGGAAGGCAAAATATTGTTGGTTCCGTCCTTCAGAAACCTGTTTCTCTCTAACCTTTTACATTCTCCAATCCCAGAGCTCCCATCTCCTCCACACCTAGACCACTCATTTAATGCAGTGAAGTATTCAAAGTCTGGTTGTCCTTTTCTGTCCCTCCTAGCTTAAGGAAGGCAGGAGATAAGAGCATTAATTAAAGTGATGTTGAACGCAGACGAAATGTTTAGCAAGTTTGCATTTTTGTAGGTCAGTGAAGAGCAATGTGAGATTCCTTGCAGTTGCTGTTAGGGTTTGGTTTAGCTCATACTGCAGTCCTCTACATTGACAACATTTCTGGTTTTGGCTTATGCTCTGAGAAGTAAAGGGTGGGGTGTATAATCTCTTGTCTCACTGCCTGGGAAAATAGTAACTTTTAACTGACATCACAGTTTCCAGTCAAAATAGATTTAATATTCTTATGTGGGGTTTTGTTCCATGTTTCAGTGGTCTGTAGTCTACAATCACAATTTTGTCTCATTAAATACTGATGGGGAGAAAATAACAAACAAAACGTGAATAGTTTTATCCCTGCTCTAGAACAGCATGGCTTTAAGAACAGTGACTGCATTTTAAATAGTGTAACTGTGCTAAAGAGATCCAAATTATATTCAGTCGTTGCCAGTATGATTGTCCTGCCTTGGAAAGATGTTGGATGCTCCTAAAGCTGGTGCAACTGATCTGCACTGCAGGTTTGTGTTAGTAGAGCTACCCTTGAAGTGGATAAAATGTTGGAGATAAAAGAATCATTAAAGTATAATATTGCCTACTCCTGAAATAAACAGGGCAGGAGACTTTTTCTCCTTTTAATGCCTTTATTAAGAGTGATCACTCAAGGTTGGGAGGCTCGATGGGTCCGCCATCGCCGTGCAGCTTTGTCCCCTGGGGGCAGAGCTGGGGGTCCCGTCCCCACGATGTTACCCAGCTTTTGACTTTTCCAGGCTCGGGGCTTGGTTCCAGCTGAGCTCTGTGCTCAGGGAGAGGGGCAACAAAGGTTTTCAGCATCTTTGCACGTTCGGTACTTTGTTCCTCACGTTCAGACATCACTCTAATATCTTAATTCTGTATTGGCTCGGTTTTTTTGAGGTCTTTTCGGTAAGTTTGGTGGAGTTGCTTCCCATGGCATGTTGGTCTCAAGCCTATTTTGCATTCTCTCCCATGTCCCCTCCTCTCACCGTCTGGGGAGAAGGATAACTTAGCCTTAGGTAGGGCCATAGCAATACAAAAGGAGCAATTAACGAGAACGACTGGTGATACAATAACAAACAGGTAGAACATCACCTTGGCAGCAACTGGTTTAACTGGTTCTGCAACCCTTTTGTTCCCAAAAAAATTGGCAGATATTTTATTTATAACACTCCTGTGTGACATAAATATCTCTGGGATTTGATAACTAAATGTGGATTACTGTTTGAGGTTGTCAGGAAAAGTAATCCACAAACATCAGAGGTTTTTGTCCAAAAAGGAGACAGAGGAGCCCTTTTACTTTATTTGAATAAAGGGAGAGGCCATGGGTCATCCCCCTGGGGTCCCTCAGATTTCTGGAGGACAATTTTTTGACACTGGCCTTTTTATCCCAATTTCCCAGCTGCATTTCCCTTCTCTCTTTCCCCTGTGGCTGAGGCACTTTAGAGGTACAGACTTCCCAGAATGCCTCATACCAAAGATTGCCTTCTAATGTATAGCCCCTCCTTTTTAAGTTTTAGTTCTTACGGAATTTAGGGGTTTCCCCATTGTGTCTTTCATCTTTCAATATCCAGTTTCATTTATCAGTAAGCCTACAGTTTGTTTCTAAAGGCAAGTATCTTTTTCAGTTCATCAATCAGTGGAATCCTTCCTGTTGTTTCTCTTATCTCTCAGTGCTAGTTTTATCTAATAGCAGACCCACAATTTGTTTGTAAAGACAAACCTGTCATTCCTCTCAAGGGGAAAGCTTTTGAATTCAGAAAAATTGATCTGTTTTGGTGAAGAAAGCTTGATTGCTCTGTTGGCTATGTGGTTATGTGCCCATGCATGTCATGAATGATTTTCATTTCCAAAGGGAGTATTTTTGTACCTTTCAGAATCTCTGCTTGTACTTTCTCATAGTCGTTCTCCAGAAACACACATGAAAAATGTGGAGGGCTCACATTTTATTAGAGTCTGTTTCTGTAATGTATTTGTTTGTAAGTGGAAGGTGGGGTGTGTGTATTAATAGACCTTTTTGTCTTAAAATATGTAGATCCTGTGCTTCCTAATTGACATAATGGTATTGAGCTCCTCTAGCCTTCATTTCTATTAAGGTGCACTTCTTGTCTTTGAACAGTGTGAAGAGTGTCTGTGCTGGCAGCATGGAGTCTGTATGGGCTTACTGGAAGATAATATACCTGAGAAATATACCTGCTATATTTGCCAAGATCCTCCAGGTACAGAAATTTAAGGTTACAGACCCTTTTTATATATGTAGTAAATCTACTAATTTATCTATATCTAATCTGTATCTATATCTGTCTCTCTGAAAAACTATGCCATTTTTCCCCTCACCTGTGTCTGTGACTGTAGGCAAGTTTCAGTTTCAGGAAATTTAATTTATGTGAATGTCCATGAGTCAATACTGTGGAATTACAAAAGGACAGGAATGGAAAAGACTGTTTTCACTGTGATGACCATCTGGCACATACTTACTATAATAAGGATTGTACTGTCTGACTATGGCAAATGAGTGTAGAAAACAGGAAGCTCAAGCAAAGACTCCCCATGGGTACATCTTAGGGGATATGGCTGCAGCTCTCCCCCAACAAATTAGGCTGATGCATTCTTTTAAATAAGTCAGCAGAAGGTTTCTGGCTCTCCTCAGCAGTAGCTTTTGTCATTGACTGCATTACCTGCTGTTCTGGTGTGATGCTGGCCCAATGGCAGCCACCCACAGAAGCCACTTGCTCACCCTCTCCTGCTTCAGCTGGGCAGGAGAGAAAAATGTAACCAAGAGTTCAGGAGTTGAGACCAGGAGAAAACACTCCAAGGGGAGAACAGGCTTCACTTAGAGATACAAGGTGAGTTTATTACCAACAGAATCAGAGGAGGATATAAAAAATAAAATGAGCCTTTAAAAACACCTTTTCTTCCTCCATCCCCTCCCTCCTTCCCACCAACAGTGCAGGGAAAAGCTTGTGGGGGTTTGGTCAGTTCATCACTCAAGGTTTTCTTCTCCTGCTCCAGGAGAGAAGTTGCTGCCGTGTGACACCGTGGGGTCCCTCCCACAGGAGAGGGTTCTCTATGAACTTCTCCAGCGTGGCTTACCAATCTCAGGAGCAGCAGCGTGCCCAAAACTGCTGCAACGTGAGCCCCTCCCACGGGCACACAGTCCTCCCAAAACTGCTGCAGCCTGGGTCACTCGTCCACGGGCTGCAGTCCTCCAAGGACAGGCTGCTCCAGCCTGGAAGCAGGGGCCCTCTCTGTCCACCAGGTCTCCCACTGGATCACAGCCCCTCCAGGCATCCACCCGCTCGAGTGTGAGCATCTCCCCCACGGGCTGCGGCTGCATCTCTGCATCCCCTGGGACTCCCCGTGGGCTGCAGGGCACAGCTGCTTCACCGTGGTCCTCAGCACAGCCTGCAGAGGAACCTTGGCTCTGGCACCTGCAGAACCTGGAGCACCTCCTCCCCTCCTTCTCCACTGACCTTGGCGTCACCATGTTCTGTCCCTCACATGTTCTCACCTCTTCCTCTTCTGGGACTGAAAGAAAAACCTGCACTTTTCTTGGGTTGGCTGTCTGTCTCTGCCCTGAGATGCGTGGGATGGTTCTGAGGCAGCCCGTGCTTTCAAAGAATGAGCCTGGACTCTTCGTTTTTTCAGTCTTCAGGTTGTTTATTATTTCTTACCTACAAAATTTTCTTTCTGCCCAGCCAAGATCTGCTCAGCAGGGCAGCCACAGGCACTCTGCCTGCCCCCGAGGCGGTGTCGTCTTTTTATACTACAAACAACATATAACATATTTACTTTTAATTCCCAATACCATCACCTATGTTAGACAGTGCACTTTTACTCTAAACCAATCCCTAAGTGCCAGCATCACAGCAGAAAATGGAGAACGAGAAGAAGAAAGAAGGACTAGACATTGCCTGATTCCTCCATCTTGTCCCCATAACCCCCATACCAAAAAATCCTAAAACCTACATTTTCACCCTGTGAACACCTTGTTTTTACACCATTGAAACCTGTGTGGCTTTCACATCCCCATGCCAAGCTGGCAGTTCATTAGAAGGATCAAAATCAAGCCTCCAGGTGTTCTGGGCAGAATGCCAGGGTCTCCAAGCCCCCCGATGGGGTCCTTGGCAACTCTGGACATCTGGAGGGATGTGCTGAATTCCCACACACCTTGGTTTTGATTTTCTTCTTAAATCTGTTATCACAGAGGCATTACCAACCTCTCAAATTAGGCCAGCTTTGGCCACCAACATGTCCATCGTCAGAGCCACCAGGGATTGGCTCTGTCAGACAGGTGGAAGCTTCCAGCAGCTTCTCACAGAATCCACCTCTGTGGCCACCGAGCCCGCCCCCCTCCCCCCACTGCCACAACCAGGCTGTGCAAAACCAACACGCCTGCAATAACCTATATATTGGAATTTACCTGGGGTAACACAGTCAGAGTTGATTAGGCAATATGTTCTCTCCTCCTTAGCAGATATTTTGAAATGTCTTAGTGTTGGAAAATCCCAACTCTGCAGAGACGGGGCAACTGAAAGGCAATTTAAAGATTTTATTCCGTTATCAATCTCGTAGAAGGGTGAGACATAAGAGCTGTAAAACTCAATGCCTTTCCATCAGAAGCCAGCCTGTTTCCTGGTTACAATATCTTATAAATGTTTTTCAGCCTATTAGCTTTTGCCACACAATGATGCTCATACTTCTAATACCAGTCACCTATTACTTTACCCCATGTGGTCTTCCTACAATGCATCTTTCACAGTTCTAATTCTCAAAAATATCAGGTCTTTTTACAAGCCATCATTTGAAACTTGTTTCTAGTTCAATCTCTCTCTCAGCAATGGCATCTCTATTCCATGGCCTTCCTGAGTCAGCACACCTTATCTCAGAGTTTGCATACAGATGTACAAGACTGTGTGAGCTTTCAGTCAGGTTTTGAGAATCCTTTACAAATCTATTTCTCACATCTTAGTCCATCTTACACAGCAGGTAAAATTACATTAAGCAAATATTTTCTGACTTTCTACTGTATTTATTACAAAGACTTGCTGAAAGTGAAAAGGATGAGGTTTGGACTTGAGGCCATTGTTATAAATGGCAAGAAAATGGATCTCTTTTCACCTGATTAAAAGACTTTTTTGGTTTATATACATATTTGGATTGTGATCCAAGTTTTTTTTGGCTGTTGAAAGCTACCAACTCTTTTGTACTTTAACTCATAGATTTGTGTAGTATGTTTACTGCTGTTGCTTGTACTCTCAGCAATGAAGACATGCTATACCTAAATTTTAAACTTTTACTACAGAGACAGCAATATATTTAAGGTTTCTTTAGAATATCTTGCTTCTAGAATTTTAAAGATATTTTGCTTTATCGCAGTTGAAGGTAGTTTTAAAGGGACTAAAATGCACTTGCAAACTGAAGTTGTGTCATCACACTTGAATGAGTGTTTCTGTGCAGAAGGTGATTACAGCTTCATTTATTGAATTCATCATTAACTATTAATTTCAAGATTCTGAAGTTTACATTGGAGGGGACTTAATTTTTACCTTTTGGCTCTGTCTTAATTTTACTGCTGTTGTGAAAAAGGAAAACATGTCCAACTTTCTGACTGCAAAGATGGCTTTTCAGTGACTGTTTTTGGCTTGAAGTGAGCTGATAAGCTGTATGAATCTACAAAGAAGTGGCTTTTAAAACTGAGCATGGCTATTCAGCAGACTCTTACTTAGGAGCTTTCCCCAGCCTATACTGCTGGGACTTGTAACAGCACCACTCATTCTATTAGAAATAAAAAGCAAATTTAGTGTAATTTTGTCTAAAAACTGTATTAACTGCTGTTTTACTCAGATCTTTTTGAATCGGGTAGGATTTTTAAGAGATTTGTTAACATTTACCCTTGCTTAAACGTGATCAAGATGATTATGTAGCACAATTATGTGGGCATAGTCTGGTGTCTCCTCTTCAGGTTATATACTTCAAAAGGGAGCACTTTTTGTCTCAGGGTGCACATCACCTCAGTTGTTCAGGTGACCATGAAGTTCTCAAAGTCAGTGTTTTACTCTTGTGGACTGAACTGTACTTTCTGTCTCAGATGTCAGCTTCTCTAACGTAGAAGTTAATGAGGGAGGGCCAATGCAGGTGGCCAGGAGTGTCTCCAATGTCGTTCTGACCATACCGAAAATTCTGCTTGCCTTCCTGCTTGATACAGTGTATCTGCCTGGAGGGTTGAGCTGATGCACCTTTCAAAATTCTTTTTCACCCTGTCATGATTTCTGATGCCACCTATTACCCATTCTATGTAGTGCTAGCCTCAGTCTCACTCTGCTGCCTAGTAACTCCCTTTTTCTTTTGTTTTAGCTTCTCCTCTAGTCAACATTAACCTGCTTATATTGGAGACCTTTTTGCAATTATGGTTCTCAGTCTGTGTTCCAGTTTTATCTCTGGTTTTGTGGGCTTGCTGCCTGGGCTGTATGTAGGCAGTGACTGATGGGGTTCTCTGGGTGCTGAGCTGTCCGCTGAGAATATCTGTAGTAAATGTACATTTTACAGGATGTGGAGGAGCTTTTGTTAGGTATTTATTGTGAAGGGTTTTTGTGTGTATTTGCAATTTAGTAAGCACCTTTCCTGGTAATACCATTTGTTTAGCAGTTTAAGTTACTTCTATTGATACATCTTTCACATTCAGCACTGTTTCATTTCAGCTGTTGCTGATATTCAATATCAAGAGATAACATTGATATCTCTTAAGATAGAATTATCATTATTAATAGCTTGACTTAGGCAAGTTTTCTATTGGAACCTTAGCCTTGATTCCTTCAAAATCTATTTTTGCACAACTGTACTAGTACATGTTGATGTTAAAAACAGGATCACTGAGAAGCTGATTGCCTTTTTCTGCATTTTACTGTCTGCAGAGAGCTGCAGTCAGACTGTAACTTCTGTCATAACCATGCTTAAACTAGACAGTGTGATACTCTGCTAAAAACACACCTTTCTCAGCCTCATCTGTAGCTGTCTGTTGTGGATATCCTCTGGTGGAAGTTGATGTCAGAATATGTTTACAGTTGGGCAGAGGTTTTTGGCTTCCAACTTTACAAGTTCTTAATTTCTTCATTGGTCTGCTTTTACAGTTTCTATTGATAAGAACAAATAAGCTGTTGCCGTACCTAGAGATAATCAGAATTACTACCAGCACTGTCAACATTTCATTTTAACTCACTCATTGCTGTCACTTCAGGTCAGAGGTCCAGCTTAAAGTACTGGTATGAAAAGGAGTGGTTAAGTAATGGTCACATGCATGGCTTAGCGTTTTTGGAAGAAAATTACTCTCACCAGAATGCCAAGAAGATAGTGGCCACTCACCAGCTGCTCGGTGATGTACAGCGAGTGATCGACGTCCTGCACGGGCTGCAGCTGAAGATGAGCATATTACAGTAAGCACATTTACCTATCAGCCAGCATGTTCTCCTCAGGAATCAGACTGCAAGTGTAAAAATAACCAGAAATTCTGACTTGCATTTGTGCTGTGTGGATTTAAAACATAGTTTGAATAGCTGATGTGATCTTGGGAAAGGATTTGGCTATTTGAAAACTGTTTAAGTGGGATGAGTGTAAATGGACAATGTGTTTAGAAAGGGTTAAACTAATAAACCTAATGACAGTTTTTCCTAATTTACTCAAATGGATTTTAAGTAAGAACAGGATAGACTTATAACCCATGACGCCATTTTTGCAGCACTTGCTTTCTCCATTCCAGGAAATCTGGTCATAGCCTCTCCAAGAGGAATCAGATATTTTTGTTTGGTACAGTGTCTTGTTTTGGTTCAGTGGGAGAGTGGTCGCACTCTCAGCAACCTGCAGTACTTCATTTCTGAAAGGTTATTTCAGCTATACCTACAGAAAATAGCAATTATTTACATAAAATATTTTTTTCTATCAATTCAACTCTTTTGTGTATTTTCCTATTTAAGTCAACCTTGGGTTCTGATGACTGAAAAAAAATTAACTCAAATCTAGCAGTTTTAAATTTATTGAATTCCGCAATTGTAATTTATTAGTTGATAATTTGCACTGTTTGGCAAACAAAATGATTTTGGCATTCTTTGGACTCTTCCCCGAATCTGTGGTAATGGCGGAGGTCCACTGACATGGAATAATGCTTAAAGCAAGAGAGGAGCCATTTTAACATAAGGGTTTGCTTTTCCATTATGGGTCCTTTTATTTACATCTGTAAGTAATCTCTTTCCTTTTTGGAGACTGAAACAAATACTTTAAGGCTACTCCTTGGGCCCTTTTTAAAGAGCAATATTTGAGTTTCAGGCGAGATTTACATAGTACTGAGGTAAGGAGGACTGGGTATATATGTGATGGTTGCTGCAGGTTTTGTTCCTTTTCTCTCCCATGCTGAAGTCAGTATGATGGCCTGGATTAATTAAAGGTGAGGTGCAGTCCTGTTTGGATCATCTGGTTAAAAGCTTCAGCTGCTGTTTTCTTTATCATGATAAAAATTGGAAGGGATTTGAATAATTGCTGAATTTGAATAATTATTATATTTTTGATGCAGATCAGCAATAGAGAAATGATTTCATAGGTGCCTGAAATTATTAGGAATTGCTCAGTGTTTCAGGGAGGTGGCAAAGGACACAAGGTGACCCCAGCAGTGCCGTGGGAGGGTGAACCTTCAGCAGGCAGGAGTTAAAAGGTTATTCAAGTATTAGCATTTGAGTTTTCATCCTTTAGTAACTGGTGCATCATTTTTCAGAAAAATTTTCTGTCTTCTGTAAAATTATCCCTTGCTCTGGTTTGAGCAAAGTGCAGTTTCTTTAGGTGTAGCAGATGAGTGGAGCTTGAGCAGAAAGCTTTGGTAAATGAACACCTGGCTTTCACTTTTCAAGCCATGCCTTCAGGATGGTTCACCAGGGAGCTCTGTCCTTGCTGTGCCAGCACTGAAGTCAAAGATGCTTCTATGAAATAGTCTGAGCACATCCTTGGCAGCTGTACTCACTTTGCTTTCCTCTGAGAGACACTGAAGAAGCCTGAGCTGCTGCGGGATGGATTAGAAAGCAGTTACTACCAAAGTCAGCTGGTCATGTTTTGTTCAGTGGTTTGGTGAACAGCTAGAAAAGCTGGATCAGCTGAATAGAATAAGTCTGTCCACCTCTGCAAGGAAGCAGAGAGGAAGGCTTGAGGGCAGCCCCCCCATCTGTGCAGCCCAATGCAGCAGGGGCTTTAGAGGCAGCATTTGCTCTGCTGTGTTCCTGCAGCCTGTGGCAGATGAGCTGCCAGCCCTTTCAATATAGCAGAGTATGGTGCTTTGCTCTCCTTTTACTGCTGTTTTGATGCTTTACACAAGGAGGAACATGGGTTACAATGCTCACTCAGAATCTTTTGTTTGTTATATCTGTAATAATCTGATACCTATAGTTGTCCCTTCTGCTGAAATAAATAACGTATTAGTCAATTTGAAGACAATTAAAATAAGAATTTTTCTAAGAACAGATGAAGGGAACTCTGGCAACTCTGAGATGCCACTACAGTTGCAGTGTTGGTGTACCATACCTTTACTAAAAATATCCCTGTTAAAATTAATTTCTGCTGCTAATAAATTGCAAATATTGAAGCAAAATGTTCCATGAAGGGCCAGCATTGGTGAGAAGTCGTATGTGTATATTTGCAGCTTATTCTTCAAGTTTTTTCTTAATCCAAACCTTGGTTTGTCTTTTTTTCCCATAATTATTCTTACTTAACTTCTTTATGCAAGAGGATAGTTTGCTTAGTCACTTTGGCATTTAAATTGGATGGTTTACTTTTTTATGTTTGAACAGAAATAAAGAACACCCTGACTTAAAGCTTTGGTGTCATCCATGGAAGCACATCACGGTGGATGAAAAAATCCATACAAAACACATCATTCACTTTGAGGAAAATTGCAAAGAGGAGACAGCAAGTTACAGAACTTGGAATGGGACAGTTGAGAAACCCTCAACAATTCCTTCTGTGGAGGAATCTTACATTACGAGTGAACACTGTTACCAGAAGCCTCGGGCCTACTACCCTGCCATAGAGCAGAGGCTGGTTGTGGAAACCAGAGGTTCAGCCATTGATGATGGAGTAAACAGAATAAGGGAAAATGGGGATGATACCTTCTCAGAGAGGTTTGGCTGGAATCTGGACCAAGAAATATGCAAGATGGAAAATGAATCTAAACACAATTACTCTAAGGTATTTTTATTAAAATAGCCTTCTCTAGCAAAGAGCCTGTGTTTTCCTAGCAACCTGCAAACCTCAGCCTTTTAAAATACTTTTTGGTCTGTTTGTGTTTATTTTTTTTGAATTAGACTGTTAAATATAAGTTGCCACTAACAACTAAAGTGATAAATGTGATCAACTCCTTCATTTTATATTATAATTTAAAACTCTAGGTTGACTTCTGGACCTCAAGTTGTTTGAAGAGCGTGGACCATGTATTATGGTCCACTGGTAGCTCATTGTTGCTTACTTTTGTGTACTTTTAAATGAAACATAAACACTAGTAGAGAGAGAAGAGGCCAAGCATGTATGATATTACCAAATACACTGATAGGCCAGCTTCTAACTATGTCCATCTTGTTTCCGTGTTCTTTCTAATAGCTCAATTAATTTTGGGTTCTTCAGGCAGCATTTCAAGATTGAAAAAAAAAAGGTATCAGCCTGAAGTGTTGTTTTTTTTTAAGACTGATCACCATGGAGTAGTCCTGTTTCTTCTTCCTACTGTAGCCCTTCAGGTTTAGCTTTCAATGCTTGGTTCTCATTGTCATCCCTGTCAGCCTAGTAGAGGCCTTTCTGCTCTCCAGTGCAAAAATTTTGATTCTGTTAGTACCAATTCCTATGAAATGTGGGATGAGAAATATTGCAAACCCTCTGGGAAATGAGTGAAGCCCCTCTGCTCTGGAGCCAGGCTAGGGGAGCTGTGGGTGTTCACCTAGAGAAGGATCCAGGGAGACCTGAGAGCCCTTTCCAGTGCCTGAAGGGCTCCAGTGCCTCCTGGAGGACTGGACTTGGGACGAGGGATGGAGGGACCGGACAAGAGGGAATGGCCTTAAGATGAAGGAGTCTAGATTTTAGATGGGATATTAGGAAGAAATTCTTCCCTGTGAGGGTGGTGAGCCCCTGGCACAGGTTGTCCAGAGAAGCTGTGGCTGCCCCTGGGTTCCTGGAAGTGTCCAAGGCCAGGTTGGATGGGGCTTGGAGCAGCCTGGGACAGTGGAAGGTTTTGGAACCTCCTCCAACCCAAACTACAGTACGATTTTATGATTCCATTAAATACTGAGCTCCCTTTTTTTAGATTAAAGGTTAGGATAGCTCTTATTTCATCCATATGTAAGTTGTAATTTGCAACTTTTAACTTCTCTGTTGGTCTGTTGAGATTGTGTTTTGTTTCCTAGAAAGGGAAATATTTTAATTCTTCAATCTTAAAGAGCCTTTTTCTAAAGGATCATATTTCAGCAGAAGGATGAGAAAAGTAGGGGAGTAGAATGAGCACTGCTGGTGTTGTAGTCAAGTTTTGTAAGGAGTGGTAATGCTTGTTTGCAGATGGTTCAGCAAAAGTTTTAGTAGAATTTTGATGAGTTTCCTTAAGGAAAAATCCCTTTTCACTCCTGAATTGTTTGCTCTTTAGTTGATTTAGTTGATTATTGTATGTATGTATTGTCAGGTTCTAGGAACAGATGTATTGTATTGTCAGGTTCTAGGAACAGCTTCAGCATTCCCTGAGATACACAGATTAAGTGCAGGATCTTCCAGATGAACAGTGGCAGGGAGATAACTCCACATGTGTATCTTACCTTCAGAAAACCAGATGTTTGTAAAGTACAAATAGTTTTCAGCAAAATACCCATAAATATGTTTATATTTAGATCTTCTTGCCCAAACCAGGTTAGTGTCTGCTTATGGTCTGTGTCTCTATCACTCACTGGCCTCTGATGAGTTCAACAATTATAGGGGACTGGGAGGACTCAAGCAGTTTGGCTCCCCAATTCTCTTTCACTGTAACAGATATTTAATGTGTGTATTTCTGCTAGGTGAGAGAGTCTGTCTCTAAGAAAGTCTCTCCAGAGGAAGCTATTGAAATGAAATTGCTGGAAAAAGACAAAGAAGGAGTAGTGAACTCACAGCTGCAGTGGCAGCTCAATCTTTTAGCTCACGTGGAATCTTTGCAAGATGAAGTCATACACAGAATGGATTTCATTGAGAAGGAGCTAGATGGTAAGTAGTGTTATTCTAGTTTAAAAAACAATTTTGTTTAACTGACCTACCTGTTCAAAACATGTTAACCAGAATTTTACTTCTTCAGACCTACAAAGAGAATAATGTTCCATTATCACATTTTCTAAATAGAAAATAGACAGACTCCTGATGTGGGGGGTGGATTTTAAAACAAAGACCAGAATTTCACAGAAGTTGTTCTAGTTAGGACATCTCTAAATAGTTGTATCAGATATTGTACTGGAACATCTTTGTGTCTTTTTGGGTTTAGTTTTTTGTCCTTTTCCAAAACTCTTCTGTGTGTCTGCATTTCTCTGTTCTTTGGGAACTTGCTGGCTATGTTAGCCCGTTCTGAGTAGCCTCTTCAGCTCTTATCCTTTCCTGTCTCTTCCAAATTCTTCATCTAAATATGAGATTTTCATAGCAATGGAAAACTTATAAATCCTTTGTGTTGCATTGAATGATTTGGGATAGTTCTTTACATTGTTAAGTCTGACCATTGGTTGTGTAGTGGTTATAACAGTAGCTTTACTTGCAGGGGAATCCAACTTCTCCCCAAGTAAGAGCCCTGTGTTTGTAAGTAAGGTACTGAAAAGTTGGACAGCTGAGGGGCTATTTCAGGTAAAGTAGATCAGTCAGGGCTGTGCTGCCTAAAAAGCTCTGGTTCCAAAAAGTTGGACTTTTTGTACCTGCTGCTGAGCAGAGGTCTGTGCAGTGTGTTGCTGCTTTGAGCAGGAACTTTCTTACTCCAAGGTGGGATGTGTCAGTACCGAGTGATGCTGCTGGCTCTGCAGCAGGTGCTGCCCATAGGTGAAATTTACCTGTTGATCTGGCTGGTGGCAAGGCTGCTCTTGGTAGAGGTATTTATTCTGTCTTGAAGGTTTCAGTCTCCATCTGCAGTACTACCAACATCCCCGGAACTCATCACAGTCTAACCCTGACCACCTTCCTTGTGAGCATGTTACATTATGTGTCACTTGACTTCTGCTGGGGGGGTGGGGGGGTTTCTTGTTTCCCGCAGAGAAGCTTTTTAAAGCAGAAGTTTATTTTCTTTATGGAGCACTCGGCTGCGTTGTGCTTTTGATCTTCATCCCCATTTTGTGTTACCCACTTCTGTCTTGGTCAGTTGTGTTCTGTATTGATGACAGATCTCTTTCGTTCTGATAGTCCCATTTTTGATGGTGTAAACTCCCTGTACCACAGTTTCTTTGCCTGAAATTGACACAGATCAGAAGAAGTTTAGCATGAGGTTTCACAATGTCTGGTCCAGAGTTTTCCTTTCCTGCTTTTTCTTAGGAACAGCAGCTTCTCCCTCCATCTCCATGTGAATTATTTGGTAATGTATCAAAAGTTACTTGCAGAGATTGGTGTGAGGTGTTCAGTTCTATGATTTCTCAAATAACTGTTAAAAATATTGCCCACTGCCTTCTCAAGAGTTACAAAATATTTAAAGAATTCTTGGTTTGTGACTTAAGATGAGCTGTTTGCTGAGAACTGCAGTAGTGATGGATTTTGTTTTCTTTGCAGTTCTGGAGAGTTGGCTGGATTACACAGGAGAGCTGCAACCCCCAGAACCACTGGCTCGACTGCCCCAGCTCAAACATTGCATAAAGCAGCTGATAACAGACTTGGGCAAAGTGCAGCAGATCGCGCTGTGCTGCTCCACGTGAGCCTGGGGAGCTCTGGCTGGGACTGCCTGCAGAGCTGCAGTATCTGATGGGAGCACATCTGAATCTGTAAATTAAACTAGCATGATGCTTGCATGGGATGCAGATTGACTTCAGGGACTTGTCAAGAAGTGTTGTTCAAAGAAGAGCAAAAAGGTTATTTCAGGTCTATTAGACAATTATAGTGCTGTGGAAAAGGTCATACTCTTGTCTCCTGTTGCCTGTTGGTTGATAAGTTAGACTAAAATTTTCACTCCCTACAAGTTGTTCATCAAAATGGTAGACTTCTTCATCATTCAATTGACTAAAAATTGTGCCACTGAAAAACAGAGTTTTAAGAGCCAAAAAAGTTTGGTTGACAGTGGTTGTAAATAACTTTGTGTAGTTTAAGTGACTCATGTCATGTTTTATTTCTTCTGGTTTATGCATACTAGCACTCAGTATTTAATCATTAGGAGATGTTATAACAGTTTCAGACTTAGTAAGTGTGAATGTCCAGCTCTTGACTGTAAGTGTTATGTGGAGGTTTTCAAGTAACAGTGGCCTGACCCACACTTCTGTTACAGTAAATAATGTAGCAGGAGGTCACAGGTGGATTGCACTTGTTTTCCATATTTATCCTCACTGTCACATGACCTGGTACTGCCCATGAAGGTGGTGTTTGTGTGTATTCTTGAGCTCTTCAATCTGGCCATCCTGTGCCTCCTGCAGCACTTGCTGGGGGATCCCCTCGTTGCAGTAGTGTGGAATGCAGCCAGGAAAGGACTGGAGCCACGCTCTGAGTTCAGACCCAGCATGGTCTGTCATGGATGTGATATATTTTCTACCCATTTGTTAATAATTGCCATTCCGGTTATATTTGGAAATCTAGATTTTTTTTTCAATACTATGGATGTGTTCATTGTAAAGACTTGCTATGAATGTGTGGTTTTGGGAATCAGTTTTTGTGTAAATAAAGCCTCGAGATCTATGCATGAGGTGCTGTCCTTGCAGACAGTGAATGGGTTATTATTATCTTAAATACTCTGTGTTCACAAAGTTCCTTTTTATACCTTAAGTTTTAATTTTCAGTTTGTATTTACTTTGTGATGTAGGTGACAAGGCTGCTGATGTTCAGTCAAGTTATACAGAACCTTTGGAACGTTGTGAGCATTTGAGAGGTTCAGAGTCTTTCAGCTGCAGATCACCACTCCTGAAATAATGGCTGTAACTTCAGTTTTCCTTCACAGACATTGCTGAGTTCAGTTCCCTATGGAACACAGTGAGCTGATTTTGCAGTGAGAGGGTGTCCTTAAAAAGATGGATTTGTTGCCCTTATTTTATTGTGTGCAGTGGTACTACCAAAGGGTAACATTCAAACAGAGTTGTAATGGAAAGGCCCATACCTGTACAAATTACTAATTTGGAATATATATCTGTAATCTTTTTATTCTGCAAAGAATAATGAAAACTTGAAATATCCAGTATTATTGTAGGAGCTACAGTCTCTACATGGTGAATATTTTATTTCCTTCAGAAAACAAAATAATTAGGCTGCTCTAGGTAGTAACTAAGACTTTTATGCCAAGATTCAGTTCAGGCAATAATTTGTCTCACAGTTTTATAGTACTGTGTCGGTATATAGTGAATACAACGTACATACAGCAGAAAAACAAACTTTCTTTTCTGTAACACAATTGAAATAAAGCTTACATTGTATTTTAAGGATCACTTGGCTCTCTGAAGATGAGACCAGTGCTTATACCTTGGCTCATTCCTGTCAGGTACTTGAGCTCATGTAGCTCAGAGCAGCATCAGAGGAGCCTCGCAGGCAGCTGGTGATTTTCAGGTGAAAGAGACCAGAAAAGGCGTTCCCTGGTTACAGTGGGGAGAGCAGGACACAGCTTGTTGTGGGAACAGCTTGGTTGTGCTCCCAGTCTGAGGGCATTCAAGCACTCAGTCCCTGAGCTGGCTTCTTGCTCCAAAGGGGGATTTCTTCTCAAGCAATGGCTTTTGTGTGCTCATTGTGTATTTTCACTTGTCAGTTTATTTTTGCTCAGGGCAGTATTGGAGGTTTGGAAGAAAAAGCATTTCCCATGGGTAGATCAAGTTGCAGACCCTGGAGACTTGCATCCCTTCAGTAGTGCTGGGGAAGCCCTTGCAGATAAAGACTGAAAATATTTATTTAAAATAGAGTAGTACTTCTCGTATTCAGGGAAGATTCTTCATTGTGCTCTGCCTGGATTCATTTCTGTCCCTTTTTTTTGCAAGTTTCCTCATTGTTATTTTTAGTCTGGACCAGCTGTTCAGACTGACAGGTCACTTTTTTGTTTCTTCAAATCACTGGTAAGTGAATGCAGCGTGGAGCCTTGATGAACTGAGCAAACATTGCACTGTGGGTACACACGTGTTTGTTGATGCACTATTAGAACCAAGGGGCTGTACATAGAATTTTGTTTTGGAGCAATATTTGCAAAACTTGAAAACTTCTGTATCTTGGTGTTTGGAATAAATAAAAAAATAGGTTTTTGTTGTTTAAATTCTTAGTAAAGTCTTTGTTTCAATTAATGATAACTCAAATAATTTTGGAATTTTTTCCTTTGCATTGCTTTGCAATGCAAGAACTGTAGTTTGTCAGGTATATATATCTCTTAACTGTTGCTAAAGTCTGGAGATAACTATTTTCCAGAACTATGTTATATAAATATCCTTAATAGTGTATTGGATATTGTTTAATGAGGAGCTCATACATTTTGTTCCCAAATCCTAATATATGTAGTATATTAGTACCAATATATGTAATATATTAGTACCTAGTATGTGTGATCTGACCCTAATTTTTGTTCTGTTTGGATGAGCAGCCTGTCAGGGGCAGCAGCTCAGAGGATGCACAGCATTAGCTACGGTGTGAAGCAAGGAGCTGTGGATGCAGTTAACAATCCATACAGAGAAAATGCACAGGAAGAAGAGGAAGCTGGGGAGGGCTGGAGAAGCAGTGCACTTGGCCCAGGGTGCCTGAAGGCAGGGGCAGGCATTTATGTACTTTCAGCTTCCATCTCTTCCCTCTCAGTTTCTCCAGTGGAAGCAAAGCAGATCTATTCCATTGTCATACCAAATTTTGCTTTCTAACTTCATTCTCAAAAAAAAATAAAAAAAATAAAAAGGATTCTTATGAAACTGGATTTTAAGGCTGGAGGGTGCATCACTGCTGGAGCCTGGTTTGTGAAGCCTGGAGAGACTTGAGCCACTGACAGCAGATCTCCGTGTGTCTCACTGCACTGTGTCATCATGCAGGTCTTTGATGATCATTTAAATGTCAAAATCGGGTTTTAAAGTTGTGGTCTGGATTTGAAATAATTCAGTGGGATGTGTGCTGTGGCTTGTCATGTTTTCATGTGCCCTCTGATTTACCTGCATGATTGGAAGGTTTCTGTAGTTGCAAACGCAGAGAGGGAGGCAGCTCTCAGTCAACAGTGGGACTTCATGTGGGTAGAGTCACCATATTCTCGCTGTTATTTGACCAAAACATCATCTGTTGACCATTGTCCAGCCCATGGGTCCTGTTCATGGCCATTCTGATGGCCAGTGCACCATCCATGCTGTTGCTGTCTGCTGTTCCATGCCCCTGTGGGAGTGCTTGTGGGTGGTCCTTGCTCTGATTTCCCAGTGGGGTTCTGGTGCACTGCAGGCCATTGCAGTTGTTCAGCGCTGTTTCACAGCTTTGTGCTAACCCTGCTGGTTGCATAGCAGTTCTTGTGAAGGTAAAAACCTGTGTACAGCCCTGGTCTGGGTAATACCTGCTGTGAGTAACCCCGAACAACGTCCTGTTGAAACAGTTCAACAGTAAATATCACTTTTTTTCCCTTTTACAACAAAGAAGTAGACAGAAAACACTGAGAACAAACCAGCAAAACTGGGATTCATCCTGTCCTGCTGCAGAGTTTTCCTGCTGGTGGTGCTGGTGTGCTGTTGGGGTGTTTGAAAGGAGAGGCTGGAAGGGGCCGTGGAGCGTTGCAGTGCTCCATACCCCGTTCTGAGGGGCTGCATGGACTTGGGAGTGGATGCTGTGTGTACCTTCAGGGCTCCCAGACTGGTGACTTGGTGAGTAAGTCATGGAGCTTGATACACATGACAAAGGACACCAGGGAAGGACCAGCTCCTCAACAGGTGGTTTCTGTGCCCTTGGGTTGAGGGTTGGGTGGATGCTGCTCTGAGTCCGGGCTCTAGGCACAGCCATGTCCTTTGCACAGAGGCTCTGAGCTGATGAAGACACTTTGCCTACTTGGCAGCTCCTCGAAATCCCCGTGATCCCAGCAAATGCTGCTGCAGGGAAAGATGCTAAGCTCCAACTGCCAAGACTCATCGAAAGCCGACTGTGTGGTGAGATTTTTACCTTCTCATCCCTCCCTCCTTTTCTTTTTCTCTTTTCTTTTATACATATCTTTGGGTGATATTTTTGTAGTTTTACGTTGTTGGGAATGATGTAACTTTTACAATTTTCAAAGTAACTTTAGTCATGTGTTTGTTTGCCTTTGCCAAAGGGGAAGGGAGGGGTTGGGGGGCGGTGTGGAATTCAGGTTTCTCTTCAAAAGACTCTTCTCACTGAGGGTTTGAATTTCGCTCAGTGAGGCCTGACAGGCTTCACATCAACAAAAATCAACATCTACAGGTTGGGAGTAGCAAGAAGACACAGAGAAGATAAACAGACATTAACAAATATGCCCTCGTTAGGCTGGAGTCATCTGATCTGGAAAAAGATTGATAAGAGAACCAAAGAATGAAGACTAAATTAGCATCAAAGGTGAAGAGATCCAATAGGAGATCAAGTGCTGTGATTTGTATGATGTAGAACCCAATGAATGAGAATTTATTTGGGTTTTAAATGTATAAATATATGAAAAGTCTAGCAAAGAACTAGGTGAGCTGGAATGATTTCTGCTGCACATCCTGTCTGGAATAAAGTAGTGCCTGATTCTCTAACACTTGAAAGATGGTACTCAAGAGTTTCTTCTATTCCCGCAGTTAGAATGACAATTTTGCAATGCTTTCATATTGTTATATTACTATAGATAATAATCAAAAAGGTACATACCTGCTTTCCTTTGCAGCCAAATTGTTCAAAAATAAACCCTGTGTACATGTGTTTATACACATTGAGCATTTCAGTATTGTTTCACTCTAATCCACCCCAAGGGATCTATTAACAAGAATCTGGGTTACTCCCATCTCCTGGGACAAGTTTTTAACACTTGTCACTCCAGAGGGAGTGGTGACACGGCTCTTGTGGGTCTGTGCTGCCCACGGTGTGGCTGATCTGGCCTGTGGCCATGAGGCACAATTGCAAGGTAGCCTGAGCCCTGTGAGGATCCTGGGCACTTGGAACACCACTGGGGAAGGCCACAGCTGCCCATGCTGGAGTGGCTGGGATAGCTGGTGGGTCCTCCCCTGCCCTAGCACTTGTGGTCTTGCTGGGGCTTGTTCTGTCACTTCAGAGCCTTCAGCGTCCGTGTCCTGCGCTGCCAGGGAGAGTAGCCCCAGGGGCAGCATTCTTGCTCTGCTCTCCTCTGGCTGGCGGAGCACTGCTGCTCTTGGGAGCTGTTGGACCCACTCTGTGCTTCAGCTGTCTGTTAAAATCTGCTTCGTGCCCGTGGTGTTCAGAGGCTGCAGCGTTCAGCCCTAGCAGGCAGGGAATGGGCCTGGCAGTGCCCTGGAAAGACATTGCCCAGCATGAGTGGCACGTGCCCAGGACATGGAGATTTTCAGGATAGGAAAGTTAGAGGGCTCAGAGGCTGCTGGCAAGGGAGGAGGATTTGAAAAGCCTTTACAACCACATCTGTCCCATTTTACCTGGCTCCAGGTTACAGATGGCAGAGCAGCAGGCTCTTGACTGTGGTCTTTTGTGTAAATGCATCCAACAACCTGGGTGCAGATTGGTGATGGAGGGAGGAACCCAAGAGCCACGTTGGTTCACACGACATGGGTCAATAGCAAATATAAACCATGTGAAACTCCTCTGAGTTACCTTGGGTCCCCAAGCGTGACAGCAGCGGGACCAAGCCTGGGACAAACCCCAGCCCGTTCTGTGCTGAGGCCACATGGGCTGGAGGCTGGGGCTGAGCAGGTCTGGGTGGAGAAGAAAACAAGAAAATTATGGTAGGTTTCAAGATTGAGCTCATCAGACAGGAAAATGAGGAAGGGATGTCCAAGCAGGACACCTGCAGCTTTTGGGTTAAGGGGCAGGTCTTGCTGCACCAGCCTAAAGATGCAGAGAGAGAAGGAGGAGAGGGACTGTGCCAAGCAGCGAAATTGCTTTTGCACCACCTCTAGCCACAGAGGAAGCTCCAGCTTTGCTAATAAGAGCCTGTTGAAAGCAGAGGCTCATGAGTGTGGCTGCTCTGAGGCCTTTCTGCTGCGTTCAGGCCCCTCAGCCCTGCGGTGTAGCGGGATCGGGGCTCTACCTGAGTATTTGCATTCTACTTCTTTGAATAATCTATTCCTGGCACGGACCCATTTCTTTCCCCATTGTTCCTAGAACAGCAGTTGTGCGTGTTAAATTACACATTTAAACCTATTGGGCTCATGAATTTGCCTGAAGAGAGTTGTCTGAGGACCAGCACTGCCGTGGCTGCCTGCTCACTCCAGCTGGGGCCAAGGGCTGTGGCAGGAGCAAATCGCCTCAGGCTGTGGCAGTGAAATTGGCCCCATGGGCGAGTCACAATAAGTTCACCTCAGCTGTGAACAAAGTGCCTTTTAATTTGTAACAGATGGTTATTGCTGCATGTCCAGCAGGATCCTGTTTTATGGAATTTACAATCTATGTGTTAAAAGGTCTAAAAATAGCTGCTTTGGGCACAGTCAGGGGCTGGTTTCCCCCTAGCTGCTGGTCCCACCAAGCAGAGTGGTGAGTTATGGGGTGAAAGCACTCTGATGGTCCACAGCTGCTGCTCACAGGCCTGCACAGACACCCATGCCCTAAAACAGTTGTGTTTAAACTGGGAAGGTCCGATAGGCTTGGGCTGTTCCTCCACCTGGGCCAGGATTTGGTTTATTGAACATTTCTATCCTCTCTCTGCTGCTGTGGGAATACAAATGCCAGGGGCTCCACTGCAGCCTGTAGGGCTCCTTCTCTGTGCAGCCTCTGCCTCCTTCCCCCTTGGGTGCTGGGTGAGGCTAATGGATCCTGTCCCAAAGTGTCCTGTGAGGGACAGACAGGCCCTCAGGCAGCTGCCTCCTTCCAGCATTGCTGCCTGCCTGGCTCTGCATTGGTCTTGGCTGTCCCACATCCCAGTCAATGGGCCCCAGCACGAACAAGAGACTCTGGCCGAAAGGAGGAGAAGGCTGAGCTGGGGCATGGGTGTCCAGCACAGAGCTGTGGCCAAGTGGGGACCCTGTCCTCAACTCTCCTTCACTATGTGAGAAATGATTCTCACTTTAAAAATTTCAAAAGGTTTATTAAACCTTAACAAAAATTACAACAAAGAACTGCATCAGGAAAGATTTCAGTGTTGGGAGTCTCCATAACTAGCTCATCTACAAAATGGATGCTCTGCCTTTTATATCTTTAGCTCCTCCTAAAGTTTTGTCAGTCAAGTCCATCTCTGCCGTCCTTTGGTGGTGATTCTTACATCTTGACTGGAGGCCAGATGTTGTCATGTTGTGCTGCTTGGTAACAAGTCCTCCCAAATGCCCTCACTACCGAGGCTATTACAAGGGGGAGGGGAAAGAGGGGAAAATATGTCCTATGGGAGGACATATTATAGTAACATCACTGTACATCCACATAGTATCTGTCTCTTAACTGTGAGACCTAACTATGACATTACTCATCTATAACCACCTTTCCTGTGGGGTCTGGCTCAGGGGTGTCAGTCTCTGAGAGAATCAGGTAAGAGCTGATGGCTTCCCTCAGGCCGTGGCTGATGGGGCACTCCTCCGGTGGGGATGTGGTCTCCAAGAACAGGAGGGAGCTGCTCGAGAGTACAAAGGGCAGTCAGCAGGCAGCCCACAGCCCCTCGAGGGTCCGGTGGGGGGAGGCCCGGCCCCTGTCCCAGCCACCCTCACCTCTCAGTCTTGTTCCAGTGGAGTGATGGCTTCCTGAGGACAGAGTGCTGTGGGGGCTGGGGCCACTCTTGGTCCTTCCATGGGGCAGGGCTCGCAGACACGGCAGCAGAGCCCCTCACTGAACTCTGGGCAGGGAGCCAACAGCATCAACAGAGTACAGCCCTGCCCCCAGGCTGGGCACACCTGGGCAGGGGAGAGACCAGCTGCCACATTTTCCCCCTCCCTCCTTTCAGGGCATGGGGACATCTCCCCACACACTGCTCAGGGTGCTGGGGGGCTGGTGGGGCATTACCAGAGTAGTGGTCCACCAAGTTGTGCAGGCTGGGGAAGGTGAGCCAGGATGAGATGTAAAGCCACCCATTATCCAGCCGGTGGATGTGACAGTGAGTCACTGAGGCCCAGGCAGAGCACTTGCCACACTGCACCAACAGGGAATAGCAGCCTGGCAGGCACAGGGCAAAGGGCACTTGGCTGGGCTCTCCCAGGACCCTGTCCTGCTCAGCCCCCGCTGCCTGATGCAATCTTAACTCCCACACACTACAGGGATTCAACCATCCTACAGAAGCAGCAGCCATCACCTTTCTCCCCATGGGCCTTGTGGCTGCAAGCACCCCTGTGCCAGCCCCAGGCCATGAGCACCTTCAGAACACTGTAGGTGACAGGGAACAGCTGGGACATCAGGTGGCGTTGGTGGCACCTGGCAGAATCTCCTCACAGGGTGTGATGGGGCTCTGTTTCTTTTTGTGGGCTGAGTCTTGTCACTCCTCCGAGTAACCCAAAGCTGCAGGAACCTGATCGTGGTTTGCTCTTCTGAGGCACCACGGCAGGAGCTCAGCACAGACTGGGGAGCAGCAACAGCTGGAAGCAGCCCTGTAGCCCGTGCTGCTGCAAACCTGTTGTTGCCATTCTGGATGTTTCTAGTTGCATCCAATGCCCTTGGACAGCCTTCTGCCAGGGGCCACAGGGCCGCCAACCACATTATTCTGGTGCAGAGGTGCCCAGTCCTGTCCCTGCCCTGGGGATGAGTTTGCTGTACGCAGCAGGAGACACTGGAGCTGCCAAACCCCCAGGGGTGCAGCTAGTGCCAAGAGAAACACCAAGAGCACAAAGTGTAACAATGAAACTCAGTTATAGCTTTATTCCATAACCGGTACAAAGTCCCCCTCAGGCAGAGCCTCCCAGTCCCATTCCCTACCTGAAATGGAGCAGAACATGAGCATGACCCTGGGAGGAGTTGGCTCCCATTGGGTCAGGCTGCTCAGCAGTGAGGAAAGGAGGTTTTGCTTATCAATTGAGACTTGCAGCAGCCTGACCACTCATCCCTTTTCTCCCATTAACACCAGACCTTGGCAGCAAGGGGACCCAGCCAGGTGTAAAAAGGTAGCACAGTCGTGAATTCCACAAAGACAGTAACTGCTATCTGCACACTGGTGTTCACTGCTCGCCCCTTTGACACGACTCACAGGAATGTGTGACTTCTGGCTGCCATACTCACTTGGTGTTTCCTGCCCCCATTTAACTGCACCCTGTGCAGATCCTGCCAGGGGCAGTGGGACACACAGATGATGGCAGTGCAGGAGATTCTGGGATCTCCACCTGGCAAGAGGCACTGCTTCCCATTTCACAACCTGCTCAATATTAAATATTCACCTGTGCCAGGGGAGAACAGCAACCATGTGTCACTGCATCCTGTCCTTCTGCCAGGTCTGCAGAGGGTTGCAGAAGTGGTCTAGAGCCAGGGCTGCTGGAGTTTAATCCCTTGTACTGGGTTAATAGTGCACCTCGTTAGTTTACTAGTTAATTGCTTTGTTTTTTCAGGAGGCTCAGGTAAGAAATCACTCTACTCCTTCTTAACACACATACACAGGTAAGACCAAAACAGTATTCCTGACCATTTGTTAGTCTCAGGCTGCATGGCATGTGAAACAGCCCTGGGGACAGACAGATCTTCCAATGGGTTCTGTGTCCCAGGTACAGCTCCACACTGCACTGCCTGCTCCAGTGCCTGGAGTGCCACATCCTCATGGTCTTACTTTCCCACGTCCCACCAATGACATACCAACTGCATCACAAGGGCCCTTTAGCAGAAGCACAACTAGAAAGCAATTCTAAACCTCACAAAGCCACAGAAATTATATTTAAATGAAGAGGGGAGACAACGGCTGTCATCTGGATTGATACACAGCACAGACAGGAGATGGCATCAACATGTACAGTAATGGGACTTACTAAGACTGTGGAATGTCAATGAGTTTTAAAGAGACTCCGATGCCAAAGGGATACAGAAAAGATCAAAGTAATGTCACGTACAGACTACCAAGGAGGTGGCTGCTTGGATGGGCATGCACAGGTTAGAGAGAACAGTTAATGCCATGTCGGATGAAATGCTAAATTCTGAGTGGGTTCATTGGGGTGAGTGGAGCTGTCTGAATCCAGAAGAGGGGCTCCTGCCTAACAGGATACTTCCATGGTTTGAGGTGCAGCCTGGAGGTCGATTCCCTCTGGGGTTCCAGCACTGCCTTCCCCATGGGTGCTGGCATGAGACCGGCTGCGGCTGCTCTCACCAGAGCCCACGCTGGAGGAGGAGTGGCTGCGGGAGCGCATCAACCGGGTCATGCTGGCTGCTGGCACTGCAAGAGAGAGCAAACGTGGCACTCAGACAAGGAGGCAGCTCCTGGAGCCAAGACACAGTCACTCAGGTATGTGCCACTGGGTAAGCACACAAAGAGCTGTACCCTTCAGAAGAAAACTCACTCTTCACTGCCAAAATTAAGTCTCTGCATGTCTAAAGCAAGATGTTTAAGGCCCAATTTCAAAAGGTCCGAGGTGAGAAAATGCCAGCAGTGTAACTGATCCTCTGCAAGTGCAGCCACGGCCAGTGTCTGTGCAAACCAAGGCAGCTGTGGCATGGATGACCTTTTGAAAGTTAGTCTCATCACTCTAGAAAATCACAGAGCTGAAGTCATGCAACAATCAACAAAATACAAATGAAAGGTGGAAACCCATAGCACGCACGGTACAATGATCAGCCCACCCACAGCAGGACATGCTGAGACAGAGCAAAGCACACCCAGAGAACAATTCCACTCAGCACACAGACCGGGGCCGAGGTGGATGCACGGTTGGAGGTACCTGACTCAGTGCTTAGGTGGCTGAGCTGCACATAAGGGACTGGAAACAACATGAGACAAGGAAAGGGATGAATACAGGAAAGAACCCATTAGTTGCGGTGTGTGACTAGCGGCTGCACTACTCCTGGGACCCCCAGCTACCTTTCCTTCCATTCCCAGCTCGTACACTGCACTGAAAGCTCCCAGGATTTGTAAGAACAGCTGCTAATAAGCATCTCAGGGAGATGCCAAGCTCACCTAAAAACCCATCAGGGCCAAATCTCTTCAACGCCTTTAGCTGAAAATCACACTGTACCTGGTGACAGCAACTCCCCCCTGCACACCCCACACCTGCTCAACAGAAATATGGTTTCCCCAGGGTATATTGTGTAACTCCAGATATGGGACAGAAATTCCTGCTGCAAGTCTCCTTCAAGGCTGGTACCTTCCACCTCCAGTGTCAGCAGAAGTACATCCAGCTGCTTCAGCTCATGTACAGAAGGCACAGGAACAGCTGTTGGAGAACTGGTTTCTGTATTTCTAGCAGTGCCTAGCTGAGTTTTGCTTCTATCTTGTTCTCCCCAAGAGAACTGGCCACACCCACAGTGTCCCACAGTCTTGCCCATGAAAACTGGGAAAACTATTCTGGGACCAGTTACTAATTCTGCAAGGAGAATTCTGCCAGGTTCTGCTATGCCTGACCATGATCTGGCAAAGCTGTGAGGAGACCACTGCAAGTGTCCCAGCCCTGATGGTGGCCATGCTCAGCGGTCAGCCAGTCACACAAACCAAGCCCTTCCCTAACTCAAGCTTTTGAAGGCTCGTAATCCACAAAAGGGAACTCCTGACCCCAGTAGGCAAGAAAGAGCTGCAGTAGTGCACCGAGAAGCCCTTCTCCTGATGTTCCTGAGTAGTAAAGCCCTTCTTGGAGATAAAGAAGTAAAGAAGCCCTCCTCCTCCGATTCCTCAGGAACACCAAGGGCAGGGAGCTGAGCAGCTGTTAGTCTGACACACTCAGGTGACAATATCTTCTGCCTCCAAGCAGGGTGAGGAAGCTATGGGGCAGGACACGCACTGGTGCAAAGCACAGCTCTCTCTGGGCTCCCTGGGCGCCTCAGACGTCACCCAGGAACCTGTTCTGCCTTTAGAGGGATTTGTTGTGGAGCATTGCTTAACCCTGGTGAGTCTGAGAGAAACAGGAACATCTGAGGAGAAACAGGGGAGCTCTCATACCCGGACTAGTCATGGAGCTGCACTGCTACCTCCTTCCCCTTTGGAGAAGGTAGGCACAGATTTGCTGTTCTTGAGAACACATTTTTCTGGACTGGCACAAAGACAGACTTAAAAGGTTTTACCAACACCAGCAACCAGAAAGGAGCCACCAACACGTCAGGGAACAACACTGGCTTGCTAAGGCATGTCAGCACACTAGCTGATTTTCCAGCATGAATGGATCTCCTGGCAACCACACTAGCTCAGGGGTAGGAACACAGATGCCAGTGAGTTCAGACGGACCAGAAAGCTTGAGTTCCATTCACGACAACCCTCCTCCAAAAGACAAAATTGTGTTTGCCACTTACTGTAGCCCATTCCCTGCACAAAATACTTGAAGGCTTCAGTCAGCTTGCCAGGCTGTGGAAACAGAGAGAGTGGCTTTAGTGCAAGCAGAACAAAGGGCTCTTCTGCCCTCAAATGCCATGGGAGAGCCAAGGTGTGTCTCACCTGAACCACCTGAGGCAAGCCCCCGCAGTCGGCCATCTGCAGCAGGAAACAAAAGGCAGGTTGAGCTGTCCTGCCCAGGAGGACAACCCCAAACCAAGCCAGCACCACCCACCCACCAGGCTGAGAGCACCACACTGCATTTCCACCACCTCACCTCTACAACCAGAGCAAGGCCGAGGTGATACACCTTCAGGGACCTGCTGCTGAGGGAACCCTGCACCTTGGAGGCCATGTCACCAAGTGATCTCAGGCCACACTGCAGAAGCCCAGCACCTTCCCAGCCACCTCTGCCCAGACCCGTCCCTCTGCGCTCCCACACAGCCGCTGTCGGGCACATTGTGGGGTGAGGATGGAAAGGACCAGTACAAAGCTGGGAAAAAGGATGTTGTTGTTGCTGTAGAGAGCATCTCTGCTAACTCTCACGGGCCATAAAGCAGGGATTGAGGGACTCCATGACAAACTCTTCCCTCTCAAGCCCTGACTCCATGGAGGAGAGAGCACAGCTCTGAATGACTGTCCAAAAACTTCTCAAAGCCAAATGTATGGAAAGCAAAAATCTAAGTGAAGCTGAGCAAAAATAGTGTCTTTATGCTGGCCAGAATGATTCTGGAGTGGCACTTGCCTTCAGAAGGGTAGTTTTGGTTGGGTCAAGACGGGAATTGCATTCAACCTAGAAAAAAGGAGAGAGGTGTCACACAGAAAATGCAAAGACTGAGATGTAAAATGTGGAGTAGCTGCACCCGAAGCAGTGGCTGTCTTCAGCAATGGTCTCTTCTCTGGAGCCAGGAAGGAGCAAGCAAGAAAGCAGAGATCCTGTAAGAAGTGAACAATGAATAAAAGATCCAGGGAAGAAGGACATGTGTTCCATCTAAGGGACCTTGTGATGACAGGTCATGACTTCACCTGAAATCATCCCCTACTTTCGGGATGCACTATAAAACCCTGGAGCACCTTCTGTGCTCTGACAGCAAGACTGGGAGGGAAGGGGATTTCTGTGCAATGCAGCATAAGGGAGGTCACTCAGTGCCCTGGCCAGACAAGGAGGTCACGACCACATCTTCTCTGTAAGACTGCTGCAAAAAGAGAATAGGCAGAGACTCTATAGGAAAAGCAACCACAGTTGGGGAGGTTATTCTCAGCAGGAAACCTGGGCGGCCAGACAGGCACACTAATATGCAGAAAACCCTATCCTGTACTGTACTGTGGCCAGTAAGCAATGAGACTCTTCAAGGATAGTATTCTAGAAAAGTCAAAACTTGCAGACTTAATTTCAGACTTCCAGATCAAACAGACCAAGGCAACAGGCCATGGCCAGAAAATGTTTTCCATGCATGGCTCCTAGGTTCAAGTTACTGCTTCAGGAGACTCCTATACTCTTCCACAGTTTTAGACTGCTGCTTTTGTTCACAACCTCCTGGTCTCCCCACAATCCCTGGCTGATAAGGAAGAGCAACATCCATCCCAATCACACTACCCTGTGCCATGCCTCGCTCACAGCTGTGCTGGGAGGGAAGTGGGTTATGGGTGTCTGCAGAGAACGGAGCTCCTAAGTGCTGCCTTCCTGGTGATGCACTACCCCAAGAGAGCTCTACCACAAGAACTGGAGTCATACTCAAGTTATTTTTAATCCTTAGATAGCCCCAGAGTAACAGCAAAACAACAGCAATTCAAGACTGGAACCAAACTGCAGGCAGCAGCCTGGCAGAGCTCAGGGAAGGATGTATGATCCCAAACAGGGTCCTTTGCATCACCTGTTGAGCAGGGTGCTCATTCAGGTTCTGCCATCCTCACCTTGGAGATGCCCTGAGAGCCATTCAGGGCCCCTGAGCCTTGGCTCTCCCATGAGTAGCTGGAGGACTGAAAAAGAGCTTGAGACAAAGAGCCACTGTCTGTAATTCTGAGCAAGGTGAAAGCATTGCAGGGTTGCTAAGTGACTTGTGGGGCTAATGTCAGAGGAGGAAAGAGTTCATGGATACATACCACTGCTTCCACAGCAGGTGAGTTGTCACCAACAACAAGCAAGGCAGGGCACCTGGTTAAAAGCCAAAAGAGAGATGTTACTCCAAGTGCATCAAAGGGGTTTCTGAGAAGGTTGAGCTTTGTGAATCAACACCCTCATGAAAGGCTCAGCAAAAAAACAAAAAAGGCTCAGCAAAATCCCTGCCTGCCATCACCCTGGCATTCTGTTGTACCAAAAAATTGTCCAGGGCTTGCAGATGCACCCGGACTGTCCTCTCCATGCACACCAACTGGCACTGCTGCTGCACACATGTGCCTCTGACCCTGCCTTCTGGAGAAATTCAATGTGTTCTCAATGAGAGGACTTCCAGACACCTCTGCCCCATTGCAGCTGACAGTCCTGTACAACAGCCTGGAACTGTCTTGGACAGTCTTCCCAGTGCTTGAGCTTGGTGCAGTTCTTGCTGAGAAGCAACATCATCTTTTCTGCTGAAGAGACTGCAGAATCAGTAATTGAGATAGGCTGATTCAGGCAACTTACTTGAGTGTTTTTGCAGTCATTTCATTGACACCAACAACTGGTCTCTCAATTTCTAGATCTTTACGACTGAAAGACAAAACAGAACAATTCTTCATTAATCTGCTGAGGAAACTGATTATCATGAGGGCACACAAAATCCAACCATGAGTGCTGGATCCAGCACCCGGGCAACTCTGTGCATCATGCCCTGATCAGGAGCCCCAGCAGTCATCCCCAGACAACAGGATTCATCCTCTCATGGCATTGCTGTGTGCCCAGAGATGAGCTACTGAGGTGTGACAGTGCCTGCAGGCACACACAAGGGCTAGGTTTGGCTCAGGGTAACAGCTGAAAACTAGGCTTAGGACAAAGGTTCCCCTGATACAATACCCAGTAGGATAACACATATGGCAGCACATTTACTGAGCTATGGGGAAGCTATGGGAGCTGTCTGTCAGGCAGAAAGGTATCTAATACCTGTTGTATGAGGTGAGGAACAGCTGAAGGTTATCCTGGTTAATGTCCTGCGCAATATGAAGCCTGTATGTTTGGATCAAATCTAGATTTGCCTGCAGTTCCTCCTGTACAAAAGTAGAAGAATTGAAGAACAGGAAACACTTTTCACAAGTACAGAAGCAACAGTCATAAAAATGCCAAAGCATGTCCACAGATGTCATTCTCTGTGAAGAGTGACACAGAGGGCAGCAACTGCACACTGCATAAGGACCCCAGAGACATGAGGTGCTCAAGTGATGTGCTGGTACGTGCCATGCTTTGGTAATGTGACTACCCTTTACAACTGACAGTGCACAAGCTGCTGCCGGAGTACAAGTATCCTGAGATGGGATTAGTTAACTCCCAAGCCTCAGTAATGCTTACACAGATACAAATCACTCTGTGTTTGGCAGGTCTTCCACTTACGCTTAATGTTTAAGAAGCAAAGTACGTAATAATACTAATAAACGTAATAAAGTAAAAAAAATACTTAAGCTGTAAGACTGTGACCAGGGGAAAGTTCAATTCCAGCAGCCAGTTCTAAGAAGAAACTACATTCTGAGAGAGCCAGAGAGAACAGGGAATGTGAGGAAGCACTACATACAATGAAGGGGCTTGACAGTGGGAAGAGAGCAGGATGCGCACAGGAGGAAGTGGTGCTGGAGAAGAAAGCATTCCTTTCAGTGCTGATGTGTCATTGCAAGAAGACTCCAGGTCAGGGACTGATCTGCTGTGTGGCATACACAGTGTGCACAAGGCACTACCCCTGTCATTGCCCAGTAAGCTTGCTGTTGACAGACAGCTAATCCCAAACACAAGGCATTGCTGTATTCAAAGTTTTCAGGAGGGGCTGGTTTGCCTCTGCTGAAACTGAAGGGTAACATGAAGAGCAGAATGCAGCAGTTCAACATCTGGACAGATACAAGATCCCACTGCCAGCTCCCAGCTGGCCTGTGCTCTACCCAGAGTCCAAAGGCTTCCATGCTGGCTACAGAGAACTGGCTGCCACTTGTTTCTGTGGACAGTGTCCCAGGCACCACAAAGGAGTTCTGTCACCAGTGCATGGCCTGGAGACAGTGAGGGCAAGAGTGAGGATGTGTATGCCCCCCAGCATGCCAACCCCAATGTGAGCTTGACACACACAGAAAATGGTACTACCTCTGGCAACTCTTGTCTGATGGACCAGAACTATTTGGGAGCAGACACATACAGAAGTTATAGCTCCATGCACAGTTGCACAGGCAACATTAGCATCTGCTGGGTACTTACATGGCCAAAATGATGTGCCAAGACAATATCCACTATGTTGGTTGTCCAGCCTGAAAACTGAGGAGTGACCATGAATGAGGAGGAGAGTAACAGGAAAATGCAGTTTCATCACACATTGTGAAACAGCTACTCAGAGTAAAGGAAACAATGAAGAATCTGTTCATATTATATAAGAAGCAAATGCCTGAAGCTTGGGATGGACATGCAAAGCTTCAAAGAAACTGTATACACAACCCAGCTCTCCAAAAAACCTGAAACCTTAAATAACTTCAAGGGACCAGAATAAGAGAATAATTAAGAGATTCATTCAATATCAATCAAATGAAGCCTGCAAGCAGAGGAATGAGAGGAAAGCTGAGTGATCCAAGCAGTTTATCTGCATTTCTCATTCACATGATCACACTCAACCATGCTCCTCTGGCAGAAACCATACTATATCCAGAGTCAGAATGCAGCAGGGACAAGAAATGAAATTGTAGAGTTTTCCCCAGAAATGGAAAATGTCCTGTATTTTGTCCTTTTTTTTAACTCTACACACTGTTCATTAGGTGCTGTGGAGAGCACATGTGTGGGAAAGCAGAATCTCACCTTGGATGCTGCCCAGTCAATCCACCCCTTTGCACATGGATCAACATTAATAAGAACAAGTCCCTCCACCAGGTCAGGGTGGCTGAGCTGTGGGGAGAGAGCAGAGGCACACTCAGAAGGATGATTCAGCCCACACAGTGGTCAACAGCTGGTGCAGCAGCTGGAAAGCTTCTTGCAAAAGGTGCAAGACAAACTAGGGAGCTTCTCTGTGCCAGGTAGCCAGTGGCTCCCAGCAAGACCAGATCTGACTCATTTGTGGCACTGAGGTGCTCCACAGCACCTACAGACTCAGCAGTGCCTTCTGGTGACCTGGCACAGCTGCAGGTCCTGCTCAGGCCCAGTGTGTTACAGGGATCAGCAACCTTCTTTGCTCTAATCCAGCACCTCTGTGATGAACCTTGGCAAGCTACTGTGCCTGGAGAGCACCTCTTTCTCCTCAAGGAAGAGGCAGTTTTCCCAGTGGAAACAGCAGGGGAGTTAGTGCTGAGCCCCCCCAAGCCCCTGCAGTATGGAAACTTGAGCTACAGGGGCACCCTCTCCCCAGGCAGCACCCCTGCTCCCCCCCTGCCCTGCAGACACCCCTTCCCCTGCTCCATCCCAAAACCCTCCAGTGTGCCTCAGGCTGTACCTGGGCTGCACAGGTACAAAGCACTTATGAGAACTGCTTGCAAATACAAACTCAGAAATCAGAGGCAACCAGCCTCTGCTGAGTTCTGGGCTCACTCCAAGGCAGCTCTCCTGTTCTGCTGCACTGATGTGAAGGAGAAGGAAACATCTCTGTCCTCAGCAGGAAACTGCCCGCAGCCCAGGGAGTGTGTCAAGGGCACACTTGTGGCATTTCGTTGAGGACTAAGGCTGATCTGCACAAACTCCTCTTTAGCAAGGCTGAAAACTATCCAAGATACAGAAGGCAAGGAACAGTGAAACACCAATGCCTCACACTGCCCCAGCTCAATCCTGACTGTAGGGAATGGGAAACAGAGAACTTTGTGTAAGGAGGGGCAGCCGTCCAGCACAATGGCTTGAAGAAACTATAGTGGCCTAAACAACTGGCAACTGTCTGCACACAACAACCTGAAGTCAATTTTACTGAAAATGTCAGATTTCCTGGGATTTTTTAGCAGTAACTCTGAAAGACTCAGGTGAATTCCCGATAAATTTCTGTATCGTACTAAACAATACCCACTGATTTCACATGAACACTACACTAGAGAGAAATGTATTAGCGGATACTGAAATAGAAGCAGCTCTCTTGTGTAAGGGTGGAGCAAAATCTGCTTCCTTCCAGTGACAAAGCACATTCCACATCAACACCAGCTGGGAGTACATCACCACATCCATTCTCTGGTGCCACAAACAGTGGACACACACACAGTAGTGCAGCTGGTCTCTGCGAAGGTTCAAGACTGACTATTACTAGCACTCAGGATGGGCTCCGCTGACTCAAAGGCATCACATTACAATGTTTCCATGCCTGGCACAGCTTCAGAGTAACCCTGACTGCTCCAACACAACCATCTGGATGGAGGTAGCTCTCCCATGGCTCCCTGCAGCCCTGCTGTAATTACTGAATGTTACTTGGCCCATGCCCCACAAGGATGACCACAGCCCACATGAGTCACAAGCAGTGAAGAGATACTTACTGCACACCTGCTGAGGACATAAGCACCAGCGCCTAGGCCAATCCCAATGAAGCTTTTCAGGCTGAAATACAGGCATTTCACAGTCAGCACAACAAACTTAGCTCAGCTGAAGCATCCCTTGAGGCAAAGCCTTTCCCCTCTGAATCCAGCTGTGCACTTATGGTTTGTTTTCAAAACAATGCAGCAATGATGCAGCAGCCATAAATTGCTTCATGTAGCAGACATTGTCCCCAGCATAAAACTAGAGAGGGTCCCACTGGTTAGTAGATACTTGTGCCTCTTGGGACACCTCAGTGAGCATATCAGTCATGGCAAGCAGAGACGGAAGTAGGTGCTGGAATAGAGGTATCCAGCTGCCTCACCCCGTTTCCTTTCAGAGACTTACTTTAGATGTGTCAGGACAGCAGGTAACATTTCAGCCAGTTCATCCATACTGGGATACTGGTACCTGAAAAGCAAGGGAGCACCTCCAAATACAGCCTGACAGAGGTTACCTTCCAGTTCCACTCAAGGTAGGAGGGACAAAGAACATCTGGCAGACGTGCCCAGGTTATTAATGTGCAACAATACTGTATGTTTCAGCTGACTGTGTGGATCCCATCCCTCAGAGCAAGACTAACACAGAGCTGTGGTCCTTTGGGCAGTCATATTTCTGTGGCAAGACGGACAGATGAAATGCCAGCCCGACTGCAGTGTGCTGGGTTCATGTTCAAGTAAGGAAGGTGGTACCAGACTTAGCCCTAGTGAGGGCTTTACCCATGTCTTAGTAATTGGAGAGTTCTCTGAATGACCCTTGGGAAGCTTCCTCATCTTGCCATTTCCTCTGCTGTTGGCATCTGCTTACCACTACACTCAGCCTGGCAGTCCCAGCTGGCTTAAACTGGGTGCTACCTCAGTCCAGACTGAAAACATGGGTGACTGCAGAGCTCTTACCCAGATGGGAATGGGGGGGCTCCTTCCTGTTGGCCTGGTGCATCCACATGGCACACAGCAAAATGATGGGTGATCTCTTGCATGTCTTCGAAGTTAAAGAATGCATTAAAACAGGATTTGTCTGAAACAACAACAAGAAGAAATTAGACACTTCTTTAAGTTTTATTGCAAGCCACCCTCCAAACACCACGGCACACACCTGCAGGAGCTCAAGCCCCCACTGAGACCATAGGGCAGGCGGTGCTGGATAGTGTATGTGCTGTGCCTCTGCACAAAACTGCAATGCAGCAGTGAGTCTCAGCAATGGAATTACCATGACTGGAGGGCAGGCAGACAAACAGCCATGCCTGCAATGCCCTGGGAAGCAGGGCCTCACAGCACCTGGGGACTTAAAGCACTCACAGAGAAGTACCTGTGTGAAGGTAACAGAACATTTTGGGTGGGAAGATGTCAAAAGAGCAACTGTGCCCACCAGAACATTACACTACTACTGCAGCCATGTAGAAGAGACTTGTTCACCTGCCCAGCACCCACGGGATGGATGCTCTATCACACAGTGCAGCAAGTCAGCTAGAGCACTACCGTGTGTTGGGCGAACCTATTTCCATCTTTCCACCTTGGCCCTACCTTTCAAGGGCTATTAGAATGGACAGGGGCACGCCATGTGCTCTCTCTCCTGCAGACCTTTATCTTTTCACCTTGGAATGACCCCATCTCAGCTCCATACCAGGCCTGCTACTCCCCATGCTCAAAAGCAAATACCACGAATAATCACTTTTTCAGGGTCCTGGCAATGCAAGGGCTTACGGTTGAGGCCAATGTCATGGTATGTGAGGATGACGGGTCTGTTCCCCTTGGGTGTGCCCCGCATGGTGACATGAACCACTCCGAAAGCTGTCTCAATGTCATGTTCCTGCAGAGAGAGAAGAAGGAGCCCCAGTGTTACATGTGCTGCCTTCACAGGGAACCCTAACTGAGGGCCAGCAGCAAGGACCTCATTCCCATGTTAACACTGCTCTCCTACCCACAGTACAGCTCTTGAAATCACAGAATGGTTTGGGTTGAAAGGGACCTTAAATGCCATCTCATTCCACCTCCTGGCCACATGCAGGCATACTGTCCACTGTATCAGGTGGACAGGAGATCCAAGATCCACCCAACCTGGCCAATTCACAATCCTGTCAAACCTCTGTATCAGTTCTCTGTGTTCAACCACTGCCCAAAGCAGCTTGCTTTTGTACAGATATGCAAATGGTCTGAGGCTGCATCTTCTCATGATCAAGATCTCCGGGATATCTATGGACTTTGGAAAAGCTATGGAGATGTCAGGAAAGCTGGATACACAATATCACTTGTAAATCCCTTTTCTTATCTACAGAAATCAATGGAGAGACATGTTCTTACAGTAACTATAAAAAACACCAGTTATTTTCTTGATACTAAGAAAATGCCTGCATAGGAAAAAGCCACATGGTTCAGCTTGAAGACAGAACATTACAACCTCAGAAACATGTTTTACTAGTTTACATAAAGTATATGATTTTTTTTTTAACAGTAACTTTGAACAACCTGAAAGTCATTAAATCAAACACAGGACTGATGAGAGTACTTGCCTTGCAGCACATCAGAAATCCACCTCACCCACTTTCTGGGCACTCTTGAAAGCTGGTTATGGGGCAGACTGATGTAGTTCTTGCAGTGTAAGACCTTCCTTCACCCAGCTGTGCTTCTTTTCAAGGACTCCAAAGCCTGTCTCTTCCCTTGCTCCAGGAGTGTGGCAACAGGAGGACACTGGCCCAGCCAAATCACATGAGGCAGCCCAAAACCTTCCCAAGGCTTGTGTTTGAAGGATAACAAGACACCCCTGTCTGCCCTTGCCCTCAGACTGGGGCTGGGTTTTGCTTGCATGCAGCTGTTGCATTGTGCATGTACAGAAGCTGGAGAACTTATCTACAAAGCAGCAGAGACCCATCTGCAGATGACATTACCTTATCTGAGGCTCACCTGGCTCCCTTTTCCTTAGGAGGAGATTGGGGGTAGGAAAGGACTCGTCTGTGTGTGCAAAGCAAGCATGTGTCCACGTGGCAGGAATTCCTGTCCTCACAGCAAGGCTCCACAAAGCAGCCCAAGGTGCAATCCCTGCTTCCTCAGCCTCCAGCACACCTCCAGGCTCTGCCCCTTGTCTCAGCTCTCAGGAGTGCTCTGCTGAGCTGGACAAAGCTCTGTCCTGTACTTCTGAAGGATGTGCTGTGCAGCCACAGCACCGGACTCCAGTTCAGTGCTCTCTAAGCCTACAGGTGTTAATGAGTCCTTTCAATAAAGTGGCCACTTCTGGAGAAGGCAACTGGCAGTGCAGGTAGCTGGAAGGGCGAAACACAGCGAACTCAATGGAGAGTGCAGCAAGTGCCCAAGTGGCTGGAGCCTGACCCTGACCTGCACTTCCCTATACCCCTGAGGGCTGAACTAAGGACTTCCACTAAGAGCAGGTCTCTCTGCCAGCTCTGGCACTTGCCAGGCTCTTCCATAAGCAGCTATCCAGTTACCATTTTTTTAAAAATTAATCTTGCTTTGTTAGACTACTGGCAGGTCAGTGAGTTAAGAAGCTCACAGACTGGTCTGGCAAATGCTGGTTCTGGTTCAGAGCCCAAGGGGAGTGCAGGGGGTGGCAGAAGGAATAGCCTTGCCCTGATCACAAGATCAATTAAACTGATTCACAGCTCATGAAGGGAGGAGACCTGCAGGGGATGAGGGAGGTTCTATAGGCAGCAGCAAAAGCTCAACTATCAAACAGAAGCACAAACACTAGACTGAGAAAATAATGAGAAAAGCAAAGAAAGCAACAAAAGAGCTGATGATATTGAAATATGTCTGCAATACAGTCTTTTCTGTAATTACATTTGAACTTACTGAGTTTTACCCCCAGTTTCCCTACCAGTGATTCAATGTCAGTTTTTACAGCAAACTTTATTTTCTCTAAAACTTTCCCTGGAGTTTTAGGGCTTTTATCTCAATCTCTGATTGCAAAGGACAAAATCATTTTCAGATGACACACAATTAGCGTACGCATGACTCCTCATCACCTGTTTGTCTCCACAACAGCTCTCCTATGTATCAAAGCCACAGGACAGCATGAGATGGAAGCTTAAACTGAAGCTTAGATATTATGGTTTAGATGGCAACACAGTCTCTACACTTAAACAGCTGCTACCTTGAACTGCCCCCCAAAAGTTATTATTTAGTTACATTATTACTGGCTTATTACTCGCTCAAATGTGGAGCAGAATAACTCACAGTGGGTACCAGAGCACTCAGTGAGAGAACAGGAACTTCGCCAGCTGCACCCTCTGCCCGTGACAAACATACTTTCCTCACGTCCTTCTTCTGTACACCCTTCACAGCTGCCTAACTGCTGCCCAGTTCCAAAACACAATTCTGGCATGTTCACTCCTGGTATTTGCCATCTGCTTGTGTAGATGTGTTGTGTTGGAAAGTAACAGACACTTCCAGACTCTGGCACACTTGGTTTCTTTCTGCTCTCTGCTCACACTATATCAGTGTAGTTTGAAAAGAGATTCAAGGTTTGTTACTTTGCAGGTGCTCAATTCCAGCTAACATCTGAATGCTTATCTGGTCTAGTGCAGGGAAGCAGTGATACGAGAAGGCAGGTGGAAAACACGTGGCCAGGAGACAGCCAGACTTTTGCAAACCTGCAGTCTTTAAAATAAGGGAGATGAATGCAAGAGAAGCTCATGATCCACAGGTTGTGTTTTGAAGAGCTGAACAGAATTCAATTTTCACTTAGGGACTGAAAACTTTATCAGAGGTTTTTCTTGTGAAAAAAGATATTTTTATCTTTTGCCTTTATTTGTATGGTAGGTAAAAATAACCAGCAGCTGCAGCCCAGCTGCTGCAAACAGGAGGAGGGTAGCAGAGGCAGTGTGGCTCCCAGAGCTGGCCCTCAGCAGCCGTGGGCACTGCCAGTGCCACACTTGCTGCTGAGGCTGGGCAGGGAGCTGCCATTGATCCACCCAGAGCACCTGGGATTCACAGCTTCGAACACGAGCAGTGCCTGGAGGTCGGGAACGAGAAGAGCAATGATGAAGGAAGAACAGAAGGCATGGAGAGCAGCTGCAGCTGCAGCCTGCTGGGATGACTTCAGGAGCCTGCAATCGTGGAAAAGGATAAAGCGATACAAGTTCTCAAACACTTGCATCTTGTAACAGTTTCCCATCTTGTAACTTTCCCAGCTTCCAGCAATCTGTAGGTCCAGCAAGACTTCCTTAACTGGAGGTGTGGTCTTCAACTTTCTGAGGATGGGGCTGCAACTGCCCAACGCTTGTGCCTTTGGTACCTCTCTCCCCCTGTGACCAGAGCAGCTGAACCTTATTAATGTGTGGGGGTAAAGAATCACGTAATTCCCCATCTGGTATCTGCTGATTTTGCATGAGATCTCCTTGCCTTTGGTTTGGAAGCTGGGGAGCAACTGACCCCATTTCCACACTCCCCAGAAGCAATACCCTGACAGCTCGTGACCCCCACATGCTCCTTTCTGGGCTGGTGTGCTTGTATCCAGCCAGCCCCAGTACAGCAGCTGACCCTGACCATGCTGCCCCAGGGACTCTGTGAGCCAAGGGGCCCGGCAGGATGCCAAAGGCATGCAGGCACACGTTGTGGATGCACAAAGCAGCACAATGGAGGTGCTTTGTTCTCTGTTCCTGATGAACAAGGATTGATTTGCTTTGCTGAAAGCCACAAGCCCTGTGCTGACATTGTCACTCGTCCCCTGCAATGTTAAGGTCTTACGCCTCCGGGTTATCATCTGCTGTGAGCCCATGCTTTCATTTTCCACTCTAGGAAGGCTTGACTCAATGTGCAGCACATTTTGTTTACCCAAAGGCAGATAAGTTTTGTCACTGCACCTTCCATCACTTTTCCCATACCTCTAAAGAGTATATTTAAGCAGCACAGGTCCCAGTACAGACCTCCAGAGTGCTACTCAAGTGATCTCAACTGTGAAGACAAATGCTGGGTTTTTTCAGTAAGCATTTCATCCATCAGTGGACTTCTCTTCCGACTGCATGGTCTCCTAAGTCCCTTAAGAGATATGTTTTAAGACTCTTTTTGGTCCTGTCTCTTGGAAATCCAAGTAGGCTTTATTGACTGAATTATCTTTATTTATATCACTACTGATTCATATGAAGAATTCCAACAGCTCTGCAGAGCAGGACTCCTTCCATTTAAAAACTTGCATTACCCTTTCCCAGTATTTATCAGTGTCATTGATCCACTGTACTCTGCTAATTGTATCAGTCTGTCTGGTATAGTTGGTCAGTGAATTTCAAGAACTCCTCTGAATTCTGATCCATCTTTTAAAATGTCTGGCAGACGAATCATTGGGTACCACGGCAGGTTCAACAGAGGAGCATAACCTCTCACTTAACACCTCAACTATTTAATCTTTAAACTTATTTAAAACTCCTGGGTTGGTACTTCCAGTTCTGGCAACCTGCTACAAATGCATAAATATTATTTTTGTAGAGCCTCTGCAGCAAGCACTGTGGGGTAAGGCAGGATCTGCACTGACTCCCCACAAAGAGCATTCCAGCACAGTGCTCTCTGTGAGTTGCTCTGTGCCAAGCCTGCATGCAGAAAAAAATGTTTAGTTTTTCTGCTATGACTAGCTGTAAGCCTCTCTTCCAGGTTCCATTTTGACAGACCTGAAACAGGAAAGTTGGGATTTTCCCCTTTGCAAATCATCTCTCAAAACCCTCTCTGTTCATATATTTAACCTGTTAGAGTTTATAACCTCTTCCATTTTCTCTAGCTTTTTAAAAAATGCTTTGTTTACAACAACCTCCCTGCCCTTCTGTTAGACATGCTGGCTTTCTGGCACCATTCCTTGTCTCTGCTGCAATGGATAGTGGGCATTTGCTCTCTGCTCAGTTTATGTTCAACAATATTCTCTATTTCTGTGCAGGCTTCGTTCTGAACTTTGAGTGCAAAACTAGTGAAGTTTTCTGTGGTTTGCTGGTTAGTTTTTTCCTTTTCCCCAAGGATGTTGATCTGGAATACATTATGGTTCTCATCGCAGAGCAGCTCTTGGAAGGCACAGAATACATTTCTCTGCCCTCAGAATCATGTCAATGATGGCTTCTCACGCTCTGGAGCTCCTTAACCTGCTGCTCCACAGAAGTTTGTGGCTAAAATGCAGTGTTGTCACCATGTAACAGATGCAACTTTGATTGGCTGACTTCATGATGAAGTGCCACTGGAAAGAGTCCTTCTCCTGTCCCTCTGCCCTGCCCCACGTCCAGTGAGCTGAGGGTCCTATGGAAATCTGTAGGCGGGAGTGCAGGGTTGGGTTCACTGTCCTGTGAGTTTTGCTGTAATTTCTATAGTGCCAGCTCCTGAGAATCTCTGCTCTTGATCAAAGAGCCCTGCACATAAGAAGTGTGTGTGAACCATAGTGGCCCAGATACTGGAAAGTGATAAAACACAATCCAAGAGAAACTTTAAAATATCTAAGATCAAACTCAGACAAGAACTGCTGGAAGACATTCCTTACTGGGCATCTGCAGGTCATATAAGGCCAGGACATTATTGCATTTGCCCTTAACATTTCTGAATGTTTCTCAAACTGAAGAGGAAAACCCACACCCAACTATGACTGACAAAGCCTAAATCTACTGTGGGACTGATTACGGAAAGTAGACACACGGTAAAAAGGTTCAAACGTAGGAACCATTTCTGACTGCCACCCTCTGCCTTTGGGCAGAGAGGGAAACAATGCCAGTGCCACTGACAGGTTCTACCTGTTAAAGAATCCATTCAGTGCCATAGCTTCAGGTGCAGCTGCAGTGGAACTGCTGGCTGAGCTCTGGAGGGGCAGGAGCCTAAGCGGTTAGCCAAGAGGTTATAAACTGAAGAACCTTTGCAGAAAAGGGGCCAAGGACCTGAGGCCCAGAGAGGGGACCCAGACTCAGAGACACTGCAGCAGCTGAGGACCCTCAGACCTTCCCTGTGCTGTGAAGGGATAAAAGCCCAGGGGGTCCTTTGTTTGGGGTCCGTCTTTGGAGGCAACAGCTCGAGCTCTTTGTTGCTTTGCTATTTAGCTTTCGTACCATGATTAAATACCTTGGAGATCTGGACATCTGTGACTCTGTTATGGAAAACCTGGGGTAGAAGCAGTAAGAAACCTGCTGTGACTGAGTGTGGGATGTGAGCTGCCAGGGGCTTGGTCCCAGTTCAGGTGGTGTGAGTGACTGCCAGAGTAGCTCTGGGAGGATTGGACAGGGAAGTTTCCTTAACACCACCAAAAAATTCCCATATTGAGAAAAATCATTCTGAGTGAAGGAGTGAGGCATCCAACGGCAGCTCCAGAGGTTCTCAATGCCTTGAGCTCCAGAAACTCACAGGAAGCAGAGGCAGCAGTCCAAATTCCAGCTATGCTCCCACAAACCCAGGTCACAGTGTGATCCAGTACTTAAGTTTTAAAAGTTATTAAAGGTTGAAGAAACCATTTGTTTCACAGTGGGAATGATTAATGACTAGAATTCATATTACCAGTGCTTTTCATGACTAACATATTAAGCTTCTTTTTTGGCATTACATTATGAGTTTTACTCCCAAAGTTCAAAATTAGTTCCTTAAAAAATTGGGATTTTATTTGATTTCGAGATTGGCAATAAAGAACACATTGTGAAATCCCTTCAAAAACTTTTTCTAACATGAAAACATGGGAGAACACAGAGCAGCAAGACATCTGTTGCTTGTACTCTGCTCAAGCTTGCTGCATGTCTGTAGTAGCATAGGGCTAGAAACATCCCCAAAAATCTTTCAACTTAAGGATATTCAGTTCCTGGTTCACCTAAGGCAAAGAGAACTGTCCCTGCTGCTTTGCTGTAAGGTGGAAGAGATGCAGATTACTCAGGGCAGGCTCCCCGTTTTCACCGACTGTGGCTACAGCTATTTCCTTTACATCATCTTTGCCAGTCCTGGCAAAGGTGAAAACCAACCACATCATGCTCCTGGGGCAGCCTATCCCAGCCACTAACTACAGAGAGACTAAAGTAGAGACTCCATTGTCTTGCCTCGGCAAGAGCTGCCCTCAAATTTCTACACATTACTAAAAAATTACCATAAACTATGACTGTAAGATAAGAAAAAAATATTTTAAGACTGTAAAACATCACCACCTGGTAACTCTTCCCATTATAATACTGCCAACCTTAAGGCAGCTGGCAGCTGAGTGCTTCCCAGCTCCTTCTCAGTGCAAAATTATTTTAGAAATTGTAGACTTGAAAGAGATGGCTGCATGGGAAGCAAATCAAAATCAGATTTCAAACAACATCTTGAAGTAAATTGGTCACTTCCATACAGAGCAGAAATTTATTAATAGAAAACACAATATGATCTATGCAGGAAAGCAATAGTTTCTGGTACTCTGTGTAATTGGATTAAGTGTTAAATAAGAGAAATTCTGAGTGAGAATTGAGAGCAGCAGAAGAATGAGATATTCAATCTGCTTACACAAACTCAAAAGCATCAGGAGACAGAGTTGCAAGCACCTGTTCCAAAGGCAGGTGACGATGAAGGATGGACCCACTCCCTCTCTGTGACCCTTGCTAAAGCTCAGTGTCAGCCAGCAAGAACTGGCAAGTCACTTCCAAACACAGATCGTGCCAGAGAACAGACATTGGCTTTGCAAAGGAACTCAGCCAAGTGAGCTACAACACAAGCACGGCTGACAGGCTGGGTTTGTGCTCCCAAAGCAGAAATCACAAACCCCTACAACCATGCAATGCTGACACCAGTAAGCAATTCATGACAACATATCTGAGAAGCAGAAAGATGCACTTCTCCATCTCCTGCCCTGCCCACGTGTTACAAGCAGCAGTTAAAACCACAACTTTCTTGCACTCCAGTCAAGTACCCAGTGTCATGAGCAAGGCACCCAGCATAGACTGAGGAATACATGGTGCTTCTTACTCCTGCTCTGACAGTAGCTTGCCCCTTCCCCACCTAAGGCAGGAAACTGGACCTGCCTAGATCTGTAATAGTTCAGGGTGAATTAAACCATGGCAGCTGAGCTCTGCTCTGCACTGTTGATTTGAGACAGCAGAATGTGAGACTGCAGCCTTCCCCCTGGGCTGCAAACAGAACAGAGAGCCTCTGGCTGTCTCCCATCCCCTGGGCAGCGGACTAAAGATGCCACCACCTGCAGACACACAGCCTTTGTAAACCTGAAGCCTGCACAATGGAGATCTGAATGTGCTAATACACAGATGAGCCTGAAACAGTTTGTGTGACTGCTAGACCCCAGACCACCTTAACTCCTCAAGGAAGCTGGAAGGTAAGCCAAGGGCCATGTTTCTAGCCAAGGACAGTCCTCCTACTAATATGATGTCCCAGTCTGCATTTCAGTACCTTGCTCAAGACAGTGAACATCTTAAAATCTCTTGAAGAAGAGAATGCAGGGCTGTGTTCTGTATCTCCAACTTTTCCACATCCCTGGGAACTAGAACTGCATTGAATTAAACCTGGTAGTACAGTTGCTCATTAATTGCTGTGAAATACCATTAATGGATGTTGCATAATGAATGAAAATGGCTCAATGTAAAGCACATTTATTTGCTTTGCTCTAAAAACTCACACACAAGAACATAAAAAGTACAGGAACTTCAAATATTACAAATGCATAATCACCCCTTCGGCACACTGTTGTCACAGAATACAGAAAGCAAAACTAATGTTTATGTAAACCCCAGGGAAGGACTGTGCACATACATTTAGAAGTGGGAGTCATGTTTCAGTCCAAGTCCAGCTAGTTAAAACTTTTCAGAACTCAACACGGCAGTTTTACAAAAAAGGTGAGGTTTTAGATAGAAAACCAGATGGGAGGAATCACAGGAAAAGCTTCCCAAGAAACAAATTATGCAAAAAAGGGAGGCCAAAATAATATTCTATTTTAGTAATTGTTATCTTTACAGTGTTTTTTGCTGTGATGTCAGAAGTCAAAACCAGTACTTTAGTGGTGATGCTAGTTTTAATAAGATTAGAAGCAGCATTAATCTAGCAGGTATTAAACAGACTTGCTTTCTAGATCAAAACATCTTATGTGTTCAAATTAATTTCACTCTAGAACTTTAATCAAAAGAACTCGTTGTACAAATCAGAGGAAAATGGCCCTCAATATCCCAGACAAAATGTTTCAATAGGGATGAGAACAGCTCCCACTATTCACACAGAGAAACCAAACCCTTCTGCAAAAGTGCTAACAGTCTATTTTATCTCAGCACAGTAAACAGAAGATGCCTTAAAATATCTTGTAATCAATGCCACAGAGTAGCATTCACAAGCTGTCTTACATGAAAAATGAACACAGTTTCAAAAAATGAGGACAGTTTCAATTCAACCTCTCCAACATCAGGAAATGCACACAGTGGAATATGTCAATAACCTCTCAGCAGCACATACCCTTTTTGACAGCAGAGCAAGTAAAAATAAAGCGAAGAGACTAGGCAAGGATAAGCAAACTTCTAAAAATGCAGATTCAAAAAGCTTCAAACTACTTTTAAGTTTACATACTTGCAAAATAACTCCTCCAAAACTGAATCAGTACAAACAGGTGACACTTTCAGCAAAAGTAAGTGGCAAAAAACTCCTTATCAAGGTCTGACATTAACTCTGCAAACATTGTGTTGTGTTTTACTCTGGACACAAGCAACTGAGCAACTCCACAATTTCCATTAATGCCAGCAAGACCGCACATTTTTATACCAGACAATTTCTTTCCTCCAAGGGTTTATGCATGCCTTGTCCTTTCTGTTTCAGATGAACCCTGCATGTCCTGGACTCACTTATTCACACCTCCTCCTCAAGAGCTTTCTGCAAATACTCAGTCAAATCCCAGACCACCTCCACACTCCAAGCCCCTTCTGCATGGTCTGTGCTGAAAAGCCAAACACTTCTCTGTCTTCCAGTTGGTGGGAAGCAGTAGAGGCAGCTCAAATGATCAAATCAACTAATCAGATCAAATGCCAGCTTATTTCAGACTGAAACATAACACAGGTTTAGTTGGATAGTTTTCCAAATATATCAGCATATTCCTTCATTTCTATTTAAAGTAAATAATCTTGAAAAGAAGAGAAGATGTAGGCTGAGACAGAACATCTACTTCTGAAAGCGGCAGAGGGCCTGCAGATAATAATAAAAGCACAGGCACAGCTCTATTAACAGTGCAGATTAATTAACAGATCACGATACCATCTGTCCATCAGCATTCCAGACCATTTATTTGACCATCTGCCCATGGACATTGGGAAAAGCCAAGCCTGGACTTCATTAGGGTTCATACTGCTTTCAAATAAAATGTAGGTCTCAGATTTAGGTTAATGCTTTTTAGTTCTGAGAACAACCTAAATTCATGTTGATAAAGACTGCTAAGCCCCTGTGCCAGCTCTCCACTTCATCTCCACTGCAGCCACCAGATTATGCGGGGTTGTTTACTGACACCCAGGCAATCCACTATGTATCAGGGTTAGCTTTTGTTGCTTGCATATGAACAGTTCAAGAAAACCAGGACAGCTGTATCTGGAAGTCAGCTGTACCAGAAAAGCTAAAAGCTCCCTCACACACATTCACCCCAGAATAACAAACTTCAGAAGTAGGAAGAGGAAGAAACTTGTGCTGTTGACTTTGCTCTGATCTGATCCTGGAAAGTTACTCAAAAATAAAACCAAACATACAGGGAAATTAATAGAAATTCACAATGGCATTACCCCTTTTCACCAAAGGAAAGACCTTACAAACCTTAAATATACATGTTCCATTGAAAAGTAACACATGTCAATACAGAAAACAGTGTGGGGAACCTGTGTGCCTGGTTCTACACACCTCCTAGAGTCAGTGACAGTGCTAATGACATGTTACTGAGAGAGGATTAAACTAAACACTTCTCCCATTCGTAAGCATAGCCCAGATGTGGAGAATATTTTGAAATTCCAGTTTTCAGACAGAGAGAGGTCTAAAATCACCACACAACGAACACTGAGGGTGGCTGTTACTCTGGCTGTATCCAAGGAGAAGCTAGGGTAGGAACATCAGTCAGTCCTGGAAGGAGCTGGGACCCTGAGGTTAGTTCAGTTGGTTAAGAGCATGGTGCTAATAACACCAGAGATGGTGGGTTCAATATGGGCCATTCACTTAAGAGTTGGACTCAATGATTCTTGTGGGTTCCTTCCAACTCAGCACACTCTGTGAAATTCTAGCATAGAGTTACAGCAAATCAGCAAATGACCTCAAGGCCAAGAGCACAGAGTAATACAGACAAATAAAACAGGATGTGTTCCAACAGGGAACACGTTGGATCTGCACTGCTGACAGGGTTATCAACAGTGCTGACAGAGGCTCACCTTTCCCTCACCACCCCTCTCCCTCACTGCACTGTCTGCAGCCCTGCAAGCACAGCTCAGGATGTGGTCAGCCCCAGTCAAAACTACAGCTTTAACTCCATTTAAAACAGCTTTTTTTCAACTATTAGAAAAATAAAAAGGTCTGAAATGCAGATCTCACATCACTGATGCCAAGGTATCATATTGCAAACACTACACTGTGCAAGATAATAAAATCTATCTCGCAAATTCTTTAAATTTTGCCTGAAAACTCATCAGGGCCCTTGCAGATGTCGCTGCTACTGGAAGCTGATTGAGAGCTTCACTGCACTGTAACTGGAAATCATCTTCCAGTTTTCAGCTTTCATCAGTCTGTGGCCAGTTTGTGCCTATTCTTGTCAAACTGAAATCCTCCCCAAGGCTCTTCCTCCCGCTGAAACTCAGGACAAATTAAAACACTGCCCCAGCCTAAGTGGGTGGGGCACAAGAGGATGTCCCTTCCTCTGACAGCCCTGGTAACCTTCTTCACTTCAAATTCTCCCCACACTGGTAAAGCCACACAAGTTTCACAGAGGCCTGGATGTGGCAGCCAGGTGTGCTTTGCTAAATTAAAAAGCAGCAGTAATTTTTCACAGGACACAAGCTCAGTCTCCATGTGTAAGCACAGTTCCTGGCACGAGCAACTGAGACAGAAAACCCAAGGATCCAACACAGCATCCATCCTCTCTGGCAGATTTCAGAGACTTAAACCAGCCTTTGCAGTACTTTCCAGATATGATGTGGGGAGAATGTCAAGCCAGGTGTGTCCTGAAACTACACCTTGCAGGGAGAGATGCTGGAGAAAGGTGAGGCTGGGACAACATTTACAGTCATGAGAGACACCATGTTAACATCTTGCTAAAAAAAAAAAAGTATTCTACATTAATTATATGGTTTCCCAGGAAGAACATCTTGCCTCCTGCCCCACTGTTGCCATGACCACCAGCTCACTGGTGATCTACAGTAAAGCACAGAATCAACAAGCCTGTCCTTCCTGGCCTAGCACTCCCCAGAGTACCACTCCCTGGCTGCAGACCACTCAGCTCTTCCCAAAGCTCAGCCCTGGAGAGGACAACCACAGCTCTGGGACATGCTGAGTGTGCAGGTTGGTGACTGCAGTGCCAGCTTTCTGTGGGGTTTGCCCAGCTTCAGATCTGGGGCTCTGTTTAAAGAAAAGTGCAAAGAGGTTTTCCTTGTTGAGGGAAAGTGTAGAGCCAAAAGGCAGCAGCTACACAGAGCTCTGTGCCAGGACCTCTTTCCCACCTTCCCACTCTGCTCTGGCTCCCTCAAGCCATGCTGCTCACAGCCAGGCAAGGTGTGGGCACGCCCAGAGCTTGGGTGGGTCAGTAGAGAACTGGCAGCAGAGGCCAATACACAATATATTCATATTCTTCCCAATCCTGGCACGTAGACCACAGCAGGAAGTGCCTCTGCTGTTTACACTTGCTCAAAGGCATTTGCACCTATTTTTACTCATTACCCATCTGACGTGGGAGCAAACTTTACCTCTAAAGGTAAGAGTAGATAGATGGAGACATGATAGTAAAGTGTTTTAAACCAATTATCTAACTTTATTTCAAAAGAAAAATCATTGCTTAACACTATTGCTGCTTTCCAGAGAAGGAAAAAATATGGACTACCTTCATAGGACTGTATTTACTACGTTCCTGCTGTGCACAGGCTTGCAAATGGTTTCCTGGAACCACCTACATCAACAGACCTGTAGTAAATTTATCATGATGTTGCCAGCCCCTAGTGTGCTACAGCAGTGCTGTATGACCTGCCCTGTGCTGAGCAGAGGACTACAGACACAGCAGCCTCCAACTGCTAGAGAGAAACAACAGCCACTAGAAGCATACCCATGTGCTCAGTGAGAAGGCAGCAGGATAATCTGGAATGGGAAATGAGCCTGTGCTCCACAAAATGCCCCAGAGAACCTCAGGGCTCTGTTCTGCCTATCACAGAGCCTGTCCTCTGTCTTAGATGCTGGTGGAGCAATCACTTCTACGAAGGGATTATTTATTCCTTTGGCAAGCAGAGCCATTGGGCTCACCTTTGTACCATCAATAAACTCCTGGAAAACAACCATGGCTGTGTCAAAACAGGCCCAGCAAAGCAGTGTGCTGTACCTGGGGCAGCTCTCTCACTTCCCTCTCCTCTCAAGACAAGTAGGTAGAGCATGCAAGCTCCTCCTTTCCCAGCCAGTGAACCAGATTGGACATGAAAGAACTGCAGTGTTTCAGCACACTGCATTTTTCCAATAAACTGTTATTCAGGAGACCAGCCATCCTGCAAGGTGTTGTGCAGCCTTGGCAGAGCAGTCAGCACCTCAGAACTCATGCTGCTTGGCATGAAAGGGTGAAGGGCAATTTCCATCACTGGATATATTCCAGTTCTTATTGAATAAACCTTAACAGGAGCTAAAATTAAAATCATCTCTCTCAACATTACTGCTGAGCTATGGGGAATTACCAACTGATCCTGTCTCCTACACATGATCTTACCTGACAGTCGAAGTCCTGGAAGTTGCGAGCTGCATTCTGTTAATGAAAAACAGGAAAAAAGAAAAAAAAAAGAAAAAAGGAGATCAGTATAATGCTCCAGAACACCCCCAATAACAGCATGAAAGCTTCCCATAGAGAACTCTGTTATAGCACTGTTTAGACTGGCTGCAGTCAGGTAAGCAGGGAAGTGCAAGATCTGTACAAGCAAACTCCATGCAAGATCTGCCCATTCCTATACAACAAGGTCCTAGGGCTGTAGGGAAGCTACCAGCCAAGGAAAGTGAGTGCCTGTGGGCATAGCTGAGAGTGCCCAAGCAGGGACAGATGCACATAGGAAGGACACTGGCCACAGCTGGACTGCATATGGGACTGGGTTTTGTCTATTCCTGGTGCCCATTAGGAGTTTTGCATCCAAATTGTTAAAGTACTACTGCTGGGATCTCATGTACTGAGTGCAGGAAAACAAGCCATGCAGTCAGCTTCTGTGCAGCCATTGCTGCAGGTATGGGATTGTTCCATGACAGACACCTGGCAGGGACCTGGCAAGCTCCTGAAACCCAAGTCCACGGGAACTGCACGCAGTAGCTCATCACTGACTCTTCCCAGAGGGTGACCCCTTGCATGCACGTGAACACAGTCAGTACAGCACCCACTTGGCATCCTGCAGGTTAGAAGATCTGCAGGAACCTGTCCATGTGCCTATGGGCTTTGTGAAACGCTGTCTCCAACCACACAGTAGGTTACATCACTGACAGCTATCAGCAGAAGGCTGAGCAAACCACTTGAGATGGCATCCCAGCTTAGGGATGTGTTTTAGGCATAGCACCCATTATGACTTGATACTGGCCAAATGCCAGGTACCCATGAAAGCCATTCATTCACCCTATCTTGTTCTCATCTGGGCAGAGGAGAGGGGAAAACAATTACCAAAGGGCTCATGACTCTCAACTCATGAGGACAGGGAGAAAACACTCTAAGGGTAAAACAGGTTAAAATTTAAAGGTGTAAAGTAAATTTATTATTAACAGAGTCAGAGGAGGATAATGAGACATAAAAGAAGCCTTTAAAACATCTTGTTTTTCCCCCAACCCCTTCCTCCTTCCCACCGACAGTGCAAGGAGACAGGGCATGGGGGTTTTGGTCAGTTCACCACTCGTTTGCTCAGGAAGAGGAGTCTTTTCTTTGCTATGCCATGAGGCCTCGCCCATGGGAGACAGCTCTCCATGAACTTCTCCAGCGTGGCTCTAATCTCATGAGCAGCAGTCTGCCCAAAACTGCTGCGACATGCATCACTCCCACAGGCAGTCTTCCCAATACTGCTGCGGTGTGGATCACTCGTCCACAGGGTGCAGTCCCCTAAGGATGGGTTGCTCTAGCTTGGAAGCAAAGGCTCTGTCTCTGGAGGCAGGGGTTCTCTCTCTCTATTTGGGTCTCCCACTGGATCACAGCTTTCTCTGGTATCCACCCACTCTGGCAGGAGCACTTTTCCCATGGGCTGTGAGTGGATCTCTACATCCCCCATGAACTTCGTGCCTCACAGGGGACAGTTTGTTTCACCATAGTCCTCATCATGGCTTGCAGAGGAATCTTGGCTTTAACACTTGGAGCACCTCGTCCCCCTCTTTTTCCACTGACCTTGATGTTGCCCTGTTGTTGTCCCTCACATGTGCCCACCTCCTCCTCTTCTGTGACTGCAAGTAAAACTGGTGCTCATAGGTGCTTTTGATAACGAGTTCTGCTAATTCAAAGATTCCTACAGGATCCCGCAGCTCTGAGAGGTCAATCTCATCGAGGTTCTGTGCCAGAGAGTCTCTCACCGTGTTTCTGCTGCTGGCCACGCGGCCCCGCCACCACCAAGCGGGCAGTGACGGCCACCACGGCCCCGCACTATTTAACCCCTCTCTTCCTGCGGGGCCTGGGAAGGAGAGGCTGCTGCCGCTGCCCTTCTTCCCACGCCACGGCTGGCTGGGGTTGGCCAGGCAGTAGAGGCTTGCCACGCGCTGCGCCAGGACAGCAGCAGCCGTGGCGCCTCACCACCCCAGGAGAAAACTGCGCATGCGCGTTTCAATTTTTCTTAACTGTGCCATCACAAAGGCATTACCAGCCTCTCTAATTGGGCCAACAGCATGTCCATCTTCAGAGCCATCAGAGATTGGCTCTGCTGGACATGGTGGAAGCTTTTAGCAGCTTCTCACAGAAACTACTCCTGTGGCCCTCCCTCACTACCAAAAACCTGGCTGTGCCAAATCAACAGAGCACCTTAGTACTAAAATTAATAGGAGAAAACTAGGATCACATATGGACAACAGAAACACTCCAAAAATTTCTTCTGGCTGAGCACCCTCATTCTTCCCCATGTGTAAACACATGGCTGTGTTTTCCTTGCTGCAGAGCCTTGTAAATAAGAACAAAGGTTGCTACCTATATTCTGCACTTTGAGACATTTGAAATATCTGCAAATCTGTTTTAAGAATCCATTCCCCTCTTTCCTCTGTGTGTTAAGTATGGAACTCTGGCCATGTTTTGAGCAGGACATAGCAAAAACCACTAAATCCTGAGTACTGGGGAAAAGAAAATAAAAAGCAGTGTCCTCTTATTTCAGTTTGAGACCCTGAAATTAATTGAGATTTCTGACACCATCACCAGCTCATGAAGCAGGTCAGTTCACCCATTTCTTTATGGAGAAACGAAAAATGTCTGTATACTGCACTGGATTTGGATGGTGCACACTGAGTAAAAAAAAGGTGATCAGCATTTGTACTTAGAAAAGTCTGAGATTCCCCAAGTGAATGGGGAGGAAATGACACAAAGCAAGGAATGAGGCTCTGAATTGGGCTGCTTGTTGTCAAGGCATACCATGAGGCAAAAGAAGCTGATGTGCCCTGACTCTCACATACTTGATTTTAACACACTGAAAACCTGACTTTAAAGCATTTATTCATTGTCTTAATTTGAGAAACTTTAAGGTGAGTTTTTCAGGCCTCTAAACATGCCATGGCTGCACCTCAAAGCACAGAGCTGCCTTGGCTGACTTAATCCAGCCTAAGGGCTGCCCCATTTCATTTCCTGAATCTGGCTCTGACATTTCGATAACTTTTCACTGAGGCTGAATTAACAGGAGTCAAAGGTGCCAGAACAACAAAGTGTCACTGGGATAGTTTTTCTGATCAGGCAATACTCTCTTTTTCTCTCTCTTTCAACAAAATGGGAACATTTGAAGTTCCTTTGCTTCCCCAGTAAAAAGTGGCTGCATTTTAATGAGCCTGAATGAGGTGAACAAACATTGTGTATTTTACTTTCCTGCACTTGATATGAGTTACAAAATAATTAACATTAAGTTACACGCAAACAAAATAGTGTTTATATTCTTCAAAAGTCAAGTTTGTAACTTTTTGCTGATTTGAGGCAGAAAAAAGCCAGGACTCAGTGATCCACAGTGGCATTACCTATAGTTCAGACCAGTGAACAAGATACAACCAATTTCCACTTCCACTGGTAATTCCACTGGTTTAAGAGTCTGAGACACCAGAGCTCCTTCTGTGTGTACAGTAGCCTTTGTGTCTGAGGAGTTCATGAGCACTCACTCATTAGCACCTTAAGAGTGTTACAGTACTATTTCTGGCCATTAATCCATGCTGGCTCAAACTCCTATATCTAAAGTGGGTTGTCAGTAAAAACCTTAGTGAACTCTCAGCTCAATAGATTTTGGACTCTGATATGTTGCACAGAACAGCAGGTTATTGCAGCACACCCTCATGCTCCAGAAACTATGTCTAAAAAGTACACGTTTTTCTCAATCTTGAAAGCTCTAATAAAGGCCAGACCTTGGAGGTGGCTGCTCCCTGAGGCCCTCATTTTGTAAAAGTGTGAAAAGGAGAGCCACAGCATATTTCTCTTCCCATGCAGTACTGAGGATGGTTCTGGAGCTACCCTTCATATTTCTCCCTACTGAGATATTAAATATTTCCTGTAACTTCAACACTGAGTTAAGCAAAGAAGTAATCATTCTGTGTGTGCCCTTCTGCACCCTGGTTAACATCACTTGGTGTTCTGTTTGGGTGAGAACTCAGCATTTGAACCACAATGGACACCACAGTAAGGAGTGGATGGGGCTGACCAGGCAATACTTAAGACTGGAAACTTATAAAGGGAAAACCACTTTGATCTGGCATACCTCAACGTCTCTGACTTTGGTCAGCTGACTGAAGCAAGGGCAATCTACCCAGTTCAAATACAGAAAATCCCAGGAGAATCATGAGCAAGATCTGGGCCACTGCCTTTAGGAAGTTTGTCTTCTGTAAATGTTTCTCTCTTGTTTTGAAATTACAAACTGCCCTCAATGCCTGTATTCCATATTTTTATTTGCTGATCTACACTGATTTTCTACTTTCAAGACTCACCCTTCCAGGAAACATTTTTTTTTAAATGGTGGAAGCCCAGTAGTCAGCACTAGTCTGTCAGATCAGGCAGCTGGACTGCAGATTTCAGCTGAGTTTTTAGATTTTACAGATACTAAAAACTGATATGTTAGAACACTAAAGAAATGAGTGAAAACTAATCAGTACAGATTAAAACATAGCAGATTTCCAGAGATTTCACCCATTTTGTGGGGGACAATGCAGTCTTCTGCAAGCACACAGTGAGTGGACAAAGCACCACAGACAGCCCTTTGGCAGCACAAGCCAGGTCCTGATCATCAGCCATCAAACAGCAAAGCCTTAGGAACTCATTCCCACATCATCAGACTTGGCTGTGAGCTATGGAAAGTGACCAAACCACGTTGCTCATGATCACAGTCTGCAGATGCAAGATGCTAGATCTTCCCTGTAGTGAACTTAGGCACTCTCCACAACAGTTTGTGGCAGAATCTACTGAGCCCAGATGGCTCTTCCCCAGAACACAGAGTGAAAGGCTTAAACAGCTACTGCGATACAGTGATTTTCCAAAGCCTCAGTATTGCATAAATCTGGGCTGTTCTAACTGGGGTCTGCAGACATTAAAAGGAAATTACCCTCCATTACTAAATCCAGGGAGACAGGGCTATTTTAGGGGTCAAAACACTAAAGGATCAATTAAGACAGAATATTTTCAACAAAAAAAAAGTAAAAAAAACCAAACCAAACAACAAAACAAAACAAGAACAACCCAAAACCAACCAAACAAAAACCAGGATACAATACAGCACTTCCCTAACAAGGAGAAACTTATTAGGGGTTCTACAGCAACACCAGGTCAGGAATGGGATCACCTTTCTAACTGCTGTCCAGCCTTTGGAAATCCTCAGTACAGGCATGACATACTGGCCAGGACTCCAAAATTACCTGAATTGTTTTGGTCTGTCTTTCCCGGAGACTTTGGAAGAGTAGGTGGTGGTAGATTATCAGAGTGGGGAAGAATTTACTGGGTTTCAGTACTTAAGGTACTTCAATCTGTGGACAGATTCTGGCAGCTAGGGCTCCTTGCCAGACACAAAGTTATCCTGAGTACACCTGTGAGTACACCTGGAGCAGCCAGCATTACCTTGTCATTCAGGAGTGGCTTGATCTCTGTCAGCTGAACATCCTGCAGTTCATCCATTGTGCTGGAATTAGGGCCAATTACTCCTCAAAGCAACAAATAGGGATTCTGAAACAAAGGCATATTGTTAGAAACAGCATTACAAGACATGCTAATCAAAGAATGCTGAGAGATTTTTCATTAGACTTGTCTGTGCTTCAAATTAAGCCTGCAAGAAGCCGGTTCTTGATGCAACACAAAGCACCTGTAAAATGCAGAAGGCAAACCCTGTGCTGCTCTCACTGTGTCAGTCTGGTTACTCCTTGCCCTGCCCACAGAAAGCTGCCCTTGAAAGCTCAGGCCTTTCAAGTGAGAAACTGCATCTACTTCCATGCTTTGCTGGTATTTCAGCCATAGCTTGTCTAGAAACGAACTGGAAATTACCTGATCAGCAGAGTGAAAAGCTGTTTAGTATGTGGTAATACTGACTTCCCCTGCCATGCCCTACATACCCAAACCCCAGCATCCTGCCACCAAAGGCAAGGCTGTGCTGTATTCCTGAGACATACAGCCAAAACCACACCCCCACACAGGAGACAGAGGTGTGGAGATCCACGCTCCTTGCTGGCAGAGCATAAGAGAGTCCAGAACTCAGGGCAGCCCTTGCCGTACAAGGTGAGATATAAAAATGGCCCCAGATAGTGCAGGTCCAGTGAAACATGTGCAGACAACACTGTTAGCTTGGCAGCCCAAACCATCACTCTACCAGATAGTGCAGAGTCAGCAAATGAAAGAAAAAAATGTAATCAACAGTATAAGAAGCTGCCATATGTCTGTAGGAAATTGCTGTTACCACGGAGCCAGAGGAGAGATCTTCGAGTATAAATACAGCAATGAAGATGGATGAATAACATGGCTGAGTTTACAAGGCATTTGATTTTTACTCTAGACACTCTAGCTGTGTTTCTAGACAGAAGAATTTTTAGTGCAAGCACCTGCAAGCAACATGAAAAGGGCTCTGGCAAGAGATGACCACACCTGCAGACTATGTGGTTGCTCAGGAAAATTGTACCTATATTGTTGCAGATGAAATAAACAAAGTCATCAACTTCATTTGATGGAACAGAAGTAAGCATGTGGTGGACTTTCTGGGCATCAGCTGAGTGTGCCACGAAAATACTTTTGAATACTGTCACAAATCAAATTCTTTGTTTAAGATATTACAGGCTCACTAACCACAGAAGAAAAAGAGTGGGAAAAGAACTCCTGTGTTCACCACCCACCTTAATTCAACACAAACATGCTGGGGAGGAAGGGTCCCCTTCACCCCAAATGCTGCAAAGCTGCACCCTTTGTGCCAGAACTAACACGGGGAGGGGGGCTGAAGCCAGTCTGTCACAAAACAAATAAAACCAAAATGCCTTTCCTTCTGAAAATCAGCCATAGGAACATATGTCTCTTTTAGCTTTGGGAAACTCAATTATTTTTCTTTTTCAGACTTCTTTTGCTGTAAAACATACCAGTTGTGAGAGTTTCAAGAAATCAGTTAATCTACAGATAACAGCCCCCTTCTTTCACAATGAATTTTTATTCAGAAGAGGAGTAAGAGCCATTATGTAGTGCACTCTAAGCCCCAGAGGAAAGCTCTTTACTGTCATACTGCTGAGATATTATGGAATAAAAAAAAAAAAAAAATTCTACTAAGGAATTACAACTTCCATATATACTGGGACTGATCAAGAGCTCAACATTTACCAGGTTCTCTCCAGAACAGCATCACATGAGGTTACAGACACAAAAGGAATTTCAAACAAGCATCACAAAGCTTATCTGCAGATAAGGCGCAGACAGGTGACCCAGTACTAGAATGACCACCTTCACCTCATTAGTGGGACAGCATATCCCTTCTCTTATGCTCCTTTGAAAAGACACCTGCTGGTAGCAGGCAAGAAGGTCACACTTATTCTTGGGGTCACCCAAAAGACAAAGAAATTGTCCACTCTACCCAAAGGAACAAAAAGCTGCGCACACACCAGCCACCTTTTTCTGTGGGTTTTTATATACATGGGAGTTTTCCTGAACCTTGAGTTCACACCTTGCATTTTTGCCTAAACCAGAGTCTAAAGAGAAGGAGGACACCAATATAATAACCCCTCTCCACTGAGCTGTGGCTGACCAAAGAACATATTAGAGCACCAATTGCTCTGCATTAGATTGCTCAAAGAAACTTTTGCTACAGCCTTGCAGATATCTCTTCTATTTTCCCCTGAGCTATACAAAGTCCCAGAGAGGCCTGAGATGCATCCTACACAAATCTGCCCAGGTATGCTGTTTGCGGTCAATACAAGCACATCTATGAAGTGTGCAAAGTCTAGAGCAGGAGAGACACACATTTTATGCCCATGCACTACATTGTTAATCATTTATTATATGAGAAGAATAAAAACCTAGTTGGGGTTCAAAGCAAGAATTATCAAATGCATTTATCTCATCAACTTGGATTTAATACTTGGTCTCTAGATACAACTACAGTGCACACAATAAGCAATATTGAAACAACTCTGAAATGAATCTGATTCTTATCTTCCTAGTCCACTATTGCTCTAAATGCTGTCTCAAGGGAAGGGGGTTCTCTAGGGCAAGATGCTGTTAGCCATAATGTGCAGTATATGCTGCCCCTTCCTTAAAACAAGCTGGATAGCAACAAAAAAGGACTGCTAATTTAGATGCTGAGATTTATGTGAAACTTCCTTGAGACAGAAGAGACAACCTTCCTTAACACCAGCTGGGCTCAAATAGCTGTGAAAACCTTTGAAGGGAAGTTTGCAGAAGAGGAAGAGACTCGCTTTGCAGAGAGTATGCAGCACAGTCAGCCTGGGAAGCTCCTCAGCTCATAGCACATTCTCACCCAGAAGTAAGAACTATGAAGGGTCCCTCCAGTGGGGCCCAAATGCTGAGGTGAGCCAGGAAGTCACTGACAACTGCTCTAATGAGAGCAAAATCACACAGAAAGATTAAACCTGCACAGCCTCAGATAGTGGATTTTTTTCCTAAAAATTTAGAGTCTATACCTATTCACCTAGCTTGTAAAGTTTTTTCAAGACTTTTTGAAGGAAAAGGCATAGGGGGTCACCATCACTCCTTGCAAGCAGCTTTCTTAGCTTGCTGAACCAGCTCTTCCCAGTCCACTCACTGGTGAGCTCTCCAGAAAATGGCTGACACAGCCTCAGGACTTCATTTTAATCTGGTCAGAGGGTATTCCATTGGCAGATGCACATACTTCTCTCTTCCCAAGATCTTAGCAAGCTCAGTGATTGCCCTAGATTAAATCTGGGTAATTTGTCATTACAGCATAAAATCTACTAGCTGTATATGACTATTTGCCACAACTTCACCTGAACACCCTGCTATGTCAACATAGCACGTGTTTTGGTTTGAAACATGGCAAATGGGCACATTTGAGCAAAAAAGGCCTAAAAAACTCTACATCCTAAAGAGGATGCTTTGTAGTAGAGAGACCTTTGCAGAGCACATCTCCAAGTACAGAAGCAAAGGAAAGGATGGGGTGTTGGTGAGCTGGGGTATCCTCCCTTCCAACTGTGCTAAGACTCCTTGTAAAAGCTCTGCAGACTTGTCTGCCCAGGAGCCAATTTACTCCCTCCATTCCTCCTGTTATTTAAAGAGACAAACAGGTCATTTCATAAGCTGAACGCAAGTTTAAAATACCACAACAAAGCAGCATAAATATTCATAACACTGAAAAGATTTTTGTAGAAGTCAGGTCACAGGCAAAGCAAAAGGTTTGCCTGAAACAATTCATGTATAAATGATACATTTTTTTCTATAAATGGCCCAGTACTACCTGCTTTGCAAGTATTCCTCTTGCCTCTGTTTATATCTTACTATAAATACACTCAAATCCCCCAACTGAAACGATCTATCCCTTTCCAAAGGGTTCTTAAAGGCTGAAGTAGATTCTATGTTCCTTGAAAACCAGTAAAACAAGAATCTAGGAAAGATGTGGTGAATTATTAAGCACAGAGACTAGAATCAGGGTAGAAGACAGAAGGCTACAAAAAAACAAGGCAGGTGAACCCCAGAAAGAAACCATCTACCTATAAATAAGATCTTAAATACATGTTTGCATGTTTACTCTAAGACAAGGCTGCTCTCAATTTACATCATTTCAATATACAAAGAAAGAAACTGGAGTTAAGTTCAGTAGTCAAGACCATAAGTACGACAGGCCTGGACCCACTGAGTGTGAGGTGCAGCATCTGTAGATTCTGAGGCTCTGCTGTCTGCTCATTGAAGCTCTGGCACAACTGCTTCCTGCAGGGTTTGGAGCTGCAAGAGCTGCAGAGCTGCATCTTGAATTCAAATCTGTTTTCTTACGGAGGTACAATCTCTTCACACTATTCAGGAACTCAGTGCAACCAAACCTTGCATTCAGAGGCTAAAAATTCTTGGGTTTTCACCTCAATTTGACTATAGCTTATAATGTGTCACCTCCATAGGCACTTACACTCTTACTTTGTATATTAACCACACCAAGGCAAAATTACACCCATCAGTTGTCAAGCTATGCTACAAAACATGGCATTAAATGTACCTAAGCATATGCTCCCTCATTTGGCAGACAAGCTGAAGAAGCTCCTCTCTTGGGACTCACAGCCATGACAGTCCGGGTAAGGTTCCAGAGAACCATTCCCTGACAAGCCAGCTACGTCTCATAAGATGGAAAGCAGAAGTGTTGCTCCCAGGTATGCAAATGAAGATGAAAATAAACCCACAATTTGCAACCCATGCCAGAACAAAAGTACACTATCCATGATCTGCAGGCTTACTGCTCAAGCATTTATTTCTTGAGCCATTTTGCTGTGTAGCTCATCACTGCAACTTCTCCCTTTCTTTATAAGGGGATTCCCACTTCCTGTGCCTCCTGTGTTGTTCTCCCATAGAGGGGAAAACCAGCTGTCTGGCAGGGCTCCTCAGCCTGGCTGGGCAAACCACAGTCTAGGCATATAGATCTCAGCTAATTTTCATTTATGGGCCTTGAGACCCTTGGGCATTCCTATTCTGTTGTTCCTCTGCCCTGTGCAAGCCTCTGGACAGCAATGTGCTTCCCAAAACCTGCACGGGCAACTCTGTTTTCTAAACTAAAATGCTGGCTGACATGGTAAAGTTCCAGAGAAACAGGCAAAGGGCCCGAATTCACTTTCAAAGTATTTTCCAAGGTTGCTCACTTTGCATTCCAGCTCATGTATTTTTGGAACCATGCCACATGGTGCTCCACCTCTAAGATAAACAGCGTGCCTACAGAAAGAAATTGTGTTCTTCTTCACCAGTGCAGTCCCAGGTTCTGCCGTTGCCAAAATGGTTTTTGCTTTTATATTTCCTTCATATATATTCATAGCTCTGTAGATTATTGTTGCATAGTTACATAGTTCCTAGCTAACTCCAGTACTCTTCCCTACCCTGACAGGCAGAAAGACAAAACACATTCCTGAGGCTCCAAGCCCTGGGGGCCCATGGTTAGACTCTGTGGGAGCCAAGGTTGAAACCAGCTCATCGAGATACATTTTCATAAAAAAAGTTTAGTTCTTATCTAAGAAGGGGGAGAAGTCACAAAAGGAGGAATTACCTCATCACTTCTGCTTCTAATTGGGGATTCTTGTCAATTATACTAATTTGCTAAAATTACAAAGCTGTATTCACCCTATGTGGGGGTTGGCATTTTTCCATATCTGCTCCTGGAGGCCCCCAATAAAGACCAGCCTGTATATTACCTCCTATAATAATGTTGTCTCAAAAGTGTTTTGTTTTATTCCTAGCTCTTTAAGGCATCACTGCATTTGAGCAAAGCAACAGCAGCTTCCTATGCCATGATTTTACATCCCTGGAATCTGAGCTACACCTAGGACAGAAATGTCAGCTGGTGCATATAAGTTTCTAAGATGTTTAAACAATATCTACATTTATCAATGGTTTTGTAAGAAAAAGGTCTGTGCCTAGCTTTCCATTAATTCTGGATGAATCCAATTTTAATTCAAAGCAATGTCATACTGCTATGGGTGTAACTGAGCTCAGCAAGGATGACGCTGTCCCTGCCGAATGCCTGAATTAACAGGCATTGACTATAGGGCTGATTAAGCAAGAATGCAATAAAGTCTTTAAGTGTTTTACATTGTCTGGATCAGTGCCCCTGAAAACAGAACTATGCTGAGCTCCCCTATACAGGACAGTCCAAGAAGTTTTAGAGTGGTGACACCCAGGATATAAACTGGAATGAGAAATTTCTGTGATGAAAATTGTGTAAATTATTGTCTTTGAAAAAGTCTCTTCTGATAATGGTATCCCTTGTAAATGGCTTTGCAAATGAAATAAGCTGACTGTTACCACCATTATTATGTTAGGGTTGCAGTGCTGGAGACAGGCACCCGACTGAGTGCACCAAGGGTCACAAGACAACAGCCAATATTTGTTGATGGACGTGCCCTTTTACAGGGGGCTCCAAATTCCTGCAGTTGAACAACTGATTGGTCAAGATCTCACTGGCCAATGATAGGTCTGCATTCAGGACTGAATGGGATTGCCTGGGGTCCTCAGCTCGAGCTCCAATCCAGCCTATCACTGCCTTACCCAGGAACTTGTTTACCTCTGTAACAAACTAGGCTAGCCAAATTGGGTTTCTGTTATGGCCAAATTTATCTGTTCAGCTTCAAACCAGCTGTAGCTGTGACAAGTCATGTTACTCACATGATGTTCTATGTCCTTTGCTGCCCAGAGGCATCCCACTAAAGCAACACCAGTGTTAGCCAGTGTCAGAGTCCACAGAGCTCAGACTAAACCAGAGATCTTCTTGCCAGTTTCATGGTGAAGGACATGTTCAAATGGATCTGTTCCAAGATGCTTTCTGTCTTCTGGGTTAACTACTCCCATCAGCCCTGTAGTCCAGGACGTCCCACCCGTGCACGGGTGAGGGCTCCTGAGGGTTTTGGCTACATGTTTGCCCAAATCAAAACAATCAGCAGTATCACTATTGAGGCATCCACAGCACTTTCTGCCCCTGCCATCTCCTCCCTGTCCTGTGTGCCCACCCTTCAGCACTGTGCAGCTGAACTCAATTGCTCCCCAGCACACACCCACCCATGGCAAGTGGGGAAAATGCTGTCTTCAGTAGGAACATGCTTTTAAGCAGCTTAGGATGAAATCTGACTGCTTTCCACCAGATCCTTCATTTCCTCTGCAGTTTTATTTTCAAGCTTGTTTCTGCTTCATTTCAGCCATGCTTCCTACTGATCAACTGTGTTTTCACACTTAAGGTGAAAAAAAATTAATCAAATGTGAATACACATTGCATTGAGCAAAGTAAAGCATTCCAGAGCAAGGTGGAGTGGAAATCTGTTTAAATGAGATTTGAATAACGATTTTTATCATTAAATATCACATTTCAATTTACTGAAATTTAATGCTGATTTTGCATTTTATTTATCTTACTGAAAAAGTTGCATTTTCACTGGCTTCTAAACATTAAATTGCAGTGACTCAAGGCCAGGTTAGATGGGGCTTGGAACAACTTGGTCTAGTGGAAGGTGGACTTAAAGGACCCTTTCAACACAAACCATTCCATAATATAACCATTCCACCAAACTGAGCCTTCTTGCTGTCTGTGAAGAACCAGTATTTAAGCTATTGTATAGCTAAACAAAGAATTATTTAGACCTCAGTTTTAATATTTTCTAATGCAATTTAGATTGATATTTTTTAGTTCATTTGTGGGGAGTGCTACTGGGACAGAAGAAAAATATTGAAATCAAAAGCACAAGAAAATTTGAGGAGTAACTCTTATTTAAAATTTGTGTTCACTCAAATATATAAATTGTACAACCTAAACCCAACATAGTAATGTATTCACTGGTGAAGGTGATCCCTTGGCATGAACAGGGTAATACATACACACACAAATATATGTGCAGTCTGGATAAACTAAACTTAAAAATCATCACAGACACATGTAAAATTCAGGAAGAACAAATAATTCTGCTCCTCAGCAGCTAAGAAGACACAAATGCTTCTTTCACAGCCTTTCACTGTGCTGTGCATGTATATACATCTAAATCACTTCCAGTGTCTTTGCAGCTTTTCTTCTTCACTCAAACTTGAAAAAAATTTTTGGGTCATCAGAAAGTAGTATGCTTGCAGGCAAAAGCTGATCAAACACTTGAACAGCTCCAATTTCAAGTTATCCACTATGGTGGACATGGGAGAGTCCATAAGTTTTATCACAGCAAATAAGTATTGTTCAATATCAAATATTGATGGTTAATCAGAATATCGAAAACATAGAAGACAAACGTAAGTCTTGGGATGCAGTTTCACTATCTTAATCTGCTCTAGCTGCAGGCTGCTTGCAAAAGGGGCATTCACAGGACCAACACAAACTTTAAGACCATGTTGTATGAAAAATGCATTACTAAAATAAGATTTTTATTACATGCCTTTTATCCCTTCTTCTTCATTAATAAAATAATCCTCTTATGCATGCAGTACCGCTCCTTGAGCTTCTCAGAACAAGCTCCTTCCTAAAAAGGCAAAGGCCTATCATATGCCATTGAAGGACACCCTCTTCTCAAGTATCAGTGCCATTACTTCAGATTCAATATGACTGCACACAGCTGTCCCTTCCAGAATTTCCAGGCTGTGAATTTGCTTCCAAACAGAAAACATCCTTGTTTATGTCAGGCTGAATTGCATGTCCCTCCAGAGGCAGCTGGCCAGGAGAGGCAACTTCACTTAGCACAGTTAAAAACAGTAATGGATACAGGACAGACCAATTCAGGAGGTAATTTCATTACTCATTTAGAACAAGGGTGAGTTTCTGCCAAAAGGGATGCTCCTGTCCTCCCCACACCAGAGAGAACTTCCTCCCTCTCCTTCCCTTGCACCAGGCTGATGATTACGCTGTAACATGGCAAATCAGATCTCTTTATTCTCTCTCTCATTTGTTTTTTCCAGGGCTACCTTTCACCTGGATCAGTGAACTGACTGATGAAAAGACTCCTTGTGTGCCATCATTTTTTTCTAAATCTATCAAGTATTTCAATTTGAGGTTGGATTGTAAGAAAGCATGTGTCTAGGCAGCACTAGCTCTTCACCTGCATCAGAGAGCAGACAATGTACATGCTCAGGACACTGCTGGATGATATGCAGGGGCCTGCACTTAACTTCAGGGTATGATAAATCTAATCCATCTAGACAGACTGTATACAGAACATAGGACAGAACTCTAATTTTGCTAAATTGAGTTACCTTGTTGTAGGTTATAAGTTCAGGACATATAGAGGAATTAGTTTCACCTCACAGCCTTTGAAAGAAAACCCAGACCCTTAAGCTCTCTCCTTTGCTCCATCCCCTTGCAGCCACAACCCAAACCCTGCCTTGGGGTCTGGCATGCTTGACTGCCACATGAGCAAGTGTCATGCAGACTTTTTGCCAGGCTAGCTTTCTGCTGGCTTAGTGAGCTCAAACAGCTTATCAGACAGTCACATAAACATTAGAACCAACTCATGTAATGAGGACCAGACATGCAGTGAGTGACCTCTGGAACTGCCTTCAAATCCTGCAGCCTAAGCTGAGGATCACATACAAAAGGGTAGGGAAATATATTCACAAACTCATTAGAGTCTTTATGGTGCTCTGTGGATACAAGTAACTAGGGCTATAAATGAATACCTGAGTACACATCAGCATGGACAATTATGTTATAAGTTTCTGAAGTGGATAGAAGCCTTTTGATAAACCAGGTAATAATGTCTTATTTCACAGAGGGTAGAAACACCCCTTGAAGTGCTCAATGCCAGCCTGGATGGGGCTTTGAGCAACCTGGTCTAGTGGAGGGTGCCTCTGCCCATGGCAAGGGGTTGAAATGAGTTGTTTGAGGTCCCTTCCTACCTAAAGCAGTTTGTGATTCTGTGATGCAGCAATGGACCACATTTTCTTTCAGCCACTGTAAGCATCCTCCCTTACAAATTACAGGGGCAGTTTGCAAACACATGCATAAATACAACAGAGACATAGGACAGAAAACACCAGCTACTTAAGCCAAACATCACTCATAAAAATGACTTGTGTTTGAAGTCAGTTATAAAACCGCTCATAAAATAAGGAATGCTTTTCTGCAAGCAGCTGGAAGCCAAAGGCAGGTGGCACTCTGCACCAAACACGCCTTCCCAAATTCCGTCAGATAGGCCTAAGGAGGAAACTGACCTACTCACCAGGTTGCACGTTCAATCAAACCCAATTTGCTCTCTAGATTTCCAGTGGATGTTCTTGGTTCTGGCTGCTTGTAAGATAAGCTATTCCTGCAAAAGCTCTGGTCATTATTGCCCAAGATCTGCAAAGTACAGCAGGCACATCCTCCTGTACTTCTAAGATCCAAGCCCTTGCCTTCCTAAAATGCTAACAGAACTTCTGTTTCCCTTTTTCTCCATCCTTCTTTCCCTCCCTTTCCTCATTCACCCCCACACCAATTCCTGTTAAAATCTGAGTGATCAAAATGAGAAACCAAAGCTATCTACTGTGTGAACTGAACTGGGTAAACAACTTATACAAAAAAAAGAGCAGTTTTTAGAAAGGTAAGCTGAATCTGTATAGCTTTTGCTTGCAATATCTACCAGGTAAAAGCAGTAACTTCTTTTTTCCTTACCCAAACTTCTCCACACCAAATTCCATGGGTTAGATCAAGTCAGAGTTTACTTTAACAGTGCAAGTTAAGGTAGTTCCTACTAAGTGAAATTCAGTTAAGTACATTTGGAATATAGAAAATATTCACATGCTTAAGACAGTTTTGTGGGAACTCAGCACATCACTCCTGATGTGCAGAGTCGCCAAGACAACCCTTGGGGGGCTCGGAGGTCCTGGAACGTTGCCAGAAGTGTTTGGTGGTTGGACTTTGATCCTGCATGGGACGCAACACCTGTATGAGGATGGGAGGATCACACAGGGATAAGTGGTGAAGGGATAGGTTAATTATAGTGTGAAACACAGGTTTTAGAATCTCGGTACAGGGGGGTTCTAGGAGACAAGATGGAGGAATTAGGGCGTGTCCTGTCCTTCTTCTTCTTCTTGTCATCCATCTTCGATGGTGATGGTGGCACTTTGAGATTGGTTCTTACTGAATGTGCACTTGTCAATAAGGGTGAAAGGCAGTGGGAGGAAAAGGTAAATATCTTACACGTAGTTTTTGGTATAAAAATAAGTGGCCGCCCCGAGGGCAGTCAGTGTGCTCATGGCTGACTTGCTGTGCAGACCTCTGTTGGGCCGGGAGAAAATATTGTAGGTAAGAATTAATAAACAACACTGAAGAACTGAAAAACCTGAAGACTCCTTTCGTCCTTTGGAGTTCGGGCTGCCTCAAGGCCATCCAGAACCTTTCCAGGCCATTAGAACAGCCGAGACGGGACACAGTTTCACATCACAGATCTTACAATGGAAATCCATTATCCCAGGGGCAATTGCCAACTAGGATGTGCAGTTATTGTAAACAGACCCCCAGAAGATTTTACTTCTTTCAAAACTAACTGCAGATCTCAATACAATTTATTTAACTCTAATACTCTAGTCCTGAATAAAGGTGGACCATCACATGGGTTTAATGCTCAACCCCTCCGTGCTTAGAAAGACTTGATTACAGCAGATCAATTCCTGATTTCATCCCCTAGAAATCAGCATGAGATGAGGATGCACCACACCAAAGCAACAATGAAGGAAAAAGCTGACTACACCCAAGTCTAAAACTAGTTCCTCAGTTAAGAATTAAGAGGAAGTTTCTCAGAAGCCTGATCACAGCCTCTTTTGCAGGTAAGGACAGCACAGCAGGAACATGGGCAAGGTTTCTGTTTTTGGGCCCTGGATGCAATTGCAGAACCATAGAAGCTGGAAGAGATTTCTGGAGGAGTGATTACTCTCCAAGCAAGAGTCATTTCAAAGCTGGATCCAGTTGTTCAGGGCCTTATAGATTTAAAAATCTCTAAGGATGTAGATCCTAGCATTACATACCATTCTAATTGCAAAAGTAGTTTCCTTTTATCCAACGGGAATTTCCTTTGCTGCAAGTAGTATAATCAATGAGATTTTTAACCTGAAAATATCACAAGCCAGAATAAAAAGAAAAATTAAAATGAACACATCAGAAGAATTTTAAAATTCCCTTTCTAAAACTGTTTTATAATGAATAAGGAGTCAACTCAGATACTTCACATTAAAGGCATAGGTGGAGCAGAAATTAATTTTCTGGTAAGTTTTTCAGGGCAGATGTTAATATATCAAAATAACAAGCTTAATACTAAATTGATTGCCAACTCTGAAAAATGTTCAATACTTTCCAGAAAAAGAGCATGTGAAAAACTGTGCAAGACCTGAGTATTGCATCATCAGTCTGATTCAGTTCAAGAGCAAATGTCTAGGATACAGCAAAAGAAGAGCACCAGACAATAATTCCCCTTTGCTTGTACATCCATCTGTACTTCAGGCAGTGTCTGTCTCTCCTGAGTCCTGCAGAAGCTTCTTCCCCAGTGCACTGAAACACTGCTGTTCCTTGTGAACACAGAAGTTATTTATTCTCACACTTTGTGCTGCAGAAAAACAGTAAGGCAGCCTCACCCATGAAATATTGAGACTTCTTCCTTGAGACACAAAAATTATCAAGAGCTTGACCTATTATTACAGAATCACTCTTTCACCCCACCAATAAAAAAATCTCCCAAAATATGCAATATAAAGTAGCACATTCTGAAGATTTTATCAAAAACTAACTCTGACAGACCATTTGAACAGCTCTGAGCAGTCACAACTCCCATTGCCCACACATGCTGTCCAGAGATGGAACTTTCCAATGCCCTTGGCAAACAGCAAGGATAAGAATGCCAGCCTCAACCCTAAAAAAGCCTGACAAAAATCTTCTCTACAGACAGGCTGGCTTGCCAACACTCACCTGGAGAGAAATTACCAAATACTTTTACTTGGTGTAGTATTTCCTTTCCATAATATTACTTGCACATTTCTCCCATGTTAACCTTTAAGCAGAATTTAAGCTGATGCAGGCATCTTAGACGTAAAATGAAAGCCCTAGTTACTTCTGTATTGATTTTATTCATTCCAACATTACTCTTTTTTCCTCCCTTTCCAAGCTTCATTGCCATATCCTTTTGGAAAATGGCAGCTGTATTATTACATACCCCATGTCCAGCATTGCAGTGTTATAGTTGGGGTATCTAAAAAAATCCTCAGAAAATATTTAAAATGTTCTGAAGAAGGGTAATCGTACCATAAGATGTAAGAAAGACAGTATTAGTCTGGTGAGTTGTGGTACAATCAGGTGCCAAGCCCAGCTGTAAAGAGTATCATATTTGTTTAAGCCACCATGAGGGAACCAAAGCATGGATACTCTTTTGAGCCTTGTGCACAGCAATTCCAGCTAATGAGCTTTAGCTGACGAGTGGAGAGGTCTGAAAGCACCCACAGAGCCCAGGACATTTAGTTGTCTGTGAAACCTCAGTAATTCAATTACTCTGCATCATAATAACATTTTAAAAGTAAAATGATAGTAACTCACCTTACCACTGAACATTTCCTCAGCACCTCAAGAGTCAGGTTCAGTCTTGGGCACAGCCATGCCCTGCTCAGGAGCAAGGTGTCCCCAGGGAGACACAAGGTTCCCGAGACCACATGCCAGCACAAGTGACCATGAGGGGCTAGCTCAGCAATACCAGCAGACTGCACCACCCCACTCCCTACTCTTTCAAACTCCAAATATCTCAAGGATTTGCAGATTATAGCTTTTATTTAATGAACTGGAAATAATGACATGCTTCTGTGACTAGATGCCCTTCTGCAGGTCAGGAGCAGATATTAAACACAACTGAAAAACACAGTTCACTTGAGTAGTTTATGAGTTTAAGCTAGTGAAGTCTGTCTTTACAATTCAGTAAAGAAGCGCTTAGCAAGCTCCTACATCAGCCTAAAACTGCAAGAAATTAATTCTGCCAATAAATATGCAAACATAACAAAGCATAGGTGACAAACAGCAAATAAATAGTACCTGCACACTGAAGCCATATCCAGCTTCCATGAATCCAAAACCACCTGCTTTTCTAACTCCTGTGGAGCAATATGAAAACAATGCTATTGCAACTGGTTGGTATTTTAATGTTGTATTATTTTTGTAGTAGAGGCAGCTGGAACTACGACCACAGTGTTAGAAAGTGCCACCATCCCAGCTAATGATCAGACAAAGAGGGCATATTAGGTCTTGCTGTCACAGATGTTTTAATACTCCAACCACAACCTGAAAACACCACACACAAGGTGAGGCTGAATGTCCTGAGCCGCAGGAACTGTATTTGACTTTACTGGGTATTTCTACTAAAATATTTTTTGAGAAGTTGTACTGATTTTCCCAATGAAAATTGATCAGAGGGGCCATTTTAGCTTGCCAGGCTGCATATACCCACTCCACCATTTGAAAGGATTTCTCTTGTGCACAGAGCTCTACAGCTAATCTTACAAAGCCCCATGAACAGCGTTCTGATGAAGTGTTAACTGCAGAATAAATCAGCTTAAATCCAGGAAATTGTTCCAACAGATTAAAGTCTTGATGCCAAAGAGAAAGGAGGAAGTCCTGCTCCCACTTTAGAAATATCTCACTTTGCTTTGAGCCTGCAACCCACTATTTCCATTTGGTGGTCTAAAATTTTTTATCAAAAGAGACAGTGAATAATGGGTTCACATACATGCCATGCTGCTAAGACTGTACTTGCATCATATCCTCTTCAAAGACATCTTTTTGAAAGTGAAGAGCTTTGATCTATTTATTATTCTTTACAAGGAATTCATTGCACACCTTTGATCATTCACATCAGCCTTTTCAGAATCTCTACCTGTTTCACTGGGTCTTTGAGGGCGATGGGACTAGAACCCATGCAGCATTCAACACAGCTGCATTGTGAGCTTACACACCACTGTTTCCTAATTTGATCACTTATTTTTCCACAAGCATCTAACCTTCAATTTGCTTTTCTAAACAATAGGATAATATTTTGATAGAGCTGCCTATTATAAACCCCAGTTCTGCCTCTGACTGGAAAACCAATTCAGAGCTCATCACTGTACACATACAGTGGGGGCTGTTGTCCAGCCACATTACATCACTGCTGAATTTAAAATGCTGCTTTCTCACTTAGTGCCACAGGATTTTTTTCATGTTTCCTCAGAGCTAACTATGATAATGTATGTTTATTGATACAAATAAATGTCACTTGTCTTCAGTTTCTTTTTCTAACTTTGACTTCTCTGTGCTTTTGGCTTCCACATCATTCTCTGGCAATGGTTAATATTGTGAAAACACTGTATAAAATAGATCTTCCATCTGTCTGATTTATAGCTATATTTTTATTGGATGTCCCAACAGTCTTCATGGTCTCAGAAATGCCAATTATTCTTCACTCACCTCCTGCACCAGTCACCCTTTCATAAAGCTTTACTACTTCCCTTTGTCCTCCCAATGGCTTCCTTCTGAGGAGCAAAGTCCTAAACCGTTTAACGTCTCCTCTCTTCTAATTCCATGCCTTTGATCTCTCATCACCTCCCTCTCTCTTTTCTAGGTCTCTTTTACTCAAGAGTTTGCTCATTATGCTGATAATGGGCTCCAGTGTTGATTATTCATATGATTTTACTGCTTTATAGGACTTCCTCAGGGAGATCTATCAGAGTTTCTCTTTGGAAGTGTGCCTTAATGCTGCCACAAACCTTCATAAATGTTTATGCAACCTTTGACATAATGCTCTGCTTCCCCCATCACTCCCAGAGTTGGGAATTTCATTAAAAATATTTTACTACATAATTTTAAATGTAACGCTCATATACTTCTCTCTTGACCTCAAGTTGACTGCAACTTTTTTTTTTAATTAGCCCTTTCATGTACATTTGCTCCATTCGTGTATGAGCTACATTAGGAGCTGCAAAGAGAAAAAGTATCCATCCACTGCAGAGAAATCCTACCCTCTCCTCTCCTTGTCCAAGAGCTTTGATGAAACAAAGGGTGCAGAGGGAATCATCACAAGCTCAGGCATTCATTTCTTTTCAAAACAATGGCTTGATCTGCTTTAGTTGAGTAAGTTCATCATTATCTCTTTCTAGGCTGTACTCTTGGTCTTCTTGGACCCTTCAGGCAATGCTTCTTATGTCAATATTACTCAATATAGTGAAGTCAGAGACCAGTTCCTTCCATCTATCTGAACCTCCTGTTTGGCACAGGAACACAATTTTTTTTTCTTCAATTCCTTTACCAAACCACGCATCGGAATTAAGTAGTCTTGTTTCTCTTGGGATCTTTTGAGTCAGTGTGAAATAACTTTGCATTGAATGAAGGGACCAACAATTTCCACTGAAGCTCAATACAGTGGCACGTGATACACTCCTGTTAAACATTCACCCCAGTTAGAGATTAAATGTTTTGATTTTCCTCCAAATGAAGACATAATCAGGGAAGAAACCAAGAAAGACGTAAAAGCTCCAAGGCTACTTCTCCTGCAATGCCTTTGCAGACAGCTTGGAGGAAAATGGAACCCTCACCATCATTGATTGAAAGCTGTTTTCTACCTTCTACTATGCAATCAGCAGTAATAAAAGTCATGGCTCTTCATCAAGCCACTGCAGGAGAGAAACAGCACAGCACCACACAGATTGGGGTGACTCTGTTAATGCAGGTGCTCAGAGGAAGAAGCAGTAGCTGTCATTGTTAAAATGTGATTGTTAAAAATCAGCAGTATACAGGCATGCCAGAGAAATAAGGATGGAACTTTCTCATAGTTGCTCAGAAACCACTGCAGCCTTGTCTGCTTGGCCAGACAAGAGAAAGAAATCCCCCTCCTACTGCAACTGCACCCAGGATTCAGAGGCATCAGAAGATGCTAGGAGGAAGGCACCTCTGCTCCCCACAGCCTGGCTTTCCCTGTACCTCTGATCCACACAGGTTATTGAACCCTGCTGCAGGGAAGCAGAGACCAAGGGCATGGAACAAGTCCCTTGATGGAGGGAAAGGTAAGTGCCAGTCTTGAAAGCTGAGGTCCCAGACCCTGGAATCACTGCTGCTCAAAACCTTGGTGTTTCCTTAAAAACACAAAAGAAAATGTGAGTCTAGTGATTAAGGACAGGCTAAAAATACTTCAGACTTCACTAAATGAAATGTTTAAAGATCAGGATTTAAACTCTGTCAGCTTTTCCTTACTGAATGTTTTGACAATACAAAGACTGTATTTGCTTAAGTAATTTTTGGGCCAACAAGGTGATTGATGATGACTTCTGCATAAGCAGTTCACTTAGGATAAAAATAGCATAAGCGCCATGTTTATAATCAATCCATTGCCCAGAACAGTTGAAGACTAGAGATCTGAGAAAACATTAATATATCACATCAGTGAATAAAACTATTGGAAAGCAAGATATCTGTATTACAACATTTTTCAGTTCAGAGAATTAGTGATCAGATAACAATTTAAGCTTTCTGGTGCAATGTGTTTTAAGCCATTCCAATTTTTTTCCCCAAGAACTACTATCTACCAATGAGAGAAAGCAGAGAGATTCATATTCTGGAAACCTCCCTAAATGGCTGAGTAATATGTGCCTAAACAGTTATTTTATGAAAATTAAGTACTGACAGTACTTCTCCTGCATTTATACACAGTTTAAAATTCATATTTCTATTCTACTGTAATTCTAATTTCTTTATAGCTTACTATGCCATACTAGGGACTTTATCCTATTTCTTATTTCTTCCTTTTTTTAAAGGGAGCACAGGCTTCTCCGACTGTTTTATTACTTTTATTGTTAAGAAACTCCTGTCTTTATTAAAGAAAAATAAAACAATTTAAGTCAAGAGGGGAAAAAGCAGTTATCTTTTATAAGGCCCAAGGAAAAACATGCATTACTCTTCTACTACTGACAAAAAAAAGATAATAAAATGCTCAGTGAATGTCTCCTCCATCTGTCTGAGAAATCCTATGCAGCACAATTTCCAAAGCTGGCATTTGAAGGCTGTCTTGGGCTTGTTTCACAACCTCAAAAACATGTTTTTAAACAAGGAAAAAAGAAGTAAGTTTTTTCCCCAGATCAAACCAGCTCTTGAGGACATTTCCTGAAGCTCAGCATCAAGAGACACAAGCACTGAGCTCACTGTCCCTTCCCAAAAGCTGCTTCTGCGCTGCCTCCCAGCGCTGCTGGAATTGCTACAGAAATTCTGCTTCCTTCAGGATACCACAGTTTAAAAAATAAATAAATAAATAAAATAAAGGCAGAATGGCAGACTCCTTAAACAATGTTCAGTAAGGAAATATAATTATCTAACACCTAAAACCACTGCCAGAAATGGAATGCATTCATGAGGAACAGGCACCCAACCCTCCCCTCCTGAGAAACCAACTGGTAAGCTCTGCAAATAGTTTTAAAGACATTTTTATACTGGTGTGAGTGTAGCGTACATATAATTATAGCAGCCTAGAATCCCCCTTGAGAACACTTCATTTAGGCCATTACTACCAAATGTCACATCAAAAGCCATTGCTCACAGTGTAAGCTCCACACTATCCAAAGGCTTGATGGGTTCATTATTCTTTTGGAGCTTCTGAAGTACACGGGACCAGGCAGCCCTGGTGTTGACACTGCTGTTTCCCAGATTTCAAGAACTGCTCAAATACCTGGATACAAGCCTGTCAGGCTACCTAAAATTCAGAAACTATCGCCAACATTCCTATGCATTTACAAAGAATTAATGAAGACACAGTCAACATCAACAGGAGACCGAACAAACAAAACCACTAAAAAACATTTGGTTAAGAAAGGCACAAGAAGTGTCTGTTACCACTTTGCTATGACTATCTCAGGCCAGAGGGGAACCAGAAAGGTGGCATGTCCTTAAGACTGGAAAAGATCTCTAAGATCATTCAGTCCAATAACTAAAACACTAAATCATAAAAAATCTTCCGTTTTCCACCCAAAATATCGATATATCAGAAAGTAAGATTTGGGCAGGGAGGGTGGTGGCAAGCAAGTATGACAGCATTTTTTATTCCTGCACCTCCATCTCTATGCTTCCCAGAATGCCAGCACAGAATTTCAGAAGCACCAGGATAGCCCCCAAGGAAATCAGATCAGCAAAGGTTTTTAACTTCCTTGCAGGTCTGGGGTGAGAACTGGAACAGTGGGTGAGTGACAGGGAGTGCTGCAGCATAGTCAACTAATTTTAAAGCAAGTAACACCTCTGAGTAACCTCACAGACCTGAGATGGCTCCTTCCCTTGGAGCACAGCCACAAAAAAATCAGTCAGCAATTACTATGACCAAAGAGTCTGGTCACAGATCCTCTGACCACATGCAATACATCCAGACAAGCACATATTCAAACACCAGGACAACAAAAAACAATCTGGCCTTAAGTTTTTTCAAAAGCTTCCCCAACTGCAAGCATCACACTTTGCAATTCCACATAAATAACTCTTTTGCATGTTGGAAACAGGAGAAATCCTCATATTTTTAAGATTTGAACTGCTGCTGAAGGGATCAGAAAAAAAGCATTTGGAGAGCAACAGAGCTCACCCACGCATGGAGGTGCTTCCTGAAGCTTGGCTGGCAGCAGGAAATACTTTGAGTTGTTTGGGGCATTTTAGTAGAAGCTTAGAAAAATTTTGTGATCCCTTGAAATCACAGGCAACTTGTCTCTGGCTCCTGCCTCATGTGGTCAACCCCACAGCTGAGTCCAGGGGCAGGATAGCCATGAGCTCCAAGTCTACTTAAAGCAGTTACAAATACAGAAATTAAGTGTCCAAAAGGTATTGAATATCTGGGCAATGGTTCTGCTCAGTGTGGCAAAAAAAAAATATTTTAAACCTTTACTCTCTTATGTCAAGACCCCCACCACACATGGCAGCATTCCCAGGCTGGGGTACACCTGGATCTCTGCAGCACACAGCCCATATTGCTGCTCCTCCCTGTGGTGGAGACCTCGCTTTTTCTTCAGTGTGGCAGTGGGAAAAAACAGAATGACACTTCAGCAAAAATGACCTGAACTACTCCATTAGCTCTTTTTCTACAAAGCTACAGCCTCCTCTGTGCTTTTGTATTCACTCTGCTGGAAAAGTCCAGCCCTTTTGCAACTTAGACATTTGTGCTGAAATCTTGGCAATGACAGGTTAGTAACTGAAAAATGTCAGTTGAGAGCCCTAGATCATGCCAACTCCTCAGTTACAATAATTCAGCTCTACAGCAGAGCAGCACTAACTAGTGTGGTGCCCGACACTACCAAGTCACATTACAGCCAGGGACACAACCCAGGCTACAGCCCAGCACCACAGGCTAACACAGGCAAGCCAAGGACTCACCAAGGAGACATCCTGATGGAAAACTTTCTAAGCAACAACTTCCTTATGTTTCTCACAACACTACAGCAGCAGCTACAGTGGTTGCATGATATAGACACTGCACAGTTTAAAACGCTGAATAATGTCCTCACTTTGAACCAGCAGCCTGGTGGTCCCTCAGTTCTGCTCTCAACTCCAAAGCAGTCCTGGACCCCCACAGGCACTTGACCATGCTCACCTGTGTGGGGATAGAGCAGAGAGGCCACGCACTGACCAGTGACCTCACAGACTGTTTAATAAACATGAACTGGCAGCAACACCTGGTGAGTGTTCCACCCACCTACTGCTAGAAGTAATAAAAAAAAATCTCACTGATTTTTTACCCCAATAATGAATGCTTCCAATTAACTACTTAAAACATGTCAGGAAAGAAGAATTTTATTCTGTGGCTGAGCTAATCCACATGAAGATTTTCACTAAACTCTGTGCCTTTCTTTAGGTCAGCCAATGGATCAAGCCCAAAGGCATTGTAAAATGAGGAAAAAAAAAATCTTAACTGCCTTTCCGGAGGGGCCATATGATATGTATTTGATAACCTTTTTAACCAAACTAAAGGAGAAAAGAAGTTTAATTTGTAACAAGGGGCATTTCTTTCTGGAAAACCATATCAGAATGAACTGCATAAGCAAAATAGCAAATGTAGAGCTCTTATACAATGATTAAAACCACTTCTTTGTCAACTGAGCGGCCAGTCCTTGCCCAGCACTCCCAGCGCCGTTGTATTAGTTCTCCACCAAGGCAGAGACAAACCATGCAGCACGTGAGCTGGCAGAACAGAAAAGCAGACTTAAACCACTCCCCAAATCACATCTGCCATCTGGAAACAAGCTCTCCTTTTCCAATCTGAGTCATAAAACTACACACTTACACAAATCAAGTTTTTCTTTCTACCTATGCAAAGGTAGAAATAACCTTCACATCCTGAAACCATTCCCCCACCCCCAGATTCTACTGGCTAAGTAGTAGCCAAAACTACTACAGCCAAAAGAAACTGTTAAAAACACAAGCACCTAACTTCAGTTTCCACACAAAAACAGACCAAAAAAACCCTCAGCAGAAAACTACATGTGACAACAGTACTGGAGAATCCAGGCAAATTTTCAAGAACACATCTGAAAAATCAATCTAGAGAACAGAAATTTCAATAAAGATCTGTGTCCTTTGTATTTATAAAACTTAAATGTACACAGACACCAAATAATTCTAGAACACACTATAAGGGTATCAGCAGCAAAATTTGTGAATTTCCAGTTATATTTTTAAAGTATTTATTATGCTTATAAATTAATTACAATAAGGTCCATATATAGGATAAAAAGTATTACTAGATCCTCATTAATTTACATAATGCACTAAACCCCTTCCTTAATCACCGCCTTTGTTTAAGGAATTCCAGAGGTTAACCCAGGGTCAGACTGTTTATCTGCCTCAGCACAGAGAAACCATCAAAGACACAGTCACAAAATCAACTGAATTAGGACCTAGGTGTAATTCATACACCAAGCTGTGTTAATCTAACTACAGCATCAAATGGGACCATCTGAAATAGGAAGTGCATGCACAGACACCAGACTGCAGTCCAGCCCATAAGGTCGCAGTTTCAATCAGCAGCAGCAAGCACAGATATGCACTTACCTGACTGAACTGATTCTAATTAAACTCCCACATGTGTATACTGCCAGTACAACACTACTAAATCAGCATCAATTTGTAATTTGTTGGGCTCATTTTCAGCCCAAGCTGATGGCAGACTGGGCTCACTGAGGGCACAGGACAGGCAGAGCCTCCCCTGGCTGTACAGCCAACATGGACAGCTGCAGAAAACCCTGAGTGGGAGAGCCCCTGCCTGCACCAACACGCAGCTGAAAGCACGGGGGGGGGGCAGAAGTGTCAATTCTCCCAGGGAGAGAGACTGCAAGGAGCCTTTTGCAGCACTCTACTACACACTGTATTCATGAAGTCCAGAAAAAGGGGCAAGGAGCAGTGAAAGTCTCCCGAGGATACAAGCTATGCTGAGAACAAAGAGAAAGGCTGGCTGAAGATCTGCAGAAAAACCCTCTAAGAGTAATAATGGAGAAATAAAACAGATTAAGTTCAGCACAAATAAAGTTCCAGTCTGAAGATATATAGTCCTTATTTCACATATAGAGTGGTGTGCTCCAAACTGACCATTAATATTCAGAAAATCTTGCTGGAGTCACAACAGATTGATTAAAGCATCAGTTCAAAGACATTGAACACATGAAAAAATAATGTTAGACAATTATTAGTAATGAAACTACCATATAAGAATATAGAATGGCTACATCTTAAATCCTGGATGCAGTGCCTGCTCCTTCCTTTCAAGGGAACATAAATGGAAAGGAAAATATTTTTTAAAAGGAAACAAGGTTTGAAAATACAAATGAGAAATAATCAATCAGGCTAGGGTTCTTCTGCCTGGAAACAGAGATTGCTGCAGTGACATACAACAGAAATCTGTAAAATCATCAACTGAATGGAGAAGGTAAATTGAGATCAGTTATTCACTGTGTCCAAACAATACAACAGCTAAGAGATAGGAAATGAAGCCAGCAACTGTCAAATTCAAAACAAAACAGAGCTAGTCAGCACCTACAAGGTGATTCTGTGCTCTGGAAAATCTCCCCTGGGATGTGGCAGTGCCTTACATTTAAATGGATGGGAGACAAGGGCTAGTTCACAGAAGAAAAGTACATTTATCATGAACAAAATAAAAGCAAACAACATCTACCTCTTGATATCCTACAAATGACAAGAGACAGGAGGGCCATCAGGCAAAGGTTTATATTACACATCCTGATCTTATGATCTTCTCTTTTTGGTCACTGTTAGAAAAGAACAGTGTTCTTACATGACAAAAATCAATTATGTCTCTGGTACTCCTCAGACCTTTGTTGAACTCACTCAGCTTACTTACCTGGCAAAAGCTGATCTTCTGGGGAGATGAGGACACAGAGGGGCTGGATTAGTACTCTGATTATTCAGCAAACTGAACTGGGTCAGGAAAACCTCCAGTAAATGCTGAAGGTGGTACAAGAGAGAGCAAGAATATGTGACCACCCCTTTGGCATGGAAGCCAGTCTTTTGATCAGTTTAAGATGTAACACACAGCTTCATCAGCAAAGCAGAGATAAAAAGGAAGTAACTGATTGCCTACTTTCTCTGTTCAAACACACAGGTAAAAGCCACAATTCCAGCTCTTGTGGACAGAAAAAATAGTGCAGCTACACATCTTTAGTCCATCTGCTAACTACAAAGAGAGTCTCATTTATATATGACCAAATAGTAAAGGTTACTTTAAAATTAAACATTACATTTATAACCTCTCCTAGTTTTATATTACGTAAATAAGGAAAACCCCTTTGGGGAACTAGGCCCATGTAAATACAGAAATGCATCCAAGCTTTGAAAGGACAAGAGCCAAATGAAAACAGAGCTATTCCTTCCATGCTTCCCACAGCACTCATTGGATTACCATAATAAATGGTGCTGTACCAGTCACAGAATACAATGGGATATGACCAGATAGAAAATGGTGAGTGATCAATAAGGTCATTAAAAATCCATAAATTCCATTTGTAATTCAGAATTTACAAGAGCAGACCTGAAAACCAAGTGAGGTTATTGAAGCCTCTCATCAATCCTGCTTTGCACAACAGTAGGCACAGTTACCCAACCCTTTCACAGCAGGACCAAATCACACCTGCCCTGCTTAACAACAGACCAGACTGGCCAGGACACTGAGAATGCCCAGAGAGAAGCAACACAGGATTTTGTTATTCCTCCCAAACCACATAAACATGAAACCACTGAGGAGTAGTGAGACACCTAACAGGACCACTGTCTTCCACATTACACAAGGAAGCTACCAAACCACTCCTCAGGCTCCTGGAACCATCCCAGGTTAAACCAGGCCATCATACTCACAGACTGAAACAGCCTGAGCCAGCCCTGCACAGTGCCCAACATGGGCAGCACTGACATATCTACTTTTATCCAAGACACAGCTGACACAATGAGCACAAGATAAGCTCTGCTCAGGGAGGGTTATGGTGTCAGCACTGCCTATGGAAACAGAACTGAGGGTTTGGCTTCGCCATTTTCCAGGAAGAAACTAAGATACTGTTTGTGAGAATGAAAATGAAGTAATTAAAAATTAAAACCCCTAGTCTCTTCTTACACATAAAAACAATCCCCCCCAAAATATAAAGCTGAATTGCTTTCTTTTTTGTTTTTATTTTCATCCTTAAACTATACTACCATTATATTTTTTGTGCTTCTTACTGAAATACCTATATGTTACTACTGTGCTGTAATGCTTGCCTTGAGCACACAATAGAAGAATGTTTAAAAAAGAAGTCTCAGAAGTATCTCTAAAAAGATTTTCTAGCATATCTTTAAGGAATCATACTACATGTTGTATGTAATAAAACTTCTGAAATCTAAAGGTACCACTACACTTACACTTTCCAATGGAAAACACTGAGGACTGTGTATGACCAATGTGAAGTAAGAGCTGCAAATGGGAGCACTGGAGGGTTTCTGAAGATGAGATTAGAAAAATCCAAATCAAACACCTTTATTAATTTCAATTAATTTTTAACCTCAGATGGAGAATGAGTAGCTAGGAATACAGTTACAGGCTCCAGTAATGCTGCTTCAAGCAGTTGTATAATTTTAATTCTATAATATTGTTAAATTTTCATTGTGTAATATTTCCAGCTTCTACCTTTGCAAACATCTTCATACAAGGCAAATATAAGGCACATGAAGCTGCTGCCCTAAGACACGGTACTTTGTGTGCCACACAAGGCTCAAAATTCCAAATGAATAATTGAAATTGGAACAGTCATTGCCCATCTTGAGCCCCCTCAACAATTCCCAGTCCAGTGGCCAATAATCCAGATGAATCTTACTGATCACTTTGCTTCTTCAGTGCTTTCTTCAGTGCTCCACCCCAGTTCACGAAGCGAGACATCTGGTAAGGTCTGCTCGCCTAGCCCAAGGAAATAATTGTGCTAGAAAACTTTCATGTTAATTTTAAATTGAGCTCCCTCACTCTACATCACCTTTCTGCTTTTTCCCACAGACTGATGCTCTGCTGCACCTGGTTTGCCAGGCTCCATCATTTGGAAGACAAATGTTTCTACAGACAAGGCAAAGCAGAAGCTAAAGCAATGAGCCTCCAAGTCCTCTGACCATGGGAAACTCACAAGCATGCCTGACACACAAAGCAGAACCAGATTCTTCATAGAACGGCCTGGGTTGGGAGGGGCCTTAAAGCTCACCCAATACCAATCCACCTGACACGGGCAGGGACATCTTCCACCAGACCAGTCTGCTCCGAGCCCTGTCCAACCCAGCCTTACATACTTGTATTCCATTCCTCTCCACTTGTAACCCCCATCCTCTCATCACCTCAGTATTCAAACACAAAAACTCCTCTGGATTTCCCAGACACAACCCCCTGATCCTCACCAGACAGTTCCTGTTCTCTGGAGCAAACACGCGTGTGACCAAGTCACAACCTCACAGCAATTCCTGCTGTGACTGTACTTTATCCCGACACCATCGCACAGCGGCTCCAACACCCCCCCAGAGCCGCCGGGACAGGGCTCACGGCCTCGCTTGCTCTGTAACACCCCATCTTCTGTAGCGCCCTTTAGAATGATTGTCTTTAAGGTACCAGAAGCCTCTGATTTCGAGACAACGCATTTAATTACTCCTTGTGACTTACACTAAATACAAAATATTCATTAAACAGAAAAAAGAGACATGATGTAACAAGCCAACGAAAATCTTCAAAAGCTATTCCCTTCCCATTCATATCCCTACAAGGCTGGGCCGAATTAAAGATAAACACCCAGTGTGCGTTGTCCGAACTAAATAATACAAACGAGAATTCTGAGATCTGAATACCATAAAGAAAAGCTATAAATTGAAAGAAATCAGAACGCCCGACGCACTCCCGTCCGTTATTTGCATGAAAAAGCCATCTCCGCAATAACCTCGGGCACTTCCGAGGCGTTTCCCCCACTCCCAGCGCAGCCCGGCGTGACGAGGATCATTTCCCACTCCTGCGGGGGGAGCGGGTCCCTCGGCCGGCGCCTCACAGCGGCGCCGGGCTGCGCTGAGCTCCCCCTCCCCTCAGCGGCGCGTCTCGGCGGGCGACGGCGGCGGCACCAACCCCCCTCGCGGCGAAATCACCCCCGCCGGCGCCGGGGCGCGGCGGGACACACAGCGCCCGCGGGCGCGGCTGCTATTGACTCCGGCCCGCCCGCCGCTGCCGCGTGGCACCTGCTGTCCAGGGGCAGCCGCGCGTCTCGGAGCCGCAGCGGTTCCGCGGGGTCCCGCGAGTGCGGGGGGGATGCCGGCGGGGCCGGCCTGGGACTCACCTGGACCGCGGCACCTCCGCACTCCGCCCGCCGCGGCACGGAGCTCTCTGCGCCTGCGCGGAAGCCGCCCCTGCGCGGGGTCGGGACTACAAACAACATGGCGCCGCCCCCCACCGCCCTCGGGCGGCGCCTCTCGCAGCTTCCCCCTCCCGCCGGCAGATGGCGCCGCCTCGCTGTGCGCGCCGCAGGGCCCGTCCCGGCCCCGCCCCGACCGTGAGGGCGTCGCGGGCGGAGCCGTGTCGTTTGGGCTCGGGACCACGCCGGTGCTGCCGTGTCTCGGTAGGGTGACGTCCTGTGAGCACAGCTGTCCCTCCGTCCCCGCTCGAGGGCCACAGCCGTACCCGTCCCATAGCAAGCTCGCTACCTGTCTGGCAGCGCTCCGCGGAGGCGCTTGCTATCCTCCACCTCCTCCTGCCTTTCCCCCTTTCTAGGGGCGTCTCCAAGGGGAAGCACTCCCTTCCCGGAGTAGTGTGGCATTTCCAGGGCCTCTCACCTTACCCTCGGTAAGGCTTTACCCTAAACATTTAGGATCGAGGTATTTCCCAAACCTAGCCTGTGCCCTGGTTTCTGGTGCCATCCTGTGGTCTTTGCCCTTGAACAAGTCTTGGAGCAAACAGCAGTTCAGGCAGACCACACCAGCTGTATTGACTGTGCCTCCCTACGAGGATCGGGATTTTCTTTGCGATCCCTCTTCAGAAGTGTGCACTAAGTGATCACTGGGCTCAAGCCAGCCTGGCTGAGATGGCCCCGTGGTGGAGCTGAGCGTACCCAGCGAGGCCCGAATGGCCAGGCCAGCCTCACCTGGGAGCCCCAGCCCACCCTTGGGAAGTGTCATTGCCCCTCAGCCCAGTGCCCTCCTCCCTGCCTGCCTTACAGGAAGGTGCCTGTCTCCAGCTGTGCCTTCTCAGCTTGGCTCTGAATGGACTTTGGCTTTTAAGTTGCTTGTCCCTTGGGCAGACCCCTACAATGCATATTACACCCCACCAACCTTCTTCTAATTGGACAATTTTTTAATTTACATTTAACTTTTGTTTCGTATAGATACTTTTTCATATAAAAGCCATTAAATAGTACCATGACAAGTAATACCTGCCCCTTCTTGCACAATACCAAGCATAATTCCAGCTCTTTGTAATACCTTTGAACTTGCTTGGGCTACCAAGACCTAGAGAGGAAGGAAGAGGAGATAAGCGTGGACTTGTGCAGGCACTAAAAGCAGAAATATCAATACTGCTGTTTACATTTTTAGGGATTATGTAAACTAGATGAGCTAGTTTGAACAGAGGTAGAAAGAGGGGAATTTCCTGCCACACGACTGTAAATCATTGTCCTGGCTCTCTCAACCAGGAAGCTGCTTTTAGGCTCTCTCGTGTGGTTGGTCCCTACACTCCTTAATGTTGTCCACACGGATTAGGTGCTGGAGTTTATCCAGAGAAGGGCAACACAGCTGGAAAGGGTTTGCAGCACAAGATCATGAGGAGTGGCCGAGGGAGCTGGAGGGAGTCAGCCTGGAGAAAAGGAGGCTCAGGTGAAACTCTGCAGCTCCCTGACAGGAGGGTGGAGCCAGGCTCTTTTCTCTGGCAACAAGTGACAGGATAAGAGGAAATGGCCTCAAGTTTCTACCAAGGGAGGACTAGATTGTATATCAGGGAAAATTTCTTCACTAAAATGGTAGTCAGGCATTGGAACAGGCTGCCCAGGGCAGTGTTGGAGTTACCACTCCTGGAAGTGTTCAAAAAATGTGTGGATGGGGCAGCTGGGTGTTAAGGAAACTGCCCAGTATGTCCCATTCCCAAGACTCTCTGGCAGTCACTCCTCTACCACCAGTGACTTTAACTGCTGGCACTGAAGCCCCTTTGCAGCAGCAGCAGCTCCAGTGACCTGAGGCCTGCCCTGCTTGACCCCCTGCACTCCCCGCTCTCACAGGCACACCAGCTTTCTCATCAGTTCAACCCCAGGTTTCCCATGGGAGTCTCAGATGTCTTGTTCCATAAAGCCATTTATTTCCTGCACAGTAACAGAGAAACAGGTTGAGCTTGTAATATATATTAAGAAACAATTCATGCTACAAAAGAATGTATTTTATAAAGATTGTAAAATCCAAGCGAGTCTCTGACCACAAGCAGCCTGAGAGGCAGACTCCAAAATTCCTGAAGGCAGCAGGATAACGATCAGCATTTAGCTTATGAATAGACACACCCAGCATGATGATCACATCCAAAGATGCCTAAGAGCGATCATTGCCCTGTTGATAACATTGATCAAGATAGCAGGAGTCGCCAGAAAGATACTTGTGAATACGCGACTTCCCGGGATTCAATCAACGCTGGCTATCAACCAGGAAACAGCGATTGTCCAGCTCTGCACAGTGAAAGAACCAACTGTGAATACGCAGAGTTATAAAAGAAACTTGGAGTCCTTCGCCTCGGGCATAGTAAACTGTATGAAACAGCCCTGCTAGAAGCGATTCTCGTGAACGGGGAAGGGTCCGATGTGATAGGGGTCAAATCCAGGCTCAACCAGCGCTGAACCCGGGCTCGATGCTGTCTCTTTGGCTGTGATGGTTTTGAGGACCGTATTTTGGTTGTGGAAAAAGATAAATAAATATTTTCTCATTTTTTGATAAATTAGTGCTATAAATGATCAAATCGAGACCCAAATTTAAAAGAAAAATTTAGCAAAGATTTATTAATTCGTCCACAAGACCAAATTTCAGTCGTCAAAAACCACCACAGCCAAGGGTCAGCGTCGAGCCTGGGTTCGGTGCTGGGTGCACACACGGATCTGACCTCCGAATGTCAGTCTCCCCCTGTTCACGAATGCTGCTTCGCGCAGCGAGTTTTTAAACAGTTTATTCTGCCCAAGGCAGAGATGACCGAATGTTCTTTGTGTCTCTTCACATGCAGAACCAGGGCTTTACATGTGCAGAAGTGGACAAAGATCCAGTCCAGGTGTCTAGATGTTGTCAGAGAACTTCGGGAAGCCAGCATTCACATGTATCAGGGTGGTGCTGTCAGTCATTGTGGTAGATGTAATCTTCGAGTCAATAATCACTCTTGAGTGGTCGCTGTGACCAGGGGAAGCCGGTGATTATCACCCTGGAAGCTTCTATTCTTACATTAAAGAGCCCAATGTTATCTCAGCATAGTCTGGGAACTAGATGTACTGAGACACTAGACACTGCTCCTGGCCAGGGTGGTCAAAAGACATAGTTTGGATCTTACAATATTTTATACATTAATAGCATGAATTATCGCTACGATATACTACACAAAGATTTATTAATTTGTCTGTGAGACCGCAGTTCAATCATTGAAACCACCACAGCCAAAGAGACAGCGTCAAGCCCGGGATCAGCGCCAGGTGAACCTGGATCTGACCCCTCGAGTGTCAGAGTCTCCCCATTCATGCTTGCTGCTTCACACGGTGAGGTTTTATACAGTTTATTCTGCCCGAGGCAAAGATGACCAAATTTCCTTTGTGCTCTTCACATGCATCGCTGTTGCTTTCCATGTGCAGAGGTGGACAAAGGCTGAGTCCAGGTGTGCCATCGGCTTAGGAGGAGCCATGTATTCAGCTGTATCAGGTTGGCCCTGCTGACTGTCTTGATAGATGCAATCTGCAGTGTTATGAACAAAAATTCTGTTTATTTTTTTTCTGTGAGAAAAAGGTTACCACTACTGCTGGGCTGCTGCCTGTGTTGTGGTAATTACGGGTCGTTGTTGTTAATGGTTGTTTTTGTATCAGTAAAAGCCCTGGCAGGGGCGAGTTAATGGCCCTCCTCCGAGACAGTGGGTGGGGACCTTCCCGAACAGTGAGGAGAAGAGACTTTGGAGGGGAGGGATATGCAAAATACTCCAAGGACCAGCATGCTGTGTGGGACCCCTATTCCAAATGCACGGAGAAAACCCCAAAAACAATGAGCCACCTAAGAGTTGAGAGACTGGAGTGATGTCTGGACGTGAGGAGCCGAGTGCTGAGCCTGCAGAGATGCGGAACACCTTTGGAGTCCCTCTTGCCCTGACCAAGGGAGCCGTCCCCAGCGCCGAGAGCGGGCGGGAAGGGGCCGGGAAAAGTAACATCGGATGGGATCACCACACCCTAAAGACTCTTACGCGGACCTGATCCCCAGCTCTGCCCCTAGTGGACAAAGCTGCGCTTATCCTCCTCCTCTGAGTCGCCCTGGGAGAAACGGTGGGAGACTGCAGCACCGCCAAGCTGCCCAATCCTGAGCTGATCACTTTTAATAAAGGCATTAAAAAGGAGAAGAAGTCTCCTGGCCCTGTTTATTTCAGCTGGGGCGCTCGTCCATGCTGCAAGAGGACTCAGGACTGGCTATCTTGGACCTCCAGGACAGCTGGATACCAGGACCAGAGGGATTGGCTCAGGAGCAGTGACGCAGAGGAGCACCGGACTGGTGAGAAATCCGGTGGCAGGAGTGGGAGACGTGCATATGTGTGTGTGAGTGAGACGAGGGCTGGCAGCTGGACACTCGACCTGAGAGTGGACCCCTTAGTACTGCGTTTCCGGCTTTTCGCGAGAAACCCGGCCGGAAACAGGGGGAAGCACGTGGAATTAGTGTGAGTGAGTTGTCTCCTAAGGGGGAAAAAGGGCGCCCCCCCTCTGGGCGTGCGGAGGGAATAGTTGTATGAGTGGCATGCACCCAAAGTAAGTCCTGACAAATGGAAGTCAGGCAGATTTGTAAGTCCCGAGAAGGATTCGGGTAGCTCACAAGCCCTGCAGCCAAAGTAAGTCCTGACAAAGGAGTCAGGCACAAACCCCAGTGAAGGAGGCTGTGGTTTGCTTTTAAGTCCTGAAATGGTGAAGCCTAAGAATTGGCAGGTTAGGCAAACTAAAAATCAGGCAGTTGTTTTTCCTGACTGAGGGAGTCAGGCACAACCCGGATTCTTAGGCCGAGGCTTTGTGTGTTCAAGTCCCGATAGATGTAAGACCTGACGTTGGGAAAGTTGGGCAATCAAGAGATCGGGCAGTTGTTTCAGTATAAAGTCCTGAGCATCAGGCAGGAATTTGAAGTTTGGTGGAGGAGGCTGAAGCTCCTCAAACAAGGTTTTTTTTGAAATTACCGGTCAGTAAACGCACCTTTGGGACTTTTTAATATTGAGACCTGGAAAATGGGAGGATGTAATAGTAGAAAGACCAGCAAGAGACTGAGGAATATACATCCCAATAGTCCCTTAGGAGAACTGTCAGTAAAATGGGATTCTATAGAAGCCACGGAGGGATTAGATAAAGTGAAAATGATCCACTACTGTGTAGAAGTCTGGCCAGAATTAGAGGTGCAAGGAGGATGGCCTTGGTGTGGGACAAAGGATAAGTGGATGTGCCAACAACTAAATAATTATCTGACAGCTCGAGGGGATACTGATCCTGAGCAATTATTGTATGTAGCTTGCTGGGTAAAGAGCGCTGTTGGGGATGAAGGGATGCGAATTTGTAAGGTACAGAGGAAGAAGGAGGGAAATGAAGGAGGGGATGATGGAATTAGTAAAAGATGGGACCCCCTGGATTATTTGCCGCCTTCTGCCCCTCCACTTTATAATCCTCTTCTTCAAGCACCTCAAATGGCAGGTCCGGTTCTTCCCCAGCTGCCATCTCATTACCACCTGCTCAAATTCCTCCTTCTACCTCTTCAGCTTCCCCTATGATAAACCCAGTATCTCCTCCAGTAACCACTCCCTCACCACCTTCAGCTCCTTCAGTTCCTTCTGCATCACCACAAGTGCCTGCTACACCTGCTGCATTCTCTACCCCTTCTCCAGCTCCACTTAATATTCACTCAGGCTCTTCTCCCCCTCCTATTGCTGTCCCTTTACCTCCTCCTAGTTGGGACACAAATGCCTCCTTGCCCAGTAAACAGCTATCAGCAAATACACCTGCTGATGGGCAAAACATTCAGGGTAACCCAGATATTCCTCAAAGTAGTTTGGCATCTGAAGATGGGCCATACTGCAGCACCAGATCCAAGACCTCCAAGGCGGAGAGACTCTTTCCCCTCAGAGAGGTTCCTATGGGAGGAGTAGCGGGAGGTGTTGGCTTTGTGAATGCTCCCCTAACTGCTTCTGAGGTGAGAGGATTCAAGAAGGAGTTGGGGCATTTAGTGGAGGACCCAGTGGGCATAGCCAACCAAGTGGAACAATTTCTAGGTCCGAATATATACAGTTGGGGGGAGATGAATTCCATCCTCAGTATATTATTTTCCCCAGAAGAGGTCCAGATGATAAGGGCGGCTGGCATAAGAATATGGGAGAAAGATAACAGTCCAGGACCCCAGGTGCCGTCAGGTGAACAGAAATTGCCACTAACAGATCCCAGCTGGAACCCTAACCAGGAGGAGGGGAGGAAGGCCATGATGGAATATAGATCTTTGATAATACAGGGGATCAAAGAGTCAGTTCCCAAAGGAGCTAACACCCAATTGGCGTTTGAGGGTACACAGGAGAAAGATGAAGCTCCTGCTACATGGCTTAACCGCCTAAAGTGGAACTTCCAGTTGTACTCTAGAATAGACCCAGACACCCTAGGAGGTCAAATGCTACTAAAAGTCCAATTTGTTACCAAATCTTGCCCTGATATACGGAGAAAATTGGAAAAGATGGAAGATTGGCAAGAGAAAGACATAAATGAGTTATTAAGAGGGGCATTGAAGGTGTATTTAAGGAGGGAGGAAGAAAAAGCAAAGGCCAAGGCTAAGATCATGGTTGCTGTAGCTAGAGAAGGTGTGGGGTGGGCGGGTCCACCACCAGGAGGAGGCAAGGATAGGTCAGTAGTGTCAGGTGCAAGAGGGATGGAGACACCTCAAGGCCCTTTGAGAGAGCGACATTGCTCTTACTGTGGAAAGGCAGGACACATCAAGAGGTTTTGTAGAAAGCTCAGTCTCGATGCGGCAATAGCCAGGGAACAAGATAATTTAGGGAAGATCCTTAAAGGTGACGATTAGAGGGTCAGGGGCTTTACACTATAGGGGACCCGATGCAACATCTAGAAGAGCCCTTGGTAAACTTTGAGGTGGGCCCCCTAAATGAAGAATTTGAATTTTTGAGTAGATACAGGAATAGATAAGTCCTGTCTCAACAAAATACTAAGAAGTATAGTAATAGTGAAAAAACATCTGAAGTTAGACAAAAACAGCCAGGTAGAAAGGATATCCAATAGCACCAAAACTGGCCAGTAATACTTAACTTGTAATAAGTGATGTGAAAGTAAAAGGTACCTTATTGTTGTCTTGTTGTGTGTGTGAGAGTGAGTCACAAGCAAAGTCAGCCTCAACTTCCCGGGCAGGTGGGGGCTGTGGCCAAAGAGTGTGCGTGACCTGCAAACCAGACTAGGGCTCCCCAGATGTGTGAGGGAGCCGTAGCTGTAAGAGCGTGAGTGACACGCAGACAGCGTCACAGGTGAATGTGCACCAGAGGCAACCAGAGTCAGGGCCCTTCCAAGAGGCCCAGAGATACTGAGACTTGTGGGCCAACCCCAAGGTGAGGGGGGCTACAGGGACCCGTGATTATCTAGGAATAATGATCCAGTTTGTGTCTTGAGGGTGTGAAGGAATGTGTGAAAGTGAATGAGAAATAAGAGAGTGAATATAGATGAATTAGAGTAGAGGTAACGTAGTGTGCATTACAAGTTTTACCACATCTCCTTAGAGGGAAGGGTATTGTGTAGAAGAATAGTGTGAGAAAAAGTGTAAGGGGTTGAAAGAAAAGTAGTATTTAAGCTGTAAGTGAAAGTAAGAAACAGAAGCAAGAGATAAATAGATAAGATCTTGAAAAATAGAACAGAAAACCAGTGAATTAAATACACAGAAAAAACAGGAGAATAAAAGTACTTTGGGAGTTAAGTTAGCTAACAGAAATACAACTCCTTGCAAAATACAGAGTATGAGAGAAACATGCAAGCTATGGAAAAAGAGAAGTTAACCAATAACATTAAACAGAGAAACTGAGTTTTGATAGAATCATAAAATAGCAGACCATTAATGCCTATATTTGAAAGCCCGTTTCAGGTACTCTTCATTATTCATTCGACTGTGCAGACCAAAGGAAAAAGGTTGGACCCACATTACTCTCATCCCCTGGCATTGGACCAGGATTCAACATCAGTTTTTTTCCTTCTGGCATTCTGGCATTGGACCAGACTCCACCCCATTCTCCTTCTGGCATTGGGCCAGACTCCCAGTTTTTCCCTTTGGCATTGGGCCAGAGTCCACACCATTCGCACCTCTGGGAACTGGATAAGGATACATCCACATCACAAGTTAATTCACCTGAGTATACTGCGATAAAAGGACCAAAGGATTTAAAGTTGACTCTCAGGAGGAAGAGTCAAAAAGACTGAACTGTATGGGAAAAATTGGTATCAGAGTTCTAACATTGCTTTCAAAGTTTAAAGAGTGTGTAAACTATATTGGCAAAAAGTTTAAGACTGTAAATAAGTAATTCTGGTTAAGTTCCCCAATTTAATTCTAAAGACTCCAGGTTAATCCTCTACAGAGCACTCCCCTGGGAGGGGAAACCAGAATTGGTAGGGAACAGACCAAGAGAGGTTTAACTAGAGAAGCGGGTAGAAGGGACTCTAAAGAGCTTGGAAGCTTCTTCTCACTAAAATTCCCCAAGAGGCAAGGCCGGGTGGGCAGGCTGTGCAAGATGACCCATACCGGACTCTTGGGAAGGGCAGTACTGATGGCTCTGATTGCTGGTAGTGCTCTGGGAAGCCCAGCTGAGCCGTGCAGTGAATGCTACCAACCCCTCTATGAGGAGGAAGTGAGCTCCTTGTCGAGAGTCCACATCAGTTCTGACCCTGATTGTGTTAACCCCTCCCAATTGGTCCTTTATCAGAAAAATAAGAGAGTGTATTAGAGAGCATACAATACTGCCACTTTTAGGCAGCCACTCCTAAGAGAGTGCCCTATAGGGGAAGCCTGGTTGTGCTTTGAATGTGATGCTGCTGAAACAAGCTCAGTAGATCTAGTAAAAAGAAAAGAAATGGTGAAAATAGTAAGAAGAATTGTTTGTAACAAGTATTTAGCAGTGGAGTATTCAGCCACCCAGTGGATCCCAAGAGATCCAAACAAATTGGAGTCTGTTGAAAAAAAGGAAAGAGACAAGTGTACTCACCAAGAAGTTTATGAATGTTATGAGTGTACTGGAAAAGAGATAAACCCCTTTTGGAACACATTTCAGGGGAGCTCTAAATCCCTAAGTTTGATCTCTGATACCACAGCACACACCAAGTTGTCAGGAGACTGGTCTGGCAGCTGCATCACTAGAGTGTAAAAACCAATTTTCTTGTTATTACCCAAAGAAACTGGATCAAGTTTGGGAGTTTCTATATATAATTATTTGGGAGAAATTAAACAGAACAGGCAAAGTGAAATAGAAATTGAGAAAATCCAAAATTGTAAAAGCCAAGTTCGGATCCCAATATCTATGTTAAACAAAGTCATCCGGCTCCAGGCAGTATTAAAAATAAAGAATTCAATTATTAGGAACATTTCAAATGAAATAAAAAGATTAGCATGTGTAAATAATCAAGATCAAACTTCTACATTGATCCCAGTGGGTGGGAGAACCTGGAGATTTTCAAAAAGGATATATGGGAAAAGGTAGTTTTTCTTGCTGTGTGTCTACTTGGAGGATTGCTCTTTTTACTATGCTTATTTATCTGTTTTAGTAAAATAGTACTTGCCGTGCAGACCAACCTGAAGAAACCAAGGAAAGTAACAAGGTTAAGTAACCATGATTACCAAAGTGCACAAAAAATTTATAGTAGATTCAAAACAAAAAAATTGTAAGTTGATGCGAGCTTAAAATTTAAGCTCGATCAAAGAAAAAGAGGGGGGACTGTTATGAACAAAAATTCAGTTGATTTTTTTTCTGTGAGAAAAAAGTTACCACTACTGCTGGGCTGCTGCCTGTGTTATGGTAATTATGGGTCGTTGTTGTTAATGGTTGTTTTTGTATTAGTAAAAGCCCTGGCTGGGGCGAGGTAATGGCCCTTCTCTGGGACAGTGAAGGGTGGGGACATCCCGAACAGTGAGGAGAAGAGACCTGGAGGGGGGAGGGTTATGCAAAGTGACTCCAGGACCAGAATGCTTTGTGGGACCCCGACTCCAAATGCACGAAGAAAACCCCAAAAACAACGAGCCACCTAAGAGTTGAGAGACTGGAGTGATGTCTGGACATGAGGAGCCGAGTGCTGAGCCTGCAGAGATGCGGAACACCTTTGGAGCCTCTCGCCCTGACCATGGGAGTAGCCCCCGGAGATGAGGGCCTGCTAAGACAGGCAGCAAAATCAAGAACATCTGATGGGAACACCACACCCTAAAGGCTCCTACGAGGACTGGCTCCCCCAGCTCTGCCCCTAGTGGACAGAGCTGCGCTTATCCTCCTTCTCTGAGTCGCCCTGGGAGACACGACGGGGACTGCAGCCCCGCCGAGCTGCCCAATCCTGAGCTGATCACTTTTAATAAAGGCATTAAAAAGGAGAAGAAGTCTCCTGGCCCTGTTTATTTCATGCAGGGTGATAATTTGGGTGGCTCTGGACAACCCAGCAAATGAGCTATCATCGCCCTGGAATCTTCTATTCTTACCTTAAGGCGTAGATCTTAACTTAACTTGTGTCTGGGAACTAGTTGAATCTAAATAACACAGCTGCTCCCCCAGCCGGGGTGGTCAAAAGACATGGCTTGGATTTCACAATATTTTATACCATACATTAATAGCATGAATTATCCCTACCATATATTACATTAGCTTTAGATTGATAATTTACAACAAGCTGATGCCTCCAAGGAGCAGCCCAACAAAGGACTCCTGGGCTTTTATCCCCTTACAGTCCAAGCTTGTGCAAGTCTTGGCTCTTCCTCCCTAGTCCTCAGCTCTTGCATTGTCTGAGCACCTGGCTGGGCCACAAATCCAGCGCCCTTTATTATGCACAGGGTTGGCATTTCCCAGCCTCCCTTGAGGGAGTTCAATCTGCAGCTGTCCCTGCAGCTGCACCACCAGCTCTGGCACTGAATGGATTCCTTGAGAGGGGGATGTGGTTCAGTGGTGGCCCAGACAGCGCTAAGTTAACAACTGGACTTGATGGTGTCAGAAGGATTTTCAAACCTCAGTGATTCTGTGATAATTCCATTATTATCTCATCTGTGCCTGTGCTGCAGAACAGCAGTTCAGGACCCCACAAAAGGCAGCAGCATTTGCCCTAACACCATCTCCTCCCCATGTGTTTTTGACTGACCTGTGGGGTTTTTTTCTGCAGTTCTCCCAGAAAGTGTTAATTTCTACTTTTCTCCTGGAAGACACTGAAGAAAAGTGGTGCTGCTGGCAATGTCATGCAAAATTATACACTGAAATGTTGAACATCCAATGTAGCAATAACCCCCATGTGGGCATAGGTGAGGGCTGGGAAGCAGATGGCTCTTTGGCTGTACAGGCAGTCAGGGCTGGGGTTCCTCAGTGCTTTTGGAGTTGTTCAGTCGAGCCAAGTGTGCTCAGTGTGGCTCTGGGCCAAAGCTCCAAGAGGATGATGGAGCTGCTGAGGCCCTGGATGGGCCAGCTGACTTCACACTGATACTGAAATTGGCCAGAAATTAGCTATCCCACTTCCTTGGCTTTATTTTACATAGTCACACATCTTACCAGGATCCCTTACATGGTTCTTTGGGATCCATCTTTGTAATATATGTTATAAAATAATTCATGCTTAGAGGAGAATGTATACTATAAAAATTGTAAAATCAGAGTCTCTGACCACAGTCAGACCAGAGACAAATAACTATGGAATTTCAAAACTCCTGGAAGCAGCAGGAGAACAATGCTTCATTTACCAATGAAAGAACGTGGCCAGCACAGAGATGGGCTTCCTCTGGAGCCACCAGGGAACACCCAAGGGTGATCATCGCTTGGTAGATACCATCAATCAAGATAAGCAAAGTACCAAGGAACTTATATCTGAATATGCAACTTCCCCTGACACGTCAGCGCCTGCCACTACTCAGGAAACAGGGATTGTCCAGCCCTGCACAGTGAAAGAAACTGTCATACATATGTGAGGCTACAAAGGAAATCGGGGCATCTCTGCCTCAGGCATAAAAACTGAATAAAATAGCCCCGCTGTGTTGCAGTGTGTTGTAAACTTCCTGTTTTAAACTTCCGGGTCCCTTCCCCAGGTGTGCCAATACCCCTCTTCCCCTCCCCCCCTCGCCCCCTGCTGGGCTGTCAATCAGTTTTAACATTCCAGCAAGGTGTCGTGTGGTTGGTCAAGTTCAAAAGATGCCTCTATGCCTGGGGGTCATTGGCCTGTCTGAGTGTCATCTTCCCCTGAGACCCTGCCCCTCTCACCTGGTTGGTGACTCACCTGTCCCCTCCCCTCCCCTCCCCCTGCCCCGGGAGCTTTAAAAGGTAATCAGACCATGCGGTCGCGATTCTGTTGGAGCTGTTGCCTAGATTCAGACCGGTGTGACCATGGAATAAAGCTCTGGATATTAAACCCTCCAGCAGAGTCCATCTCCTTTCTCTTCACCATCGCCTGAAGCCTTCCCTCCTGAGGTAAACGGAGTTCCTACCAAGCCTGGACTTGTTCAGTGCCCAGCTGCAATCTCCAGCAAGCCAAGGTATCTCTGGGGTGATACACCACAGTTGCTGCCTTCGGCCCAGCGGCAAGGGTCAGACTGGCCCAGGCACAATCTACCTGGTAATATTGGGATTCATATTCCAATATTTTGGTGTCCCTGGTCAGGCTCAGCGACTCTGCAGCCCCAGACGGACTCTCACTACCTTGGAGAGGCTTTGGCAGCCGTGCACCCAGCTGAAAGGGGCCTTGGTTGCAATGCCCTCAGCTAGAGACTTTGGGAATATTCCCAGAAGAAGTTTCGTGGACTTGTTCAGCTGCCCAGCTGCAAATACCAGCAAGCTAAAGGTATCTCTGGGGTGATACACCACAGTTGCTGCCTTTGGCCCAGCAGCAAGGGTCAGACTGGCCCAGGCACAATCAACTGGTAATATTGGGATTCATATTCCAATACCGCTGCAAGTGGCATTCATGAACAGAGGGAGATCCCCTGTGACAGAGGTCGGATCCAGGTTCACCCAGTGCCGATCCCGGGCTCAACGCTGTCAGTTTGACTGTGTTTTTTGAGCACCCTATTTTGATCACGGAAATAAAATCTTTCGCATTTATTAATTTGGATTTCTGTCTGATCATTTATAACAGTCTTCAACTTCTGGTGTCCATTTTAGGTGGCTATTCTTCAACCCCTGCTTTTGGGTAAATGCACTGTTGTTGTTTTGCCTAACTTCTGTTTTGTCAGCATTGCAGAGCTGAGCTGGCATCCTGCTTGCAATTTGTTGCCTGCTTGACTTCTGTTTGCCTGACTTACATCCTTTATTTGTTTCTCCAAAGCTGTGCTGTTGCGTTCCACTGTCCTTGATAAGAGTAAATGCTGTTCTGTTCTACTGCCCTTATCAACATCAGGAGAGCACAAGTTTCTGTTCATTTCTGAACAAGCAAGATATAGCTGTGAAAGTTCTTGTGTCAGCCTAAATCCCTGACAAAGCTTTGGCTGAATATTCTTTCATTTCAAAATCTGCAGTTTATGTGAGTTGATGTAGGAGATCAGTAGTAATGAGGCAACTACTCCCTCCATTCAGGTCTGTAGTTAGAAATACTAAGACAGTATTGGAACAGTATTGTATTTTAATTCAATTAATTATCTTTCAAGATTTATAGAAAAATTAATTGTTCACTACAAAGTGATAAAACTGTCTTAAGCCAACATAACTCTTACCCATCACTTGCATAATGTGCACATTTAGTGCAGCTAAATTGAGTGTTTGCATTCAGAGGAAAGTTGGATTTGGAAAATAACAGCTAGAAGTCAGTCTATCTCTGCCAGCCTCTCAACTAACTAATCCAAGTCAGATTTTCCAAAACACTATTGGTTTTTGTTGCAATCAGAGATGTTGGAACATCTCTGCATATTTGCCTTCAGCCCTCTCTGAGGAGGGAATATCTGCCAGAGATACAACTTTGACAAAACTGAGTCCCCATCAAAGCATCTAACAGAGCTGGAAGGCTGCTGGGATTGGTCTGATTCTGCAAGGAGTTTAAAATCTCACCTTTTCCTCTCTGACAGTTCTTGTGACAGCACAGAAAGAAGCATGCCATGTACATGCTGCTTCAGTGCATGGTGAAGGGAGCCTATTCCATTGATGTTCCCACAGGAGACTAATTTGATTGTTGAGGGCTTTCCCAGTTGATGGATGCCTTGTTTCCACTGAGCACCAGGAAGGGCCAATAGAGCTCAGGTGACAGGCAGTGAAGAACCTGGGGATGATTCTGAGAAGACGCCTCTGCCTTCTGTTGCAGTAGTCATGGGAAGAGTGGGGTACAAGCATAGCTATGCCATCCCTGCATCTCCAGGCCTCACCAGGTTTGTTCAGCTCTACTGGGCCAGTGAGATTAATTTTCCATGCCTTTCCACTTCCATGCAGAGAGCAAAGCTTGCCTGGCAGCTCCTGGCTGGAGCCGGTACTCCTGCAGGGCCTGCCTGCAGCTCTGCTTTGCCAGGATGGATTTCTCCTGCTGGCTCCATCTGTCCAGCATCTCTCCAGGCTACACAGGTGATGACTCCTCACTTTCAGTCCCAGCCAGGATATGGAGCAGCATGCTACACCATCCAGAAAGCTCGCTGAATGCTGTGCCTTGGCTCATACCAGCTGCTCAAAGAACTGCTACAAAAGGCTGCTCCTCCCCATAAGCCAGAGACTGTAATGCTGAGAGCAGGGGGCAATGCTGCTCTCCACAAACCTCATTGCTTTGCATCACGGCCCGTGGTTCTCTTGTGTCTTTCTGAGTCTTTCATGAAAGCAGAAGAGTTGAAAGGAGCACTCTTCTTGTTTCATTGGCATGTTGGAAACACCTCCCAGACCATCACTGCACATCTGTCATGTTGACCATTTACTGAGGAGGACACTTGAGGGGCAGTGCAGCTCATGGTGTAAGTGGGGCCAGGCTGAGGCTGACTGCTCAGTGCTCTCAAGGCAGACAACTCGGTGTAGGCTGGCTCATTTGTTGACACAGACCATCTTTGAAGGAACCACACACATGTCCAGCAGCCAAACACAAAAGATACTTCGGCTTCTTTTCAGCAAAACTCCATTTCTGCCTGAGCTAGACCCTGCTCCAGACACAGCAGCTGGGAACACTGGCTCTGTGTGTGAAAATAGGAGCAGCTCCCTGTCTTTCAGCCTAGAAAATAGACATCAGATTCCTTTTTTCCATTACAAACCCATGCCTTTCCATCAGTAAGTGTTTACTTGTTTAGTGGTTTCTTTTTGTGTTCACTTCCTTGTAAGTATTAATGGAAACTAAAGCAGTGAAAGCTCAGCATGCCTGAAAGTACATCTCCATGTTAGAGATGTGCACTGGAAGCAATGAAAAATGTGGGAATGTGACTGATGGAATACATTTTTTCACATATCTTTTTCTGAAAAATCTCTAAGTGGAACAATACCACCAGGGTTACAGTAAAGGGGAAGAAAATCTTCATAAGACACCTGTGGTATTGTCAGGTTCAGAAGAGCAGGCTGAGGAAGCAGCCAAAACATCCAGATTAAAGATATACATAAAATGTGTATGTATGTAAATGAATGGCTAAGATTATACATATGTTATCTATGATATGTTAATGATATATGACTTATATATGTTATATGTAAAATATATATCAAACTGATGTAAATGGATATAGAATTAACTCAGTGCATAGTCCTGGAAACTGAGTAGTTTGGGTTGGAGCTTCGGATTGGAAATATGCTCAATGTTTGTAAAATAATTAGTGAATTAAAACATTAATTATAGAAGACACCCTCTTCTATGCATGGTACAGTGTAATAAAAAAACTGATTAAATGCTTACTAAAAAGAAATTTACTTTAGATACAATTTTCTGAAGCTCAGTCACACCTGAGCACTTGCTTCTCCACAGCAGACCTGTGTCACAAATTTTGTCCCTGATGCAGCTGGGCAGGAAACCTCCTGTTTCTCACAGGGCTCAGAGCAGGCTCTGAAGCAGGCAGTTGTGAGCAGTGGTGTCTTTCTGGGCAGGAAGGTTGGGATGAAACTCCCAGCCCTCTGCCCAGCTGGGTGCCAAATGTGGGCAGGGGGACAGCCACACCCCAGGATGAGCAGCTGGACAAGGATGGGATGAAAAATTTCTCTGAGGTGCAAAGTCAAGATAAACTCCATCTCTGTCTGCTAATTACCCATCAGCATTGAGGTTCATGACTAGAAAAAATCTGTAAGGTTTTCAAGAAGACAGATGAAACCTTTGCAATGCTGTTTACTCCAAAACAGCTTCAGGCAATTCATTGGCTGAGATTTTTCTTTATGTGGAATGAGTCAGCCATAAAATCTGTTTCAAACTGAAGTAAGTAGAAGAAATTTTGAGACAAATTGCTCATAAGAAGAAATTGTTTGCACTAGATCATACTCCTGTGTTGAAGACTAAATAACCATTAGTCATCTACCTGATTATGCAACCAAAGGATAAAATGTCCTTGATAGGAGGGGACAGGGACATGGCAAATGCCATTCCACTTTTCAGAAGGGATTTGAGGAATCACTGATTTTACCACCTTTGTCAGGCAAACATATGGAAGCTATTCCAGAGAATGTGATTGATAGAAAGATGGAAAAAAAATCTGGTAAAAATAGTGATGAATCATGATGATTTTATAGAGGGGGAAGTACTTCAGTGTTAAAGCAGAGAGACTGGAGGTCCCCAGTAAGTGAGGGCAGGGCTCCATCTGGGCGCCAGGAGACAGCAGAGTGCCTGGCACAGAGTCCTGTCCCCTCCACCATGCCAGGCTGCTGCTCCCTGGCAGCTGTTCCCACTGCCCGCTCCACAAAAGCAATGGGTGGTGGCATCCTGGGGTGCCCCATGTGCTGAAATAAACAGGGCCAGGAGACTTCTTCTCCTTTTTAATGCCTTTATTAAAAGTGATCAGCTCAGGATTGGGCAGCTTGGCGGGGCTGCAGTCCCCCGTCGTCTCTCCCAGGGTGACTCAGAGGAGGAGGATAAGCGCAGCTTTGTCCACCAGGGGCAGAGCTGGGGATCAGGTCCCTGTGGGAGCCTTTAGGCCATGGTGTTCCCGTCTAATGTTAGTTTCTTCTGTTCCTTCCTGCCCGCTCCCGGTTTTGGGACGACTCCCTTGGTCAGGGCGAGAGGCTCGAAGGTGTTCCGCATCTCTGCAGGTTCAGCACTCGGCTCCTCACGTCCAGACATCACTCCAGTCTCTCAACTCTTAGGTGGCTCGTTGTTTTTGGGGTTTTCTTCGGGCGTTTGGAGTCGGGGTCCCACAAAGCATTCTGGTCCTGGAGTCACTTTGCATAACCCCCCCCCACCCCCCCCCAAGTCTCTTCTCCTCACTGTTCGGGAAGGTCCCCACCCTTCACTGTCCCAGAGAAGGGCCATTACCTGCCCCTGCCAGGGTTTTACTAATACAAAAACAACCATTAACAACAACGACCCGTAATTACCATAACACAGGCAGCAGCCCAGCAGTAGTGGTAACCTTTTTCTCACAGAAAAAAATCAACTGAATTTTTGTTCATAACATGTGCTGCTCGGGAGAATTGTGAGTGGGCAGAGGTGGGGCATGGAGTGATGCCCCCTTACCTGCAGCTGCCAGTACTGAGTGCCTGGCCAGTGTTATAGATGAGTAATACGATGACTGCCTCTCGCAGTTAGGGGATGAACACTGTGAAAAATGCATGTATTTTATGATTGGCTTTTCGCAAATATTAAAATGAATATTATATGTGTTGTGTTAGAAAGTAATGCTGTATTAATTCTCTTAAGTACTGTGTTTAATATAGTTTTAGGTTATAAAAATGTTATGAACAAAAATTCGGTTAATATTTTTTTTGTGAGAAAAAGTTACAAAAAGGCAGCCAGATCACTGTAGCTGCCGAAGTTCTTCGTGTTTTGTTATTGTAATCACGGGTCGTTGAGGCTAATCGCTTCTTTTGTATTAGCAGAGCCTTGCCCGAGGCTAAGGTGTACTTTTCTCAGAAGGGTGAAGAGACCAGAGAAGGTGAGGGGGGATATGCAAAGTGACTCCAAGACCAGAATGCTTTGTGGGACCCCGACTCCAAACCCACGGAGAAACCCCTAAAACAACAAGCCAAATAAGAGTTGAGAGACTGGAGTGATGTCTGGACGTGAGGAGCCGAGTGCCGAGCCTGCAGAGATGCGGAACACCTTCGGAGCCTCTCGCCCTGACCAAGGGAGTCGACCCCGGCGGTGAGACCAGGCCGACTGAGTGGGAGGGGCACCATCTGATGGGGACATCACGCCCTAAAGGCTTCCACGAGGACTGGATTCCCCCAGCTCTGCCCCTTGTGAACAGAGCTGCGCATATCCTCCTCCTCTGAGTCGCCTTGGGAGAGATGACGGATGCTGCAGACCCGTCGAGCCGCCCAATCCTGAGCTGATCACTTTTAATAAAGGCATTAAAAAGGAGAAGAAGTCTCCTGGCCCATGTTTATTTCAAAAATTGTTAAAATAGAAACTATGCTATGTAAGATGCTTTGTTTAACAGAAAGGGCTTGCAGCGAGATAGCAGCCACAGGACACCTTAATCTTTCAGAGAAAGGGAATTTATTCCCTTCTTATCAGAAGAAGCAAACTTCTTCCCGGCTTGGAGGCGCTGTTAGGATTAGAAGGAAGAAGTTGACAATGACCAGACAGAATCCTGTATTTGAATGGAATTTATGCATCATGTATGAAGTGTATGAATATGCAATGGACTATTGTTCTTAAGGGTTAATCCTTTGTTAGCAGGAGTCCTTTTTCAGGCTCGTGATGCCCAGAAAAAGGCACCCAGATGTCCATAACTCTTTGCTTTTATTATCTCATATTGTCCTAATTCAATTTGTCCAAATTGTTATTTCTCTAATTGTGTTACTATTCTTTTTAACCATTTTATTACTATTAAACTTTTAAAAAATTTAAAAACAAGTGATTGGCGTTTTTCATAAATACTGTGTGTATGTTAAGAGAAGTTTTATTGATGTATGGTTATGTTACTGTGATCTGTTTTTTGGATGTCCTCTGTTCTCCCCATAGTCCCCTTTTCCCCCTCTGTATTGTTGCCACTGATCAGCCCAGGCCATCAGGGTGTAGAGGGAGGGCAGGTACTCGTGCCCCTTGCTTGGGGCATTTGTGAATAGGGGATGCTCGTTGCTAGGGTGGCGTGGTATGATGACACTTGACCTCCAATCAAGTTGCAAGAAATTAGTTTCCACCAATGGACGGTGAAGAATAGTTAATTGACAAACTTTGGGAGGGGCCAGGGTTGCCTAGGGCAACCCCCAGGGGTATAAAAAGCAGAGCAGCCATTTTGTGGGTAAGCACATGGCAGGCGGTCACAGGCTCCCAGTGCGCTGCTGTTTCCTTATTCAGTCCTTCATTGTATTTGTTAAGGTTTAATAAACCTTTTAAAATGTAAAGCGAGCAGTCATTTCTCACACCAGGGAGAAACCAGTGACTCCTGACCAAAGCAACTCAAATGAGATTTGAAAATGAACCCTGAATTTTGAAAGGAGCTTTCCAGAGAAAGTTGGAAACTTCTGTTATATGTAGTAGAGATAATTCATGCTATAGAAGCAGAATATATATATGTATAAAATATTGCAAAGGTCCAAAAGTTATGTTTCTAACCACTCTGGCCGGGAGCAATGTCTTATTCCTATTGTAACCAGTTCCTGGACAGCGTGGTACTCAGAACCTGGTACATATGAATACAGCCTCTGCCTGGACACTCAGACATTTGTCTGCATCTCTGAGCTCACCTTTGTCTGTTTCTACATCTGTATGGATTCAACTTCACATGCGAAGGAGCACAAAGAAATATGCGGTCATCCCTGCCCCAGGCAGAACAAGCTGTATATAAGCTGGCTGGTGGAAGCACTCGGGTGGAACTCCTGAGGAAACACTGTCACTGTCACTGGACCCGAGTTCACCCAGCGCCTGTGCCCGGGACAGATGCTGCCTTGGCTGTGGTGGTTTTTCCAAAATTTCCTCTTTTTTGTTATCGATCTAATAAATCTTTGTTAAATTTTTCGTAAATTTGGCTACAGATTCGATAATTTGTAACACTTCCTTTTACTTTCCCATTCTCCATTTGGTTTATGCAATATTTTGTTCCAGATGCTGCTGCCAGCAGTGTAAACCACAACAAGACTTGTCAGAGAGTGTAACTAGTAGAGCAGCATTAATAACATGATTAGTGAATGGGTGACAGTCTCTAGATTGCAAAAAGGCCTTACAACAAAACAAATATTTTCCTTTGCTTCTTTTAATGCTAATGGTCTTCCCTCTGATGTTGTTCTTTTTGTTTTTTTAAAGCTGTAGTTCCAACCTTGGATTAAGAGAGTTGGCTGAGCACGGCTGCCTTCTACCTTGCCAATCAGGCTTGTGTTTGGAGACAAATTCTAGGAGAAAAATGCTCTAAAATTAGTGTTTTTCTCTAAAGAGAGTGGGCTTTAATAATTCCCTTCTGCCAATAAGAGAAATGGATACCAGGGGATGAAAGTGATAAAAAAAAAGAAAAGTAAAACTTATTAACAAAGCAAGATACCCAAAACGAAATAAACAAGGCCAGGAGACTTCTTCTCCTTTTTAATGCCTTCATTAAAAGCGATCCGCTCAGGATTGGGCAGCTCGACAGGTCTGCAGCGTCCGTCATCTCTCCCAAGAGGACTCAGAGGAGGAGGAGGATATGCGCAGCTCGGTCCACAAGGGGCAGAGCTGGGGATCAGAAACTCGTGGGAGCTTTAAGGGCCTGCTCATCCCTGTCAGATGGTGCCCCTCCCACTCAGTCGGCCTGGTCTCACCGCCGGGGTTGTCTCCCTTGGTCAGGGCGAGAGGCTCCGAAGGTGTTCCGCATCTCTGCAGGCTCGGCACTCGGCTCCTCACGTCCAGACATCACTCCAGTCTCTCAACTCTTATTTGGCTCGTGTTTTTTTGGGGTCTTTCCGTGGGTTTGGAGTCGGGGGTCTCACAAAGCATTCTGGTCCTTGGAGTCACTTTGCATAACCCCCCCCCCCACGGTCCCTTCTCCTCACAGTTTGGGAAGGTCCCCACCCTTCACTGTGTCTGAGGAGGGCCATTAACTCGCCCCAGCCAGGGCTTTTACTAATACAAAAACAACCAATAACGACAACGACCCGTGATTACAATAACAAAACACGAAGAGCTTCGGCAGCTACAGTGATCTGGCTGCCTTTTTTTGTAACTTTTTTCTCAAAAAAAATATTAACCGAATTTTGTTCATAACACAAAAAGCACAAGAAGAAAGGAAATGGAACCTTACACCCCGCCCTCACCTCGCTGCCGTGTGGTTGCCTGTCTTTGTGAGGGGAGGAGAACAGAGCTCACAGCAGCTGAGAACCTGTTGCGTTTCTGCCGTGAGTGTTCTCCTCGCAGCAGGCGAAGTTGGTGGAGTTCAATGTCCTTTTTCTGGCTTGGTCTTACCGAGAGGCCAGAGCTGCCCTGCAGGCTCCCCGGGCTGGAGAAAAAAACCAAACAAAACACCCACACCCCAAACTAAACCAAAACCAAACAAAAAAGCAAAACCAAAACAAAACAAGAACCCAAACAAAATAAACAAACAAAACCAACAAAAACACAAAAAAAACCCCAAAATTGAAAACCCAAAAGCCAAAAAAAAGACAAAAACAACAAAAAAGGCTGCCAAAAAGATTTACCAGGGAAAAGCCTCCAGGCCAGGGGAAGGGAAATAAAACAAACAAAAATACCCAGAAGCTTTTTGCCTAAATTGGTGAAAGTTAATCCAGAAAAAAAAAGCCAAAAAAGGGCAACGAAGTAACAACCATTGTAGTCTCCAGCCATGCCAGAGAGAGCTTGAACAGGGCCCACAGGAGCCCAAAGCTCCCAGCCCAACCGGCCAGCTCAATGGGAAAGCTACAGCAGTTGTTTTCTGGGCATAAAGCAGGCAGTTAGGAAATAAAGCAGCATTATAAAATTACCCCACGACAGTTTCCCAGCACCATGAAATCCTCTTGAGTCACAGGATGGGAAAACAGCTTGCACAGGTTACTACTGCAAAGTGGTAACTGTGAGCAGTTTTAAGCTCTGGTGGGCACAGCTGTGGGCAAAGGGAGCTGCCACCCAATACCAACCCCAGTTTTCTAATTCCCTGGCCTCTTTTCTCCCAACACATGTGGTCTTTTCCTTCAATTCCCCATAAGTATCCCTGTAATATTCCAACCTTGCCTGTAAAAACCCTTGTCTAGTCTTGGATGAAAAAATAGTTTATAGATTTGTCCAAGACTTGTGAACAATGAGTGAATGGGTGACTGTACCAAAGTCAGTAGTTCCTGATCCTTCAACAATGATAACCTTGTTGCTTTGGCTAGTGCCAAATGGTTTACAGCAATTGAGTTATGTGAAGCCTTTGTCCTATTTCTGTGCATCTGGAATCTCAGTATATTTTTGCCTTCACCTGGGAAAGGAAAAAATTCACATAGACTAGATTCCAACATACCTGGTGGTTGTGGTATAAAATGTCCACATAAAAGAAATGTAGAGCTGTCAGTTCAGAGGTTCACCTGTGCCTAAATATACTCTTGTGCCTCATTATCATCCTACACCAAAGGCTCTTGGTATGCACAGAACTATTACCAAGCCCCCTTTCCTGCTCAGTGCAGCCTGAGGTTATGGCCCTGTGAGCCATCAGGCTCCCCTCCGAGTTCTGTGCCCCACAGCTCAGTGGTGTGCAAACCCCACCACACAGTTGTCTTGTGGTCCAGCAGCTATGGAGGACCTTTGGAGGGGCCAGAGGCCAAAACTTCACATGGGCTAATATTTAGCACTCAGCAAACAAAAGCTGTGGTGCAACCTGGGTAAGTTCCACATAGGTTCTGTGTGAGGCAAAGAAATTATTTTACACATTGCAAACCCTGGGGAACGTGAGGGGTGTCTCCTTGTCATTCCAAGATGAAATACATCACTCCTGACCCATGTACCAAAATTTCTGCAGAGATGGATCTTCCCTACCAGGTGCTGGAAGACTGCAGGTAAGCAGGCAGCTGGGAGGGGACACAGCCAGGACTGCTGACCCTGACTGGCCAAATGGCGTCAAGCTCAGCAATAAAAGCTAAAGAAAACAAGCCAGTGAAGCCCAACTGTTGTCTGTATTGGAGGCTGAAGTGAACTTAATAGGGTACAAGTGCCAAAACCAATCCAAAGGCCTGTGTATCCTTGGCACAGACTATGTCAAGGGATGGTAATTCAAGGATACAAAGGGATACTGTATAGTAAAATCAGGCAACACCAACGTCTGGGAATCACTGCCATCTGACTCCAAGGCTTTGGAATGCTGAACACTCTCTTTATTAAAACTGTATTATATTACATTACAACTATATTAAAGAGATACATACTATACGATATCATAATTACTACTAACTACTGAAGAATACTAAAGAAAACTCATGACTCTCTGCCTGAGAGTCAGGACACAGCTTTTTGTGATTGGCCAAGGAAACAAAACAATCCTCAGCAGAATCCAATTACCAAATTCATTCAGGTAAATAATCTTCCAACACATTCCACATGCGCAAAACAACAGGAGCAGCAAATGAGATAAGAATTGTTTTTTCTTTCTCTGAGGTTCCTCGCTGCGATTCCCAGGAAATATCCTTGGGAAGTTGTGCCTGCTTGCTCTCTATTAAGAGAGCTGTGGCTACAGTACTGCTGGGTCTTTGGTGTAGCTGCTGTTGGTACAGAGAAAATTAAGCAGCTGTCTCTCTTGCCTGGCCTCTTGAGGATGCCTCTGTTGTGGGGTTGCTGTGAGGTTGAAGAACAGCAGCTGATGATGGCAGAAATAACCCACAGTCTGACACTCCCTGGTTCCCAGCAATGAGCTGGCTGTCAGCTGGAGACACAAGGAGTGATCAGCAGAACCCACTTACTTTTTAACCACTGCCTATGGCCACTGTTAAAATTTGGTGGAGTGGGAAGATAGAAGTGGGCTCTCATCACCTCAACAGTCACAACACTAGCATGTGTTGCTGTCCCAGATGTGCTGGAGCTCCAGTACCAACTAGAGTCCAAGCAGCCCAATGGAATGCCACAACTGATATTGCCCCTCCGTCTATCTCAGTCCTTGTGGCAGCAGAGAGCAAGCCACAGTTTGCTGTTATGTCAAGGGGTATCCAACACATCTGGAATTGACTGTCGTAGGGGTAGAAGCACAGCCTTACCATTTGTCATAGACTTATTCAGGCTGCACTGGAACTGGTTGATGCTCCTGAATGTCTGTATCATGCTGATAACTTCATCATTACAGATGCAGAACAAGGGTTGAGACCACTTCTCCTCCAGACCTTGATGAGGGGACTTGGGGTTTGAAACCACAGGAATCCAACACTGAATACACTGACCAGGAGCAAAGAGTCCCTGAATCTGGCTAGGAGGGTGAAAGGATGACTGCAGTTACTGCACCATGTGGATTCAATGGTTTGCCAATCAGATCCACGGAGTACAGGACTGCAAGGATAGAGAATATTCCCTAATGCCATCAGGATACAAGGCCTTCACCCTTTGGGGCAGTTGCTTGCATGGGCCCAGCCCCTCGATGCCCAGCAGTGTCATGTCAGTGTTACAGATGAGTAATGTGCTGGTTGGCTCTCACAATTAAGGGATGAATATTGCACATAGGTTAAGAGAAGTGTTGTAGATGTATAGTTATGTTACTGTAATATGTCCTCCCACAGTCCTCTTTCTCCTCCCCCTTGTATTGTTGTCACAGTATTTGGGACATTTGGAGAGGGTCAGCTTGTTACTATGGTACTATGATGACACCTGACCTCATATCAAGATGTAAGAAAGTGATCTCCACCACTGGAAGGTGAGGAAGAGTCGACAGACAAGACTTTGGGAGGGGCTAACAATATGAAAAGCAGAACATCCATTTATTAGATGAGCATGTGGCGGTTTAGCTCCATGCTCCCAGCACTGTAATTTTTCCTTATTCAGTCTTCTGCTGTATTTTTGTTAAGGTTTAATAAACCTTTAAAATTTTAAAAATGAGCATTGTTTCTCATTGAGAGGAATGACGGATTTGTCTTTACAATCAATCTGTGGATCTGCTGGTAGATAAAACTAGCACTGAGAGATAAAAGAAACAATGGGAAGGATTCCACTGATTGATGAACGGAAAAAGATATATGCCTTTACAAACAAACTGTAGGTTTACTGATAAATGCAATTGGATAATGAAAGATGAAAGAAACAATGGGGAAAACCCCTAAATTACATAAGAATTAAAAATTAAAATGGGGGGTGTACATTAGAGGAAAATCTTCGGTATGAGGTGTTCTGGGAAGTCTGTACCTCCCAAGTACCTCGGCCACAGGGGAAAGAGAGAAAGGAAATGCAGCTGGGAAATTGAGATAAAAAGGAATCTGCATCCTCCAAAAGTTGAGAAACCCCAGGGGAATGCCCCATGGCCTCTCTCTTTATTTGAATAAAATAAAAAAGACTCCTCTGTCTCCTTTTTGGACATAAACCTCTGATATTAGTGGATTGATATTTTCTCCCAGATGATTTTGGGGAGTCGTCTGGGAGAAAACCTCATCTCAGTGGCCCTAGGAGATTGTGAAAGAGAAACGTGCTCTAATATATGTTCAGCAGGTCAAATGAGTTCTCCTGGGACCATTGGGGCGATTGCCCCAGGGACAGCAGAGGACTAAATAACGAAAAAGAAGAGGGGGAGAAAGAATTCCCCAGGGAAAAAACTGCAGATGAAAATTATGAGTAAAAAATTGCACATGTGTGTGAGAGTCCAAGAGTATGCTTAGAGTGTGTGTGAGACTTGAGAAAGTTACCAGATATGGAGGGGCTCAAGAATACCTGGGGGTGCCAGGCCGAGGGTCACCGGATTTTGGGGGGCTCAAGAACACCTGGGAGCGCCAGGTTGAGGGTTATTGAATTGAGGGGGTGTTTGACTGTGCTTGTGTGAGCGGCGGGTCTCAGAAACTGCGTCAGGAGGCCATGTGGGTAGCAGCAACCTGTGACCTGGCCCAATAACTCCCAACGCTCACCGGCCCAGAGGAAGCAGCGGCGGTGCTGCCGAAGGTCAGAGACAGGCTTGGCTGTGCAGGGTCTCAGAGGCCTTAGGCGGGAGCCGTGTGAGTGATGGCCAGCGGAGACCCAGCACAGCAGCTCTAGGCAACTACTAACTGCGCTGATTTGACCAGGAAATGGGAATTCTGGGATGCTGTAGCCAAACCAATGGGTGCTCAGATTTTAATATGGGCACCTGATGTAGCCAGTGAGGTTTGGACACACCTCTGAGAACACACAGGGGTTAAAAACCACAGCTGCACCCTAGGGAAGCTCTCTTGGGACTTGGAGGGAAAGAGGTCGGATCTCCCTTCCCCATTCAGCTGCTGCTGCTGGGCAGGGGAGGGGCAGCCATGCGGTAGGCCTGGGCAGAGATGGGGGGGGTGAGGAGGCCCTTGAGGATGGAAGGGTGGAGGAGCACCAAGAGACATCAGGCAGCCACCCACCACCCCCCCGCCCCAGGAGAGAGAGAGGGAGAGCCAGCGTCTGAATTTGATAGCGGCCGGCCGAGGAGGATAGCGGCCGGCCGAGGAGGAGAAGGAGGGGTGCGGGGGGGAGTTCCAGAGCTCTGGGACAGACAGAGGCTGAAATTTTTAACCCTTTTCTTGCATGATTGAGACCTTGCAAATGCTGATCCTCCTGGAGCTGAATGAGAAGAGAGATAAGAGATGAGATAAGAAGGGATAGGCCACGAGGGAAGTAGAGAAGACTCTTGAGTGGGGGAGAGATGACGGAGTGGCCTTTTGGATGGACTTTTCTTGTGTGGACATAGACTGAACCATTTTTTTTTTCCTGTGACACAGAGACTGCATTTAGGGGGAGGCAGTGCCTCAGAACCAGGAGGGTTCAGTGTGGGTACCCCTCGGCCCCAGGGGGTGGAAAATTGGGGGGGACAGATGTCCCGAAGGAGAGACTGTGCCTTTTTTTTGGAGTGAGACAAGGCACCCTTGAAAGACAACCCTAGAAGCAGCTCTGGTCCATGCACAGTGGTGAGAGCACTGGGCATGGAAGGAAGATGTCACAATGGCAAAGGATTTCCAGGCAGTGCTGAGTGACATGGAAGCACTTCAAGGTTTCATGTTTCCAGGGGAAGCCTATGGTGCAAGAAGGACTCCTCTCCTCTTCATGAGCTGAAGATTGAGTATTCTAAAGGGTGGTGCTGGACTGAGAGTTGGTTATTTGGGGAAATGTATTGCATTGGGAAATTTGGTGGTGGGGGAGGAGGAAAATGTTTTTGTAAGGTTTTCAATTATTCCTTATGGGTTTTTTTTCTTCTTTTCTTGTAGTTTAGTTAATAAAGTTTTCTTTATTTCTAAGCAGGAGCCTGCTTTGCTTATTCCTGGTCACATCTCACAGCAGACATCAGGGAGAGGGTATTCTCATGGGGGCACTGGCATTGTGCCAGGGTCAAACCCTGACACTCACCCAGCGGTTGCGGAGGCGATGGTGGTGGTGCTAGGCGTGGTTCATGCGTGGCACCACTGAAGATTGGATGCCGACCCAGTGGCAGGAAAACCATCCCTTGGAGGGTCCTGCAGGCTTTCCCAAGCGGGAACAGCGGATCGGTGTTTCCCGACTGGAGAAACGCCAGTGGCACCGGGTCCATTGAGGGGCCCCAGAGGGGACCCAGCACAGTAACTTCCAGTTTTTGCCAACCAGTCTGAGGGTCAGGTTGTGCAAGGGTCTTATAAAGCACAGGCTTCGCTAGCTCAGTGGCAGCAGCACAACTGCTGGGGGTGTCAGGAGCTAGCTTGGTTCTCCTGGGGTCTCAGAGAGTGCGGAGCTCGCTGGCTTGGCGGCACAGGTGTGACCACTGGGGTCAGGAAGTGGCTTGGTTATACCAGGGTCTTGGAAACTGCGAAGGTTGCTGGTGTGGGGGCTTCTCAGTGACTCACCAGAATAAAGCTGAGCGGACGCAGGGAGGGCGCTTGGCCATGCTGGCTTCCCTGCGGCATCCAGCAGCATAAAGCCATGGGGCCGGGGCACTGAAGCCCAGCAGTGTTGTCCCTGGCATGGCCAGTTCGGCAGGGAGGGGGCGGTGGCTTGGGGGTGCAGGGAATGGTTGCATATGGCACAACTGGTGATCAGTGCCTCTTAGCCGGGACCTCAGTGCTGTGGGCTCACCTGTACAGGGCTGCACACAGCAACTTGAGTGTGGGAGCAGCAGGCTGCAGACACTTCTCTTCAATGTCCACTGGGGTGGAGCCATGCGAGTGCAGTGGACCATGTGGTCAGCTCGGCGATTGCTTGCACCGGTGTGCTGGGAACGGGGGCCGGGGGTGCTGAGACATAGAGGCTTCCCCACGACCTGTCACCATAAAGCCGCATGAGCAGGGACCATGGGAGCGGCTCGGCAGCTGCTTGCACTGGTGTGCCAAGGGTCCGGGATGCCAAGCCCAGGTGGGAGAGGAGTGGCAGAACCAACCCAGTGGCACAGGGGTCCCTGAACCATAGGCAGGTTATTTGCTTTTGTTTTCAAGAAGAAAGTAAAGCTTCTTTCTTTTCTTTTCTTTCTTTATTTTCTTTCTTTCTTTCTTTTTCTTTCTTTCTTTCTTTCTTTCTTTCTTTCTTTCTTTCTTTCTTTCTTTCTTTTCTTTCTTTCTTTCTCTCTCTCTCTCTCTCTCTCTCTCTTTCATTTTCTTTCTTTCTCCCATTTTCTTTCTTTCTCCCATTTTCTTTCTTCCTCCCTTCTTCCCCCGTCCCTCCCTCTAATTGGGAAGGTGGGCCTTGTAGTTGACTGTCAGAATGGGATTGGGAGCCAGTAAGGAGAAGGAAGAAGTGATGAGATACCAACAGATGCACCCACAGATAGCCCGTTGAGAAAGAAACTACCCTGCTGGAATTATGACCCTAGCTCCAGAGATAAGGACAAGCACGTCGCAGTTTAGTTCCATGCTCCCAGCGCTGTAATTTTTCCTTTTTCATGTGAGAAATGACACTCACTTTTAAAATGTCAAAGGTTTATTAAACCTTAACAAAAAATACAACAAAGGACTGAACAAGGAAAAATTACAGTGCTGGGAGCCTCCATAACTAGCACCCACATGCTTGTTTTCAAAATGGATGCTCTGCCTTTTATACTCTTAGTCCCTCCCAAAGTTTTGTCAGTCAACTCTTTCTCTGCTGTCAATTGGTGATTACTTTCTTACATTTTGATTGGAGGCCAGGTGTTGTCATGTTGCACCTCCTGGTAACAAGCCCTCCCAAATGTCCTCACTACCGAGGCTACTACAAGGAGGAGGGGAAAGAGGTCTATGGGAGGAGATATTACAGTAACATCACTATACATTTACAAAACTTTTCTTAACTACACATAATATCAATCTCTTAATTGTGAGAACCAACCATCACATTATTCATTTATAACATGATGTCTTCTGTACTTTTGTTAAGGTTTAATAAACCTTCGAAATTTTAAAAGTAAGAGTAGTTTCTCACATCAGGATCCATGTGGTTGCTGGGAATGGGGATCTTCCATTTTGCTCCACGAGAAGTCCTGCTGCAGCTTGGTTAGAAGAGAGTAAACAGGGAAAAAAGAGACAGTAATTTTAACTTTTTTATACATAAATAAAGGTTACATGACAATTGTAAGGTACGTGAGCCTCGTGATAATGCATGGATATGAACAATGTGTATTTTATTATTGGCTTTTTGCAAATATCAAAATGAATATTATATGTGTTATGTTATAAAGTTATGCTGTATTAATTTTCTTAAGTAGGGTGTTAAATAGAGTTTTAGGGTATAACATAATGTTAAAATAGAAACTATGCTATGTAAGATACTTTTTTTAAAGAGAGGAATGAGGTACTCATGCTGAGATAGCAGCCACAGGACACCTGAATCTTTCAGAGAAAAAAACTTTATTGCTCCCTTATCAGAAGAAATTAACTTCTTCTCGCCTTGCTCAGCCATGAAGATTCCGTTAGGATTCAGAGGAAGAAGCTGACACTGCCCAGACAGAATCCTGTGTTTGAATGGAATTTATGCATCATGTATGAAGTGTATGAAAATACAACAGGCTGTTGCTTTTAAGGGTTAATCCTCTGTTAACAGGGGTCCTTTTTTGGGCTTGTGCTGCCCAGAAAGAGGTACCCAGATTGTGCATAACTCTTTGTTTTTATTGTCTTGTATTGTCCTAATCCTACTTGTCCAAATTTTTATTACTATAATATTACTATCTTTATAACCATTTTATTACTTTTAAACTTTTAAAAACAAGTGATTGATGTTTTTCACAAGGATATCAGAAAAATGAATCTACAAACACCAGAGGTTTATGTCCAAAAAGGAGACAGAGGAGTCCTTTCACAGTATGCGAAAAAAGGCAGAGGCCATGGGGCATACCCCATGAGATCTCTTAAAATTGTTGGAGGACGCAGCCTCCTTTTTATCCTAATTTCCCAGCCACATTTCCCTTCTCTCTTTCCCCATTGGCTGAGGTACTTGAGAGGTACAGACTTCCCAAAATGCTTAATACTCCCTTCTAATGTACCCCCCCTCCCCGTTTTTCTTTTTCCTCGTGTCTCTGTTCTTTCTCTCTAAATCCAGAGATGTAGCACAGTCTTGGGTGAGTAATAGTCTGTGTCAAATAGTGGAATTCCTATGTTATTTATGGTTCTCCCCACTGCTTCTTTCACCTCTCTGTATCTAGCCTTATCTACCATCAGGCACACAGGATTTTTGTAATACCACCTTCTCGTTCCTTTCAGGGAGAATCCACACAGGGTGAACTGCAGAGAGCTGGGAGGCAGCACAGCCACAGCTGGCAGCCCTGAGGCCACTGTGCAGGGGACCACGGGAGCCACCTTTCCTTGTGTGATCACTATGTGTGACTTCAGTGGTTTTGAAATCACACATAGTGAGCGCACAGGGAAAGGTGGCTCTCCATGGGCTGCTGCAGGTGAACTTCAACTTCTCTTGCTCTGCCACTGTCAAGCAAAATATACGAGATTGGAAGGAATTTTTGCTCCTCTGATCTAGCAGGTAAGGGGCCGAGAGGAAAATGGGCACAGCAAGCGGACTGTGATTTGGGGAACGGGGGTCCATGAGCCAGCTTTGCAGTTTCACCTCTGCACATGTGCCTGTAGGCTCTGAGACTCTCTTGTGTAACAAATTGTTGGAGGTTAGGATTGCTCCTTTTGTTTGCTTTCTCTCAGGGAATTTTTTCCCATATGTTGCTAGGAGACAAAACTGACTGGTACTTAAGAGCGAAAAAAGAAGTTGCCACGGTGCAGGGGAAGGGTAGGGCTGGCTACTCTCTTAGGTGAGGGATTTCTCTAGGGGGGGCAGAGATACCGGGAGATTTGGGCAGGGGGAAGGGGCTGAGCATAGCTCCTGGCTCTCTCTGGCTCTCTCAGCATCAGAGGGGAGACAGGCGGTGGTTGCTGTAGGGAGAATTCGCCGGCACTGTGAGGCTCTGTCTCCTGCTGTCTTCTCCTACCACGAGTGAAGCTCTGCTTGTGGGAGTGACCCTTGCACTGGGACCTTGTTAACACCCCACCTCACTAAAAAAGGACCTTCACCATCTGCTCTGGTGCCTCAGGTGAAGCCCTGGGACCCCAAGCCCCTTCCCTCTCAGAGGGAGGGTCTCCCAGCCGTGTTCGGGAGCAAGGCTGCTTTTTGCCGCTGCTCAGAGTTTTCGCTACACTGTAGCCCCATACCCCGGCCTGCCAGGATGCCCTGCGGCTCCTGCTAAGGCTGTGGAATTTCTGCTACATCTCATTTATTACAACAAGATCTGCTCGCCTCTGCCGTTCCAGCTGCTGCCAAGGTTCCTGCTGCAGTCCATTTCCCCAGCCGGAGGTGCAGCGGGCCCGGCCGTCCCTGAGGGTTCCAAAGGCAGCCCCTTGTGCATCCCTTCCGCCAGCCCGGCCGCCATTGCCGTGCGCAGAGAGGCGGCCGAGCTCGCGCCACAGCGCCCCCTGCAGCCCCGGGGGAATCATCGCCCCGCCCTGCCCGGCCGGGAGCCAGCAGCGCCCCTGCCGGCTGTGCCCGGAACTGCACCGCAGGGGAAGGGGCCTGCAGCCGGGACAAGGCCGGCCCTGCGGCTCTGCGTCTGCTCGTCCGTGCTGCCGGCTTGGAGCTGGTTTGCCATGTTGTACACACAGACACTAGCAAGGAAGTGCTATTCTTTTTCTGGTATCTTTGCCTGAAAGCCCTGTCATTTCAAAGTTATAAGAATTTAGAGGGAAGGGGGTCATATTCTCCATTCCAAGGGAGGTTCCCGCTTTCCTTGGCAGACACCTGTCCTTCAAACCAAGACACAAATGCCCTTTCACTCAGTCCTCTCCATCTGTGCTGCATTCTGTCTACCCCAGCAGCCTGACTAACCCAGATCCCTCTCTTTTTTTTTTTAATTAGTGACCAAAGATTCATGGTATTGTGAAGGGATGTGTACTGCAAGGCCCTGCTCTCCCCTTGGGGGCAGAACAAAGAGGAGGAAAAGATTTACATTAAAAGCACTGAGCAAATCTTTATTATGAAACTCACATCTCTTGCTGTCAGCAGCCTCCATGCAGAGAATGTGCAGACTAGAAGTCTTCCTGCCAGCAAGGGGAACAGGAATACAGTTTGCACTGTGATATCTGGTGTTCCTTCAGTGGATAGCAATACGAGAGGTTAAAAATCACTTTGCAGGCTCCTGTTTGTTTAGGTTAACATCTCAGTGCTGCACTGAACAAGAAATAGTGCAGGCAAGTGCTGAAGAAAAGACCTGGATACCTGGCCTCTGTGGAACAGGCCATAACGAATCTGTGAGACCAGGCTGACTTTATCAGCAGTGCACCAGCTGGACTGCTTGCAGAAAGCAGAGAACACTGCAGAGAGGCGAACACAGGGGTGATACAGGCAGGCAGATGGTGCCGCTCCCAGCTGCACAGGGAGCGAGGTAAAGGGGTCCAGTGCCAGGGCCTCTCAGGACACCAGGCCCTCGAACCATCCCTAAACATCGCTGGGCGGTGGAGCAAGGCACTGCTCCCTGCAGAGTGCCCTGTGCTGCCTTCTCCACTGGCTGTGTTTCACAGAATCAGGAAGTAGTTGGACTTTTTAAAGGCCATCTATTCCAAGCCCCCTGCAATAAACAGGGATACCTTCCACTAGACAAATTGCTCCAAGCCCTGTCCAATTTGGTCTTGATTATTTCCACAGGTGGGCTGCCAAAGCTTCTCTGGAAAAATTGTTTTAGTACCCTCACAGTAAAGAAATACTAAAGAAACACATAAGAAACCTATTCTAACCCTGATCTTTGGCATTGAGAAGCCATTCCACCTTGTCCTGTCCCTCCATCCCTCGTCCCAAAATCCCTCCTCAGCTTTCCTGCAGTCCCTTTAGGCACTGGAACAGGCTCCAAGGTCTCTCTGGAGCCTCCTCTCCCCCAGGTGAGCATCCTCAGCTCTCCCAGCCTGGCTCCAGAGCAGAGGGGCTCCAGTCCTGGGACCATCTCCATGGCGACTTCTGCACTTGCTCCAACAGCTCCACATCCTTCTGGTGCTGGGTCCCCAGGGCTGGGGCAGCTCTGCAGGTGGGGTCTCACCTGAGTGGACAGAGGGGCAGAATCCCCCCCTCACATGCTGCCCACACTGTTTGAACCCAGGTAACCGATGTCGCTGTAGCTAAGGGCTATCAGCACCCGCAGACTGGTCAATATTGTGGGCCAGGGGAGCAGCAAATGAACGCGGAATGGGAATAAAGATCGCGGGAAGAGCGAGACACGGCCTGGGGAAACAGAGCTGGCGCTGTCACTGTCCCTTCCCAGCCACAGCCAGGCTGAGCTGCGGCTGCCGGGGTGCAGCAGCAGCGGAGCCTGAGGGCAGGGCAAGGCCGGGCCGGGCAGCAGCAGAGCCCGCGGCGGCAGTGGTAGAGGAGCCGGAGCCAGGCCAGCGGAACGGCACCGGCGGCTCCCGGTCGCTGGAGCTCCAGCTGGAGCTGCCCGGCAAAAGCTCCTTCCACCCGAGGGCCCGGGGGCGCTCAGTCCCGGTGCGCTGCACAGGCCCTCCCCAGGCCTGGGTGCAGCGCCCGGGGAACGGTGAGATGGCGGAGCCTCCGGGATCCGCGGGCAGCGCGGGGTACGGGCGGGGCCGGTGTGCGCGGCCCCTTTAAGAGTGAGAGCGTCACAGCGGCGCCAGGCACGGCGGCGGCCGCTCTACGCATGCGCGCAGCCTGTCCCTGCGACTTATTCGGTGCCTCCGGCACAGGAGTAGTGTGCAGGGGCGGGGAATGGCGTTGTAGCGGGCTTGCGCATGCGCAGGGCATGACCCTGCCGTGCGCTTTGTGGCGCTGCCGGAAGCGGGTGCGGGCCGAGCGCAGCGAGCGGCGCTCCCGGTCCCGTGTGGCCGCGGCCCCGTGGCGCCGGCGGCCTGAGGGAGTGGCGCTCCCCGACATGTCTGCCGGGCTCTCGGCGCAGGTAAGACGGCCAGACTTCCCGCCACAGCGCTGTCGGGCTCGGCCCGCTTCGCCACCCGCGGGGCCTGTGGTGCGGGCGCCGCCCGGAGCCTCCACCGCGCTGACCTCTGCGCTGCCGCGGCGGGGCCCGAGCGGGGCGGGCGATGGGCGAGCCCGTCCCCAGGGCTCCCCCAGCGCCTCGCCCCTGGTTGGTGCCGCGGAGCCACCGCAGGGCGGGCGGGAGCGACTCTCGATGACCCCTTGCGGCCCTGGGCCCCTCTCGGCCCCTGCTCCGCCCCGGGGGTCGAACCGCGTTCCGGGTCCCTGGGAGGAGCGTGAGGTGGTACCCGCACCCTTCCTCCCGTGTGGATCCTGCGAGCGGGAGCTGGACCTGAGGGAGGAAAAAGTTTGTGTCGCTGTTTTCCCGCAGAGTCCGACCAACAGCCCGCTGGTGCCGAGCGTGCCCGGCTCAGGCCTCTGGGGTCTGTCGGCATTCTCCTTTTCCCTGTCTCATTCTGTCTCCGTGCCCAGTGGATAGTAGATCCTATTTATTTGGCAAACTCAGCAGCGAGGCTTCTTCCCGGACTGAGGGGGCTGTGCCTGCAAGAGAGTCCTTCCTGCTTGAGCAGTTTGGAGACTTCACCAGAAACCGGACCGACGAATGAGTTCCAATGTAAAAGAAACTTGAGTAAAAATTTTGTTCAGTCGAGTGCACTGTTTTGTGGTCAAGTTCATTAAATAGTTTTTTGCATAAATGAGGGGTTTGAAAACTTATGAAATTCTCAGGTGACTTGCCTGGAAGATAATTTTTCTCAAGTCTAGTGTTTAAAATGAGAGTGAAAATGAGAACAGAGTTGTACTCATGTCTGAGTAATGATGCTTGAAAGCAGAATAATAGCCAAAACATACAAAACTGTTTTTCCTTTCCTATGGCTCTGCTCAGCTTCACATGTAACAGCATGCAACTTGTAGGCAGTGGCCTTCTCTCTAGCAAGTGCCCTGCCTCCTGCTTTGGCCAGGCTGTGTCCAGCAGTGTTCCCAGGAACCAGAGGCAATGGGGTCCATGGACTGGGAGTGCTGGAGATAGTGAGGCTGGAATCCTGTGGGATCCTTTGAGACCCAGTCTTTCCTTTGGCACATTCATGTATTAATTTCTGCTACAGTAATGCAATAAAATCTGACAAATTTGTCTTCTTGGGGCAAGGGCACTGGGATTCTCTTCTCTGACCCTTGGTAGTGCTGTGGCTGAATGGCTTGGGGAAAGGATGACAGGAGTTTGGTTTTTCATTTGACTTTTCTCTTCTTGCATTGAATATCGACTTTTTAAAAAAAATAATATTAACCCTGACATGCCTTTTTTAAAATTTCTTTAACAAAATACTTAAAATACCAACTTTCTGCTGGTCTTTCTCTCAGATAGGTCTTCTATTTGGTTCTTGTAATTTTTATTTTTTCCCTGCTCTCTGTTCTGGCTGTTGTTCTTCACACACAGTGCATGCCTTAGGCAGAGCTAATATGTTAGGTGGCTCCAGAGGTGAGCTGCCAGGAGGGCTGTGCTTCCTCACGCCTGGTAGGGTTAATAGCAGAGCTGCAGCTAGTCTCAGCTAGATGTAACTCGCCTTCTCCAACATGAACTTGGGGGGCAGTGGGACAAGTGGGCATATAGCAGCTGTTCATGTTTAGAATGTCAGACAACTGAGAAAAATTGCTCATAATTGTCTGGTTTGTGCTTTGGGGGAAAGGGGGTTGTGGCAGGATGGCTTTCTGGCATGAATTGTTTCCTTTGGAGAGCAAATGTTAGTACTGTTAGGTAGTAGAGGTCATGTTAAATGAGAGGACTTTCTTTTTTTCCAGGGAATACTCATAAAGCATATCTGATATCCCAGAACTTTGATGCAGACTTTTTTTGTGGCTGCTTCTCTGGTTTAGGCTCAATTAGGCCTTCAGCCTTCCTTGGGCATCTCTCTGCTGATGTTTTTGCATCTCTTGTGCAGTAGTAATCCATTGTGTCTGCTCTGTTTTTTTTGGTTCTAGTAAAAGCCAAGAGGGGTCCACTTTTGGGACAGCTTGTCTTTGTGCTTGAAGTTCTTTTGCATCGTAGGAAAATACTTCATTTTACATCTGAAGCTGCTGAACGCTACCAAATGTTCATGTTTGCTCCCAGCACTTCCCTCCTTTAGTGCACATTTTCTGAGGAATTGCTCTGTACCTGAGTAGTGATTCCCTGACCTCTCCCTGCACATGCTCCCAGCACTTCAACTTCAGTCTTGCACCTTCTGTGCATTCCTTCACAGTAACTGCAGAATGTGGCTCTGTTTAGTTTGCTGTCTAACTTTAGTAATCCAGGAGTTTAAGTATTTTGGCTGCAGCTGTTCATATTAGGTCTCTGGAAAATGGAAATAGAACTTTATTGTTTGAGTTTTATGGACTTGTAATTCTTTTGTGCTCACTGGCTTCTGCAGTGTTTGAGAACTGAGGATCTTGGATCCTCAATGCTGAGACATCCAGTTTCTGTGGTTTATATGATAATAATAACTGAAGTTCCTAAGATGAACCAGACTGGGAGGAAATACATTGAAATCCAGATTATTTACCACGCTAGGGATTATTGGAATTAGTGCTCAGTTTCATAATGTCTCATTGCCTTTGCTAGTTTTAGTGCTGGTGATTTCTTTCCAGGTTTGTCTGTGAGAGTGTGAGGATGTTTTATTTAGTGCAGTCTCCAGGAACATACAGTGAACATAGAGCATACAAGAATGTGTAAAACTGCTTGGTGAACAACAGGGGTTTATTTATTATTCTACTCACCCCTTCTCTGAATCAGCTTTCTGAGAGTCCTTAGTGATTTGAACCCCCATAAGACGTATGTGTATGTGAAATGTGAATATTCAGCTTCGTGAAACTTGTGCAAAGTTAGCTGGGCTAGTGAGGGTGCTCCTGAAATACAGGAGTATTGCAAAAACAGGAGTCAAAATTAGGTGTGGTGTGACAGTTGCTTTCTTGGCCTGCAGTTTGCTGTTGGTGTTTCAGTAGTTACTGATAAATACAGCATCTTGGGAGGGAGGGAGTCCTGCTGCTGCACAGCAGTAGGTGCTCTTCGAGGAAAGTTGGAAAACTGTCTGTCAGTGTGGAATCTGTCAGGAACATTGGTTTGGATATCATTGTGTGGAGACTTTCCAGCCTTTTTTAATTCCTGTCCAGTTAGAAGAAGCTGTGTGCTAGACAGGTTTAGAGATAGTCCAATCCTAACAGATTGCAGCCATTTCCAATTCACGTGGCAGTTGAACTGGAGTCTTAAATAAAAAGTAACTTCTAGTCCTTCCAAATAAAAACTTTTAACTGCTAAATACAGCGGGAGTGGATAGATCGATACCTTGATAAATCTCCCTTATAAGGATTTTACATCTGAATCAATTACTTTTTTCAGTATTCCCTGTGTATTGCTAAAATGAACAGGTTTCTTTTACAGCAAGATGAAAAGAAGTCTCAAATATTAACAAGATACAGGCTGATGATCAAATTTATGTAAGAATGTCAGGCAGCAGGCTGTGAGTGTGTAGTATGAGAAGTTTTGGTTGTCCTGTTGCTAAACCTCTTCAGCATGGCATATTGTATATATTCTGTATCTGTTAAAAGTGTTACTCCTCAGAAGTGTGGAAGGGTCACCCAGAAGAGCTTTGCATCTTTTCTTCATTGTGGCAAGGAGCTGCCTGAGGACGAGTGATTGTGTTCTCCTGTTCCCCTGCCTTAGTGCAATTAAGGTTTTCTAAGCTGCAGCAGGATTCTTCTAGATGAGAAAGCTCCCACATAGGCATTGCCTGCCTTTTGCTTGTGTTGTACAGCAGTTCCACACACCTGGGCCCCCTGCTCTGGGCTGAGGGCGGCCACAGTGAGTGTGCTGTGCTTATGAGAAGCTCCTGCCATGAGCTGTTCACTGCCAGCTGGAGGGCAGGCATAGAAAGGATGTGCTGTTTTAGCAGCTCAAATCAGCTTGTTTAAACCAATGTTCCTCAAATACTGTTACAGGGTTACGTGCTTCTAATGAACTTGTGTCACAGGAGAGGAATGGGGAGTGCTTCCCCTCTTCCCTTGTGGGATGGGGGGTAGGGACTCTGCTCTGGGAATAGAGGCAAAGTGCTGTGAGGATGAGAAAGGAGGGGGAAGTCTTGGAAAGTGGATTGTATCTCACTTCTGTCCCTTCTGCTTTGACTTCAAACACACACTGGAGACTAAGATGCTGGTCAGGTAGAAGATGAAGCATGTCTGTGGCTATAGGATATGAAAGGAAAAGACAGGAGTATGGAAACCTAGATAGTGGAGCTAAGCAGTGGTCAAAGCCATCACTGAGGATTGGGATTTTGTAGGTTTTGTTTGGTATTTCATTTTTGAGGGTATTTTCTTTCGGTTTTTGGTTTGATTTTGGGGGGTTTGTGTGTGTGTGTGTGACTTTTCTGTGTCTTGGAATTGCTATTTTTCTCTAAGCCTAAGGATTTTGACCACAGTGACATGAGCATACCCCCAGCTTCAGTCCCCAGAGGAGAGAAGATACCTGAAGGATATAGGGATTGGACATCCTGCAGGCTGCTGCTGCTCTGGTTAACTGACTAGCAGATAAGCACATGATTGTGTGTCAAACCACAAAGGATGTAGTTTGGAAGACAAGATCTTGCTGCCTTGCTTTTCTGTCTCCCTTGAAGGGAATCATCAGCTTTGGGTATAAACATCTGGGCAGTCAGCTAAGTAGGCAGATTGTTTAAATAGGTCTTTCCCTAGGAATGTGTATTTCCAGGCCTGGTTTCTTGTTTGGTTTTGGGCCAACGAATGTCTAAGGGAGGTGTTCAAAATATTCTCTGTATAACTAACTGGCTTCCAAATTGTGCCAGGTAAGTGCAGTTGGCAAACAGATCTTGGAGTGCCATCCGTGCCAGCTTGAGCTGCTCTGAGCTGTGTCTCTTGAACGCTCCTTGCTTTTCTCCTGTGCCAACCCTGGTTTCCTTGTTCATGTGGTCACCTGGCTCAGATAATGGATAAAAGGCTGTCACTTCTGGTGGGAGAGGAGGAAAAGGAGCTGGTGCAGTCGCAGTTCTGGTGGCTCTCACAGGCTGCTGTGGTGCCACCTCCTTGAGCAGTGGTTTAACGTGGTTGTGAGCCTGTACAAAGCACTCTGCTGTCAGAGGGATGTTCCTGCCACCCCTCTGGCCCTGCATCCTCACTGCTCTCCTCACAAAACAACTGTGTTGGCACAGATGTTTCTCATCTGAGTCAGATCAGATTTCTGGATGTGTTTGATGTGTGGATCAAAGTTGGCTGTGTGTGGTGGGTGTCTCTGAGCTGCCCAGTGCAGTCCCATGGCTGCTGCTGCCTCTCCTCACCCGTTCCCAGGGCTCCCAGCACAGAGGTGTTGGTGCTGCTGCTGGTGCAGCGTGAGCCACTGCTCAGGACGCAAGAGTGCTGCTGACTGCAGATGGACTGTGGGAGCACAGCTTAACTTCTGCTGCTTCTAATTGCCTCTCTTGGTTGAGGTTTCACAGCAATGCCAAAATACCCATCCCAAGCTTGTTTCACTGCAAAAATCTGGTTAGTTCACGGTCAGCTTGGCTTCCTGCCCTCAAATGGCAGTGAGGGGATATATGTAACTGCAGTTGTGCTGGGATAGTTACTGAAAGGAGAGCTGTGTCTAGTTCTGAGAGCACTGCCTGGGAAATTTCCTAGTGGCTTTTCTGTCTGGAATCTGTGGGACAAATGTAGATTTTTATGGAGTGACTCTGTGTGTGTATTGACTTTACAAGGATTTGAAATGCACCCCAACTCCATAGATTTGGAACCTATATGTGCTGTAATGAAACTGTAAAGTGATGCTGAGTTTAAGCTAGTGGTGCACGAAGGCTCAGCCAGTCCTGAACTCGCTGCAAATAAAGGGCCCTCTTCATTATCACTGAATTGCATCTTTCAGCTACTAGTTTTGAATAGTACCTGAAGTAGAAATACCTTATGAATATGAAAGAGGCTGAATTTTTGTCTTCTCAGATGACTAAGGTTTTCCTGGAAGTTTCCTAGTGTCTCTTTTTAACTGCTGTTGAGGTGAAAAAGGGAACAGGGTGAATTGCAGCCATTGCTTCATGAGCAGAGTACTTGTAGAACTGTTTTCTACTTACCTGAAGATGTTGTGTGAATGGAAGCAGCTTTCCTGCAAAAATGGTGTAAGCATAAGTGTGAAGTGAAATCACTTCTCAGGTTTAAGTGTCTAAAATAGGCATTTAGTCCTGAACTGAAACTTGCTGTAATCTCTGTAATCAACCTATGTTAAAGCTTGTCTGTGTAAAAAAACATACTACGGTTGAAGAACAACTGTTGGAATCTCTTCTGGATTGTGAAATGTATGAAATGTATATGTGCATCTTGAATTTGCAAGGGTCTGGATTGTGATATATAGCCTCAGTTTTGCTAACTCATGTCATAGATGTTTAAACTAATTGTCTCTTTTTTCTTCCTTGCCCCCCCAGGTGTTGTTTGGATTGTAGCATAGAGGCACTATGTACTCAGAGTGGAGATCCTTGCATCTTGTCATTCAAAATGATCAGGGGAATACCAGTGTACTTCACAGCTATCCTGAGAATGTGGGGAGAGAAGTGGCAAATGCAGTGGTGCGTCCTCTTGGACAAGCTTTAATTACATCATCTGTTGGAAGTGAGAGTTTACTGAAAACAGACAAAGAAGTAAGTGCCTTTCCTTGGAGATGATCGTTTCCTTTATGCTGGAGTGACAATTTAATAGTTTTTTTATGGCCTCTTTTATTTTTCTCTCTTTATTGTCCCAAGTTTTATGAAATGTGTTACATTTTAAGTTTAGTGATCTCCATAGGGTTTTTATTAGCAGCTAGATCATAGCAACAGTGTACTTCATGTCTTAATAGTAAATGTTTGCCTGAGCTATTATACCACAAAATTCAGGCTAAAGAAAACCAACAAAAAAACCTCAAAACAAACCCAAAGAATTTAGCATTTAACACAAAGCCTTTCTACTTACTTTAGTTTTGAAGCAACAGTATGCAACTTCAAAAAAAAGTCTTTGTATAGTACAAGTATTTGTTAGAATTTGAAAATCTTTTACTAACAGCTTTTGTGTGTTCCCAAGAGTGCTCTCTATAGTTTGGATTTAAGAGATTCAGAATTTAGAGAGTGTTTTGCCATTTATTCTTCATAATATCATGATATATGAGTTAACGGTTTGGTATTTTCTTGCAGGATATGTTGAACAGAATTGCCCATACAACATAATTACTGTTGCTTTATTTTTTTTTTTTTTTTTTTTTTTAGTTAGAACTAATGTACTCTGACCAGCACTTACTTACCAATATTTATTTTTAATAACTTTTGCTTTATGTTTGTTAGGTAAAATGGACTATGGAGGTGGTTTGTTATGGACTGACCCTCCCTTTGGACGGCGACACTGTGAAATACTGTGTGGATGTGTATACAGATTGGATTATGGCTCTTGTGTTACCTAAGGACTCTATTCCTTTACCTGTTATTAAGGAACCAAACCTTTATGTTCAAAGCATCCTCAAACATCTCCAAAACCTCTTTGTACCAAGGTGAGTGTTAGGGATTCCAGGCTATGCTCAGCAGGTAACCTGTCAGAGGACTCATGAGGTGTGGAGACTCTTGAGTCAAAAAGGACTGCTAGTGCTGCAAACTGAGGAGGAAGGTGTTTCTCCAAATGCCTTGTAATTTTGCAGTAGCAAATTGAGTTTTTGCTGCTGTGGTTAGAATGACATATAGTTAATATACTTTAATGTTTACTGTTGCAAGAGGTTCAAGATTTATCTCTATTGTATGACTGGAGGGCAAGGGGAAAAGCAGAAGCACATCACTGTGTGACCATGTGCTTTTCATTGTGTAAAACTGAGATAAACTAAGAGAACATCATGATAGTCCCTGCCCTTGTTAGTCAAGATTTGACTCATTTGTGATTTACTGAAGGATTTTGTAGTAAGTGACTGCTCTGTGCCTGCATCTTGCTGCCTGTCAAATGAGCATGGTTATGCTGACTGTCCTTCACTGGTAGTTTTGAAAGAACCTGGTGGTGGAGTGCTTGCTGCCTGCCATCCTTGGATGATGGTGTTGAGAGATAGACATGTTTCTAGGTCTTGTACACAGCTATGTTGTCAGAGTGCACAAACATCATTGCTTTATTTATAGTTTATGGCAAGTTTACCTGCTGCTGTTGGACATACGTACTGGATAAGTAAGATTAAAGAATAGCATCCCCTGAAAAGGTACTTAACTTCAGATCAGTGTTTAGTATGTGCCCGTAAATATCAGATCATCTGCTTTTATCAGTATTAAATATGTGTCACTGCAGGTGGCCTGCAAAGTGCTCAGCTGCACTTGGGTCACTTTTATTAAAGGCTTTGTTTGTGAAGGACTTCGAATTTGCACAAATTACTATTCAGAGTTCTCTGCTGTTTATTGATTGCTTTGAAGTCTGTCACCTACTCTTAGCTGCTGTTGCTCTTAACTTGTAGTGAAAATGCATTCTCATTCCCATTAAAGCATGGTCAAGGCAATGACACAAGTCTGAGGAGAGCAAGCTTCTGGATTAGATTGTGGCAGGAGGTTGTCTCTCAGCTTTAATTAGTGCAGAATACAGTCTGCTGTCTGGGATCCTTTATTGCCTTGGCACAGCAGAGAAGAAATTCTTTACTAGTCCATTAAATAGTTGTTTCTGTGATCCCTTGCTTGCTCTCACACCAGGACCCCAGTGGCAGGCAGCTCAGTGGTACAGTTTCTTGCGTGCTGTTGGCACAAGCTTCCGCTTTACCCTTCTCTCCCAAAATTATTGTTGGACCTTGAAGTAGGCTGATAGACTACATGTGATAGTTGTTGAATGAAATAGTTAATACCTAGAGACTAGTTAAGACCTAGAGCTGAAAAATCATTAGCTGTACTGTAGTATACCTGTTCTGTATGTTTTTCTTTCAAGAGCCTCTGAGATGTATCTGAAACACTGATTTTTCATGGCTGTTGATATCAACACTTGACATTCAAGTCCCTACTCTCTTTTTAAGTTTTGCCCTCCAGGGTGCTATGTTCAGAATTCACTCCAGCAACATGAGAAATTTCTATACTGCAAATGGAATATAGAACTGAGTTGTGCACACCTACCTTGAATAAAAGCAAAGATTCAGACTTAGGTGTCTGTGGTGAGGAAGAGGAGAATGATTTCTGGGTTTACCCAATTGATGCAGGTTGCTGCTGCTGATGGACTCATGTAGAATACTTAACCAGGAGGTGTTACAGCAACCTGTATTGAACTGTCTCCTGGAAAAATCTGTTCTTGTGTTGAAGATATTAAGTCTTTATTATAATCCTATGTCCTATGGAAGGCTGTGATTAAAATAGCTTCCTTCCTCATTCTGGTTCTCTGGCAATGATGTAGCTATTGATTTGGCTGCCTTTAAACTGGTGGCCCAGAGTTGTGAAGGCATCAGACTCAGATGGTGACATATGGGTGAGGTGCAAAACACAGCAGCCTGAAGTGGGCAATTCAGTGTAAATGGCATCACAGGAACTTGTGTACACCCCTGCAGAGCAGGTGCATATAGAATATTCTAGTCTGAGTGCTCAGCTGAATCAAATGTTTGCATGCACAGTCCTTGAAATTGTGTGGTGCTGAAAAAGAAAACTCTGAAGGCTGGGTGAGCCAAGTTAGCTTTCCTCTATCTGCTGGAGTGACAGGAGAGAGGGTGTTTGCTTCCTTCCCTCCTGCACTGGCCTTCTGTCCACTCTGAAGAAGCAAACACTTTGTTGATGTATTTGAATAGTCACCAGGCAACCCCCCAGGCTTTCAATTTCTGGCAACCCTAGAATATCCAAGAGGTCTTGAAGATGACTTAAGCAGTAGTGGTTGTTACTGCTGTCAGATAAAGTTTCAGTGCCACAGACACTGTTGGAAGGAAATAGGAGAACTCTCTCCCCCTCTATTGCCTCTCCAGGAGAGTGTGGTACAGATATCCAGGTTCTCTGCAACAGAAATGTCTGGAATTGCTTGAGAGACTGTGGAACATGTGACTGCCAAAGTACTTTTCTTTGTAATAACTTCATATGCTTCTCATATGAAGTCATGGGAACAGTACTTCTGAAGGAGTATGGCCAAAAGGCCACAGTCTGTAGAAATCTAGACATCTAGAACTCTAGAAATAGTGCAAGCAGAGCTTGCCACTGGGTCAGCTTTGTAAACAAGAGGAAGTCATAAATGGACAGGAATGTTCGAGTTGCCTTTACAAGATCAGCACAGAAGGATCCCTTTAGCTTGCATATAAGCCCTGGTTTTTTACAGTTTCTCTAAATAATTAGGCAGACAAGTCTTGAAGCAGCCTAAGAAGCTTCAAGCCTATATTGTTTAAGGATACCTTTCAACTGAAGCAATCTGCTCTGTTGTTGCTCAGGCAAAAATAGTGGTGTAAGCAAGGCAGGGTTCCCTTATCCCAAAGTTTGTTATTCTACAGAGACTCTGGGTTATGATCTAGCACTAATATTAAGCAACTCACTGAGGTCCTCAACTGTGGCTAGTAATGTGCAATTATGCATTAGGCATTATCTTGTCTCTTTGTAATCTTTTTCTCCAGTACTGTAATACAACATTATGCTATCAAGATAAAAGCTGATAGTTTTTAGCGGACCAGCACGTTCTCGAGGTGCTTGCTATGCAACATGACTTGTGGGTTATACCACATTGAAAATGTTTGGAAGGAATCTGGTAATACTACTTACCAGTGGAAGATAATACTTGTATGGGTTTTTTTGTCGTCTCTTCAGTGGTGGTAGGAGGGATCATGAAATGATGCACAGGTTGAAATATGCCCTACCGCACACTCTAATTTCTAACCTCCTCTTTCACCCTTTAAAATTTGGGCTTCCTAAGGTTTTTTACCAATGTCCTCAGATACTGTCCAGAATGTGTCACATTACTGTTTTGTACCTGTTCTGCATTGTCCAGACCAACTGATGGGAGGAGGTGATGCTGCTTTGTGCTCCTTCTGAGCAACTTTGTGTTGAGTGATTCGACAGTGCCAGTGTGGAGCTGATTATTACTACAGGAAAAACCTAGGAAATACAAAACTGTTTCCTTTCTTCCTTCCTTACTTCTAACTGCTTACAGAAGATCTAGAAGGGGGTCATTAAATAGGAACATCAGACTAAAGGTAGAAGCGATAAGAGTTGATTTGGAAACAACAGGAGAACTAGGAAGAATTTAAATTATTTTGCTAACAATATGTTCTCCTAATTTGCCACTTCTGAGTTATGTATGTAATAATTCATGATGTTGCAACTAGATTGTCGTTGTTTGGCCCAAGATAAATATGAGATGATGGATTGTGCTTGTTCTATGTATTGAGTCTCATGTAGAAAAGAGCGTTACGGTGCATCTTGTGCTCATTAAGGCAGAGTTAGGATGCCTAGACAGAATTGGGATGCACAGAAGCATATTGGTTCGTGTTCTTGGGTTTCACTCAATAATACTTGTTTCCTTTTGTAAGTTGAACATGCTGAAATTTCATGTTACTGAATACATCACTTAATAGTTCTATTTCTGAAGCATTGTTTTCTTCTCTTGCAGGCCAGACCCGGGATCCAGTCAGATCAGACTGTGCTTGCAGGTTTTGAAAGCTGTCCAGAAGCTGGCGCATGAGTCAACAATTATGGCAAGAGAAACCTGGGAGGTTTTGTTATTATTTCTTCTTCAGATCAATGACACTCTTCTAGCAGCTCCAACTGTGCAAGGTTCATGTTCATCTTCCATTTGGTTCAATTATTAAAAAACTTCTGGCTCTTCTTTGCATTCAGCTGTGAGCAGGATGGGGGAACCTTTTAAAAGCTCTTAGGAGCTACCAAAGTGCAATAGCTCACTCCTAATTCTGCTCCATTACTCCAAAATAAAGCATTGCCAGAAAAGACTGACTGATTTGGAGCTGAGTTTTCCTGAAAGTATTTTTGCTTTAAGTATTTAAAGACAGTGATTTTATACATGAACAGTTTAAGACACTGTTGTTTCCTGTTTGTTTCACTGAAACTCCTTTGTTTTGCTGTTCAGCCTGCCTAGTGCAAAAAAATAGTGTTAGTTACTTTAAAGAAAGACTTCAGTATAGACACAGTGCAATAGAAGACTGCCTAAGATTGGTGGATTCCTTCTGTCCCTTATTACACACATGTGGCTAGGCTTTATCTATTGTACTTGGTCTTGCAAAAAGGCTAATTGGCTGTAGGAAGCAATCAAGGATCATTCTTAAAAGTTATGAAAGAAAGGGCTTAATCTTTATGCACTTTAATTAAAACCTCTTTGGGGAGATATTTGGAGTTATTTAGATGGAACACTAACTGAAGTTGTGCTTGGTTTCTGTTGCAAGGTGGCATTGCTGAGAATCTGGCTGAAAAATTAATTGGCGTGCTGTTTGAGGTCTGGTTACTGGCTTGTACGCGGTGCTTTCCAACACCTCCGTACTGGAAAACTGCCAAAGAGATGGTGGCCAACTGGCGACATCATCCTGCAGTAGTTGAGCAGTGGAGCAAGGTCATTTGTGCCCTTACTTCCAGGTAGGAGAAATCCCATGGAAATGAATGCATGTATGGGGATAATCATGGTTATACATATTTTGGAGTTGCTTATTTGTGGAACGTGCAGCAATCCAAAAGTGAATAAGCAATACAAAGTGAGAGATCTTGCTCTATCCTTGGATTTTGTGGGTGTTCCTTTGTTCTGCAAGGGGAGATCTGAGTTGGATTCTCTGTTTTTGTGTAAGCATAGCACCTCTGTGATATTTGGCACCTTACTGCGTGTGTGTGTATTAGTCTTCATGGTTGTGACTCTTCATCATATCCCTTGAGGAGTGACTCAAGAATATTAGTATGGCATTATGTGTGTGTGTCAGCATCAAAATTATTAGGTGCTTGTTAGTGCTCATGCTGCTGGGTTTGAGGTGACTCTTGGACTCTGCTTGGACCCTGTGGAGCTGAAACTGTGTTACAGCTGCCTGGCACTTGTTCCCTGGCAGTGAGGATGTGATGGGCCAGAGGCAGACCACAGGCTCTCTGCTCTAGAGAGCTGGGGAGAAGAGCTATCCTGAGCCTTGCTGGGTATGGGAACAGTGAGGATCATATATGATAGAATTGTTTAGGGTGGAAAAGACCTTTAAGATCATCAAATCCAACCATGCACCCAGCGCTACTAGGCCCACCACTAACCCTTGTTCCCAATCGCCACATCCACAAGTCTTTTAAAACCCTTTGGTGACTCCACCACTGCCCTGGGTAACCTGTGCCAGTGCCTGACAAATTTTCCATCCCATCTGAACTTCCCCTGGCACAACCTAAGGGCATTTCCCCATGTCCTGGCCCTTGTTACCTGAGAGAAGACGCCAACCCTCTGGTGGCTCTGGTCTCCTTTCATGTAGTTGTAGAGAAGGAGAACGTCCCCTCTGAGTCTCCTTTTCTCCAGGCTGAGCCCTCCCAGCTCTCTCAGCTGCTCCTGGTGCTCCAGCCCCTTCCCCTGCCCTGTTCCCTTCTCTAGATATGCTCCAGTCCCTCAGTGCCTTTCTTGCCATGAGGGGCCCAAAGCTGTCCCCAGGATTGGAGGTGCCTGAGCAGTGCCCAGCACAGGTGACAGTCACTGCCCTGGTCCTGCTGCCCCCCATGGCTGGTGCAGGCCAGGTGTCATTGGCCCCTTGCCCACCTGGGCACACCAGGCTCTTGTGTAGCTGCTGTTGAGCAGCACCCCCAGGGCCTTTCCTGCTGGGCATTTTGCAGCCACTCTGCCCTAAACCTGTAGCTTTGGGGTTGTTGTGAACCAAGGGCCTGCCATTTTGCCTTCTTGAACGTAATGGAGTGGCTTCAGCCCCTTGATCCAGCCTGCCCAAATCCCTCTAGAGATCCTTCCTATCCTTCAGTAGGTCAGCTCCTGCCCACATCAGTGTGACCTGCAAACTGACCAAAGGAATGCTCACATCTGGGGGTTGCAGGAGAGTTTTGGCTGTAATAGAAGGTTTTGAACAGTGAGGAGAGTTTCAGTACCCTTAATATTGAGGTCTTTTTGGTGTGAAGTCTTTGTGGGATGAATCTCAGACTCTTGGAGGAAAGAACTGAATTAATTGCTTGGAAGAGAGTCATCTGGGTCTCCTTCCAGCTCTCCTGAAATATCAGTAACTTATTTCTGTGAAAGTTCCAAGATGTGTTAAAATTGCTGCATTGTGAAATATTCAATAGTGTCTTTTTCTGCAATGGTTTATTATAACTTTGAAAACTTTTCCTTTGAATTACCTGTCAAAATGTGAAGTGTGGATAGATTTTTCCAGGTTATGCAGCTATTTGTTAAACCCCTGGGAAATAAAGCTGCAATACGAGTTCTGTGTATTTCCCACGCTATTTCTTCAGCTATTTTTAGCTTGTTAGATGTAGCATTACATAACGGAAAATACTTTATGATTCAGTGATCTGAAAAGAACAGCTCTGTCTCAAAACATGTGTTGGTGTTCTGCACCACACACTGTGCCTACACTTCCTCTCCCACTGTTGACTAACAGTCTTGGTTCTGTTGGTGCACAGGAGTATGCAGGGTTTCTGGAATGTTTTAGTTTGTGTTCAGTAATGTTGGTTTATGCCTGATACATGGAAGCCCAGGCTCTTCTGAGGCTGGCTTTAAGTTCAGTAGTATTTTTAGCTGAATTTTTAATCTTTCAATGAAGCTCCAGCTTCAAACGGTTACAATGTTTTAGTAAACAATTCTGTGAATCAGGTTATTAGCAATAAGCTGAAAGTAAATGTTTCAAATTAAAACCATATGGAAAATTATATTTGGAAATATGTACACATAAGCAGTGTTAATTTGTGTCCCTGGCTATGATTTTTAGCAGGATGAAACTGAAGTCTCAATTGTATTGCCATGCTAATACATACTACATCTACCCTATCTAGATTGCTTTAAATATATTTAAACTGTCTTGGATGTGCGGTTTAAAATTTATTTTTGTCTTCAATCATTCTTGAAAATGTCCCACATGTCATTAAAGATTTGGTCATGCTCTTTGAAAAACTGGTTTCTTGCAGTCATAGGGAGAAACGAAGCAGTGCACTGTCTTGCCAGGCAGTAGTGTGAGGCATGATGGTGCATGGGATTGGGCCAGGCTCTTTTGGGTCTTTTAGAGCCAGGTAATTCCTCAGCAAAACTATACCATGAGGTCACGCCTCTGGGCACTAAATGCTGGTGGACACAGGGCTGGAGAGCATTTGCTGCCTGTTATAGCTGTGTGAATTTCTGGTTTGAAGGGAACTTCCCAGTCTGACCCATTCCCAAGACTCTCTGGCAGTCACTCCTCCACCACCAGTGACTTTAACTGCTGGCACTGAAGCCCCTTTGCAGCAGCAGCAGCTCCAGTGACCTGAGGCCTGCCCTGCTTGACCCCCTGCACTCTCCACTCTCACAGGCACACCAGCTTTCTCACCAGTTCAACCCCAGGTTTCCCATGGGAGTCTCAGATGTCTTGTTCCATAAAACCCTTCTCCTAGCACAGTCACAGAAAAACAGCTTGAGCTGGTGCCTCCAAGGAGCAGCCCAACAAAAGACTCCTGGGCTTTTATCCCCTCACAGTCCAAGCTTGTGCAAGTCTTGGCTCTTCCTCCCTAGTCCTCAGCTCTTGCATTGTCTGAGCACCTGGCTGGGCCACAAATCCAGCGCCCTTTATTATGCACAGGGTTGGCATTTCCCAGCCTCCCTTGAGGGAGTTCAATCTGCAGCTGTCCCTGCAGCTGCACCACCAGCTCTGGCACTGAATGGATTCCTCATCATCCTTGCATCTGGAGAAGGCCTCATGTCCTAAAGCTCTTTTGCTTTTCTGTCCAGGTTAGGTACTGTAAATAGGCTCTGATTTCAGACACTTGTATTAACTGGCTGCTGGTTACTGTAGTACCCACTGCTGGGAGAAGTGGCAGATGGAAATTCAGCCTGTTTGACTTTTGGTTTTGGAGTCAGTTATAACTACTTTACTCCTTCTCTTCTCCTAGTTGTAATGACTTCAGGAAACTATATGGCTTTATAAGTAAGGATGAGTGCGACATTTCCTGACTATTGCAAGGAAGTTAGCTTAGGGAAACACAAACTGATTTCTGGGAATGGTGTGATATTGAGAAGGTGCAGTGCAGATCTCTTCCATTCCTTTAGAAAACATCAAGATTGTATTTATCAGGGAAATTGAACTGTAATTTGGTGAAGCTGGATATGAAGCAGGGTCAGATTAGAAGCAGGACCTCAGTGAAGGTCACTGGTGATTCTTTGGGTACTTCCAGCACTTCTAAGCACTGTCTTTATGGTACTGGATCACTGTTTTGCTCTTTGCTGGTCTGTAGATCCTAGCCTCTGGCAGATGTGGTGCCATGTGTTTTGAAGAACTCACTGAACTGTGGCTTGCAAGTCCTGTGCTGCTTGTAGGTCAACAGTGAGTACTGCACCGGGTGCTGAGGTACAGTGTAGGTCATCAGTCATGAGCTGGAATTTAGAGCTGCAACCTAATATGACTTGCTGGTGTCGTTGAAAGCTTGAGCTAAAGAGCTGTGAGGATAAGGGCTTCAATTCCTTCTTTAAAAAAAAAAATTCCTTCTTCCTTCACATGCAGCATCCTGTCAGATGTACATGTGGCTGTGATAACTGATGACCCCTCTGGCTAAGTGATGGGAGAGCTGCTGAGGGGTCTTGTGCCTTAATAGCTTTCGGGTTTGGCTGGAGTTTTACGCAGGTTCCAGGTGCACACTATCCAAGGCTGAGAGATTGTATAAAATGGCATCTCTAGGAAAACTTGAAACTTGGGGTGTTGCATTGTTGCCTGTGGACTCGCCTGTGGGCTGCTGATGCCTTTGGGGTGCAAAGGCAATGTTCAGTTTTTGAGCCAGGTCTGTCTGACTTGCTTTCTAGGTTGCTGCGTTTTACATATGGACCTTCATTTCCTCCATTCAAAATTCCCGATGAAGATGCTGGTCTGATTCCCCTTGAAATGGATAATGAGTGCGTTGCACAAACGTGGTTTCGCTTTTTACATATGCTGAGGTATTGTAATTACAGCCATCCATTGTTCCTGGTCTTGAATCAACTCCATATGTTTGCATGATAAACAAAACATTTCTCTGGAGATTGCCAAGATTAAGCACCTAAATAGAATTAAATGAGAGACTTGTGCCAGTGCCCATGAAGCAGCTCAGGGCAGGCTGTGAGTGGTGTTCAGGTTTGAATTCTGACTCTTTCAAAATGTAAACTGGTTCAGTTAATTAAAATCTATTTTAGCAATTTGGCATTTTGGAGGATCTGAAAAACAAGAGTTCAATAGAATTTTGTTTCTCTGTGATAACAAACAGGAAAAGCTGAACAATAGATCTGGGAGATGCTTACGACTTTCATTTATTCTCCAGGTTAAATTTAACTTACAATTTATTTTTAAAATGAGTGTTTATATATTTATTTTTATGAAGAAATCTATACATTTAATTTTACCATACATGTTAATTTTAAATGCACAGCTGAACCAAATGCTGTGTTTTGTTTTACAGACTCTTGGACATGGCATTACATTAATGATCTCAATGGCCAGAATATTAAAAAATTGATACTAAATACTATTTAGTAGCTAAAACTAGATAAACATTAGGCTGTTTGAAATTTACTTCTTAACTGACTAAAAAACCCTCTTTCTTCATTTATAGTACAAATGTCACAAGTACCGTACTCTTCAAATTTGGAGTTTACAAATTTGCTGTTTCAGGATTTTGAGTCAGTCAGGAAAAATTGCTCAAACTTTACAATTTCCTTCCCTTCTTGACACTGTTTGACAGTATTTAATTTGTTGCTTACACTTATAACTTTAACAATATAAACAACTCTTCACTGGGCTCAAAAGACATCATAAGTAATTATTGTTTCTGCAATAATTAGTCTGGCAAGTGTGTGATCTGGTTTGTTTTATTTTACTATGATTGTTCAATATGTTTGGGTAATGTTTGACATTAAGACAGCTGTATACTGCCAGCCCAGGAAGAGACAATTACCTTCCTGTGATGAGAGGCTAAAATGTATTGATGTTGGATGCTGGTTTGTGGTGTTACCTGAATGCCTTAAACTACTGCATCTTCAAGTGGTTTTAAATCTTAACAGCTGTTCTTAAACTGACTAACATATATTTTGCTGTTTTTCTGTGCAGTAATCCTGTGGATTTGAGTAACCCAGCCATTATTAGCTCTACCCCCAGATTTCAGGAGCAGTTTCTGAATGTGAGTGGGATGACTCAAGAACTGAATCAGTACCCCTGCCTTAAACATCTGCCTCAAATATTCTTTCGTGCCATGCGTGGAATCAGCTGTTTAGTGGATGCGTTCCTAGGTAATGCTTTTGTCTTGCCCATGGATTGCTAGAAATATCAATTTAATAATTATTTTAGTATCTTTAAATCTGTTTTTTTGTAAATACATGAATAACAATCTTTTGCAAGTATATCCTGGAATTGATGAGGAGGAGACTTGAGATCACCTCTAAAAAAATCTGTATTCACAACAGTAACATTTGAATGCATGAAGTTGTAGATAGCCTTAGTTTCAGATGCAAAACAAATAAATCAGAAATATAAAATAAAACCAGGGATCTCTTTCCCAAACAAGGCTTCTTTTCTCTTTCCATCTAATCACCAGTGCAAGTGCTATGCTTTAGCATGTTGTGAGCACTCACCACCGTGTTTCTAATCTTTGTGGCAACTGCTGTGTGCCTGTTTTGTAAGGTGTTGAGTTTGGACTGTCATCTTCAGATCTTTTGAAGTTCCCCTTAGTATACAGTTAGTGGCTTACTACTACTGCTGAGTAGAAAAGATGTGTTTCTTTGTGTCTGCTGGTAACTGAGTAGCTCTAGCTGGTCAGTTTTAAGTGACAATATGGAGTACCTGAAATTTGAAGCATTATACTTGGTATGCTTCAGACTTACTGAAAGTTCTTCAGGGAATACATGCTCTTGTAAACTTGGAAGAGCTGCTTTTCTCTACCCGCTTTTCTGCTTAAATGTGTGCAAACAAATGTCATCTGCCGTAAGTGTGAGCTGATGAGAGATTGCAGGAGACTAGAGCAGATATATAAACAGTATTAGAAAAAATCTGCTGGTGGAATGAGACCATCAGCCTGGAGAAGAGCAGGCTCTGGGGGCAGAGAACACAGGGTTAGACTGGATGTTGGGAAGAAATTCTTCCCTGTGAGGGTTCATGAGGCCCTGGCACAGGGTGCCCAGAGGAGCTGTGGCTGCCCCTGGATCCCTGGCAGTGCCCAAGGTCAGGTTGGACTGGACTCAGAAGAAGGTTGTCTAGTGGAGGTGTCCGTGCCTGTGACTGGGATGGAATGGAGGGTCTTTAAGGTCCCTTTGAACCCAAACTAATCTGTGGTTTTATGAATCAGGCACTTAAGACTTCTGAAGATCTTGTAGCAAGATAAAGCACCCAGAGTGATAGTAGCCTATCTGGAGTGCAGAGATGGAGACTACAATGCATTGGGGCACAGGAGATTTCTTTTAGAAAATTGAATTCAGGCTGTAGGTATGGATTGGGAGAGTGTGCTCAGGCAGACTTGAGAGCTGCAGAAAGATCCTCAGAGAAGGCTGATGGGAGAGCTCATTACCTTCTGTCACAAGTGCCGAAACATTGGGTTTTATCTTCCTCTCCCTGGTACCTACATGATGTGTTTGGCAAAATAGTACGTCCTCTTTTTCAGCCAAATGTGCCAAAACAATAGGTTTCATAGTGCATACTCTGCCTGGGCTGTAACACTGATGATTTTGCAGGAGCAAATTGTTCTATAATGTGTTATGAGAAGTACTTGGGTGCTTTAATTAACAGGGTCAAAAAAAAATCTGTGTCAAATTCCCAAGCACACTGTGGTTCCCCACTTCATTTTGCAAATGGGGCACAAGGTTGTTGGAATTCATTAAAATGGGCAAAAATGGTGTTTGTCACTTCAAGTATTGCAGATGTTGAGTTGCTTCTGATTATGATGGGGAGGAGCTCTGTACACCATGAATTTCCCTGAAGCTGGATTAAAAACTGATCTCATGTCCTGCTGCTGCCAGAAAAATTATAGTTTGCTGTGCTTTCTTACTCTGTCTTGTGTACTGCCTTTGTATTTGACTGTTCAGCAGCCAGTCCAGCTCAAACCGAGCAGAAAGCTGTGTGGTGGATGGGTTTCATCGTAATGTAGTGAGCTAAGATGGCTTTAAGGGCCAGACATCTTAGAGATGTCTCAGAAAAAGGTGTGGGAGTTATGATTGGGAAAGAAAGGCAAAGGTGAGAGGCACCTGAATTTTGGCAGAAATGAGCTGTGAAGTTGTCTTTGGCAAATGAACCTTGCTCCTTTCCCTCTGCCTGCTTCTAGTCTGATTCTTCCCATCTGCCATTGGTGCAGATGGGTCCTTTGGTGTTTTTTAATCAATTGCTTATCTGACATAATTACTGTTTCTATTTGCTTGCGCATTTATTTCTGCTAACAGTAAAATAGGGAGAGGTGTTTTTGTCGCTACTGCGGTTTTGGGGAACATGGGAGGCATGGCTATTGACCAGAGGCTCCTGTGCCTACTAACTGCCGTGTGTGAGCCCATGGAGTTGTTGCTGAAGGCCTGCTTTATTCCTGGCCTTGCAGGCATTTCCCGACCCCGGGCAGACAGCGCACCGCCCACGCCAGTGAACAGGCTGAGCATGCCCCAGAGCACCGCTACCAACACCACTCCGCCCCACAACCGGCGGCACCGCGCAGTGACCGTCAACAAAGTGACCATGAAAACCAGCACTGTAAGATTTCATACTCTGTGTTGGAGTAGCTGACCCTGTGGATTCTTTTCTTGATTCTAGGAGCTGATCTGTTCTTCTGTTCAAACAGGTAACTACTGCACATGCTTCAAAAGTGCAGCACCAACCCTCTTCTACTTCTCCACTCTCTAGCCCAAACCAGACAAGCTCTGAGCCTCGGCCGCTGCCAGCTCCTCGCAGGCCAAAGGTTAACAGCATCTTGAACCTCTTTGGATCATGGTTGTTTGATGCAGCATTTGTTCACTGTAAACTTCATAATGGAATAAACCGAGACAGCAGCATGACTGGTAAATATTACAAAAAATATATGCATACTTTTTTCCTTGTTTTCTTGACATTTCCTACCTTCAAGATTAACACATGCATAATCCAAAAAAAAGTAAAATCTGAAGTGCTTTGTTGTAATTAATCCCTTGAGCTGAGCCAGCATCTGCTATCAGCTGAGCAGCTGTTTGGGGATTTCAAAGCTTTAAAAAAGTCCACTTTTTTACTATGAAATACTCCTTTGCTCTAACAAGCATGGCACTTGCAATTATGATATTGGGGAAAATGCTGTTAAGTGAAGGAAATCATATGGTAGGAGTCCACTTCTTAGTTTGAAATCTGCTTGATTATCTATGATTAATAGCAATTATTTACATCAACTCTTTAATATTTGAAAAATTGTCCTATATTACTCCACATAGTGCACAAAGCAGTACTTCTTGGTTTTGTAGAGTGTTATGGAAACAGAAGTCCTTAAAATAGCTAGTGAACTTGCTGCCTGTCAGTTATGATTGCTGTGTGCTTCCCTTAATGTCTTCACATCTTCGTTGTCTTCAACCCTTAACTGCCAAACTTATTTTGGCTCTCAGCTTTGCTCAGCTGCAGAGGTTAGATGTTTTGGGATATCATAACAGAATTAGTGCTCTGCTCAGAGAGACTTTTTAGCTCTTATCTTACTTTTGGTGATAATATTCAGAAAAGAATAATCTTTCTCACTCCCTGCAGTTTTCCTGTTCCTTGTGTATTTTGAAAGTCTGCTAACTTTTCGGAGAGATCTATTAATTAATCTATCAGTAACTCACTGGCCTAAGGAAAAGAGGGGAAAAGCATTTGTTATAGTAAGTTGGATGTATGGTGGGACTTGACAACAGCAGTTAAACTAGTCCTCTTCCTTGTTTATTGTGTCAAATTCCTGTGTGAATGCTTAGGTTTTGGGATCTTCTAAAGGTGTTTCTAGGTGTGTAGCACATCATTTTTTGCAAGTGTTCTTTATGGGTATCTGTGGTGGGAGTTCGGAATCTCTTTGTAAAAGGCCTGTCATTCATGAGTGGGGAAACAGCTGAGCTTAGGAGGGAGCAAGGCATCCTTTGAGGGTGTGTTGGGTTACAGATGCATTTAGTGTATTACTACATTTAGTGCTTTTCAGATTGATTAGATCATTTAAAATTTGACATATAACCTGTTTTTTGAGCGATTTAAATGAAATGCTTAACCTGTAAAGGAAGGATTTCAGCTTAGATGGTGCTTATACGAAAGTGTCAGCTTTAAACAGAAATGTTGTTTTGCTGGCAGAAGTACACAGTCATCCGTAATCCAAAGGCTTCATTTCCTTGAAGGGGTTACAAGGCCTTCTGTTCATATATGCAATGTCTTAAATCACCTAAAAGCAATCAGAAAGTTGTTGTGTTACTAGTCTTACAGGGATATTTACTGACTTTCTGAAAACTGGAGACAGCTGTTTGGAATTGAGTGAATTCTGTTCCTCCTCTGTGCTCTTCCAAGCTGTCTGTAGCGAGACCAGTCTTTGCACATCTTTACACATGATCTGCTGTGTATTAGCAGCAGTGGCTCTGACACAAGATGTTGGTGGACTCCCAGGAACCTAGCTGTGTCATGTTCTGCTCTTTTAGCAATTTGGAAGACAGAATTAACTTACAGGAATTTAGTCAAGTGTCTGCTGCCCTTGCAGGGTGTTGTTACTGCTAGGTAAGATCACTGGTCACGGTGGTGCCAAGATGGGCTGGCTGAAGGAGAGAGAGCTGAGTGTGGACCCCTATTTCTGAAACGCTGTAGAGAGGCCCCAAACTCTGATTGCCTGATTTATTATTTTGCTCAGCCTCTGCTGAAGGTGGGAGAATGAGTAAGATGCATAAAGGGCCAGGCCCCTGGAGTTTCTGCTTGAAGCATCAGTGTCTTTTGAAAGAGGTTTAAATCCACATAATGAACTTTTTATTCTGGGAATCTGACCTGTGATGCCTGATGCCTCCAAGTGACATCTTTTCCTCCCTGAAGAGCATAGGGCAAGAGGTGCTATGCTGGCTGATGAGTGGGCCAGGAGGGGTCTGTATTAAGGCCCCCCCCATGGCAGAAGTGGGACTCATCAGTGACAATCAGATCTGCACATTGTGCCCATCCCTCTGCTCCTGCTGCCCAGTGTAGATGCAGCTTGGAGGAGGAGGACCAGTAGAGAAGGGACAGTTATCTGCCACAGTCCCTACTCTTAGGAAAGATGTCCAGAATAAATCTGATGCTTTACAGCTCCAGTTTGGCTGTTCCTGTATGTTTTGGTCCATCTGCTATCCTTTGTAGCCATGACACTTCAACTACTACCTGGAATGTTCTTCCCATGTCTGACACTGCTGTTGATATTCTTAGCATTAGCTTCAAGAAGCACTGTTTTTTTTATGAGTGCTTCAAATGTTTTGATTGGGAATTGTCTGCACTAAAAATCAGCTTTGCCATGTATTGTATTGTCTTCCACTGGCCCACACACACTATTTTTCTTTAAGTCTGGAACTGCAGCTGTGTAAGAACTCAGCAGCTTTAAACCCTTCTAATATTTACTTTGTTTCAATGCCATGCAGTTAAGAATTCTTTCTCTTTTGGCTGACTGATATGGCTTCTTTGTTACATTACTGGCTGGAGGACTCAGAACCATTTTGCGGAAGTGTTACAACTTGCTCCTTGGTCCTTTAGAGACCTCTGTGCCTTGGGGCACTTCTGGAACACTGCATTTTTTAGTGTGTGTTTCTCTCTCCTCTCCTGTCACGTGGCACAGTCTCAGTGAGAATCCCTGTGATGTGATTACCAGAGAGATTAATGAGCTCAGTGCAGTGCCTTCCAGGGGCCCTGTGGATGAGCTGTGGTCTCAAGCTCTAGTTCAGAATTTAGTTTGGTTCTTTTAAACAAATCCTGCTGACACACATTGTTCTTGTCCCATCTTACTGCACACTTTTTTGATGAGCGCTATGAAATAAAGTGCACTTGATCAAGACTGATGTGAATGACTACCCCTCCACCCTTCCTTTTTCCCTTGTCCCAAGATCTCACCTTTTCCCACTGGAACTCTTTCACCTCCAGAAGGGAAGTAATGAAAAAAAATGGGTGGAAAAAATGTCAAACTTTTTGTAAGTCTTGAGATAAAAAACTGTCTAGATGTGTAGAAGGGTAACTAAACTTCCTGTACTTGGCCCTGCTTTGCAGGGGAGAGCTGACTGTCTCCAGAGGCCCCCTCAGCCTCAACTCTCCTGATTCTCTCAGGTTAACTGCTGCTTCACGGATTTTCAATTTTTTGTCATCTCATGGGTAAACTCCTTGTACCAACTCTTGAGTGGAAAACTGTAGGTATTCCACATTTGTGATTGTTCTGATTTTGTCTGTCTTTGGGAAGAGAGAATTGTTCTCTCTTAAGATTAGCTGGAAGTCATCTGTATACAGTTTGCTGCTGGTGGAGCTTATCACCTGGAAAGCAGTTGTCCTCTTTGCTCTTTGAGCCCTGTCCTTCAAGGTAGTCCTGTGTCATTGTTCGGATTCTGAAGCAGAGCAATGATCTTGCCATGATTGGCATGGCACTTTTGGGTCTTGAGTGTCCTTATCAGGTTTTAGTTTCTGCACACAGACTTTATTGGCGAAGCCTTTTGGTGGGCAGCTGATAAACATCTCTGTGTTGTGGTGAGAGAGTAAAAATGGCTGGTTGAAAGATGCCTAGGTGGTTTGAAAGCAGCTGGGTCCTGCTGGTGTAGTTGTTAGAATTAGATGGGCGTGTGGCATTTATGTAGCTGATAGTGTGGGATAAATAGATCCCTATGATAAATAACACCTTCATAAAAAATTGGCTACAGAGCCTCTATGAGGGTAACCCGAGAATGACAGTTTGGTGTGTGTATCTGTGCCAGGGCAGGTTCAATGGCAGGATGTGTTTCAGACAAGCTTGACTGTACAGTGCATGCTACTGCTACCTACTGTCCTCAGCCTCTGAGAGTGGGGAGAGGCTCACCAGCACTTTGTGCCAGCATTTCAGCAACTGCATCTTCCAATCTGATGGGCTCATTCTCAATCCTTGTACCTAAAGGATGTCAGCTCTGCACTTTATAGCAGCTGAAGGACACACCTCAGGGCTTGCTGGTATTGCCCTGGGGCTGTTTGCGGTTGTGGAGCCTTGGGCTACATCATTACCCTCACCTCTTCTGGCCCTAATGTCATTAATGTCCCACAGAATGTTTCTGGGGCTCTAGAAGAAAATTCTAAACAGACCTGTCTGGGATCATAGTGAGTGCTGCTGAGGGGCTTGGTCACAGGTCTGACCCTTCCTGTTCAGATAAGTAGCTCTCCCCTGATGGTGGATAGTACCTGGCTGCTGGAGTTCTTACTCTCTTCTTTCTCTGGGCATTGTTTGAGATGTTAATGTTTTTGGGAGTGTTCTGCGTTTTGTTTCTGCTTTGGAAGATTGTTAATGAAGCTGGTGGTCAGGGGAGGCATGCTCAGGTATTCTGGTTGTTAGCAACTTGCTTAGGGAAATAGGAGCTGTACTACCATTGAGAACTCCTGGTTTGGAAGGAGGAGTGCTGCTGTGAGGAGGTTGCAGGTAAGTAATTTTCCCTCTGCAAGACACCCTCCATTTCAGAGGAGCCTTAGGATAGCCTGGTGTATGCTCCAGTGCACTGCAGCATGGGGACAGGTCTGTGAGCTGACAAGGGTTAGTACCTTCTGTTAAAGAACTGGTGTCTCTTGATATGAACAGCTCTAAATTTTAGTAGTATTTTGTAACTTTTTGTTCATTGTTTTGCATGATACTTTCAAAACCATAATTTTGGACCTGTATGCCAATTTTCTATGTGTTTAACAAGCTTGCTGTATCATAAAGCTTTTAATCTATTTTTTAGAAAGCTAAAAGCTTCTTAACTTATATTACAATTTCACCATCTTAAAAGTATTTTATAACTACTGCTGTCCTTTGATTTGTTTCCATTTTATTTCTATTATCTTGCAGCATCTTTTATCCAAATTCTTCTTTCTTATAAATCTTGTAAGTAGGAACTAGTAGATTTTCCTTAATTGCGGTCATGCTTTTCTTTTTCCATAATCCCATATTTTATTTGTAAATTCATTCTCATTGTCTCTTGTAGCTTTTGCACTTTTACTTGAAAAAGACAAGTAATTTTTTTTTGTGTGTGTTTTTGAATGGGGAGGATTGTTGGCAAAAGCGAATTAATCTGCCTGAATCAGACCCATCTTTTCTGTACTTTAGTCTGTGATCATGTCATGAATTTCAGGACTTTGCACTAACCATGTTTTTTTTACTTAAAGCTTATTTTACAGACCTAGTGTTTGATTTGTATGCATTGTGCATGTAGTGTTTTTTTCCAACTACAGTATATTGCTGGATAGCTTATTTAGGACAAAAAATGGCTCATGGGAAGATGCATAAAGATTTGTACTTATTTTCTACTTAACGCCAATGAAAATTTATGAGGTAAACATAGGTTAAACGATAAATTTCAGAGCAAAAAATTAGGAGTAGGCACTTGTCATTAAGACATTTCCTTTAAAACAAAACAAAAAAGCACCCTATCTGTAAATTATTGGTATTCCAACTGCTAAAGTGTTAACATGCCTTTGTTTGCAAAGCTGACTGTGAACCTGCTGTTCCCCAGTGTCCCAGAGCTGAGACAGGAGAAGTTCTCTTTTGCTGGTAGAAACACATAGGTGTAATTATGTCAGGAATACACTTTGTCTGCTGTTTGCTTTTGTAGTTTATAAAAGTTTTGGAAAACCATCTAGTCTTAGCTGAAAACAAGAACACACTCTTTAAGGTGTTAGTAATCCTAGAGCAAAGCTGTCCAAGGAAGAGGAAAAACAATTGAAAAAAAATGACATTGAGTGTAGTATATATTTTGTTTTGGTAGCTATCCTGGAAGACAGGATGTAGGCAACAGAGCAAGTAGTCTTGTATCCACACAATGCTGGTGTGTGAAAGGGAGACCAGAAATCTCTCCAGAAAGACATGGATTGGAGTGGTGCGGACTGGCAGAACTGGCCTGCAGGGAGGGAGCACAGAGCTGGGCAGAACCAGGTCAGGACCCTCTGAGAGGGTCATAGAGCTTCTTGTAGGATAAGGGAACAGGAGATGCCCAACCCATGGTAGCTGCTCTATGGAGGCTCTGTAATTTATTTGGCAGTTTTAGTGATCGTGTGAGGAGAGGGACCAAATTAGGAGAATGGGATTCCACAACCTTCTCTTTGTCATACGGTGCATTAAAATTTTTGATTATTTTTTAATAAGTATCTTTGTACAACAAAACTGGATGAAAGCCGCTGGGTATTCAGGGCAGCATGAGATGAGTTGGCAGGCTGGAAGCGAAGCACTTCCTTGGAGGTCAATAGTAATGGCACCATCAAAAATTTTTTTGTTGTTTTTTAAGAGAGCAAGGGAAGGTGGCATTTCATTTTTGTGAGGGCCAGAACCAGATGAGGCAGATCCTTGCCCTTTGAGAGAGGATAGGAAACTAGTATTGGATATAAGTGCTCTCTTCCCGGCAAAAAGTTGGGACAGTCTCTAGGATATGAAGGTCAGTTGTTGTCATCCTTATGAAGTAAACAAGTTAGGTACACCCACAAATATTTCCTAAACAGAGGCACTGGCTCAAATGCAGTGAACTAATAGCTTCATATTAACTACTAAATTGGACTTGATCTTTGTGTCCAGGATCCCATGAGCCTATTCTGTACATTATCACACACAGTGAAACGCTGTTTTTTCTCTTCCCAGCTATAGCAACGCAGGCTAGTGTGGAGTTCCGCCGGAAAGGATCCCAAATGTCCACTGACACTATGGCTTCCAACCCCATGTTTGATGCAAGTGAATTCCCAGACAACTATGAAGCAGGAAGGGCAGAGGCATGCGGGACACTGTGTAGGATATTTTGTAGCAAGAAGACTGGGGAGGAAATATTACCAGCTTACCTATCCCGGTACTAACCTATATTCCAGTTGCTTTATTGGTGTAACTTTATGATGCAGACTAATTCCCAGTGAATAGCATTCACTTGCTGTCTGAATCTTGTGTTGCCAGTTTAAAAACATCTAGCTGGCTTACAGAGGCTGGAGGTGGGATTCCTGGCTAAGCCCAGCACTGTTTCCTTCTCACATTTTCATGATGCTGCTTTTCACTGGGTTTTCTTCAAGTTTCAGTTGAAGGACAGTACCTCAAAGTGCTTCAAGCTGGAAGGAACATTTTCTTTGGCACTTTCTTGCCTCCTGTATTTTATTTTTGTTGAGTTTGTCACTGAATATTGTTCAGATGGAAAAAATAAGTGTGCAGGCATAAGACTTCGTACACTTTATTAGACCGTAAAGGTTCTTGTGTTGTCAAATACCACATCGCTGGGTTTGGTTTTTTGGTTTTTGGTGGTTTTTTTTGTTTTTTTAGTTGCTTTTTTTTTTTCACCCTCTGAGTATTGAAATGCAGTGATATCCCATTATTTGAAACAGTTGTGTTTGAGTTACCTCTGTGTTCAGTTTCATTTCTGAGAAAATGAAGCAGTATCGCCTGTCATAGTATACCTTTTTCACAATTTTTGTTATGTAAAATAGCAAATGCTAGAAGCGGAGAATCAGTTTTAAATAATGATTCCCTCAAACTTTTCAAGTACATTTGTCCCAGATGGCATTAAAACTTCCCAGAAGACTGAACAATTTTATTTCTTTGATGTTGTATTTTTTGTATAGATAGTTCATATTTCCTTGGCCAGTCAGTGGGATTCCTCTGCGTCTGCAGGACCTTTGAAACAATTAAGAGGGCATAATGTTCTCTAACAAGAACCTGCAAAAGAAGCTAACTGGGTAGCTGGGTTTCTGCCCTTGCTTTTTCATTTGAAGTGGTTATGATGGTTAAGATTAGTCTTGTTTTCCAAATTGCTGATCAGTGTGTCTTGTCCTGACATTCTGTCTATTGTTCTGTCCACTGCCTCCCCCAAGGTTTCACAGTATTTTTCTTGTATTGGGGAGTTAAAATCAAGATCTTGCTCCCACCGTTACATGGGAAGGGAGTGGTGGAGAGCAGGTGATCCACTCTTAGTAACCAGCTGGTTGTGCTTACTCAGCTCCCAGTCTGGGTGTTGCAACAAGTCAAAGATTTCAGTAAAACTGTGCTGCACTGGCTTTTCATATGAAATACCTGTCATTTGTGAGGGTTTATTAAGCTGGTCAGGTGTGCTTGCCTGTGCTTAAGTAACATAGGGGAAGATTTATATGAACGTTTCCTAGCTCTGTTTTTGAAGCTTACTCTGTTTTATATAGACAAGATCAAATAGTGGCTGCAGAATCATGTGGGATTCTGATGATTTTATGTGCAAATAATTAAATCTTATCTTTCTTTGTCAGATTTTACATGCTTTTAATTCAGGGTTTGCAGATAGCAGATTTCATTTGCCACCCGGTTCTTGCCAGTGTTATTCTAAACTCCCCTCCTCTGTTCTGCTGTGACCTGAAAGGCATTGATGTTGTGGTTCCCTACTTCATTTCGGCTCTGGAGACTATTTTACCTGACAGGTAAATTGCCATTTCCACATAAACATTATCAGAGATGTTGAGAGGTATTTGTCTTTTGTCATTCCTGCATAATTTCACCAAAGGAATTGGTGGGCTCACAGTGTGTGTGTATTCAATGGTAATAATAGCAACACTGTGTGAGCTCAAATGTTCAGTTTTCTTTAATGCAGTTTTCTTTAAAGCAATGACAGTTCTTAAATATATGAGTTGTTAGCTGCATATTCATTGATGCAAAGCAGTGCCTTTAAGAATAGGAAAATATATTGAAATATGTCAAAAATATATTGAAAGCATATTGATTTTAAAGTAAACTTTCACAAGATATTCATTAGTGGCTGTTGTTGCAGTGTATTCAATAAGTAAATAATCTTATGCATCATTAAATGGAAAAGTTGATAATTTATACTGATGAAGTTGGAGTAGGTTCTTATCAGAGCTTTATAGATTTCTGAATGTTTTGCTAAGTTAGGCACTTAATAGTAGTCTCTGCATGTCTTCTTCAATGTATGTGTTATGTCTTGGTACCATGTTTCATTTTGATGTTAGGCATTTAGACAAAAAGCATTCTTTATCTCCTGGGCTTAAATCTGAGCTGCTGCTTCTTTTGGACAGGTCTTAGAAAGAAACAGCTACATTGCATACTGCAAATTACTTATGACCATTGCGTGGGTGTATATTTGATATTAACTTAGTTGCATTCAGCTCCAGATTCTTGTAAAAAGTTGGTTAACTGTCTGATGCTTTGATTTGCAGGGAACTCTCAAAGTTTAAAATCTATGTAAACCCCACAGAGCTAAGAAGAGCTTCTATTAACATCTTGCTGTCTCTGTTGCCTCTCCCTCATCATTTTGGAACAATAAAGTCTGAGGTAGGACATTTATCACTATGTTTTGTGTTCCATTTTTCTTTCCTGGGAGTGGGATTTGAATGGGTTGTGGGTTGTATTGAGTGTTTTCTTTAGCACTGGAACTCTTCCACTGAATGTGAAACAGTAAGACCATATTACAGTGTGTCAGTAGCAATGTGTGCTGTGAACATTGGCTTTTAAAACCCTGCTGACATGATCTTTAATTGATACTGACATAAGTGTATTTTTTCTTCAGGTTGTCCTGGAAGGGAAATTCAGCAATGATGAAAGCTCAGCATATGATAAACCAGTAACATTCCTGTCCTTGAAGCTGAGGCTTGTGAATATCCTTATAGGAGCTTTGCAAACGGAAACTGATCCCAACAACACTCAAATGATACTAGGTTATTTCAGCTTTTTGATTTATTAACTGTATTATAGAAATGACTGTCTTAATCTGTCCTGGGATAATATGGGTTATTAGTGATGTGTTGCTTTGCAAGAAGGTTTAAATTCCTGGCAGGTTGTCATATGTGTAATCTCCCTCATACTATGAAAACATCTTAAAAAGCCTCTCATTTTTGTTAATCTCTCCCTTTTTATGTGGAATAGTACTTGAAAAGTAGAAGCAAGAGTGAAGCACATTCTAGCACAGAAAGTCAGCCATAACTGGAAATGGAAGTAGGTAAAAATGTCGTGATTTTAGGAATGATTCCTGATTAATGGATTTCAGAGAAAACCTTAGGTTTTGGCATGGTTAAGCCTAAGAAACATATTGACATTTTGACGACTGGTCATCCAGCAAAATTGGCAAAATACAGATGACATTTTTTTCGTGGTGTGTAAATCCTCAGACAAAATCCAAAAGTTTTGGAATAGAGTGTGGAGCTGCACTATGCACAGTTTAGCACACTGTTCTTCAAAGTAGTGAATGGATTAACATTATGCTGAATACTCAGAAAGGAAGCAGAAGATGAAAACTTGGATAGTGCATAATCTGTCAAGTTAAGTATGTTTTCAGATAAGTATAAATGTACATACCTATTATTCTTACTTGTCCTCCCTTATTCTTCTCTTTTTAGAAGTAGTTTTTTCAACATGATGGTGTTCTTGCCCTTACCACTTTCCTTTTGTCTGTTTAAAAAGGCAAAAGTCTTGTGGTGTGATAGGAGTGTCTGCCTTGTTCTGGGAGGCAGATAGTTTACCTGCTTAACAGGGGAGGGCAAGAAAATGATGCATAGCTAAAGGAAACAAATCCAAGTCTGCAAAGACTTTTGGAAGGTTATATTCCAGTAGTTCAAGCAGTTTCTCTTCTTGCAGAAGACTAGAGGAGAGTGATTTGAAAGAATAATTTGCACCCAGTGCTTGTGAAGGGGTGAGAATATCTGTGGTTGCCAAGTGAGACTCTCAGAGCATTGGTGCCCCTGAGGTTGTCCCACCTCCAGTACTATGTCTGACACCTCAGGGTGATGCTTTGTTAATCCCACCCCAGTGGTCCTATGCCCCTCCACACTGAGTTGGTCTGCAGCCAGCTGAATAGCTGCTCTACCTGGAATGGCTTTTTCCTGGGAATTATTATTCCCATGCTAGTCCCTGCCAGTTCACCTGCCCTGTAATCCTCCTCTTAAGCTCCTTTTTCCATATGTGAAGTTATTTCCTGCTGGATTTAGCTGGAGGGAATTCATGAATCTCCACTTTAGCCAGAAATTCTCACATGTGCCACCAGCTTCTCAAAAAAAGCAGGGTTTGTTTCCATCTGCCAATAAATGTTTAGCAGCAAGTGGTGCATTTCATAGAATCACAGAGTGATTTGGGTTGGGAAAAACCCTTAAAGCTCATGTCATTCCACCATGCATTCCACCCCCATTCCCTGGGCAGGGACACCTTCCACTAGCCCAGGCTGCTCCAAGCCCTGTCCAGCCTGGCCTTGGACCATTCCAGGGATGGGGCAGCTACAGCTTCTCTGGGCAGCCTGTGTCAGGGCCTTCCCACCCACACAGGAAAGAATTTCTTGCCATCATCCCACTTCACCTTGCCCTCTCTCAGTGTGAAAACATTCCCCCTTGTCCTGTCATTTCCCTTCATAGAGTAAGTTGTGTTTTCCTAAATGTTCATTGGTGGATGAGACAGGGGAAGGAGGCAGAAAATTTAAACTGAAGCCACCAAATGTGCCAGTGTCAGCCAGTTTCAGGTCCATGTCTTTATTGCTTTCCTCATCATCTGGAAGTGATGCTTCCAAGCAGGTAACCTGAGTTTTTAAATGAGCACAGTCTGATGTGAGACAAGGAACCACTCCAGCCCTTCTGTGAAGCCAAAATCCTTCCAAACTGAGGAATTTGACAGACCTATCACAGAACAGTTGGGGCTGGAGGAGAGCTCTGGATATCATTCAGTCTAACTCTCTGCGAAGGCAGAGTCAGCAGGAGCAGGTGACACAAGAACCTGTCCAGGTGGGTTTTGAATGTCCCCAGAGAGGGAGGCTCCATGACCTCTCTGGGCAGCCTCTTCCAGTGCTTTGCCACCCTCCAAGGATGGAACATTTTCCTCATGTCAAGGTAGAACTTCTTGTATTTTAGTTTGTGCATTACTCCTTGTCCTGTTGCTGGGTACCACTAAACAGAGTTTGGCACTATCCTCTGGACACCCACCTTGAGATATTGATGTGTAATGACGAGATCCCCTCTCAGTCTTTTTTAGATTCTGTTCAAGGCATTTTTAACATAGCTGAAACTACACTCTGTCTCAAATTTCATCTGCTTCAGATGGCCAAGCTCAAAGCAAGTCCTGTGTTTTAATAAGAGATTTTATAGGACAGGACTGCAAACCTCTACATCAGACCTTCTGTGCTGCTTGGTGACTTTTAGTAGTGAATTCTTCTATAGTCTATAGTTACCTTCTTCTATCTGATTCTGCAGGTGCAATGTTAAATATTGTTCAGGATTCAGCACTGCTAGAAGCCATTGGCTGTCAGATGGAAACAGTGAGTATTTTTGTTTATGAAGTTACTTCTTCAGAAAGAATGCATTCCTCACTTGTTACTGGCAGGGTCTCGGGTAGCATCTTGAGGTTTGGTCTTTTGCATGTGAGAACATGGGGAACTCAGAAATTCTTCTCTCTCTAAACTGCCTTTCACTCTGCAGAATGGTGGTGAAAACAACCTCTTCAAAAGCCACAGTCGCACCAACAGTGGCATCAGCACTGCAAGCGGTGGCAGCACTGAGCCCACGACGCCCGACAGTGAGCGGCCAGCACAGGCCCTCCTGAGGGATTATGGTAAGGAGAGCTCTTTGGGAAACCCTGGCACGGTGTACCAGCTTGGTGTGCTCTGGGTTTTTCTGTAACAGTTCTGGCTAAAGGATTAATGTGCCCAGGTGTTTGGAGCCAGGGGGATAGCCCAGCTGTGTGCTGCAAGTCTGCATTCACATGTGCCTTTCCAGTGGTTGTTTTAACCCTACTGAAGGACTCTATAAGCATTTTCAAAATCAGAATGTAAAAGCTTATGAAAAAGGTGTTTGCAAACTTTAACTGAGGTTTCAGGATACTTAATTTCTGTCAACAAGAATAAGATATATGTACATCAAGTTTAAATTAATCACTTAATTAGTTTTGATAGCATTCCAAATACTCGCCTGACCTCTGCAGCACCTTTTCTTAAACCACATTTTAAGAACATTCCAGGGACTCTGACTTTTATGGAGCAAGTAAGCAGGAGGCTTGTGATATGTCATATGCTGTAACAATAGAATTTAGTAATTAACTTTAGTTTGCTATGTCTTGTACTGTCCATTTTTGACTCTTTGTAGTAAAATCCATGTTCTAAATCTGTGTGTGGGAAACTGACTGACTGTCAAGATCCTGAAATTTCATTTGCTCCTTTGGTCTTGAGTTTAACTGATGTTGGCCAATTAAATGTGAGAACAAATCACCTTTATTATATTGTAGCCTAGAGTGACAGTTCTATCATCACCAACCAAAAATGTTTGGTGGTGGTTTTTTTATCTAGTTCTGTAAATAGCCAGGGGAGGAAGATTATCAGGAAAGGCTTCAGTATATTCTAGGGATTCATATAAACATGTTGGTGCTTTCCCTTTTCCCAAGGATTTGCTTGTTTGAAATTATCAAAGTGCTAGTTTTCTGTACACCATTTGAATTGTATGTTTAATTTATGTGGGATTTCATTGATGAGTGCTTGTAAAAATACCCATTTGTAAGATTTTAAAAATCATCTAAATATTTGAATTACAGTCTTCATACCATGACATAACTTGAAATATATTTTTGTAGTGTATTCATTTTATTGGATTTTTAAAATTTCCTGTGCCCAGAAGGTAAGGTTGTAATGTGCTTATGAAAAGAATTAGTGTTTCCACTAGATGCTCCAAACAAGAGAAAACTGAAAACATGATGGTCTGTTGTTACTGTTTAGCCATAGTAAACTCTTGAATCTGCTCCTGGTATGACACTGGACATAGTTCTTGAGTGTTAAATAAGGTAATTTAAATTTTGGGAAGCATATGCCTTATCTGTCACAGTTCTCATGTCTCTTTATAACTAGTCATTGACCATTTTTTTATTTCTGACATTAATTTGCATACTTCAGTTTTAACAAATGCGGATAGTATTTATGTTTCATAGTATTTTGAAGTGAGAGCAACTGATACTTAAATGTTTCCCATTTTTAATTTTCAGTTAAAGGTTCAAGAAAACAGAAGGTTAGAAAGAATTGTTTCTCTAGCACTAATTCTTTCATTATCTGTGTCTATTGAACTAGTGCAGCTTTTGATAAACATTAAGTGTGGATAGAATGGTTAACTTCTGACACAGATATCTGAAATGACATGTTCTCCTTACTTCCTCAGTACAACTACTAATGTTTAATGTGTGTTACCAAAGCATGTATTTTCCAGAGACTAAAAGACATAACATGACAGACAATTTAAGTACAACAGCAAAACCTGAAGCTAGCTGTTCTGCTGCTGAAATGCAGCAGAGCTCTGGGATTATTCAAAATGTCTTTTAAAAAATTAAATTTAGCTAGCTGGTCTGAATGGGTTTGTATAATGCCTGGAGAATATGTGAGGGAGTTAGGCTGTGCAAAAGGCATCAACCAGTTTCGAGATGGTTAGGGTTTATTTTATGTCTGTATTGTGTCTGCTTTGCCTTGTGCCTGTGCTTTGCTTTTTGTCACTAATGCTTAGTTATTTTCCCTCCCTGTGGTGTGTGGTTTTGGGGTTATATCCTAGCTCTTCATACAGATACAGCTGCTGGATTGCTGATCCGCAGCATTCACCTGGTAACCCAAAGGCTCAACTCCCAGTGGAGGCAGGACATGAGTATCTCCCTGGCTGCCCTGGAGCTGCTCTCTGGACTGGCAAAGGTGAGACATGCAGCTTGGTGTGCTCTGGCCCCTTCTCACAGGGTAGTTGTGGTCCTGCTGCCTTGGGTGAAAGTCATGGCACAGAACAGATTCTGTGGCTGAGTTTGTTGGCAACTCTTCTGTTTGGAAATTAAAAGGAAACAGTAGTGCTGTTGCAGGTAATGTTCTCCCAGTGTAAACGCACTGTGTTTACAGGACATGTGGTCTGGGAATGCTTTTTAGCTGAAACTTCTGTTGTACCATTTTTCCTCTTCCCTCTCATCTTGGAAATAGTTTTTAGAGCTGGATAAAATGTAGTGTATTGCTAATAGGAGGTGTACTTAGAGCAGCCATTATAACCTGGTGTGGCAATTCAGCATTTCCTGTCATAATCCCTCAGGAAGTCAACAGAACTCTTTTAATGTGTGTCTCAGGCAGTTTTTAGAGCATTAATTTAGCACTGAGCCATATTGGACTGGGTGTTTATTCACTACTGCAGTAGTGTGAGCTGAACAATGTATTTGAAAGTGTTCTGAAATGAATTAATGTGTATTATTGGATCTTATAGAGGACCATACAGAATCAGGGCTTTCTACAGCTTGTGTGGTTAAGCCAGGGTCTTCTTGGTTTGTTTTTTTTTCTTCCAGGATTATGGGAATGTGGAAATATATTATCTTTTCAAATGTATTCCCAGGTTAATGTTAAATACTTTAGTCTATGTATAATTCTCATGCAACTGAAGTAATTCTTGCCCTGGAATACATTTCCCCTTTACAACAAAGTGGGAAAAAATAGATCACTTCCTCCTACTGAACTGCTGTGGGGACTTGTTCTGCATGTGTCTTTGGAGGTGACAGGTCCCAAAGCCTTTGTCAGGTAGGGGCTGTTCCCCTGTCTTGTGTCTGTTCAGCAGCTATTAGTGGGACTTAGAAAAGTCAAAAATCAAAATGTTTCCTGCAGGACTGTTGGTTCACAAACCTGCCTTTCATAAGCTTACCTTGAGGGGACTCTGCTGTAGATCATGAGCTTCTGAAGGATGTCCTAGCTAAATCCTGGGGCACTGAATTGTCACTCGAATTTGTGGTATACAGCTGCCAGGCTTCAGTGCTGGCACTAGCAAGTCCATCCACCTTCGTGCTTGGATAAACATGGTCAGATGCTACAGGGTAGAAAAATCCATCTGTTCCTGTGCTGAGTCATAAGCCATGAATAAGAGAGAAAGTTCTTTAACCTTACAGTTCAGGTCCTCATGGCTCATTGTGCTGTTTCCTGACCTTCTCATCTTGAGCCTTGCTCTCTGCAGCCCTGAGCTGGGAAAGAAGCAGAGAGAGGTGTTTGCAGTGAGTTTTGGGGAAGAGGTTATGGGGGTTTTATCAGTCTGCTTGTCCAGGGATGGCTTTTTTGTTGCTTTTACCAATGGTGAAAGTTATTGTCCTGGGAATATATCTAGGGGAAAGTTACTTGAGCAGAATGAAGCCCTGTGGAAGGGAGAGTTAGCAGTGAGTGGGTTCTTGGAGATACAGAATGGGTTGCTAGAGCTGAAGAAGAGGCATCATTTGTGGGGAAAAAATTTCAATACTGCTAATTCAGCTTCCATTTGGTTTCTTATCAAGCAAATTCAGCACACATTTGGTTTCTTACCAAGCCGAGAGCAGGTACCACTCCTGCTCTTTGAAACCAAGCTATGCAATGTGGTCACACCTCAGTGCAGCATTTCCTTACTTTTAGTTTCCATATCCATCACTGTTAAATAATTTTACCTGCAGTTTTAAGCCGTAATCAAAAAGAGCTCAGTTTACTGCTGTTTCTTGGAAGCGCATTTAGGAATGTTTTCAAGAGCTGTTTTTGTCTCTGAGACGTTTGCTCAGAGGAGGAGCTCTCACGCTGCCGCCCTTGCCGCCGCAGGTGAAGGTGGCGGTGGATCCCGCGGACCGCAAGCGCGCCATCAGCTCCGTGTGCAGCTACATCGTGTACCAGTGCAGCCGCCCGGCCCCGCTGCACTCGCGCGACCTGCACTCCATGATCGTGGCGGCCTTCCAGTGCCTCTGCGTCTGGCTCACCGAGCACCCCGACATGCTGGATGAGAAGGTCAGAGCTCCCAGGGACACATTTGGAGTGCTGCATCTGAAATGCCTTTTGTGTCCGGCCTGTCTGTTCTCAATACTTTAAAACAGTGTGCTTTGCTTAGCTTTCTTAAGAATTTCAAAAATAGTTTCTGTGCAAAATACTTCTGAAGTTTAATTTCTGATCTTTATTTGCTGATGCAGTTTTTGGCTTGAAAACTACCTTTGTAGTTATAGGAATGTCTCAGTCTTTCTTCTTGCTTTGTGAAACTGGAAAAAGAGAGAAGAAAAGAAACCTGGAGAAAACCAAAAGAGAAATATGGAAATGAGTGGGGTATCCCATAGTTACCTGCTGCAGGTAGCCATGACTCTCCTCATTTCTCAGCTCTTACCTGACTAAAGCATTTTCTAGGCTTAATGGAATTCCTTTGATGCTAATATTGTGATAATCAGAGCTTGTTTCACCAATTTTCTGGAAACTGAGCAAAGCATATCTCAATATAAGGTGGAATTTAGTTGGGAAGCTTGAGAAGAGCAGGAAATGAGAGACATGTTTTCAATTGCCTTCTGCCCTGCTGTTTAATAAAAAATGAAAAAAATTGAATGCACATTTTCATTGTTAGTCTCTTTCAGAGCCAACTTAGTGGTCTTTCTGTGTTTTTATGGATAGTAGATATATATGTATTATGTAATATTTTATTATCTTTTTAGGTAGAGCATTATATATCTTTGTATTTTGTTTATTCTGTAACATATAAATATATATATATTTTAAAAAAAGAAGATTGAAAGCCCACAAGCAGAACTTCATTTAAAGATGCTTGCTGCACGTGTTTTGGAGTACTGGCATGGCAGTAGGTGACTGTGATAGGATAGGTTCCCTGGATGTGGCATAGGTTGTGTTTAGTCAGTTGCATTATGCTTTATTCCATTTCATTATGGTCTTTTTATTTCAATTACCGCTATGAGGAGATAGGGTTACATACTGTGTGCATTATGTACTGGACACTGAGTAGCTCATTCCTGAGTCATGATAGTCAGTCAGGTGAGAACCTTTCCCTACATTTGCAAGTGTTAAAAATGCAGCTTCCCAGGTGCCTGCTCTGACAGTTGCTTTAAATTTCACATGCTATATTGCTAGTCTGTAAACTCCTGCTGCAATTCTTTGTGGCCAGTCTTTTCAGCTCAATGCTGGTTAATTTTACTCTGTTAAAGAACTTTGATTTTTCTCTTCACCTTTTATTCTGTATCAACAATGAAATAAGGAAGGACAAAGCCCAAGACACAGAAACCTGTCTGGTTTCTGGTGGTACAACCTGACCAATTGTGTTCATTTTTAATCACTTATTTATTATTCTGTAGCTCAAGCCATGATATCCAAACCTTTGTTGTAGCAATCTGAATATTTTCAGCAGGTGATTTTGTTCTGCACAGCACTGGTGTGTCATATCTGTAGGTCTACTGACTGCTGGCTTATCTTGTAATAGATTTGTTGAAGCTTTTAGAATGTGCTTTTAGAATGTTCTTATTTTTCTCTTGGTGAATTAGATACCATGATATATTTTACTAATGAAATACTAATGTATTTTTACTAATGATGTTGGCAATTGAAAAATTCGGAAAAGGATTTCTTGCAGCTTTCCAGATGAGTTCATTCCTAATGTGCTTAGTACTTAAAACTTCTGCAGAGTGTCCTAGAAATACAAGTATTATCTCTTAAAGTATGTTTACATTTTTCTGTTGCATTCATAATAGTCCTTGTGCAATGAAATATATTGTCTGTATTTATCCATTCAGAGAACTTTTTACCATTAGAATATAAATTGGTAATATAAGTACACATCTATAAACAGAAAAATACCAGTTCTATAGCAAATGTGATCATATTTTAACAGTGTAGGAGTAATCCTCTGCCTTTAAATAAAGAACTCATATTACAAGCAGTGTTTTTTTCACTTAATGATATATCACTGTTTCCCTGAGGTTTTGGATATATTCATCCAAGTGCTTCTGCTTCAATGTGGTTCTTGTGTTTTAGGATTGTTTAAAAGAGGTACTGGAGATTGTGGAGCTGGGCATTTCAGGAAGTAAATCCAAAAACGGTGAGCAGGAGGTCAAGTACAAGGGAGATAAGGAGCCAAACCCTGCATCCATGCGAGTGAAGGATGCTGCTGAAGCTACATTGACATGGTATGTAATTTGTCAGAGGACCTTTAATGTTCAGTATTGCCTTGTCCGAGAGTGTTTAAGAAATTAGGCAGAAGTTCCCTATCTTTGCCCTTTGGGCAGGGCTGTGCTCTGCCTTAGGTCTCTTCCCCTCCCTTTGCAGGTGTTTACAGAAAACAGATCCCTCTGATCACTGTTTTCCCCTCCTGCCTCCTCTCTTCCTTGTACAGCAAAACCCAGACCCTCCTCCAGCCGTGGTGTTCTGTTCCTGGCCAGGCCTCTCTGCAGACAGCAATTCCTTCTCTCTTTCACTTACCCCAGTGATCCTGTCTTCCCATTTCCTCTTCTCCTCAGCCTGGCAGCATATGCTGTCCCCACTCTGGTGAGGAAACTGGTAGACACTGTGACAGCAGGGAATGGCACATGCAGCACACGTATGCTGGAGCAGGATCGGATGGATTCTTGCCCATAGCGTTGGGCTTGATTAATAAATTTGAGAGGTTCTGCTGGAAATGCAGTAACAGATAATGTGTGGGTTGGAGAAGGGAAGCACAGAGAGGAAAATTGGGATTTGCTCCAGGGAAGTTGGAAAGCACTGTGTTATGAGCTGAACAGCACAGTGGCAGACAGGACAGATTGAGGATGGGGAGGATAAATATGCTTTGCAAAAGGCAATAGCTGGTTTCTTTTTTACTCTGCTTTAGAATCCAACTGTTATAAACATTACTGTTAGTAAAAACAACTGTGTAATTTCCAAGAAAAAGTAACTACTCATTGGAATTTGTGGACAAATCTATATTGTTGCCTGAAATTTATTTTTATTTAGAGAGATGAAACTGTTTTCACAATACATTGGAAAAGTGTGTGGGGAGGGCAATCAATAGACTTACTTTTGCTCTGGGTGTTGGTATTAAGGGTGGTAAAGTCCTCACCTCAATGGTGTGAACTTCAGTCCGACACTGGACAACTCTCATTACTGGTTCCTGCCATAGAAATTTTCAATTTCTAATAGTATTAGTGAGACCCTGTACAACTTCAAATGATTTAAAACGATGCTTCTAGGGGCCTCCTAAGGCTGTGGCTCCAAGGAGGTGGGCACTGTTGGACCCCACCTGGAGGCTTTCTTCCAGGGAAGATTACAATCTGTGATAGTTGTGCTTGTGTGATCCTGGACCTTTTAGGGTGTCAACCCCTAAAAGGGTTTTAAGGTACTGTAATCTGGACTTTAAGAAAGCAAAGGCAATTTTAACTAGTGCACTGCAATGTCTGTCCTACTTGTTGCTATGAAAGGGCTAAAGTATGTACGGTTGGAGAAATAATGTTTTAAAAATGAACATAAAGCTATGGAAGGGTACATAAAGCTAAGGAAGATTGTCATACTTTAAAGAATGTATTAATAGCTTTATAACCCAGGTTATAAAGAAGCTCAATCTGTAGGCAGAGTACCCTTCTTTGTAGGTTTTCATGCATGTTTTTCTGAAGGTGCTGGTTGGGTGAGGGCAAATGTGCCCTGATAATGTAACTGCTAGGTCAAGATACAGATGAAGAATCTGAGTGAAAGTTTGTGCTTGGGTGGAACAGTTCACTTAATCTAACATAACTCTCAACTCTTTTCTCACTTGCAGCATTATGCAGTTACTTGGAGCATTTCCTTCTCCCAGTGGTCCTGCTTCTCCTTGCAGCTTGGTGAATGAAACCACATTAATTAAATATTCCCGTCTCCCTACCATAAACAAGCACAGCTTCCGTTACTTTGTTTTGGACAACAGTGTCATCCTGGCCATGTTGGAGCAGCCTCTAGGGAATGAACAGAGTAAGTTCAGATTTCCCATTTCCTTCTTTCTCAGGCTAAAACTTTCTGTACAGAGCTGCAAAACAAAGGTACTTCAAGCGTGTCTCTCACATTTCAGGGGCTTTCCTGTCTGTGAGTGGGCACACAGAGCAGAATGTTGCTCTGGGATGAAGTGCTGGGAATAACTTTATTGCCAGTGATAATGAAATGTGCACAGGCCTACCCAAATTGTTTATGCAGCTGTCCAAGTCTTTCCAGTTAGATCACATTCTTGCTGCTGACTGCCATTGAAATAATGGGTGAAGTAATAGCATTATGCTTTGAAACATCCTTGTTCGTACAAGAGCAAAAATCTAAGGAGTATAGGAAACTTGACAGAGAAAAGTGCTTAACATATGGTTAGTATGTCTTCTTTATGCTTGCACCATGTCTCCTTGCTGCTTGCTTTAGACCTTCTATTACTGCATATTTCTATGGATGCTTCTAGCAGAGGTTCTTTTAGTTGCTCTGGAGTTGTTAAACCTTTCCTGTGTCTGATCCTGTTCTGTCAATGACACCTGTTGTAAAGGAGATTTGTCACAGGGTGTTGCCTTTCACAGCTGAGCCTAACTCATTTCAGCCTCATAGACTTTGACCATCAAGAACTTCTATTACAAAAATCTGGTATTAAATGATGCTTTGAACAGAATAACTGATCCCCCATAAGTCTTCATGGTGTTGCCTAATAGAACAGATGAAAATTCTTTAACATGTTACCTCAGTTAAAAACTAATTTGTGTTAGAGCTGATGTACTGTCCCCAATACATTTTCCTCATCTGTAGATAGGATGGAGCCTAAAAACTAATCTTGAAAGCAGATATTGCATGGAACTGCATGAACTAGTGCTGAGAAGTTGAGTTGTTGTCCAGAGTGCTCTGACCATGTTGAGAATCACTGAACAGATATTGCAGGAAGTGACAATGCTGGGAACCATTGCCACATGTCCACCCCCAGTCTGTGCTGGAGCAAATGTGTTTCTGACTGGAGTGGATTAGAGCTTGCTAAGCAATTCTCATCCTCATGCTGCCTTTGCTAAATGTGTTACTGTGGAATCCTGCAAAGCTGTTGGAATCAAAAGTTAGATTATCTTTTCTTGCTGTGTATAACTTGCTTACAAATCCCCTTTGAATGACAAGATTAATTGCAATAATGCGCAAGTATGGCAGGCCAGTTCTGAGGCAGATCACAGAAGTGAGTGACTGAGGAGCTGGTTTGGGTTCTCTGTGTTTGTGTGCTTATGTACAGGGTGTGCATAGGCTGTGCTGCACCCTGAGCTTCCCGGGGAATACTGGGGAAGGAATAGAATTCTGCTAATTACCTGACAGTGCCAGTGTGTGGTTTAGGTGCACAAAAGATAAATGCAAATACCTTTAAGAAGAAAAGCTTATGATGAAGTATGATGATCTCATCCAAGGTGACTAATATTGGTAGACTTCTAAATCTTGAAGGAAGACTGATATCCCTGCAATGTTAAAACCAGCATTGTGCCAGTAGAAAGGCAACTCAGGACTCTGTAGTCTGACCTCCTGCTGTAGACAAGGCCAGGACTAGATTTGGACCAGGATAACACAACCTGGTGTTGCCCAAGTGGGTCTTGCAAACCTGAGAGGACAACTTCTCTGTGTCCCTATTCCTTGTGGGGAAAAATTCTCAGTGATGTGGAGTCAGAATCTTCCGAGTCTTTGTTTGCCATTATCTTTTGTCCTTCCACTGTCCTTACTGCTGCTATTTGTGAGGAACTTTTGCAGAAGGTCATGAAAGCATGATGTAAATGGTGTCTCCATATGATCATTGTCTCACCTAAACAGGCAGTGTCTTCTTTGATTTCTTTGGAGGTATTTGGAGAAGTTGTGATCTGCATGAATTTAGACGAAAGTTGCTTTTAATGATGAAACTGAGCTGGCAAGTATTGAACAGACATAGACTAGCACTAGCTGCTGCAGAGGGATTTGCCTGATTTTCATCAGGACTTTTCTTCAGGGTCAGGGAGGAGTTAACTATGAAAGAAAAACCTCTACTGTCATGCCTGTATTTTCTTCTTCTTGAATGATTACACAGTGAACCGTTTGCAGTATATGATGATGTCTTATTCTCTTTACCCATGTGCTTTGCAGATGACTCTTTCCCCTCTGTCACGGTGTTGATCCGTGGGACATCTGGAAGATTTGCGTGGGCCCAGCAACTCTGTCTTTTACCAAGAGGAGCTAAAGCAAATCAAAAGGTCTCTATCAAAGCCCATAAAGAAATCTTTAATTAGAGGTGTTCAACAGAAATTCCACTAATGTGAGACAGCCCCCCAGAGCTGGTGATTATGCATTAAGGCTGAGCCACAGGGCCTTTAGCTGTAGGTAATGTGCCACATCTCTGGTGACTCTTTACCACTTGTGATTAATATTAACTACAGACTGTGAAAGTGCTGTTGCTTTCTCAACTTGCAGACTTGCTTTAGAGAGGGAGAGTTCTCTTTTTTTTTTTCCCTGAAAGCATCTTCTGAAGTGATGGGATAAGGTACAGTGTATTTACTGTGTAGGCAGGGCTAGTCTTCAGGTGTCAGACAAAGAAAGCCCATGCAGCAGAGAGAGTGAAGTCTGGAGGTGTAGAATGTGGTGCTGCAGAGAGAACAGGTCTTCAAGCTACAAGGCCTGATGTTGCAAAGATGGCTGTAAACCTGCTGTGAAAAAAAATTATGTAGAGGAACTCTGGAACAGCTCTGGAGTGAAATGGTGGAGGAGAGATACCTCAGTCTTATTTTACAGTAAAATTTCTTACTGCAGTTGTCTAATGGAGCATGTACTCTTGTCATGAGAATTTCTGTCTGTGAACTTCTCCAAATCTTTAAACTCTTCTCATGACCCTCTGTAAAAGAAAGGCACTAATGTAGCTGAAATGAAGCTTGTCAGTCTCAACTGGCATGTTCATATTTAGATGAATGTCTCTGCAAAGCAGCCTTTGGAAAGACCATCCAGGATGTGTTTGGAGTTCTGCTGTCTCTGGAGCTGAGACCCTTGGCTAAATAATCTCAGTCCAGGTGTGCTACCTGCTTCACTAAAGGGCAGGCCATGATCTGACTGCTGGCCTCCTCACCAGTTTTAAGGGAACTTTTCCAACTTGAAGGCATTCTATAACATAATTGTTAATGGTTTTGGCCTTTTGAAATGTAATCAGTCGTGAACTTAGGAAACAGCACTGAAGATGCCATAAGGGTCTTGCTTGTTTGGAGCTGATGCACCTCTAAACCTGCACCTAGATCATTTGTTGCTTTCTTTGGTAACTTGAAGTTTGGGATTACGTAGTGACAGTATAGAACATGATGTAGTAGCAATGTCAAAATTGCATCATGATCCATGGTACAAGTCCTTTGGCTATTCTGGCAGTGCATCTCCTGACCCACAGCATTGCTGCTGTCTTTGAGGCCTTGGCTTGTTGTGATCATCACAGTCAGGAGGGTTCAAATGGAGCTTCTCAAATACTGGCCAGCTTTCTCTGAATACAGTTAGAATGGGCTGAAAATAAGATGTTGCTATGTAAGCTTACTTTTTTTTTGGGGGGGGGGGGTGGTGGTTTGCAACTGTTTACAGGCTAGATGCTTAGCAGAGTTCATAGATTTCAAAATGGACAGTTGTGTCTTTTTGTCTTTTTAAAATTTACAGTCACATTTTTCAATACAAGTCTATTAGTTTAAAATATTTAATGTTTTTTAATAATGCTGCTCACTAGTAGATTATTGTAGTTTTGGTGGGGAGGGAAAATGTTTTTCATCTGTTATGATATTGTCTATTGATGCAATACCTTGAATGTAAAAACAACCTTTTTTTGTCAGACATTTGTACCAGAACCTAGACCAGCTCCCAAAAATGATGTTGGGTTGAAACACAGTGTGAAACAACGCCCTTTTCCTGAAGAAGTGGACAAGATTCCATTTGTGAAAGCTGACTTGAGCATTCCAGATTTACATGAAATTGTGAATCAGGAAGTAAGTAACTGTCTCTGACTTGATTTTGTTCTTGGGGTTTTGGTCTGTTCATGAGTTGTGCACTTACGTCTTAGTGTAAATAGTTTTACTCTTTGGCTTATCCAATTTTATATTAATGGAATAATAACCTCTGAAAATTGGTTATATCTGTGCACTTCTCCAAGAAGATGCCAGTGCTTTGGTTGTGTTATTTGGGAGACACTGCTCAACATGTTTTATTACTGATCCTAATATCCTGGTATTGTAGGAAACAATGACTTGCATTTGTTGCTTCTTCTGGGGAAATGGAAGGGTCTTTTTTGAGACCTTTCTGAGGGAAGAAAAGAGTGCATGTCTCATATTTTAAAGTTTCACAGGATCTGTTTTAGTTTCTGTCCTCTTGAATAGGAGAAGCCATGGCTGATACTGGATATTCACAGAGCTCTCCTATGCCAACAGGTGTTAAGGTGCTCACTTTGCAGTGTTGCAAGGTCTTTTTGAAAGTGTTTTAGTAACCATTCTGGTGGTGGACTGCTGCTGTAGAGCTTTCCTAAGTGATGTATTGTTTTCTTAGTGGACATTTGTAATTTTGGTGACATCAGCAGTTCATGCAATGTTTTCCAGCTTGAAGAGCGCCATGAGAAGCTGAGGAATGGCATGGCTCAGCAGATTGTCTTTGAGACTTCCATAGATCAGAGGAGTGAAGAGGAGTGGCGGAAGAAGAGCTTTCCTGATCCCATCACGGAGTGCAAGCCCCCGCCGCCAGCGCAGGAGTTCCAGACAGCGCGTCTGTTCCTCTCTCACTTCGGGTTCCTCTCATTAGAGGCATTGAAGGTGATCTGATACCTCTTGATGTTGTGCAGTTCCTCCAGTTCCCATGTGATCTGGCTTGACAAAAGGAGAAATAAGTTTTGTCAGTGGAAGATCTATGTACTTCCAGCTGCTGTTCAGCTGCAATCTAATCAAATCAAGTGATAGAATCCAGTATTCCAGGATTCAGAGCAAGGTTGTGAAAGGCTGGGCCTCAAGCTGATAATGCTCTGAATAGGTGTCTGTATCTTTGTTATAAGCCATCACACTCAGATGTTCAGACTTAAAATCACTATTACAACTTGAGTTAGGTTTTGGGATGGTCCTTGAAGACTCTCTGAAATATAACTGCCATAGAAGTTTTGCTTCAGAGGTGGTTGTGCTGAGGTGGTTTAATCATACATAAACACTTGGTACATAGTAGATGTCGAGGTTTATTTGTAAAATCAAAATAATTATTTTTAGAGGAGATTCATATTCCTAATTTGAAATTCTGCCTCTTACTTATGGAGTCTCCCTTGTATTTGTTGTTTTTTCCTTCCAGAAAGCTGTCAGGAGGACTAGACTATAGAGCGTTAGCAAAAATTATGTCTGAAAATGCTCAGTATATTACATATCACTGGTATTTAAGTTAATCTGTAACTGCACATGCAACTGTGTGCATGGCTGTGATGTTCTGAAAGCATCTGCTGTTTTTGTTGTGTGCTCTTCTTGAGCAAAATATTATGTCTCTCACTGGCAAAGTACCACTTTTATTTAATGAGAGTGGAATGCAACAAATTGTCAACCTGTTATGCTTGCTGTTACTCATTTACAGTGACAAGATTATATTGCATCAGAAGTCCCTGTATAATTTTGCTCTTAGAGAAGGGAAGCTGTCTTTTTATATTTTAATGGATTGCCGTTGAAGCCATAAAGACCTTTAAATTAGTAGATGGGTTTTTAAGCTGTTGAACTCTGTCTGTTGGGCAGGAACCTACTAACAGTCGTCTACCTCCTCACCTGATTGCACTTGACTCTGCTCTTCCTGGGTTTTTTGATGACCTTGGCTACTTGGATTTGTTACCGTGTCGTCCTTTTGATACTGTTTTCATTTTCTACATGAAGGCAGGCCAGAAAACTAGCCAGGAGGTAAGTGAAAATGTAGAGTGCCAACTAGCCTGTGTTGTCTGGTTTCTAGTAGTTTCCAAGCGAGTAAAGCATCAGTGCTGGTGATTAGGGTGGAGTGTCAGAACCAGTGTGAGCTACAAGTCACTGCATACTCCCTTCATCTGTAGGTTCAAGTACGTTGCTCACACTTAGGATTATTGTAACAAATCACTGTATTTTAAAATATAGATAAGATATATATTATAATATTAATAGTATTTTTATTATCTGTTCTGTCCTTATTGTCCTTATTTGTAGAGTTCAAAGATTCAGATCAGAAAGGCATTTCAGCTTTGTTGGCTCAGCTTGCAGGGAAGGTTGCAGTTTGTTCCAGCAATGAGCAATGTCAAGGTAGTTTGGTTTCATTCTAATGCTGAACAAATATTAAAGGAATAAAAAACTTTCTGCAAGTAAGGAAGTATTATTGCATTGTAAGTCTTTAAGCCATAATATTTAGATTCAAAGGCGATTAGGTTAATCAGGTTAATTTGTGCAAATCTAAATTGGGACTTCTTTGTGACCTAGAAACATGCTAAGAGGGTTAATGGGCTCATTAGGAAAGGATGTTTCTCTGTTTCTCTAGTACCTTCTCATTCCATTCATAACTCTTGTAGTAAAGAGTAGAAGCGTGGCCTCCTTAATAAATCATTGTGCCAACTCCTTGTGTCACTGTGAATGCACAGTTGGCAGAACACTGCAGCACCTTCTGCTTTGATGTGGGTGGCAGTTCTTGAAACCAGGATCATCTGTCTGTGAGTGTTCAAATTGTCATTCAGAGTAGCCAGTGCAGAATCTTTTCATCTGCAAAGGGAGCTGTGAAACAAGATATGCTGGGTCTGCCTTTGAGTTGAGACATGCACTTGTGGAACTAGCAGAATGTTTATATGCTCTTATGGAGCTCTTATGTCTTCCAGCCCACACTTACCCTGACTTTTTCTGAAGCACAGCTATGGTTTCAATGTGCTCAGTAATGAGGATTAATAATATTTCAATGCAGTGTGTCTAGTCACTGCTGAGCACTGTATGAGGCATGAGGATGGAGTGTCAGGACTATGTGGCTACACAAAGCCTCCAGCCTGAAAGCTTTCCTTTCAGCACTCATCCCTGCAATTTCTGCTTTGTTGGAGCCTGTGTCCCAGTGTTCTGCCCCTGCACAAGCCAAAATGATTGCTGCCTCTGCCACAAAACAAATTCCTGCATGGCCTGGAAAGAATTAATGGATTGTTTGTTCCACCAACCCCAGTGGTTCTGGTATCCAAATCACATGTGTCCTTGTGTGCTGTTTGGTGAAGGGCTCAACTCTCACTTGGTCATAATGAGATAAAAATTGCCTTAACATGTGGAAACATCCCAGATCTCTGTCAGAAGTAGAATTAAACTTTAGGTGTGATGTTTGATTGACGTGCACACTCACTGCTACTGAAAATTGTTTTGGAAGAATCTGTTTCATACTTCAATGGGCTGTGATACCTGCCCTTTAGAGCAGTCTGTGTCATGTACAGGTGAGTAGTGAGGAAAATATCACCTCAAATTTTAACTTGGTCTAATAGTGAAAACAGTCTAGAAAACTCTTGTGTTACCTTTGGTGTAAATGCAGGTTCTGCACTGAGTACTCAGTGTTTTTTCTGATGGGTGCTTGAGTCTCAGAATTTCCAGCCATTTAATTCACTGGTTTACAGGCTTTGAAAATGCTGGCAGAAAGCCAAGTTGATTGAATAGGACAAGACCAAGCAGGGTAAGGGGATGCTGAGGAGCAGAGAGTAATGTCCACGTAGAAAGTCTGGGGTTCCAGGCTTGTGCTCTAGCTATATTTGGGCAAAATTTTTGGTGACAAAAAATTAATTAAAAAAGCTGGGGAGGAAGAGACTTGTTTCCTGCTTTTGTACCAACATGGTGCTGCTGGTGGTTTCAGATCCTGAAGAACATGGAGTCTTCCAGAATTGTTCAGCCTCACTTCCTGGAGTTCTTGCTGTCTCTTGGCTGGTCTGTTGATGTTGGGAAGCACCCTGGGTGGACTGGTCATGTCTCAACAAGCTGGTCAATCAACAGCTGCAGTGATGAAGAGGGACCTGAACAAGGTAAGACATAGTAAATGTCCTTTGTAGTAAATGAAAATGTTTAGGCTCCTTTATAAGACAGTTTTTTGCTCCTGTGTACCTATCTGAACACCGGCACACTTTTTTTTGGTGGTTGGTTTGTTTTTGGTGGGTTTTTTTTGGTGGTTGTTTGTTTGTTTTGGTTTGGTGTTTTTTTTTTTTTTTTTTTTTGTTCTTTGATTTTGGGGTTTTTGTTTTTGGGGTTTTTGTTTGGTTGATTTTTTTGATTAATGATATTTGCTAGAAAGAAACATGTAAATATTAAATGAAGCTTCAAGTCAGAGTGAGCAAAACTAATTGTATGTTGTTGGGAGAAAGTAGCCTCAGCAAAAGAAATACCTCTGGGCTATATTTTTTAAGATTTGAAGAGTCTTTAATATATTATTCCAAACCAGTATTCAGGTGAAGTCTGTTGCAGATTGTTCTGTGTATTGGCAAATAGGCTTGAAATACAGTGTGATTTTTTTCTTTTTTTTTTTTTTTTTTTGTGTGTTCTCTAAGTAGATCAAAATGAAATATTGACTCAAGATGCTGTTTATAGGTCCTGGAGGTGTTGGAACCCCCACATGGCTCTCTGTTTTGCATTTTTGGCTCTGCTTTTTTCCACTAGAGCAATTCCTACCCTGAGCTTGTCATACACCACCCTCTCCCCATTCTGTCACCCAAAATGATCCTCAGGATTGTGAGCTGCCATCCCAGGATGGGAAATTGGGGGTTGGGTTAGCTTCTCCCTTGGACAACTTGATCAGATCCTCTGGGAATTGGTAGTATCTGGGCTGGTTTCAGTGTCACTGCTCCAAGGCCCAGACCTGTTCTGGTTGATCTGCAGAGCCACAGCCTCTGGTTGGCCACCCAAAGGCAGTGGCAAGGCTGGTGCAGCTTGTTCACCATCCTGGACCTGATATTGGCATCAGGTGTGACACTATTACAGCTGCAGCACTTGCTCTGCTGTCCATTCACTTAGGAGTGCCCTTCACCTGTATCTGCAGCCAGCTGGAGGCTTCTCCCTTAGTTATGGAATAAAAGTACAAACCACAGAAGGCTGGAAGTGTTCACGAGAGGTTAGAGTGCAGAGGTATTGCTTTTTCTGAGCAAGTCAGGATGGATTACAGAATGGCCAGGTCTGGATTTAATTTTGCTTTAAGGACAGGGTCAGGCTGTACTTTCTCAGAGGCATAGCCCTCTGACCTCCCTTTGCAGTGGCTGTGTCAGAACAGCTGCAGAAGGCAGGTCCCTGAATTAGCAGGAGACCTGGTTTGATGTGGACTTTTCAGCTCGAATTTTTTCAGCCATTTGAATGAAAACACAGACCACTAAATAACTGAATTAATTCAACCAGCTCAGGGAAGAAGGAAACAGAAAATGCATTCAGAAATGAAAGGGAGGAAGGGCAGGTTACTTCTAATGTGGTTCTGCTGATGAATGGGCTGGAGCACAGGTCCAATGAGGAGCAGCTGAGGGAGCTGGAAGGGCTCAGCCTGGAGAAAAGGAAGCTCAGGAGAGACCTCACTCTCTACAACTCCCTGAAAAGCATTGTAGCCAGGTCAGGGTCAGTATCCCAGGTAATGAATGACACAATGAGAGGAAATAGCCTCAGTGCAGGTTTAAATTGGCTGTTAGGGACAATTTCTTTATGGAAGGGGTAGTCAGGCACTGGCACAGGACAGTGGTGGAGTCACCATCCCTGGGGGGATTTAAAAGCTGCACAGGTGTAGGACTTGGGGACATGGGTTAGTGGTGAGTTTGGTAGTGCTGAGCTAACAGTTGGACTCCAGCCTCAATGATCTCCAACCTCAATGATTCTGTGAGTCTAAAATAGCTTCTGGTGAGATGTGCTTAAAATAATTTCATGGGAATGTTTCCCTGCAGACCCCCCAAAAACAAAGAAGTTCCTAAAGAGATGGTTCAAGTTGTGGTGCTGCTCCTTGGGAGCCTGTGCACTGGAGATGTGGGAATTATTTCCTGATGCTGTAGAATGGCTTGGAGCCTTCAACATGTCTCTGGCCACTTCTCTGTCAGTATGCTGAATTTCACTGCTCCAGTGGCTTTGCTGAGACAGCTGTCCCAGGAACCCTTCTGTAACCTGGATCAGAGAAACAATTCATTTTAATGTCCTTGCTAGTCTTTCCGGAGATGACATGGGGAAGGAAAAGAGGGGAGGGAAGTTCTCTCTCTGCTCTGGCAGCCTGTATTGGTCAGTTGTGGTGAGGGAATCAGTGGGGACTGAAAATGAGGACCTTTCTTGCATTGATTGGTAACAGATCTTTTTCTAACTCTGCTTGACAGAGAAAAGACTGAGAAGAGCCTGTAGAAGCTGGCTTGGAATTCTAGAATAGTATCAGACTGAAATGATAAAATTGAATGACTAACTGCATGATGTTGCTGGATGGAATGTTCAGAAATGGACAGTAGATATATTCTTGTGGCAGATGTGCTTACTAGAGTACTAGGAAATAAAGAATCTAGTACATTGGAAGTGTGTTCAAAATGAAGCCATTCCCAACCCAAAAATGCCTTTTCCTTCAAGATAGTAAAAATTTTTACCTGAGAAGGGTTGTTAGCCATGAGATTTGACTCCTTTCATTTTAAAATGAGATTTGCATGATTTCTTCTCATTGATTGCACCTTGTATTTCAAGGTCATTTCTGATGCAGAGTGTTAAGAAGTAGAGTTTCCTTCTGGCTGAGCTCTCCTTTTCCGTCCATTTCAGATGATCTAACTATCTCAGAAGATGTTGGGGCAAGTATCTTCAATGGGCAGAAGAAGGTGCTGTATTATGCAGATGCCCTGACAGAAATCGCCTTTGTTGTCCCATCACCAGTGGAATCACTGAGTAAGATCTGTCTGTACATGCTCTATACAAAAATGAAACCAACAGTTTTTTTATTTGAGAACTCTTTCAGAAGTAAAATCTAAATCAATTAACTAAGTAGCGTGTTTAGCAAGATCCTTGTCAGAAAGGTGTGGACATTTAAATTACAGCATTCTAATCCTTAAACTCCTTCCAGATGTGGCATCTGCTCTGTACCTTTCTCTGAACCTCTGTAGATGTCCAGGTATGCACAGCAGTTCTGTTGTTGCCAGGGTGCTTTAGGTTGGACATGTGGTTTGCCATTAACTGGTGATGCCATTTTATTTTCCTTTCCTGTCAGTGGTGTGCTCCTGCAGCACATACAGGAGTGTTTGTACCACTGCTAAGTAGAAAAGCAACAGCTTTCATGGCATTCTTGGCATGCTAAAAGTTGCCTGGAATAAAATGTGGTGTAGCCATAGGAAGGAGGAGACTATTCTATAGGAAATTGCTGGGATGTGTGTAAGCTCATAGGGAGTGCTTTATTGGCAGTCTGTTTCTGGAATAACAGGCAATTATCTCCTAACTTATCTTCCTGCTTATGAGGACTATATTGACTTGACCATACATTTATGCATGTCTAGTTGCAGAAGCCTTACAGTTTTTAGTATTAAAACCTTATATATGATGGCAGCCTAATTTTTTTGGTGGAAGAATAGAAAAAACTCATCTTTTTTTCTTCTGACTTACAGCTGATTCACTGGAAAGCAGTGTTTCTGACCAAGAAAGTGACTCCAACATGGATCTGCTGCCAGGAATATTGAAGCAGCAGCCTCTGACACTTGAACTCTTCCCCAATCATACAGACAATCTTAATCCCTCCCAGCGGGTAAGGCAAAACTTGCATTAAAAAATGGTGCTCTTTTTTTTTACTTTCAAGAGGCATGCTGGCAATGCTCAGAATTTTTGATCGTCTATGATTTGGTTTCCTGATGTGTAGAACTATTTGTTTCTTGTCATTAATCTTTGATATCTGCTTTGGTCCTGCCTCTACAGTAGAAGATAAATATAACACTTAGACATGCTAAGTAATGTAATCTTGCTAAGTGGTAATACTCTGCATCCTGAAATCTTGAAATGCATGCAGGGAAGAGTATAGGCAGTATTTACAGAGTAATTCAGCCTCAAATCCATGCTTGGAAATTGGGGATGGATAGATATGAACACTTTTCTTACCTACCCAGTTACAGTGTCAGTTGTGTCTGAAGTACCAGAAGTTGCTTTTCTACACTAACAAAGCAGAAAACCATGAGCTGTTGTAGCTGTAAGCGAAAGACTTATTACTGCTGATTACTTGTTTAGAATTCACTTCCAAATGTATATTTAGTTATTCATTTAAGGTCTTCAAGAACATTAAGAAAAACATATAACTGATTCAAGGTTGATTATATATGTATATTAGTTTGTATTGAATACTAGTAGCTTGGTGCCCCAGATTGCAGTGAGTAGCTCCAGCACAGCTGCCCCTGCTCAATAGCTGGCAGAGGTTGTACCTGGCTGAGATATGAATGACTGAGGAGCAGCTGGGAAATACTTGTTAGCTGCATTGTTGGATTTATGATGTTTGCAAATGCCACTCTTCCCTTATGTTGGAAACAGCTCAGTCCTACTGCTAGATCCAAGAGGATGCCTCAGGGCCGGACCATCCCCCCAATGGGACCTGAAACCAAAGTCTATGTGGTCTGGGTGGAGCGCTATGATGATATAGGTATGTACAACTTCAAACTAAAGTAACAATGGGGTAGGAAGCAGAGGAAAACCCCTTCTTTTTTTTTTTAATTAAATAAAATGCTAGGCCATGGAACCACAGTCCCACCCCCCTTCCATGTGCAGGGACACCTTCCACTAAACCAGGTTGCTCCAAGCCCCATCCAGCCTGAACCCTTCCAGGGATGGGGCAGCCACAGCTTCTCTGGGCAACCTATGGCAGGCCCTCACCACCCTCACAATCAAAATAAGTCCTTATTAATGTCTATAACACTAAGATTCTGAATCAGTTCTTCAGTATTTGAGTTGTGATGCATAAGGGTGTACCTGAGTCGGTGGCATATGGAGGTCTGAAGGTTCCTTTAGCACTGCAGTACCTGTTAAATGCTGTAATGAACCTTCTTAAGCTCAGCACCCAAGGCAGGTGTGTTCCCCTGCTTTTGAGTCCTCCTTGGCTGTTGTCTCCTAGGAGTGGATCTGGTTCTCTTCCTTTAAAATACTGGCTTCTGACACCTCCTGCTTTTGTGCTGGAGGGATCATCCTCCTTGGTGTGAAGGCACCTTTGGAACTCCATATTCTCTCGTCAGGGGAGGACTCTGTTCTGCACTCAGGGTGCCTGCCCCATGCTCCCTTTCTGCTGTGTTGCTCAGGCAAGCTCCGGCTCCTTGTGCAACTTTCTTAGTTTGGTGTTTCCTCTCTGGCTCAGGTTACTGCTGCTCTGGGAGAGACCCAGCTTTGCTTATCCTGTTACAGCCATGGCATGGCCATGGTGAGCAGCAGCAGCGTTGAGGAATTCTTTGTCCCCAGGAGTTTCTTGTGTGCTGGTTCCAAGCCATGGCCTGGCCTCAGTGCTATGTGAGAGTTTCTGTGCACTGGCCTAGCCCACCAGTGTCTGCAAGACTGGCCAGGAACTGCTGTTTTATTCTGTCTTTGATTTCTAATCCTGGTTCCCAGTCTGGCAGTAAGGGTGGACCTTAATTAAGGCCTTAGCTCCTTCCAGACTAAGGGAATGGGAGCAGCAGTCAGTAGGAAGCTTCCTGTTAAGTGTAGATAGAAATTCTCGGGAAGACCACCTTGTCCACAGCGTGTCCCTCAGAGCCTTACTGAGATCAGGAAGCAAACAGCAAGTTCTGCATCATCATTTCTTTGTCCAGACATTGGCCCAGAGTCTGTTCCAAGCTGGTGTCCCTGACCCACTTTGTTCTTGGGTGGCAGTTTGACCCCCTTCACTGCTGGGACACCAGCTGTGCTACACAGGCACAACTGCTTGACTGTTTCTTTCAGCAGCCATAGGAATCTCCCAGAGTTCTGGGCCTGAAGCTGCAGAAATGAGTTTGTGAGCCTCAGTAAGCCTGGCAGTTGGATGGAGGGGAGGGCAGCTCTTGGAAGTGACTCCTGGCCCAGAGGCTCTGCCATATGCTCCTTATGTTCTTGGCTTTGGCCTTATGCTTCTGGTACCTCTTTGAGTCTGGACACTGAAAAGCTGTCACTTTGTAGTCGAGGTTATCACCCTGGGTCCAACTGCCTGCCCTCCCTCTTGCTCCATCTCAGAGTGTGTCCATGGCTTGCCATGAGCTCCCTCTGCTTGCTCCAGCTGTTGTGTGCACTTAGCATCCCAGCTTTGGTGGTCTCATCTGGATTTGGGCCTTAGGCTCCTTCTGCTGGAAGCACTCTCCTGCTGCCTGAACTGTACTTTTGTGAGTAATTCTGAACTTCTCCTAACCCCTGAACAAGGTGGTGAGAAGTGCCAAATCCCCTTAAGGGACTCAAGTTCTTACTTTTATCTCATTCATGTTCATTATCCAGTCTTTGTTACCACTTGCATGGCAGCAGAGTTGTAGATTATGGTAGAGATCCAGAGAGCTTGGATTTGAGGAAGGAGATCGTGTTTGTGGGATCAGGGCTCAAGGAAACCGTAGGTGTGAGTGGTTGGCATTGTTCAAAGCTCCTTGCAGTATTCTGGAGGCTGATCACTTGTGAATGGGTGAAGATGTAGTGAACAATAATTGGAAAGATCTTTTTGTGGTTGAAGTAGTTC